>NC_141893.1:2502500-3127500 GCF_030686135.1 Camelina sativa
CTTCCTTGAATTCAGTTTGCCCGCTGGGCTATGCGAGAGAGAGAGAGAGTTGGACATTGAACCATTTTGAACATATGTGTATAGGATCAAAGGAGAATAATTCTCTCCCAATTCCGAGGCAGGGTGTCCATCACAGGTCCCTATTGAGTACTAGATCGCATGCTCTGAGAGCGATCTGTGAATGCTAGCCGAAAAGGTTAGCTGGTGGTGATTTCAGATTATTGATGGAGCAAAGAGTGCAGCTCCGTGGTGGTACAATGGAACCTATATCCAGTCAGGAAGATGTAGACAGAGAACAGGTTTTAGAGCCCTTTGATATTGAAAATGTCTCTGGGAAGGAGATAAAAGCATCCAGAAGTTTTGATGTTGGTTACAGTTCCAGTGATACCCTCGAACCATTGCCAAAAGTGTCAACAGAGGGTATCTCTCCTGCTGATGTGCTTAAAACACTCTTCTTTATACTTGTATGGTACACCTTCAGCACATTTTTGACGCTGTAAGTATGTCTTTATGACTTCCCCTTTTCTTTTTCTTTTTCTAGGTCCATACTGCTAGCATATAATTTGCTTGCTTATTTCCTAGGTACAACAAAACTCTCTTAGGAGATGATTTAGGGAAGTTTCCAGCTCCCTTGTTAATGAATACCATTCACTTTTCCATACAAGCTGTTTTATCAAAGATGATAACATGGTATTGGTCGGGGAGATTTCATCCTGATGTTACCATATCATGGAGAGACTATTTCGTTAGAGGTAAACTAACAAAACCATGTCATGAACTCTTTTTTATTTATTTTTAAAATCATTATGTCTTAAGGAGCATTCCCTTAGCTATGAATTTCTATGGCATTCTCACTACATAATACTGACTACTGAGAACTTTCTGCAAACTATGCAATGCCATTATCATCTATAGTATTTAATGAATATGAGAGATTGGAAAGTTCTGAGGATTTAGTTTTTTTTTTTTGTTTCAGTATTTCGAAAGTTGATTATATTAAATTTCTATGAACTGATGACCAACATGGACTGTCCTTTCACAGTTGTACCAACTGCACTTGGAACTGCTATGGATATAAACCTAAGTAATGAGTCACTTGTCTTCATATCGGTTACGTTTGCAACTATGGTTAGTTATCTTATTTTCTGTGGTAGGTCTATGCAACTTCTTAGGAATTTGCGGGTGAGACAAGATGAGACTTGTCTAATGATTTTCACGTTTTTTTTTTTGCAGTGCAAATCTGCAGCCCCAATATATCTTCTTCTGTTTGCTTTTGCCTTCAGGTGCTTTATGCATAACGATTTTTGTTAATATATCTTGATTTGTACGTTAAAACCATTTTCAGTTACCACACTGATTTGATGCTATACTTTCATTATGGAGTATTTCTATCATTTTTATTTGATGTGTTATTCTGACACTATATTTCTCTTCTAAGGCTGGAGTCTCCAAGCCTGAAACTTTTTGGCATTATTTCAGTGATCTCAGCAGGAATATTGTTAACAGGTATGTTTTAATCCGTCATTTATAATACTTTGTATTCCTTTGTTCAACCTTTGCCAGTTCTTCTACCTGTTTGCTCAACATCTATCTAGATGTTTTTTCTTTCTTTCTAACCAAAGACATTAAATTAAATTCTCACCATCAAGTATATTAAATTTGCATCCAGTTGCCAAGGAGACAGAATTTGAGTTTTGGGGTTTTGTTTTTGTCATGCTTGCTGCTGTCATGTCTGGTTTCCGCTGGTGTATGACGCAAGTTCTTTTGCAGGTATATTATTTTACTCATTTTTTAATTCCTTTTAAACCATACATTGGATTATATTAACCCTTTGCCTTTACTTTCTGTGGTTTTTGTCTTCCAATGTTTTGGTTCATCCTGATGGCAACATGATGTCTAGAAAGAAAGCTTTGGTGGGTTATGCTCTTGGTGTTTTTATTCTAAAATTTTTTTGTTCTTAATATCTTCAAAGTGACAGGACCTATGAATAAATATAAACGTTTTTGCTTTGTTTATCTAGGCCTAAAAAATCCATTCATATTGATGAGCTACATGGCACCAGTGATGGCTATAGTGACTGGTCTTCTCTCTCTCCTTCTGGATCCTTGGAGTGAATTTACAGAAAACAAATACTTTGATAGTGGAGAACATTTCGCTCGAACTTGTTTTTTAATGCTTTTTGGCGGAGCACTGGCTTTTTGTATGGTGAGCATTTTACTAAACAATTTACAATTCTTATTGTAAGAGTGAACTTGTCTTGATAAGTAGAGTTTGAGTCATCTTTTGAAGCTTGAATTTTGTATCTGATCCTTCTTCCATGCTCACTATTTAATATTTTGTTTCAGGTTTTGACAGAGTATGTTCTTGTTTCCGTGACTAGTGCTGTAACCGTCACAATTGCAGGCGTTGTTAAAGAGGCTGTCACCATAGTGGTACGTCCTATATTCTTAACCCTTTTGGATTATGTTGTTAGTAAGTTCAGATATTATAATAAACTCCAGCCTTCTTCATAGTTTGCCAATTAGAAATGGTCTGGATGATATAACTAGTTAGGCTTAGATTGTAAGTTCTGATTTCCTTCTATTTGCAAGAAAGTCCTAACTACATTTGCTTGAAACGTTGCGGTGATGTCTAGATTAGGGGACTCATATCTTAAGTTGGTGAGACTACATTGGTCATATGGCATACAAATTGACAGACCTGCCTAGAGTCCACTTCATAAGGATGGATTATGAGTCGATGAAATAGAACTAATGTCTTTAGAATTGGCTTCTCGTTCACTATAATACACCTTTGACTACATGTCCCCCGCATCTAGAGGAATTTTATATCAGTGTTATTAAATATTTGATAAATGCTGGATCAAAAATTGGGGAAAATGTAAAAAATTCATTGTTGTTCTTATACAGGTTGCGGTGTTTTACTTCCATGACGATTTTACATGGCTAAAAGGTGTTGGTCTGGTGATCATCATGGTTGGTGTCAGTTTGTTCAACTGGTACAAGTAAGTAACTTTTCTTCTCCTTAATCTTTGTCGCATGGAGTATTGGGACTTCGAATAAGTCCTTATGCTTTTGATGTCTTCCCAGATATGATAAACTACAAAAGGGTCACAAAACAGAGGGTGAAAAGCAGTTGCAAGCTCCAAGTCAAACTGGAAAATATGTGATACTTGATGAGATGGATGATCAAGATAGTAGTCCCTAACAATTTTTGTTACACACAATTCATTGGTAACCCTGACATCGTTAAAGTGGAAGTGCGTGTGGACCTTCCCTGAGAAAATACTTACTTTAAAGGCAATTGAATTGGAAATGTGAGGAAAACAAAAGAACATAGCTTATATCAAGAGTTGGAATGAATTTTGTTCTCTTTCTTTTGTACTTGGTCCGTATAGAAAGAAGTGTAATCGAGCATATTTGGTTTAAGTTTACCAATCTTTTGTACCCATTTTATTAATTCTCTGTAATGATGATTTCATGAAATTGAATGCTCAATCCAAACTGAAAAAATCTGGTCTCAGAATAATTCTCTGGAACTACGCAATGGAACGATCAGATTACATTTAAGCTTATTTGTATAAAACATAGACTAACACTACACCTCAGACAGAACAAATATGAATCCCAAAGAATAATTTAATGAGAGCAGCAAAATTCAGATGTGGCATCCACAACAAAGGTAGAAGAAGCAGAGCGTCGAAACGAGAACGAAAGCTTCAACAACATACATGACCTTGTAAACTACTCCGTCCACTATCTCTGTGAGCAATATAATCTCTACTCGCTTCCACTTCCCCGACGACGGCGTTGAAGACGTAGAAAACAAATTCCTTAATCGCCGCCATGTCTGAGTTTCTTTAGACGTGACTTGCTCCTCCTCTTGTTGCTGCTTCTTCTTCTTCAGCGACGACCATTTCTTCATCACTCCCATTGTAAATCTCTCTCTGTCTTTTCTCTCTCTCTACAACTAACTACAGAGTCAAGTCACGGTGCAACATTCTTATACTGTGGAGAAGAGACGGTGGTGGTAGCTTTAATAGGTATGAGAAGGAGAGGGTATTACTGTCAAATGCGACTAAGGAAAGAATAAGATACCCTTACCTTTTTTCCTTCAGAAAAAGGGAAAAAAATAGCTGGCGAAATGTAGTGGAACCGTGGAAGGGAAGCAGGGGTATTTTGGGTATCTAATAATATTTATCTTTGACATGAAAGAACGGTTCAGCAGTTTCGCTTTTTTATACAGAGGGATCCACCAAGACAATAATGCTAACGGTCGCTTTGTAACATCGTATACAGTGCGTGCCAAGGTCAATAGAGGCCTAAGGCAAAAAAAAATATAGTTTCTCATATTCTATTTTTGAGAGAAATTTTATTTTATTTTTAGTATAAAAAAGGATATATTGTTCATTTTCAAAACATATTCCTAAAAAGCAAGATTTGGTAGCTAATGGAAAGGAAAAACAAACAAAATTTTCATAATGTAAATTATATGAGTCTTGTTTTGTTTCCAAAAAAAAGTCCTATAACATCATATATAAATGAATGTTTAGCCTAATTTAGGAAAAACTGTGACCTATTATTTATGTAATTTTTTTGTGGCCTGAGACAACTGCCTTTTTTTATATGCCTAAGGTACGGCTCTGATCGTATAGTGAGAGCCGTTCTTTTTATCAATCGATTGTTATGTAGTTTAAGCATAGTTTGTGAATTGTAATCACGTTTATATATATGAACCCAAAATTGTATATATATGTTCCAAGTAATAACGTTATATACGCAAATACTTTGCTAGTTGGCTTAACAAGATCGAACAGTTTACATGAGTTTGTGAACTAGTTTGTTTCTCAAATGACTGCCTTTTTTTTTTAACTGAAGTCTAGATTACTTTGACTTTAGAATCAATTTTGGACTTTTTTTTAATTTAAAGAAGATGTTAATTAACGGTTGTTGTTCCTAGAAAAAAAACACAAGACCAAACGTAAGCGTTTCTTTACGTTGACGCAGCTTGTGACATTTTGTATTATCTTGTAAAATTCTGGTTACAGAGGAAAGAATTTATAAATTAAAATCAACTTAGTTTTTGTAACTTGTAGTTCCTCAACACATGTAACGAATAACGATCATGACTCATGAGTTCTTATTTCTTATGCTTTGACTGGAAAATGCAAATATAATATTAATCAATACTTAATATTTACTCCTAGTTACGGGGATCGTATATTATTTTACTTAAAAAAAAAAAAAAAAAAAAAAAATCAATTTCGCGTCGTGCGCAACAATAGGTTGAAGAAGTCAAGGTAGCTGGAAAACCAATTTGACCGTTAAAAAAGTAGATTTGTCCAGATATTTGGATTTGGTTTATAATAAGCCGAGGATTAAGACTTTTGTTTTTGTTTTTTAGTGCTAGGGATTATTATGACTTAAGAAGAGTTTGGTGTTACCAATCATTTTTCTTCTGAAAACTACGTTCAGAAACCTAGATTAATTGCCGTATAGTGTATAGATGTAAATGTACTAAAACAACCTTCAACCGTATGCCAGTGTGGAACTGTTCATGAACATGCTATGAAGTGAAACAGTTGTCATATACTATATCTTTTTGATTGGAGTTGTCATATATGTTGTCATATATGTATATATACTTTTTTTTTTCATAGTATACGTGAGTTTAGAATTAGCAAGTTTCACAAAACCTATTTTTAAAAATATTAACAAAAGGGTCTTTTACTTTTAACATTACAATACAAGAATGGGAAGAACTTCAAATATCTTTCAAGTCTCAAAATATTTCGTAATAACTTGTGAACACGAAGGCTCATTAGCTCAGTTAGTTAGAGCGTCGTGCTAATAACGCGAAGATAGCAGGTTCGAAACCTGCATGGGCCAATTATTCTTTATTGTTATTTTTTCCATCTTCTTTACTTCTCTTTAACAAATACATTTTTGTAAAGGGAAAAAATTCGAAAAATACGTCATTTAATTTTTTTTGGCCGTTTAATTCCTCTAGTTATTAAATTTCCCAAAAAATATCTGATTTAATTTCCATTGTCTTTAAAAACCTTCGTCTTATTAATATTGGTAGATCCATACGTAAAGACATAACGACTCTTAACTAAATGTTATCCAGGGTTAAAATTTAACCCCCACGTGTTTAATGAAAGAGATCTAATGACATTGTTGCCATTCTTCTTCTCTTCCACAAATCAATTTCGAGTTTGAGAGAGATAGAACCCTAAAATTTCAAGAAATCAGATTTGGTTTGAGAGAATGGTTAGCCAAAGTTCACCACGAGTATTTTATTTTCGTGCTGCAATTTCGAGAGAGTGGTGTATTAAATGATTCGATCGCCATTGCTGAATTTTCAAAACCTCTCATTTTTTATTTATTATTAATTTAATCCCTCCCTGTAACTTGAAGAAGTGTGAGCTTCGTTCAATTGAGATCTTCTTATGGGTCGTTGCTGAAGAGAGTTTTAAAGTTGTCCCTTTAATTAAAAAAACTTGAGATTCCTTCTTCTTTTATTTAATTGAGCAAGATCTGGGTTTTAGTCAGGTTGAAGATCGTGGCTTTACTTTAAACAAAAAAGAAAAAAAAAATCTGGGTTTCTCGAGCTGTGATTAATGCACACTGTGTTTGTGTTTGTGTTTGTGTGGAGATTACATTTTCTCTGAGTGTTATTAGCTAACCATTTTCTCAAACCAAATCTGATTTCTTGAAAATTTAGGGTTCTATCTCTCTCAAACTTGAAATCGATTTGTGGAAGATAAGAAGAAGGGTAACAGTGTCATTACATCTTTTTTAATTAAACACATGGGGGTTAAATTTTAATTCTGGTTAACATTTAGTTAAGAGTTGTTATGTCTTTACGTATGGATCTACCAATATTAATAAGATGAAGGTTTTTAAAGACAACGGAAATTTAATCAGATATTTTTTAAGAAATTTAATAACTAGAGTAATTAAACAGCCGGAAAAAATATTAGATGGCGTATTTTTCGGGTTTTTTCCCCCATTAGTCGGCCCAACTAATAGTGGTGTGGTCCAATTGGTAGAACATCCCCAAATTACAATACAAGCACAAACACCCCGTTGTTTACAGTTCCGTGTCACAATAATGTCACGTTGTTATATATCAAAAGCGTAAAACGACATGTAGTGTAGCTAGAGACCCTATAGCCGTTACGTGGCCGTCTTCTTCCTCCGCTTTGACTCCCGGAGAAGCAATTCTCCAGACATTCCCGAGAAAGAGAAAGGTCATTAAAAATCACACACTACGTCTACTTATTAGTTCAAAAAGGGGGATTCAAAAACCTCGTCCTGGGTTTTGCTTTCGTACCCTATTTATCGCAAAAAAGCCCACAGCTCAAAAGCCGCTGAAAGTTAAAAAAAAAAAAAATCATTTATTTTTCTGTGTGTAAAGGAAGATTCAAATCGACGACATATCATCAATTCCTTAATTCGTTTCTTCCTGGTAGAGCAATCGCATTAACCCAAAACCCCACTCCACGAATCTTATCCTCGTCTCCTATTCCCGCTTCCCCTCTTACACACATATATAACCACAAAAAGGGGGGCGAAGAAGAAGATGGGTATTAAGATAATCTTCCAAGAGGAATCTGTGATTGATCATCAGCTATGGCGAGTACTAGTGGTGGAAGAGGTGGTGAAGATGGTCGGCCGCCTCAAATGCAGCCTGTTCGGTCTCTTTCTCGGAGGATGACTCGAGCTGGGACCATGATGATTGATCATCCTAACGAAGATGAAAGTGCTATTGATAGCGAGCTTGTTCCTTCTTCTCTTGCTTCCATTGCTCCCATTCTTCGTGTTGCTAATGATGTTGAAGAAGATAACCCAAGGGTTGCTTACCTCTGTATGTCATTTTTATCTCTCACTCTGTTGGTACCTTGGAACTTAATCAGTTTACAGTGTTACTTGACTACAGAGGCAGTGTGTGTATGAGATTTGTGATTGGTTCTGTTATTCGTATAACTAAATTCTTGAATGCATTCGGGAAGTATTGTGGCTGTGAATGTGAATATCAAGATTCTTACTTTACTTTATATTTTCTGTCATTAGGTCGCTTCCACGCATTTGAGAAGGCTCATAGAATGGATCCAACATCAAGTGGACGAGGCGTCCGTCAATTTAAGACCTATCTATTGCACAAATTAGAGAAGGTAATATTGATTACATGATTGATATGCTTTTCTCTTTTGATGAAATTAGAGTATGCAGATTAGGCAATGCTTGTTTTAGTTTTGTGTCTAAAGCCTAAACGAAATGTGAACTCAATAACAATTTTCTTGACAACCTTACATTTGGATGTATCCTGAGATTGTAGTTCTTGACTTTTGTTTTCCTTTTTTAGGAGGAAGAGACTACAGAACCTATGTTGGCCAAGAGTGACCCGAGAGAAATTCAGATGTACTATCAGAAGTTTTATGAGAATAATATACAAGATGGAGAAGGGAAAAAGACACCGTGAGATCTCTTCTTTATATTTTCTTATCTTTACATGAGAAAGAATTAAATGATGTCTCTAAACGCTTTTGCTTCTCTCGGTTTTGTCATTATAGGGAGGAGATGGCCAAGCTTTACCAGATAGCGACCGTCTTATATGATGTTTTAAAGACAGTGGTTCCTCAAGCAAGAATAGATGAACAGGTCAATTAGTGCTCCATTACATCCCTGGATAATATATAATCATGAAGACCGTAATTGTGTTACTTGACATTTTGCTATTGTTGGAATGTAGACCCGTAGGTATGCTGAAGAAGTTGAAAGAAAGAAGGAACAATATGAGCACTACAACATTCTTCCGCTTTATGCTGTAGGGGCTAAAACCGCAGTGATGGAACTTCCTGAGGTTGCATGTGCAAATTTTGCTTACTTAACTTGTTCATCATTTTGATCTCTCACTGATGTTTTTTTTTCCATTAAAATTTAGATTAAGGCCGCAATTCTGGCTGTCTGTAATGTGGAAAATCTTCCTCGGCCAAGATTTCATTCAGGCTCGACCAACCTGGAGGAAGTGGATAGAGAAAGTGGCAGATCTTTTAATGATATTCTCGAGTGGCTTGCTTTGGTTTTTGGTTTTCAGGTAACTTTCAAGTTTCATTCTTTGCTCTTTTTGTCTTTAAGTTTGTATTCCATGACATGTCTCATGATTAGTTTTCATATCATTCATGATGAAAGCGAGGAAATGTAGCTAATCAGAGGGAGCATCTCATACTGCTACTTGCCAACATTGATGTGAGAAAGAGGGATCTCGAGAATTATGTCGAGGTAAATTTCAGAACTCTGTGGGCGACCTTAAAACTTCCTTTTCTGAAAGAGATTGCGTACAGTTTACTAACTTAAAGGAAAATCTAGTTGAAGCCTAGCACCGTGAGGAAGTTGATGGAAAAGTATTTCAAGAATTATAGATCGTGGTGCAAGTATTTGCGGTGTGAATCTTATCTGAGGTATTGTAAATAATCTTCACTTTCATTCATCAACTTACTAGCGTTTCTGGGATTTCAATCATTATTTCCCTTACATCTCTCCTACTCTAAAATTTATGGCCACTGGTGGATGGTTTTCTTATTTGCAGGTTCCCTCCAGGTTGCGATGAACAACAGTTGAGCCTTCTATACATTGGCTTGTATCTTCTCATATGGGGTGAAGCATCAAATGTCCGCTTCATGCCTGAATGCCTTTGCTACATTTTCCACAACGTAGGTTCTATAAGTTCAATGTTCTTCCTTTCGTGTTGTATGTTTATATGATGCTTCTCTCTTAGTTCAAATAAACTTTGAAATCAAAATCCCGTTACAAGTCAAGCTTAAAAAGCATATCAATGAGTATGTAAGTTGAGGAAGACAAACTAAGGAAGTTGAATTGCAGACCTTACCAGAAATTTGATTAGAATAGGTTGAAGGAACCAAGAATAAAAAATTTCTCTAGATGACAAGCAAATAGCAACGCACACACCTAAAATGCGTATTTACATTGCCTACCTATTTTACATGATTTTAGTTGGTAATGATCAGACATTCAAAAATGATGTGGAATCTTGTCATGATGCTTGCATATCTTTAATGTCTACCTGAGATTACCTAAATGAGAAGTCCTTCAATGTATTCTCATACTATTCTCTTGGAAGATTTTATGGCCAATATGTCGAAATGTTTCTAAGAATCTCTAGTGCAGTAGGCATACATTTAAGTAACTATGTTGTTTTCTTAAATCTTCTTGTGTAGATGGCCAATGAAGTCCATGGAATTCTGTTTGGCAATGTGTACCCGGTAACTGGGGACACATATGAGGCAGGTGCACCAGACGAAGAAGCATTCTTAAGGAATGTTATAACACCAATCTACCAGGTCTTACGTAAGGTACGTAACTTTCCGAACCAGTACCATATTTTTTCCTTGCATATTGCTTCTATCTACTAAGAAAAGCAGCTTCTTTTGTGAGAAAAGGAAGTCAGGAGAAACAAAATGGGAAAGGCAAGCCATTCAAAATGGAGAAACTACGATGATCTGAATGAGTACTTTTGGTGAGTCAGCTTAGCTTGATCTGTTATGTATATATATTAGACAAGTGTGGCTATGTGAGCACATTCATTTTAAATTTTCAGGGATAAGAGGTGTTTTAGGCTGAAATGGCCAATGAACTTTAAGGCAGATTTTTTCATCCACACTGATGAGATCTCACCACTTCCGAATCAGGTGTTAATTTTGTGTGTTTATTACTACTTTATGCAGTATGGTTTTAATCTTTATCTTTAATAGGGACATTTTCATTACCTTGGAAACATTTGATAGATTGACTAGCCTATTGTATATTCAAATTCTTACTTGCATCGATCATCCATATTTAGTTGAACCCAGTATACTTTTGTTTTCATCCTGTATGAAAATTACCAATGAGTTTTTATTAATTGCAGAGACATGACCAAGTCACTCATGGAAAAAGGAAACCCAAAACTAATTTTGTTGAAGCTCGCACGTTTTGGAACCTCTATCGAAGTTTCGACCGAATGTGGATGTTCCTTATATTGTCTCTACAGGTAGGATTGCAGATTAGAACTCTCACTTCCACTTCTGCTCTGTTACATAAATATGTGTAGTAATTCTATGATTTTTCAGACTATGATAATAGTTGCATGGCACCCGTCAGGATCTATTCTTGCCATTTTTTCTGAGGATGTCTTTAGAAACGTATTGACCATCTTCATCACTTCAGCTTTTCTTAATCTTCTACAAGGTAACTTTTAATTCTGTTTCAGTTTGACATTATCCATATGCTAAAGTTTATACCATTTTGGCTTAGCCATTTGTTCTTTAATGAAATGCAGCGACACTGGATTTGATTCTTAGTTTTGGTGCTTGGAAGAGCCTAAAGTTTTCCCAAATTATGCGGTACATCACAAAATTTTTAATGGCAGCCATGTGGGCCATCATGTTGCCAATTACTTACTCGAAGTCAGTCCAGAATCCAACTGGACTAATAAAGTTCTTCAGCAACTGGGTTGGGAGTTGGCTTCATCAGTCGTTATACGACTATGCTATTGCCTTATATGTCTTACCAAATATTTTGGCTGCTGTGTTTTTCTTACTTCCACCTCTGCGGAGAATCATGGAGCGATCAAACATGCGGATTGTCACATTTATCATGTGGTGGGCTCAGCCAAAATTGTATGTTGGCAGAGGCATGCATGAAGAAATGTTTGCACTTTTCAAGTAAGAAAAAATGATGTTATTCGTTGTAGTTATCTTCTCTAATCTTAATCCTTTTTCTCCTGAGAGAAAACTAGCAAGCTGCTGTTCTTTTTCTGAATGCTTTGTTTTTATTGTTGCAAATAATTTCTTGCTGCACACTGGATATGGTACGATAATATTGGTTACAACTTTGTTTATGCTTCCAGATGATTAATTCTTCTCAATTCATATGGTCTTAGGTATACATTCTTTTGGGTCATGCTGTTACTTAGCAAGCTCGCCTTCAGCTATTATGTGGAGGTGAATTAGCTTCTTGTGCTGACACTTATAACTCAATCTTTTTTTCTGCTGATGATTGTAGACTCTCATATTTACATGTCTACAATAAACCATACCCTCATTTAGCATTCTAATCCTTCACTTTATGATGTCTATTAGGCAGGTGGTAGCCATAACTATGATCTAAATCTTTGCTATAAGCATCTTTTTGTTGCAGTTATACTTTAACATTTACTTATTATTGTTGATGCCTGGACAGATATTACCACTTGTCAACCCAACGAAGCTAATATGGGATATGCATGTCGTAAATTACCAGTGGCACGAGTTCTTTCCAAATGGTAGTGATCCTTTATTCATAGCATCCTCATGCACTGTTATTAACTGTTTTTATTATATTAACGTATATGATATTCATGCAGCCACTCATAACATTGGAGTAATCATATCCATATGGGGTCCGATTGTCTTGGTAAGTAATCTTGATTGAATAACTTAAAAAAGAATATTTCCAATACCCTGAAGTTTAATTGATGTTCAGGTTTATTTTATGGATACGCAAATATGGTATGCCATATTCTCTACTCTATTTGGTGGGATTTATGGAGCCTTCAGCCATCTCGGGGAGGTAACTGTTGCGCTTTTATTAGTACGCAAAAGTTTATAAATGAGAATCTTATGTAATATTTTTTCTTAGTTATTTAACCTCCATTTATCATTCTGCAGATACGGACACTTGGAATGTTGCGGTCCAGATTTAAATTTGTTCCAAATGCTTTTTGTACTAAACTTACTCCGTTACCTCTAGGTCATGCAAAGAGAAGGCACCTGGTATTAGTCGCACACATACAAATTTAATGGGGATAAGACGTGTATGCCAATAAATTTCATTTTGTGGGTGAAATAGTAATGTTTGAGTAATGCAGGACGAAACGGTGGACGAAAAGGACATAGCAAGGTTCTCACAGATGTGGAATAAGTTCATACTTACTATGCGGGATGAAGATCTGATCAGCGATAGGTTTGAGGACTTTTTTCTCTAGTATATAGACTCATCAGTTGCCCCCTAAGTTCATTTCATAAACATACTCGTGTTCTTTGCTTCTTTGGTGTGTAGGGAAAGAGATTTGCTACTTGTACCTTCGTCTTCTGGAGATGTTTCTGTTGTGCAATGGCCTCCTTTCTTGCTTGCTAGCAAGGTAAATAATACAGCTCACTCTGTAACCTCTTCACACCATCCATAACTCTCTTGTTGAACTGTGTTTACCTTTTGGTAATAGATTCCAATAGCATTAGACATGGCGAAAGATTTCAAGGGAAAAGAGGACGTCGACTTATTCAAGAAAATTAAAAGTGAATACTATATGCATTACGCAGTGGTTGAGGCTTATGAAACCGTGCGAGACATAATATATGGTCTTCTTCAAGATGAATCTGACAAACGGTGAGGACTCTTTTCTCTGTCATTATTAGATTGTCCCCAACATTCCATTCCTAACCTAATTGAGGATGGCTTACTAACTATACTACTTCTTTCTCCCACTCTATTTAGGATTGTAAGGGAGATTTGCTATGAAGTAGATATTAGCATCCAACAACACAGATTTTTGAGTGAATTCCGGATGACTGGTATGCCTTTGCTCAGTGACAAGCTAGAGAAATTCTTAAAAATCCTGGTAATGTATATATAGATTATTTTTTCTCGTCCAATACCAATACTTCCCATTTCTTTGTGTTTAGTACTCCCCTCTCTAAATGAATTTTGGTCCTGTTTACAGCTAAGTGATTATGATGAAGATGAAACTTACAAGTCTCAGATAATCAATGTTCTCCAGGATATTATTGAAATCATCACGCAGGATGTTATGGTTAATGGTCACGAGTAAGTCCTGTCCTGATAGTTCATATGTAAAATATTGCCTCATTTTCTGTGCAAGAAAAGCTCCTCTGTTTTTCTTCTCCCTAGTTTCCTACAATCCTTAAATGCGTAGGCCCAAAAAAATTCCCTAAACATGCTTTGTCATTCTACCTGTAGAATCCTTGAAAGGGCTCATTTACAGAGTGGTGGTATTGAAAGCGACAAAAAAGAACAAAGGTTTGAAAAGATAGATCTTCGTTTGACTCAGAACATATCTTGGAGGGAAAAGGTAGTCGATTTTTTATGTCTAATTTGAACAGCCATATATTCTGCTTTTAGATCTCATTCTTTCTTTCTAATTTTGTAGGTTGTAAGACTTTTGTTACTTGTGACTGTTAAAGAATCCGCAATAAATATCCCTCAAAGTTTGGAAGCTCGTCGTCGTATGACATTCTTTGCAAATTCCTTATTCATGAATATGCCAGATGCTCCCCGAGTTCGTGACATGTTATCCTTTAGGTACATGTTTTAGCTTAATACCCGGTGAAAAATACTATTGACTCTCACAGCTTTGATAAATGAAAGTTAGAATGGTCCGAGACATGATCCAAGTTTGTTCTCTGTTGGTTTATGGAGAATACTACTTGAAAGCAAGTTACAATTGATTTCCAAAATTTATGTGTAGTGTCTTAACTCCTTACTACAAAGAGGATGTTCTCTACTCGGAGGACGAACTGAACAAGGAAAACGAAGATGGAATAACTATTTTGTTTTACCTCCAGAGGATATATCCTGGTAAGCTTCTATCTGGTGCTTTTGTGCGTGTTTACAACAAAGTTAAAGTTTACTGAATGAAAATTACTGCATAACAGAGGAATGGTCAAATTATTGTGAACGTATAAATGATGTGAAACGGAATTTATCTGAGAAAGACAAGGCAGAGCAACTCCGCCAATGGGTATCTTATAGAGGCCAGACCCTTTCAAGGACAGGTATACTATCAGAACGCTGTAGGATTTTCTTCAACAATATGTTGTATTCGCTTTGAGCCCCTAATATTCCTTATTATTTCTAGTTAGGGGAATGATGTACTACAGAGTGGCTCTCGAACTTCAGTGTTTCCAGGAATACACTGGAGAAAATGGTTTGTACTTGCTATCCATTTTCAAAATTTGAATGTTTTAACCTTATAGATTTTGTGGTCTGGCCTTATCTGCCCAAGTATCTTCCAAATAACTTTTGTAAAGTTAATCTTGCTTGCGACGAAACTTTGTTTATGAACTATGTTTTCATCTTGCAGCTACCAATGGTGGCTATATTCCCTCAGAATCAAATGAAGATGATCAAAAGGCTTTTAGTGACCGTGCACGAGCTCTTGCAGATTTAAAATTCACATATGTCGTGTCATGTCAGGTCTATGGGAACCAGAAAAAGTCAAGTGAAAGCCGGGACCGGAGTTGTTACAATAACATTTTACAGCTCATGCTAAAGTAAGAAAGTTCTCCTCTTTGAAATAAAAAATTCATACTTATTCTTCTAGCTTAGTTTTAATCATACATATTATGGTTAGGTATCCGTCCTTGCGTGTTGCCTATATAGATGAAAGGGAGGAGACAGTTAATGGAAAATCACAAAAAGTATTCTACTCTGTGTTGCTCAAAGGATGTGACAAATTAGATGAGGTATGCAAAGGCAATTTATATTCACAAGTTCATATATATATATAGTCCACGTCCTTGCTTACCTGGTTTTAGATCGCAACGAAAAACTTATCAAATTTATAAATACTTATTTATTGCCAGTCCCACGTAGGACTCAGATATAGTGTCCTGAACTTTGTGTCCTGAACTTTGTTCTTGGTTTTATAGGAAATATATCGTATCAAACTTCCCGGCCCTCCCACTGAAATTGGCGAAGGAAAACCGGAGAATCAAAATCATGCCATCATTTTCACTCGCGGCGAAGCACTCCAGACCATAGACATGAATCAGGTAGGTTTCGTCTCTCTAACCCTGAACTATATTGTTGATTCCAAATATATTCTCATTCCTGTTTCCATTTCAGGACAACTACTTTGAAGAGTCTTTCAAAATGAGAAATGTGCTACAGGAATTTGATGAAGGTCGACGTGGCAAGAGAAATCCTACAATTTTGGGTATTCGTGAACACATATTTACCGGAAGGTGTGAGATTCTTCTGTTCTTGATTTTAATGCACATGTCTCCTAATTTTGGCACTAAAGTATTGAATATTCTATGTCTTTCTCGTCTGACTTCTTTCTGACCCTGCAGTGTTTCATCCCTAGCTTGGTTCATGTCGAATCAAGAAACAAGTTTTGTAACCATTGGTCAACGTGTTCTAGCAAATCCTCTGAGGTATTCTTCCTATTCTTTGTAGCTTCAAATCTGACTTTAAATATAGCTAGGGAATATATTCTTCCTATTTGTAGCTTCAAATCTGACTTTAAAGTAGCAGTCCCTGCATTATCAAACCTAATAGATTATCTTAGAGTTAGAATCTTTTTCTTCTGGAAAGAAGACTAGCTTGAAATTTTTGGAAACTTACTCACGATTCTTTTACAGGGTGCGTTTCCATTACGGCCATCCTGATATATTTGATAGAATCTTCCACATCACGAGGGGAGGCATTAGCAAGGCTTCAAAGATAATAAACTTAAGCGAAGATATCTTTGCAGGTACAGAACGTTCTTGACAAACATTATTTCTTGTATATTTGTAATGGCTAATTATGGTAAACATCCAGGGTACAATTCAACTCTTCGTGGGGGTTACATCACACATCACGAGTATATTCAAGCAGGGAAAGGGCGTGATGTAGGGATGAATCAGATTTCGTTTTTTGAAGCCAAAGTTGCGAATGGTAATGGAGAACAAACACTTAGTCGTGACGTTTACCGACTTGGACGCCGGTTTGATTTTTACAGGATGCTCTCATTCTACTTCACCACAGTTGGTTTCTATTTCAGTAGCATGGTATGGCTATTTCCTCTTGTAACACTGCCGTACACTTATGGTAGGAATCTTGGACTTTTCAGAAAAGTAAAAAACATATCTTTTATGTTTCAGATAACGGTGCTCACGGTATATGTGTTTCTCTATGGGCGTCTTTATCTGGTTTTGAGCGGATTGGAAAAGGAGATCCTGCAAAGTGCAACTGTACATCAGTCCAAAGCCCTCGAGGAGGCATTAGCAGCCCAATCTGTTTTTCAGCTAGGTTTTTTGATGGTTCTACCAATGGTTATGGAAATTGGCCTAGAAAAAGGGTTCCGGACGGCCTTGGGTGATTTCATCATAATGCAGCTTCAGCTTGCCTCTGTTTTCTTCACGTTTCAGCTGGGAACAAAAGCGCATTACTTTGGAAGGACGATTTTGCATGGAGGCTCTAAGTACCGAGCAACTGGTCGAGGGTTTGTTGTTTTCCATGCTAAATTTGCGGAAAACTATAGGTTATACTCGCGAAGCCACTTTGTTAAGGGACTGGAGTTGGTCATACTACTAATTGTGTATCAAGTTTATGGAAGTTCATACCGTAGCTCAAGTCTTTACATTTACATCACATTTTCAATGTGGTTCCTGGTGACTTCTTGGTTGTTTGCGCCATTTATATTCAACCCATCTGGGTTTGAGTGGCAAAAGACGGTGGACGATTGGACTGACTGGAAACGATGGATGGGAAACCGCGGTGGAATTGGAATAGTTCTTGACAAAAGTTGGGAATCATGGTGGGATACAGAGCAAGAACACCTCAAGCACACAAACTTAAGAGGAAGGGTTCTCGAGATACTTCTCGCACTGCGTTTCCTCCTTTACCAGTATGGAATTGTCTACCATCTCAACATCGCTCACCGGCACACAACATTTCTGGTATAGTATTTTCTCTTCTTTTTTTTCGCATAAGCTTTGATACCTCCCTCTTTGAAAAGCCCCAACCACTTTGCACCTTTCTTCTTTTAAGGTTTATGGACTCTCTTGGGCTGTCTTGCTGGCCGTTCTTCTTGTGTTAAAGGTAATGCTCGAAAACAAATCTTTTTGAGCTTTTTCACCCACTTCCAAATCAGCCAAGTCTGTTCGATGGTTTTAAAACAAATGGTTTATCTGTTTCTTCCACATTGATGATTGTGTTGTTTGACCATTTGACAGATGGTATCAATGGGTAGACGGAAATTTGGTACAGATTTTCAGGTTATGTTCAGGATTCTCAAGGCGCTTCTCTTCCTTGGTTTCTTGTCAGTCATGACTGTATTATTTGTAGTTTGCGGCCTCACGATCGCAGATCTCTTTGCTTCCATCCTCGCTTTCTTGCCTACTGGTTGGGCTCTTCTTCTTGTAAGTCCACACATATTTCTTAGCTGCCCAAAAATTAATCCGTCTTTCAGTAGAAGGATAAGTTTGTTAATCCGTTGCAATGTTTTTGAAGATCGGGCAAGCGCTGCGCAGCGTGTTCAAAGGATTAGGATTCTGGGACTCGGTTAAAGAGCTAGGGAGAGCTTACGAGTACATAATGGGGCTTCTGATATTCACACCCATTGCGGTCTTGTCTTGGTTCCCATTTGTGTCTGAGTTCCAGACCAGATTGTTGTTTAATCAAGCCTTCAGTCGCGGTCTGCAGATCTCTATGATTCTTGCCGGAAAGAAAGACAAAGAGACACCTTCCACCAAGTAGTGGCTTAACCGCTCTCTTCTTCTCCTTCTCCATTTTTTCTCTTTCATCTTCATTCTTTTTCATCTGTTATTGCTGTTTAATTAATTGTCTCTGAGATCATAGAAAAAGATGTTTAGACCACCTGAGATTAAGACCTCACACTCGTAGTAAATGTTGTTGTTCAGCCTAGGCCATTTGTTCAAGTAGATGATGTATACACAATTCCTTTGGACATAATTCGAAAAGCTTTTAACCATTAATTTGTCTGCTTCTTGTCTTTTTCCAAAAGGATGTATCAGAGTTAAATGCAAAATTACACTTTAAACCTTGTCTCTGTTCTAAAAACATCTACATACAGTCAAAGCCAAACTATTAAAGAGAGCGCCTGAGAGAAAGTACAAACAAAAAAACATTCGGTAGAGGAAATCCGTAGATTAGACGAAACGAATCTCCAAGGAAACCTCCTCCTTTCTTGGTATGTGTACGTATGCGGTGCCTCCATCATCTCTAGCGAATGTTTCGTACTTTGATAGATACTTCGTGTTAAGCAAAGCTCACGTTTTAGGTAGGTGGTGATCTTGGATGCAAAAAGTCGTATGGAAATTAGGGTTTTAATGCAATCTTTGGGTATGAAAATTGGGAAAGCTCTGGCCTTTTCTGAAACCCAACAAACGTTTGAGTCGTTTAGGGAACTATTGTCTGATTTCAGATCTGGTGCCTTACATATTGATTTCGGGAAGTGTTGAGTTGAATTGAGTTGAGTTGAGTCTCGATGTTTGATTCTAGAAGCTTCTGGGGTCTTGTTCATAAGAGTAGCAGCGTTACTGTAATGTGTCTTGGTGCTTTTTGAGATTGCATACCTTTTCTCTATGCGGTTTTGTTCAAGATCACATTTAAGTCTTCTTCTTGATCACATTTAAGTCTTGTTCCCCAGATTAGCTAATGGTGAACAGTGGTGCTTACTAGTATCCTTTTTCTTTCCCTTTGATTCATGTTTCTCTTGATTACAGTGGTTTCTAACATCATCCATAACCGAGGACGAAGATGCAGCATGGTGGAAACAAGAGTGGGGGGAAGTCCAATGTGTGGGCTAACGCTAATTTGACTAAGACAATGGCAGCTTTAGACGAGTTCAAATCTGGATTCCCATCAGGCGGTTTAACAACTGTATCAAACAAATGGTGGGGAAGGCCAGAGAAAGATGGTGGAGAAGAGATTACTGAAGATGATGTCAAGGACGAAGCAGCTTCGGAGAAGCAAAGTTCTTTGGTAGCTATTAGGAAAAGAATCGCGGAAGAAGGAAGGGAAGCTGTTGAACATGGTCTGCGTCAAGGATTTGGTTCAAGAAAACCAGACAAGAGAGATCATGCCCTACTGTTTCAGATCTTCGAGTCTTCACTGCCAAAGGATTGGGTTACTGATTCTTCCTAAATTCGTTTTAATATGTTTAGAAAAGAGTTTCCCTCTTAAAATTATGCTCTGTTATATGTTGTAATGCGCAAGTAGCCTGCAACTATGTACTATATTTGTAATCGAAAGGATGAAGAACATTCTGTAATGTTGTAATAGTATTCACTGGGTCATAGGACACCAAGAAACCAATAATGTAGTATTGCTTTGAGGTCATTTATCAAAGTGATTTGGAAATACAACAGAAAGACTTGCGATCTTATGTGTCTATAAATAAGCTCTGTTGATTTCGAAAACATGGGAACAAACAAATGATACAGAGACATACGATGAATAGTCCTAGTGCCTTTGGAGGAAAATTGACAAAATCAGAGGTGACGCTGGAAAAGGAGGTTTTAGTTGGTATATATATCTCAGAAATTGAAACCAAGTAGCATGCCTTTGGGGAGGTTCCAGGCTTTTCATGCTCTACCGTGCGAGAAATAATTAGACCTGTTTTCATGTCAAATGCCTGCAATGCGAAGATAAAAAAATGTAAGTTATGCTGCGCGAGTGCAAATAGAATATTATTAGAGTAGAGCTTCAAAATGCTTCTCAAAGCAGCCTAAGAAAGATTCAAATCGCAAGCAGCAGTCAACTCATGAGGCAAACTATAGACGTTCTCTATCTCCAATTTCCACAACTTATGGGGAGGATTAAGCAGATGGTCTGACGTAGCTATCTCTACCCAACTAAAAATGCACAAGAGATGGTAAGATAATGTTTAAGAAAATGCAAAAATCTTAGGAAAACATTAACTACGTAATCATGAGAGCCCATGGACCTCTTGTTTCAGAGTTGAAGATGACACCACAAAGCATATAGTATCGTTACACTAATTCCTCAGAGGTCCACTAATATAAGAATAAGACCAAACTCGCAAAGAGACATAGATATAGGTATGTATGTTTATACCAAAAAGTGTTACGAGAATAGTAAGATTAGTTAGTACCAGAGAAAACTTAACAACCTAAAGGTGTCACAAACTTAAACAACCTATAAAGGTGTCTTTTTTACCTCTGGTAGAGCTCCGAAAAGTAGCGTGTACCGTTGTATATAACGAACCACATCAAGACTACCACCAAAGAATCTGAAGAATAAATAAGTTGAGGAATGGCAAAGAAGATGCAAGCAGATTGTAAACTACCAAAATCTTAACATCAAAACAAAATTCTAAGACTGAACAGGGCCACATTGCTTTAGACGACAACACAAAGAGAAGAGAATTCAGTGCCACCAAATAAAATCACCAACGAAGTAAAAGATGAAAACTTTGCATATTCAATCAGAAGACCAGATCGATTAAAGATAAACGAATCAAGCAGTAATGAGAAAGACAGAGAGAGAGAGAGAGAGAGAGAGAAACGATTAAAAAAGGATACTGAAGAGATATCGTTCCCACCAATCAAGCATGTAGAGGCCGAAGGTGACATTGTAAAGGTAGATTTTGCGTTGAACCCAGTTCATATCTGATCGATTCCTTACCAGTAAGAATCTGGGAACACCCGATCCAAGTTTCAAAATTTTACCCGGTAAACTCCTACACAAAGCAATTCCCCACCACGTTCTCTCGATCTATAGGAATGGAATAATCTGAAAGCTCAGATTTTGAAGTGTCTAATTAAATCAAAATTGGACGGAGACGTCAAAGCTGGAAAAGTCTGTGTGACCGGTTTAGATTCAATTTCGGTTTGTGGAACTAACCGGGTTTACAATAGAACTAACTGTTTATTATTACAATTCTCCAAATCCAAGCGCCGGTGTGGTTCTGCTTTTGTAAGATGGTGACGACGACGAGCATCGGCGGGGCTCCGGTGGTGGTTGCTCGGTTTCGGCGGATTCCGACGAGTCCGAGGTGCTTCTCCGCTGCCGCCAATTCGGACCTTCTTCGCTCCCAGCTCGATCGGCTTCACGCAGAGGCAGAGTCCACTCGTGCCAAAGGTCGAGTCTTTATTTGCTAATCTTCTTCGTTTTGATTGGAGATGAGTTAAGAGTGAATCATCTCTACTCTTTTGCCGTTTTGGGAATTTAGAATGAAAGATGTGAATTTCTTAAGAAGAGTGTTGAAAGATGGGGATGTGGGTTTTAGCATTGTTAATTCAATGATTGATGTCAATTTTGAATTTTTTGCTGTTGTTGTTGTTGGTCCAGCAAACAGTAATAGGTTGAGACTTCTGAGATTATCTGAGGCTGCTGAGAATCTACGGAAACAAGCAGCTGTGAATGTTCAAACAGGGAAAGAGGATGATGCCAGAGACTTGCTTCTTCAGAAGAAAAAAGTTATGCATGCTTTGGACAAGGCCAAAGCTCGTATTGAGTTGCTCGACACGCTTTCTTCTAAACTTCACGAGGTAGAAAGAAACAAGCAAACGAGAGCTTACTTGTTGTCTCACCAGTCCTAGTCCACTAGTGTATTATAAACTTGTTTGAGAAAGACTGAACGAATCTCGAAATTAGAAAGTGTGTTATAGTTTTGGTTGTTCTTTTGTTTTCAATTGTCTGAGAAATCTATCTAGCTTGGTTTTGGTTTCAGGCAATATCTGTCAAGGAAACACAGCTGATAGGGAATATATCTTTGGATCTCGAAGAGGATGGAGAGAACAGTTCAGGTGGAATCCACATTGTATCGCCAAAGCCCAAATCGACTGAAGACGGGCACGAAAATGACCAGCCCCACTTGGATTCTGATGAGAGTGAACTTATTGAAAGGAATTTTGAGGATTTCCAAGAACTTCTCGATACCGATAATCATGTACTGGAAGATGTTTCAACTGGTGGCATCCTTAAAGGAGTGTCTTCTTATGAATCTTTCTTGGAAAATATAGACCAGAAGCTTAGCAGAATTGAAGCTGAACTAGTCACTGTTGTAAATGTTGCATCCTTGGTGCTTAATCGTGAAGATAAACCCAAGAATCTAAAGGTTCAGCAGACTGCAGAAATTCTTGAGGAGATTCGTCATGTGAGGCAAAGGTAATGTATTCAAAACATCAATATTCACTAACTAAGTGTTACTTCTAATCACTGCAGCATTACTTAGTCCATTAAGTTTTGCTTTGCTTGTGTAGAATCGCATATATCATTTGCAAAGAGGCAAACTTCAATTAGTGCTTCAAGCATTACTTAAGTTTCATATCAAGATCTTCACTTCAGTTTCAGTGAAGCGAAACCAGCGATGTGAACCAAAGAAATGAAACCATTCTTTGTGTGAACAGTTAATTAAATGTAGTCCTTTTCTCCTTGGTGTGAATATTAATGTCTTCGAAAGTGATACATTTAAATTTTGATGTGATATGAAATTAATATGGGCGTTCACGTTAATGTTGTGTGATATGGGACAATGAATATTTTGATGTGTGAATGTGTGATATATATAAACTTAGGGGCATGAACATTCATGACATATCTTCCTGACCTAAAGAATATACTATTATTGCATGTTTACATTTAATATTGATTTCAACTAACTATTAAATCATTTCATTCGTTCTAGTAATGAAATTTATGGCGTTAAAGCAACAGGTTGAGATTTTATGTGGACTACACGAATCCAGAAACGAAATTTTATAAAGCAAACATTTCCAATATTATATCACGAGATACTACAAAATAGAAACGATGCCAAACGAATCAACCATTGAGAATAAAACATCTAAGTCCTGAATAATATTTAACTTGTTTCACAAAAAAAAAAAACAAACCCTAATGAAAATTCGGATTATTATCTCACAATGCCTTCATTTCCAGCAAGAACCAAATACTTATCCTTCCTTGTAAGATTGGTGCATTCAAATCCCAAAACCCTAGCAAGTTCTCCCTGTATGAAATTCGCAACTTCAAAGCTTGACTTACCTCCAGCACAAGTCATCTCTTTTGGCAACTTCTTCAGAACCTCGAGACAATAAACCGGCCTAGGGTTCATGAGGAAAACGATTGGGTCTAAACACTTGAGCCCGCTCGCTGTTGTCCCATAGAACATGCTTACTCGAGCATTCACAGCCACGGGAACAATGTCTTCGGTTAGCTCAGCGAACAAAGGACTGAATCTTAATAGATAAGGCTCTCTACAAGTGGTTCCTTCGGGACAAACCACTAGATCTCCTTTGCTTAGTAGTCTCTGCATTGCCTCACCGTCTTTCTTCCTGTCTCTTTTAAGGCTAACCGTCTTGAGAGGCGCTATGAGCTCTGAGAACTTGCTTAGGCTATAAGTAACCGCGTTCAAGGGCTTGCCAAGCGAAGTGGTGAGAAAAACTGGGTCAAGGAGGGTCCTATGGTTGCATACATACAAGACACCACTTCTACCTTTCTCCGGAGGGCCGTTGTTCAAATTATGGGTCTTGAAAGTGATCCTTACACCGGACAAAGAAGCCAAGAAATTGGCTACGTGGTAAGGAAACAAGACTCCTACGGAGATCCTGAAGACAGCGAGGAAGAATCCGATAGGCAGCCATACGAACATAGCTAGTGTAGCTAACGGTGTTGGCAAGAAATCCAATCTCCCGTCGTGGAATATTAATGGCTTTGGGTATCTTTCTCTAGGCAATGTGTTGTTCTTGTTCATGGACTCTTCTTCATTCCAAAGATAAGCTTCCTATGGGAGAATCACAAAATTCTTATTTAGTGACATTAATCTAGTTTTTTGAATTTAGAAAGTAACGAAAATGGAAAAAAAAATGAAGGTACTTAGCAAATAGAAATGAAGACGTGTTATTGTGGGAAATTACGAAAAAAGGTGTGATTTTTTGGGAGTTTAAACAAAATTAACCTTAAATCTATTTTTGTTAAAAAGGGTAGGGAAAGAGAATTACTTTGCAAATGGAGATGAAGATGTGATCATGTGGGCTTGAAGAGCTTCCAATTCCAAGTGTTGGCTTCTTCTTCTTGTTATCAAGGAAGTAGTCTTTAGCAGCTTTATGTTTCACCACGAAGCCAGACCCTGAAGCTAAGCCGGTGTAAAATCTCCTCCCCATGACTTCTATTTCTTGCAGTTTAGTCCCAATCACATCATTAGCGTTGAGGTGTTCTCTAAGGAACCTCTCCACAATCACTTGCGGCAAGCTCGTGAACACAACTTTAGAGTAGTCAGTTCGAGCCCAAATGTCGTAAACCTGGAGATTCAAGTTCTCGAGGAAGAACTTGGGTAGAACCGACCTAGAAACGTTGTCCATGTCTTTGACTCTAAGACCAGAGAAGGTTATGAAAAAGAGAACTTTGAGTTTGGTCTCTTGTTGCAGAGCCCAGAGGAAAGAACAAGAGAGCAAGAGAAGGATCGCTCTGATGATTGATCCTCCTTCGAAGGCTACGAGCATAAAGTAAGGAAAGAACGTGTGGAAGTGTTTACTCGAGTGTTGTCTTAATAAAACACCATCGATGTCGCAGACAAAGGTATCACGATGATCAGAAGAAACAGAGCTTGCTCTGTTTTTGTCTTCGAGCTCTTGGTACTTTGTAACGCTTGGGAAGAGAGGGTTTAGAGACTCTTGGAGGTACTGGTATTGTTGTTGTTGTTGATGATGAGAATTGCTGTGGTGCGCTTGTGCTTTGGAGAGGTTTAGGAGATTTTTCAATTGGAAACCGTAGCCTCTTAGCTTTCTTGCAGCTCTGTAACATGAATTAGCAAGAAGACGGTAAAGAACCCATTCTGCTAGGATCACTAGAACCTCTGGTAAAACCATAGCTATGGCTTAGAGAAAGAGAGAGAGAGAGAGAGAGAGAGAGAGAGAGAGAGAAGGAAATAGAAGAGTTAATGTGTTGTAGAAAACAAAGAGGCTGCATAGGAGATTTATATAGTCAGTGATGATGACATGATAGGCGAGTGCAAAGGTGGTGTGAAGGTTGACCCTTTGTTTTTGTTTTTTTTTAACTTTTTTATATTTTGGTTAACCCACACACCTCGCATTAACTGTATGCCACAACGTTTATGGTTTTTTCTTTATGTAAAATTTTAAATTAGAATGTGTGTGTGTGTTTGTTCCCAAGAAGTTATGGTTGATCACTAAACCTATTTGCATACATGAATTCAAGATGTCACATAAAGAATGAAACAATACATTACCCTATACGCATAGTATAGATGATAAAGTATCGTATAGTTCAAGGCTATTATTGATTATCAACTACGTTGCAGTATTATATTATGATGTGTATGATGGAAGTTGGCCTCTTTACTAAAACTGTTGAATGTTGCTTTCTCAGGTCCACTTGGAGCCTCTAGGGGAGATCAATGCTGCATCGTGTTACCAAAAAAAGCAATTGCTAAAGGCCACACACACAAAAACGTGAAACCTCAAAGAGTCTAGAGAGTCCCATATTTTACTAAAATTAGGATCAATTATTTAGTTTAATATAATGTGTGTAAGAAATTTTTTATTTTTTTTCTTTCACAAACTAAAAGAGTTTAATGTTTTGACTTCCTATCTATAGTCTATAGAGAGGTAGTAGATTGGAAAATTCAGTTATGTAATTATTTATCTTATAACGCTTTTATATATAGAAAAAGAAAGAAACTTGATTCAACCATACTAATCCATTACACTACAATCATTCGAGAGATATACGTTAGAAAAGAAATCCAAAAAGAAACAAGTTTTTGCCACTATCCTTAATTAAGAAGAAGAAAAAATGTCATGTTTTACCCCCACATATAATACTTTTATCAATAAAAGGTCAAAACGCATGCAGTCTTAGTCAACCATTATTCATATTATCTGCTTTCATAGTGGATTACAGTAAACCTAATCGAAGGATATAAAACTTATATATACATTGATCAGTATAGATAATATCCCGAATCTATAACCAAATGTCTTCAAGAACATAACATTATATGTGAACACGATTGCTCAGTATTAAACGCGTATATATGTTTTAATTTGATTCCCCCTTCAACCCCAAGTTTCAAAGGTTGCACTTTTGTTTTCTGCCAACTCCAAAGATATAGAAGAGCTTTTACAAGTTAGGTTATGCAGTTGGTGACCGGCCCTTCTTTTTTTGGTTTTTTACGTACAAATTTGCTTACTTTTCAAAATGTAGTGTTTTTTCCTTTTTAAGTTATGATTTATTGATTTTGTTGAAAAATAACATATGTTGATGCCTATAATTATGGGTGGTGCAAATTTGATAAGTCTCAGAGGTGACATAATTAATAGTTATTTTTTTATTTTCTTATGACACATTAAAAAAATAATAAATAAATAAATAATCGTCCAAACAATTTTTAACAAAATTTATCGTAAACCTATTTTGCTGTTGTGATGTTTGAGAAGATTACAAATCTCTACGTTTGTTTTTTTGTTTGTATTTGTAAATGAAACTGTAAATGTCTTGACCTTGGAAATACTTTAGGAAAAGAATACATGTTCTTTAGAAATTAACAAACTTGGTATTATTATTTTTCTTTTGTCATCAACTAAATTACTAATCCAAGTTTTTTCGGTACAGCCGTACAGGAATTTGATTATAACCAACATAAATGACATTTACGAATAAATTGAGACAAGCCACTAATTATGTCATGATCATAGTATATAACATGCAATACAAGTACAGTCCAAAATCACAATAGATACAATTAGTCCAAGTCCAACCTTACCTATATATACATCATACAGGTCTCGTTACTTTCGCTAATTATAATTGAACCAAACTTAAAACCATCTCCCATGGTTTTCCCTATTTTTTTCTCTATAATAGAGGTAGGTTTTACTCCAATGGTCCTCTATTCTCACTTCTAAAATAGAGATTGCTATTTTTTCTTCTATTTATAGAGGAATATTTGTAAAAAAAATAGGGTTCTTCTATAAATAAATGAAAAAAAATAGCAATCTCTATTTTAGAAGTGAGAATAGAGGACCATTGGAGTAAAACCCACCTCTATAATTTTAGATTAGATAAATTACCAAACATATCGATGTGTCAACATCAAAAATAGTATTAACATATCGCATTTGTCGGCAATCACAGTAAACATCATTAAATCTTCCATTGTACTGCAAATCTTGTTTGATTCGGAAAAAATGATGTTTATCATTATTTGTTTCCTATCCCTTATACACGTCGACAAATCTCGACACTTAACAGTTGTCAGTTTATTTTAAATTACAAACTTTGTACCATATTCTATAAACCACACGCAATCCATGCATGCTTCGTGATAACCATTCGAAATCTTAATCGGTCTAGCCTGATGGCCATATTTATGAATTATCAATATATGAGTAAGCAAAAGTATCGACGTGTACAGGAATGGAAGAAGCAAAAGTCAAACAATAAATGACTCTGCAGACATAAGAGTAAATGAAATTGATGAAGGCATAGAGAAATGTGAACTGGAAGAGGTGATGCATAAAAGCATAAACTTAAAAACTTGTTTTGGTGATTTGCTTTGAAACTTACGTCCTCGTGTGAGTCTGCCTCTCTATTGTCAGGTTTCGTTTTACCCAACTTTCCAATTTTTTGTTGACTTTCTCTCCTAGTAGTCATTGTAATCCTCGTAATTACTATCCAATGCCATTACTCTTTTTTCTACACTTTTTAGGTTTCTTCCACGTTAGGCCTTTACAGGCCAGTATAAACTCTTAAAATCCACTTTCTAAAAACATTATTTTGCCAGATTCAGTCGAAAACATTTCAAACATATATCATGATTAGAAAATACTGTATGATCGATAATTGATAATAATAATTATAAAAAAAAAAACTCAAATCAGATTATCATCACGTCAAAAGCATACATACGTTGATTTGCTTATATGGTTTCGTTCGTCATTTAGACGCGACAAAACCTAAAATCTTAATGTTGACGGAGACATACCGAGATAGCCACATAACACATTAACTGGATCTTTAAGGTTATCGAATCATAGAAGTGGATAACATCATCCTTAAAAATAAAAACAAAATGGCTCGTACGTTTACGTCTACGCGTACACGTAACGAATATTATTAATTTATATTAATCACGTAGATCCATACCTCTTTAATGTGTTTTCTTTTTTTGGCATTTGTTTTGGACTGTCTCGGTTTTGATTCTTCCTACTTATGAATACTATATTACTACCGCTTTGGCTATTGTCATTATTTACAAATTTACAATAATTACAAACGAGACAAACGAATTTACAATTGCAAATAATCCATATCGATCGTACTGCACGGGGTTCATTCCTATTTTTCAATTATAAATGAGTAGTTAAACCCTATTTGAGTCGGTCGAGTACTTAGTTAATGACCAGAGGAAACAAAATAAACGTTACCATTTTGAAGATTGGTTATCAATACTGCCAAATGCCAATGGAACACGACTTGTGACATCAACCAAAACATTGAACTTAACAGTAATTATAACACAATACTATCATTAACACACACTGACACAGATAAACCGTTTGACCAACTAGTCATTCAAAGCAAATGTTAAAACCATAAAAACAAAATGCATTGGTTCAAATCAACGACTTTTGAAAACTTTGCCGCCCAATACAAAAACGAGAAAACAGAGTCTCCTCCTCAAGCATTACGCAACAACAGTACTGGTCGGGTAGGTGACTAACGAGAAAATGCATGTTGACTAAATATATTTTCTTCAATTATTTGTTATTTGAAGTTAATTTTGATGATTATTATTATTGTTTGTTGTGTTGCTGGAAGAAATAAAATAAAGAAATATATTGAACAAAGAATCTAAAACGGAGGAGAAACGTGCATGCAAAATGTTGCTGAAAATATATAAAAATTGGTGAAGTAGTTAAGAGCATGCCGATTTCATTGATGTTTTGCTTAAGTACTTCACACAAACAATTTTTTTTTTTTCCATTTTTTGGGGGGGATTTTTTCCACGTACTTAATCTTTATATCATGCGCTTTATGCTTTTGGCCACTCATATATACAGATTTTCACAACCACCACACAATTTATAACATTTAACAACCCATCATTTTAAGATAACAATGCCTTCATCTACTGCTTGAATTCAATTTTGTAACATTCATTTTAAAATAACGATTTCTAACAAATCAAGGTATTTTCATATATGTGACAAAGTTTTTGGATAAGACCAATAAATATATTTTTTGACAAACAAATACTACAATTTTATTTGGCTTTTAGATTTGAATAGAGAAAATTTTGATTAGTATATTTTATTAAAATTACTATATCCATGGGACGATATATATATATCTAGTTTTGCAGTGTAAGAAATAACTGCAATTTCTTTTTTGTTGTTTTCTGTCAAATTATATCATAAGTGGAATTTGTACATTTGAGCTCATTGAAGTTGTAGATAGACCACAAAAAGAAAACGGCTCATGGTCGTACTATTATTTATTGCGCAGTCGCTTGGCGCTACTGTAATAATTTACTATCACCAAATTTGGTATATAGTATTTAATGTAAGAATATACTATAAAGCATCATCCTCTCGAGTCTTATCAATGGATATATATAGGAAATCACAACTTGTTCTCATTATGTTTTGTACTGTACTCAGGCCCGGCCCTTCACATAGGTGTTGGGCCTCCATATTTTCTGAGATTTTTAGTAACAAAAATAGGCCTCAAAACATATTTTTACTACAAAAATAGGCATCAATTTTATGAAAGTTATAGATTTGGCCTCAAATTTTAAATTTATCTACTTTTTTATTGCAAAAATAAGCCTTATTTTCCAAAATTTTAAGATTTAGTTTCAGTTTTATTTTTTTATCTATAAAATCTATTAAAAAGTAATTGTTTTGTATTGGACCACAAATTTCACTGGGCCGCCCTGACTGTACTGTGCCTAATTCTGATAAGACATGTATGAAAACATGCGCAAGATGCGACATATATAATGCTTACTAGTTAAAAGTATATTGGTAAGTAAGGGAGAACTTATGATGAAATAAAAGGAGTAATTAAAGAGAAGATCAGTAATGTACTAATGTTGGTAAGTAAGATTGCTACGATCAAAACCCATAGTATAAGTGTTTGATCCCCCATAACACTTTTTGGTTTGGAAATTAAGTAGAGGTTCAAGAGATTCTCATCGAAGTGAAACGATACTAAATTCATTGATGAAAAGATGATTTATTTGGACACCTCTATCTCTAAGTTTACGTGGGTTTTCATGTAGCCCAATCAAGAATTTCATTGTCGTTAAGCGCCAGAGGAGGGCACTTAAAATTTTCAGTAAAAGGCTTGAAAAGCCCAAATTAACACTTCTTTCGTTTAATGGGCCTTTCCCGTATGAAGCTATCCGGATCCGGTATCCGAGGAAGAAAGTGGTGCGCACGTGCGTAGTAGTAACAAAATCATTTGCAGTACCAAATCAGACCGGTTCCTTTATTTTCAGCCGTCCAAGCAGAGATCAGATTTGATCGGTTAACATTGGTTTGTGGTAACCCAAAACCCTAATCGCATCGAATCGCAGAGAAAAGTTGCTTTATCCTCTCTTTTTATCTCTCTTTTTTATTTTATTTATTAACGAAAATTATAAAAATCAAAACTTTTTTTCTTTTCTGATTAAAAAGAAAAGGTCGAAACTTTCCGATTCTTGTCCAATTTCTCCTATTACTTGTTTTTGTCGAATCTTTCCATTAGGGTTTATCACTCTTCCACCTACGATTCAGTTTCCCGATCGCTAGCTGCTGGAGATGGCTGAGGAGAGGAGCTTGAACGGCGAAGCGACTAGCCAGGAAGATGAGAGTTTCTTCGATTCTGATCATCAAGACGGTGGTGTCGGCAACAAGTCCACGGAATTGAATCGCAAGATTGGAGAGCTCGAGTCTCAGAATCAGGAGCTTGTGCGTGATAATGGCGAGATCAGTAGGAAAATCGAAAGCTTGACTGCGGAGATGGAGGAGCTGAGAGCAGCCGAATCCAAGGCGAATCGTAAGATGGGTGAGATGGAGAGGGAGATTGACAAGTCTGATGAGGAGAGGAAGGTTCTCGAAGCCATAGCTGCCAGAGCTTCCGAGTTAGAAACCGAAGTTGCGCGGGTGCAGCATGAACTGATCACGGCTAAGACTGAAGGGGAAGAGGCTACGGCGGAGGCTAAGAAGCTTCAGTCTGAGATTTCACAGAGAGGGGCTGGGATTGTGGAGCTGGAGAAAGAGGTCGCTGGTTTAAGGGTTGTAAAAGAGGAGAACGAGAAGAGGATGAAGGAGTTGGAGACGAAGCTTGGTGCTTGGGAGGTGAAAGAGTTGGAGGAGAGGAACAAGAAGGTTCGAGCAGAGGAAGAGATGAGAGAGAAGATTGACAATAAGGATAAGGAGATGGATGATTTGAAGGAGAAGATCAAGGGTTTGGAATCAGATGTAGCCAAAGGGAAAGCAGAGTTGCAGAAGTGGATCACAGAGAAGATGGTTGTGGAAGAGGCGTTAAGAGACTCGGAGAAGAAAGTGGTGGCTATGGAATCTGAGATTGTGGAGTTACAGAAGCAGATGGATGATGCTGAGAAGATGATCAGTGGATTGAAGAATGTGGTTGAGCCAGTTAATGGGATTGAGCTTAAGTCATGGTCACCGTCTGTGAGTACTGGTTCTGGTGGAGCTGTGGCTGCGGTTGCCGTTGCAGTGGCTGGAGCGGCAGTTGTCTGTTACGTTTTACACTCGAGGAGGGTTTGATTCTGAGGTAGACGTTTATGAAATTTGATTTCTTTGTTTTTGAAAGTGTTTCCTTACGTTATATGTTTGGGAATTTGATTGGTTTCACAAATTTTGGAGTCTTCTTTATTGCGTGTTTGCTTACATTTTCTTCGTTACAAAATGTTCTTGGAAACAATCAAAGATTGAAAAAAAAAACAAGAAGCTTGTGAAAAACAGCAAGAGGAATTAAAGTAAAACAACACAATCCGAAATCACTCTCAAGAAAACGGAAGGGAATACTCAGAACATAGTTTGAAAAACTGGGTGGGATCTTTTTCACCTCTCTGTTCTTCACTTGGGAGTAGATGATGATGATGATGATGTCTTGAGAAGATCAAGAACTTCACAACAGTTCTTCCACCAGGGCGTCTCGACCTCACGATCACCTGCCGCTAGGAGTGGCTGCAATTGTAAAAAGAGAGCATAAGACTCTTGTATCTCCTATTCTATTTTACCCTAAGATACATAAGAATTTTGAAGCTTTATTTTGGTTTTCGAATGGAACCTGATTGTCCGCACTGCCGGTAAAGTGTGTAACAGCTCCCAAGATTTTGGAGGAGACTTCACCTTTCTTCTCTTCCAAATTGTGCACCAGCGATTTGGCTCCATCTATGCCTCTTGACACCACATTGTGGACTGCATCCTTGACGACATCGGTTTTAACGGTTTCAACAGAGGTGATGACGGTTCCTTTGGCTTCACCGAGAGCAGAGGTGGCCTTTTGCAAAAGGGAGTCGGCCATCTTTTTGTTCCTCTGTCTCTGTTGCGTGTTTGTTTCGTCTAGACGCAGGGTTATTATAAGAAAGAAGAAGAGAGATATATAGTGAGTAGAAAACTGAGAGATGAAAAAAGGGCAAATTTAGAGCTGCCCGAATTAGCAGCTGCTGTTCTAACGACCTAAATGTGACTTCCTTTATCTAAACTTAAAACACTAATATAAAACTTCTGATTTAGTTTTGTTTGTGTGGAGAAGACATCATTTGAAAATGGTAACTACTATTAACTATTATTGGTAAAAACACCTGCGCTCTAATTAGATCAAGGAGACCCATGTCTTACATTCGTAAACCTTATTTTATCATCGCTGCACCTGAGTGTCAAGCAACACATTATTATGTAATAATAATACAACACACGTGGAGTTTCAGTTTTTAGGGTACAGTTTTACAATTTGAACATGCGCTCAGTTCTCTTCTCTTTTACACTGTATCAGTGATGCATAGCCTGAAGTAGCGTATTTGCCTCCCCACCTGTGAATTTCCAGTGGCACATTATCAAAACATAAGAAAGGGATTGTTTTCTCAGGAGACATTCAGATCAAGAGAAAGTTTCTATAGTTGGGTTTACTATCCCGTACACCGACCTATTTTCTTCTGTTTCAGGGATAAGAAGCTCAATATCATCCTCCAAGGGCTTAAACATCAAATTGATATTCTCATCATCTACCTCATCTAGTGTCGCTGGATTCCACTGCACTAAACCCAATCACAGAAGTTTGTTAGTGTGTTAGCTGAGATCTAGGTTCCAAGTAAAGCGGAAACATACCTTTGGAGAATTGTCTTTATCTATGGTCAGAGCCCTTATACCCTGCAAGTCAATTACGCAGAATTTTCTTAGAACAGCAAAACCAAAACTGGTTGCTGTATTTGCATTTGATTTCTACCTCATACATATCAGCAGATATGGTTTTCCTTAAGGTATTCACGGTGAGACGAAACTCTTTCTTCAGGCAATCACTCAGCGTTTGATTTCTACCTTCACGGATCTGGAAAAATTACGCATTCCAAGAATCACTTAACTTTACGCTAATAGACTGATAAAATTTCACCGAATCAATATATATAAGGGAAGAACATAGCAAAAATTGCTGATTATTATTAGCTTAAAAGCCTTTTAACTTTATGCCATTTTACAACATTAGCTAGAAGTTTAAACCGTTTTCTCACCCATTATTACTATATAATGAACTTGACAGGGCAGTCTTGTTCACTATTTAATTTCAAGAGACAAATACAAGAAAGGGGAAATCATCTAAGAAATAACAATTACCGATCGTAGGGTTATCTTCAACCCTGTAGGTGACGATCGTTTAAGACCTTTGATGACTGGAGTTATCCACTCATTTCCCTCTTTGCTCGCTTCAGCTTCCTGTAAGAGGACCAGAAATAATTCATACTTATGATTATGGCCAGGGATGACTTCTGTCGCCAGAAAATAGGATGACTTACAAATGCTTGTATGATCTGCTTCACACTTTCTTTTGAGAAACACACATTAATTACTGACTGCCTGCAGATCAGCCATAACCCCAAAGTTAAAACCGTCTTCTAGAGTATATATTAGCATGAAAAAATTAATATAAAAAGTTGTGTTACTTGTTAAGGATGCTGTCTTTGTCGAGGTTGACTTTCTCGGAGAACTCTTCAATTGTGGACCGGACTACGTTCACGTCTCCTGAGTCTAACGTCACAAGCTGTGCCTCCAGATCCGCCAATTTCTGACAATAAGAAAAGACGTGAAAGATAAGCATTTCACTCATCATTTCTAGAACAACTGAAGAACCTGTCCGCATTCAAACTACATGATAATGGTTAAAAAACATTGCTAAAGTTACAGATGAAATATATAAAGTTGCAAGACAGCTCAATAACATTTGAGGATATCTTTACATCCTGAATTAATCAAATCCAGGGAAAGCATTCTCAAATACTTACATCAGAAGGTACAAAGTGTGTTGCCATTCCAATTGCTACAAGTTCTTTGCCGTTTAATCTTGCCCCAGTCAAAGCCAAGAACTCACCTGCAAAACACAAGTACATTAGAGATCAGCCAATGCCTAGCTGGAATCAATATTTGGTTTTACTGGTTTCGTAGTTACCTAAATAACCAGGAAGACGTGAATGGATGTAGGAGAACCCACAATCAGTGTGAAACCCGATACTTGCTTCTGGAGTTGAGAATACCTATCCATGAAAGAAATAGTTAAAGCTGTACTTGTTTCTGTGCTATTCTACGCAAATAAAATGTGAAGCAGATTAAACTTATAACTCACAGTTTTCTCTGTCACAACTGAAAACTTCATTGGGACCATCAATGATGCACCTCCACCCATGGATATTCCATTAACAAGAGAAACCTATACGATTCTATTTAGTTAAGTACTCCTCAAGAGGACACTTTCATACAATAAAATTTGGAGCACAACTATAGCTACCTGTGTCTTCTTGTATGTGTGGATATGGAAGCAAAGCCAGTACATCCGGTAAACAACCTCAAGGCAAGAATCCTCTGTTAAAAACGACATATCATCATTGAGTTATAACAAAATCTCTTCAAATGTGTTCTTTTAATAAAACATGATGATTCTGTTAGCTGTCTTACTTGAATCCCTGCCTTTATAAAACATCTTAAGATCACCACCGGCGGAGAAAGCTCTACCAGCACCCTGCACAAATAAGCTATGTTAAGAAATCAATCTACAGTAGTAGATAATCATCAACAGATCAAGGACCAGAAAAAAATCAAACCTTGATTAGTATAAGCTTTGCTTGGTCATCCTTCTCCCACATTTCAAGGTATTCTGCAAGCTTGAGGACCTGAGTTTCAAATTTTACCATTAAGGCGGCATTCAACATGGAGAAATATATCAGCTTCTGATCTAAGATATCAAAAATACCACTTCCGGAGAGATGACATTCAGCTGACGAGGGCGGTTTAGAGTAGACAATCTTACAGAACCTTTTTCCTCTCCAATAACAAACTGTGTGTAACAAATGCCAGATTCCAAAAGTTTTAATGATGGTTTATGACTGAATCATGAATTAGAAAGCAAACTACAAAGACTGAAAAGGCAGAGATTACCGGCTCATTAATGATTCCACCTTCTTGAGCCATCTCCAGCTTTCTTAAACGTAAACAATAACTTACTAATCTGATCAATAAAAACCATCAGTTTGAATGGATCGGATATGACAAAACAATCTCAAACTCAAACGAGAAAACTACAAATCTTCAGACCCAATGTAACAAATCCCAAGGTTTACGAACTTAAAACAATCTAATTTAAACCTCCCCAGATTGTTCTTCACTTCATCCACCGAGAACAAGAACACCAAAGTCTATTGAAAAATATAAAACTTTATGACAGCAGAAGGAGCATTTCAAACCAAAGTCTACACTTTCAAATCGACGAATAAACGGGCAAAGACTCAAAAATGAAGAGACTTTAATGGGTACAGAATCCACACAACTTGAGAGAAACCCATCACGCAAGTTCCAAAAGAAAGACATGCTCTACTACCAAACCCAAGAGCCTCTCACAAAACTGAAGAAGCTAAAAGTGAAATCAAATGAAAGAGAGAGAGAGGGAGAATGAGAAAGGGATACCTTGAGAGAGGAGAAGCAAAAGGGGTTTGGTGAAGGATGGAGCTCAAAATGTGAGAAACCATTTAAATAATAAAATAAAGGTCTCTAACTATTTTGTTCAGACATTGAGAAAATGGCAGGTGAAGCTAATCATCAATGGGAGGGTTTGGTAGGAAAAAAAAAAAAAAGACTGTCATTATCAAACTGTCGACCTCTTTAGCTTTCTTCTACCTAACTCTTTTCATCTTTTTATACAGTGTAAATAAAAATAGTATTTGTTCTGTTTTCGTTTAGATAATACTAGTAATGGGCCTCGCAGTCCAAAGCCCATCCCACCATTACATAAAGCTCTAAAAAGGTAAAACAAAGTATATCTTCCCCCCATTGAAGGTTCTGCTAAAACCCTCTTTGCTTACCACTTGCCTAAGCAGAGCCACGATCTGCTTATTATCAATATATAGATCCAAGCGGACCCAGATCTGCTGCTTATAACCTCTCTCAGGTAAAAACTCTCGCCCCTTATCTCATGTTTGTTAGAAAATTCATTGCGTAGAACCCTACAAGTTCCACACAAGTATTTGAAAAGTTGTAACTGCGATCGAAACGGTTACGGCCGTGTTCCTATCTATCTATCTATCTTTCTGATGTTTGATTCCCGTTCTAGATTTAAGACCCTGTTTTGAATTTGTTTTTGTTTTTAGGGTTTCAAGTATCCATTCTTGAATAATGGAGAAGCCTGCGAAGGAGGCAGCTGCGGCCCCAGTATCGTTATATTGGGACATAAAGAGGTTTCCGGTCCCCGATGGCTATGATGCTCGTCGGGTGGGTCCGTGTATCAAACAGAATTTGAGGAAGTTAGGCTACACTGGTCCTGTCACCATCATTGCCATTGGCGTACTAACAGAGGTCCCCTTTGGCATCCTTGAATCCCTCTATTCTACTGGGATCACTCTTAAGAACGTGGGCTGCACTCCCAGAGACGCTATGAGTCTAATCATTGTCAAAAATGGTACTGTTCCAGCCCCCGGTAATATGATGTTCCTATCCGCTCCACCAAACTGCTTTCAGCCATTCTACTATACGCATGTTGACGAGTTACGTAAGAAGGGACACTACACTACTTTACTGTTTGCACGTAATTCTCAAGATCAAAAGTGCCTCTGGGAAGATAACTTGCTTCTGGCAGGTGAGTTTGTGCGTCTTTGGTTCCTCACCTCTCGCAGTCTTGTTCAAATTCTGGTTGGATTATGTTGCTACTAATTTTTTTTTTAATTATTATTATTCCAACAGATCCAGGGGTACTTGAGGGCGATAAGTGCGGTGAAACCGGTAAACCTTCCATGTGGGATTGCGCCGTGTGCCATTGTCTTCGTGGCTATGGCTTTCAAAATTTTCTCGAGCATCTTTCTACTCGGCAACATAAACAATTGGTAATTAAGCATCCTAGCTGAGTTTTGTCATGGTCTAACTACTTTTTGACTCAAACAAACTCTTACTAATCCCCCATGTCCACTTGATGAATCAAGCAGTTTTCCCTCTGGAATACAGATGCCACCTTTGACGACTCGAAATCTGACTCTGGCGTGGAGGCTCCTAAAATCATAGTGCGCAGGACAATATTGAGTAAAAATCAAGGTCTTTTTTCCCGGACAATGCTACAATTAGGGTGAGTGAAAAGCAGCCCTGTTTTAATATCTATCTGAAAACGTTGAGATTTCTAATCTTTTGATTTCTTGATGTAAACTAAAACATTGTAGGCTTACTAACTACAAGAAGAGTAGGCTCACTACCGAAAGTAACTACAAGAAGAGTAGGCTCACTACCGAAAGTAACTACAAGAAGAGTAGGCTCACTACTGAAAGTAACTACAAGAAGAGTAGGCTCACTACCGAAAGTAAGTAACTACAAGAAGAGTGGACGTGAAGAAGAAGAGTACATGTCCCTTGGTGTTGTTCTTCTCTGAGTCCTTTTGGTATGGTGTGAAACTGTGAATGGTTTGTTCTACTTCTAGGTTCTAGCGGCAAGCAAGACAACATATTAAAGTCTAGATGTTTGACTTATCTACAATAGCAAAACATGTATTAAAACTGTATTATACTAGTATTAGACAAACGGGAACAGAGGTATTATTATACTAATTATTTTAAAATCAGGATATGAAAATTGAAACATGAACTCATGAGTATTTATTTATACTTGAAAAATGCATTTGAGTTATGAAAGTAATTTATATGTAACAAATACTGAATGAAAAAGACAAATGCAAAACACAATCAAGTAATTTACTACTTTAACTACAAAGATGTTATAGTATAAATATCAGATGGGCTCTATTGATCCTTAAAAAACCAGATTTTGAATCTTCATAAGTTCACATATAGTAATTATTTTAGGGAAACATATCAGTTTTGGAATAGAAAACTACGCACATTATAGTATCTTTCAATCAGGAAATATTCTACATGATCAAATATTCAAAAAAGCATTTGAATAACACACAAAAGATTGAGATTGGAAGTAGTATTCATACGTTAATCATGTTCGCCAACTCCCCTTACTTTTCATTATCTATTTCTTGTATGCATCCTGGTAGTTTACTTTATAACAGTAAATAAAAAAATGTTTAGATTCTACACTTGAATGAGATCCAAACTGAAGATTTATAATGTGCTTCTAAATTACACGAGTGTGTAAATACACAAATATCATACTTCAAGGCTCTAGTACCAGAATTCAAAGATTCACAAACCATATTATCCGTAGATAACACTGTTATAGCTTTAGATGACTACGGATAACTGAGTCATGTAAAACCAGAGAGAATGAATATGTTAAATGTGTCAAAGAGAGAAAATGAATTTGAATAAAAAGTAGTCATAAACCTGGATGGACTTGTTTGCTAGATTTGTCAAATACGAAAAAGATGCAAATAGAGATAAGAAGAGGATACTGAGTTTATTTGGAGTTAAATATTATATTAGTAGACACATTTAATCTTGAACAAAAGTTTAAACATTTAAATCCACAACGATGGAGAGAAGAGGAGTGGAATACAGAGAAAGATCAAGAAAGAAAAGCTGAATTGGTTGTAACCTTTCTACGTGGAGTGTTATTGGGAATTTTGGGATAAACTTTTTGCAGTTTTGATTTAAAAAAACTGCTTGCTCTAGGGTTAAACACAACTATGGGCTTATAATCCAATTAATAACCCATTTTTGTTGGTTTTGAAAAATTTGGAAATTGGATCAGTTTTTTTTTAATGGTTGCTTTTATTTGATTTTATTTTAAACATTAAGTAGAAAATAAAATCTGATGTGGCAAAAATTTATTGGGCATGACTTGTGTTTATTAGGATAAAGGATAAATAAACACCATGTTATATAGTAACCTTAATTATTTGTACGTTTCAAAATAATTCGTTAAAAAAGTATTTGTTCTGTTTTCGTTTAAGATAATAGTAATGGGCCTCGCAGCCCAAAGCCCATCCCACCATTAAATAAAGCTCTAAAAAAAAGTAAAACAACTCTTCACCTTTAAGCTCCTCTGTGTTTGCTTGCTCCTTCCCCCCCTAAAACCCTCCTCTTTGCTCACCAATTGCCTAACCAGAGCCACCACGACCTGCTTATTATCGATATCGAGATCCAACCAAACCCAGATCTTCTGCTTATAATCTCTTTCAGGTAAAATTTATCGCTCCTTAATCTCATGTTTCATAGAAAATTCATTGCGTAGAACCCTACAAGTTCCACAAGTATCTGAAAAGTCATATTTGCGATCGAAACGGTTACGGCCGTGTTCCTCTCTATATATATTGGCCCTTTAACCGTCTCAATCTTATTTATCTTTCCGAGTGCTTTATCTGATGTTTGATTCCCGTTCTAGATTGAAGACCCGGTTTTGAATTTGGTTTTGTTTTTTTAGGGTTTTGCAAGTCTCGATTCTTGAATAATGGAGAAGCCTGCGAAGGAGGTAGCTGCGGTCCCAGTATCGTTCTTTTGGGACATAAAGAGGTTTCTGGTCCTATCACCATCACTGCCATTGGCGTACTAACAGAGGTCCCCTTGGACATCCTTGAACCCCTCTCTTCCACTGGGATCGCTTTTAAGAACTTGGCCAACAGTTAGTATCCTTTCATCCTTTATACACTTCCTACAGCCTTAATGGAATTATTAGAGAGACTCTCTCCCAAGTCTTTAGTTTCGTAACAGGTCCCAGAGACGTTGTGAGTATATTCGTTGACTTTTATACTGATGCTCCATCCCCCGCTAATATAATGTTCCTATCCGCTCCACCAGCCTTCACTCTTCCAATCGTCGAAACGCATGCTAGCAAGATACGTAACAATGGATACTACACTACTTTTCTCTTTGCACGTAATTCTCAAGATGAAAAGTGCCTCTGGGAAAATAACTTGCTTCTGGCAGGTTTGTGTGTGTGTCTTTGGTTCCTCACCTCTCGCTCAATTCTGGTTGGATTATGTTGCTACTAATTTTCTTATTTTATTTTTTATTATCCCCACAGATCCTGGGGCACTTGAGGAGGGGGATAAGAGCAGTGAAACCGGTAAACCTTCCTTCTGGGATTGCTTTGTGTGCACTAGTATTCGTGGCCATGGCTTTCAAAATTTTCTCACGCATCTCTCTACTCGGCACCATAAACGAAGGGTAATTAAGCATCCTGGCTGAGTTTTTTTTCATGGTCTAACTACTTTTTACTCAAACAAGCTCTTACTAACCCCCCACCCCCCATGTCTACTGGATGTGCATCTGGTTGTTTTCAAGCAGCTTTCCTACTGGAATTCATACGCTAAGCCTGGCTCTGACTCGGAATCTGACTCTGACGTGGAGGCTGCGTAGGACAATATTGAGTAAAGATCAAGGTCTTTTTTTCTTTTTTTTTTTCCGGACAATGCTACAATCACGGTGAGTGAAAAGCAGCCAAAAGGCCTGTTTTAATATATATCTGAAACCGTTGAGATTTCTAATCTTTTGATTTGTTGATGAAAACTAAAACATTGTAAGCTTACTCTACCTGAAACTAAGTACCAGAAGAGTAGGACCGTGAAGAAGAAGAGTAGATGGCCCTTGTTGTTGTTCTTCTCTGAGTCCTTTTGTATGGTGTGAAACTGTGAATGGTTTGTTCTACTTTTAGTACATTATATTTGTGTGACAGCTATTTTATTTATTTATCTACCGGTGTTAAAGTGGCACAGTAAAATATTATTTACGGTAAAGTCTGGATGTTTGACTTATGTACAATAGCAAAACATGTTTTACAACTGTTTCTGCAGGCTAATACATTCAACATCAGTAGTATTGTTATATAAATAAACACCATATCATAGTAACCTTAACATAGGCTTTCATAATAAATTAATAATTCATAATTCGTTAAAATAGTACTTGTCCTGTTTTCGTTTAGATAGTAATTGTGATGGGCCTCGAAGCCCAAAGCCCATCCCACCATTAAAGCTCTAAAATGTTAAAACAAAGTACCTCTTTCACCTCAAGATGCTCCGTGTTGCTTTTGCTCCTTCCCCCCTCCCTTGAATGAGTAAAGCGAAGGTTCTGCTAAAACCCTCTTTGTTCACCACTTGCCTAACCACCAGAGCCACGACCTTCTTCTCCTCTGTTTCTCAGCAGTTACGCTCTTTCTCTCACCAGACGGAGATGGATCCTTCTGATTCGGAGCGTTACTGTTATGACCCGGTGTTGCGATGGAATCCTGAAGTGGAAGACTACTTCACTAAAGCTTATGGACCTGACCACTTCGCTCGCATTTCAAAGGCTCTCACGTACTGTTCTTCGCACCTTTCAATCATTCTCATCAATTTTTGAAACAACATTGCCCTCCTTTACGTGCATAAAGCTTTGGATTCGCATCGCCTTATTATATTCGAATCGACTCAAATTTTTGTTGGTTGTTGTTGTGTGCCTATGTGTGTGAGCTTATATACATTTACCCCAATGTTAGCATCTCCTTCACATGATCCAATTTTAGTCTAGTCTAGCCATAGAAACTAAATTTAACAAATCTGCTCACTTAGTGTTGCTACATTTTACTTGACTCTTTTTATTTGTTTTTGTTCCATATTAGGCGCCCATCTTCCTATTCCTGCATTCGGGTGAACACAGTTAAAACAACAAGTGATGCGGTTATCGAAAAGCTTACGAAAATTCTAAATGATTCGGATGAGGGCTTGAAGCTAGTACAACCAGATGGAAGTAGTCCCATTACCAAGTGTCAGATACCTGGTTTGGACTATGTTGTTTTTGTCAATGGTTCAGGCCCACATAGAATTCAATATGACTTTGGTCTTGAAAACCCTCCTAAGGAGGTACTTGTGAGCAGGAAGTGTGCTGAAGCAGTTCTTAGAGGAGCCCAGGTAAACTCGATATTCTCTCAAGAAAACTTTAGTGGCTAGGTATGAGTCACAATGATGTCAGAATGAGGCTTTAGAGGTTTGATAGTTATTTACAAGTATCTAAGTATCTATCCTGGACACTATGCACTTGGGTTAGAGTATGAATCCCCCCTTATCTTGGTTGTCTTCATTATAGTTTCTGACAATCTAGGTGATAAATCCATGCCATAGACTATACTGTGAACTAAATATACTTATATATATATCTCCTATTTTTCCTGTTGTAGGTCTATGTTCCAGGTGTACTGGCTTGCACTGCCCATGTTGAGAATGGAGATGCGGTTGCTGTCTGTGTTGCTATTGAACAACCTGGTGATGAAGGTGACTGGAGTGTTAATATGACTCGTGGGACCACCCTACAGGGTCTGCCAACAGGCAAGAAGCAGAATTTTTTTTTTGCTTTGGTCACTATAAAATAACTGGAGGGACCTATCATATCATTGACCAATTACTAAGAAATCTTGTGAAATGTTTTTAACTTAACAGTTGACATGTGCCGTAGTGTTATTGTAGATCCTTATTATCGTGAACGCAGTGGACTATATATCGGCATGGGAACAACTATGTTGTCAAGGGCTGGGATGTTTCGTGTTCCTAATGGAATTGCGGTGGATTTGAGCAATAGAGTTTTCAGATTGCCTTCTTTACATAGTAAGCTTCTTCTTTTGCTTTTGTACTTCAGCTTACAGTTTATGACTCTCAGTATCTTATTTCATAATGGGGCATTACCCTTACATTGTCGTTTTTTCTCCTTAGATGTCCTTGAGGGGGAAATATTTCTTCAAAACCTGCCAAGTATTATTGTTGCTCATGCTCTTGGTAAGAAATATTAATTTTCGGTCTGTGGTATGCTTACACCTTCACCCGTATTATGATATAGTTACATATATCCATAATTCAAATACAGTAGATACTAGATAACAATGAGAACCCCACGGGGAGACAAGATTGATGAGATCCTGAATTCTTATCTTTGGCGCACAGATCCTCAGAGAGGGGAGAGAATATTAGATATGTGTGCAGCACCTGGTGGGAAGACTACTGCAATTGCAATACTTATGAATGATGAGGGAGAGATAGTCGCAGCTGATAGATCTCATAACAAGGTACAGTTTCTTATGATTAAAGTAATTTTTATTGATAAACATATGATTTCTATTGGGGTTTACTTGTTTTCCATTTTACATTGAATGCTTAGAATACTAAATGAAAGTTCTTGTTAGGATTTCAAAATTGCATGCTCTTATAAGTTTGTTTACTATTTTCCAAAACGCAGGTGCTGGATGTCCAGGAATTGTCTGCTGAGATGGGATTAAGCTGCATAACAACATGTAAACTGGATGCACTAAAATCTGTTTGTCTTCCAAACACAGTCAATGACTCCACAACATTAGTTAACGGTGATAATAGTAGTTTCATGACTAGCCATTCTGAATTACCATCAAACGAGGCAATGACATCATCTGTTACTTCTGGAAGATCCGAGGCTGACAAATCGTGTGAGGAAAATGGTAATTAAGTTTCTCTCTCATACTGTTTACTTGGTTTGGTTTGGTTGTTTTCTTCGAAATGTTGGCCTCTTTGTTTGTTTGCTAGGTAAAAGTACCTCAATAAACTTGCCATGTTTGCATTGTCTTTCCTCCTTTGTGGAAAAGGAACTTAATTATCACTTTGGCATCAAACAGATACAGAACATAACCTTACTAAATTGGCATGTGTAGCCCATTATCTCACGTCTATAGCATATGTGTAAAAATTAAAATCCCTATATTATATATTTTGGTTGTTCACAAAAACTAACTAGAAGCTTGATTTTCCCATTATCGCCCATGTTGTAGCCAAAACTGAACAGCCAATTGGAGGGGATAATGTTAGCCAAGCTGACATCAGGAAGAATAAAGGAAGATTGAAAAATGGTCGTGGAAGAACTCAATCCCAAGGTGGAAGGGCTGGAAAGTCCCAAGGTTTCGCACCTAATAGTTTCGATAGAGTCCTTTTAGATGCTCCTTGTTCTGCCCTTGGCTTGAGACCTCGTCTGTTCGCTGGACTGGTAAGATAATTTCAAGACTTGACTGTCTTGTGTGAACTTCTACATTTGCGTGATTTTGCTTTATTTAAGAATCTACTTCGCATGAGTTAACAATGTGTACACGTTCTAGTTTTTGGTGTCTACATGTGGATAGCCTTAGCTTAAGCACTTGTATGTGGCGGACGTATTGTTTCTTAGTAGCTTCTTGGAGTATATTTACTGTTATACGTGTAGATCAAAATATTAAGTGTTTGTACGTTGTAGTATTTCAGACTAGAATCTGTGTTTCTTTCTCCCTGTTTCTAAGATTTTTCAAAGGGTGGCGACTTGTGGAGTGAATTTTCCATTGTTATTTCTTGTAGGAGACTGTTATATCTTTGAGAAACCATGGATGGTACCAGAGGAAAATGTTTGACCAGGCTGTTCAATTGGTTCGCGTTGGTGGAATTCTCGTATACTCAACGTAAGTATGCAAGACGTCCTCAGTCACACAGTCATGAGTAATTGAGAGTTACTGTAGTCTTATCTGTGGATGATTTGTTTTCCATTTTGTTAGGTGCACAATTAGCCCTAGCGAGAACGAGGCCGTGGTTCGCTATGCTCTAGATAAATACAGATTTCTTTCTTTAGCACCACAGGTTTTGATCTAAAATACCCTTTTCATATTGAAGGCACCAAGAAAACTGTTTGAGATCTTGGCACGTATTGCATTCGGATCTTGTTCTTTGTCTTAATGTATCTTCATGTGTTTGCTGTCTTGATGCAGCATCCTAGGATTGGAGGACCTGGTCTAATTGGTCGATGTGAATTCCCCGACGGATATATCGAGTAAGCATCTGTACCCATTAGAGTAATCTGATAAGCTTAAAAAGATTGATGATAAAAGAGATGGCTTTGATAAACGAACCCATTTATGTTTTGCAGGGAATGGTTAAGACCTGGTGAAGAGGAACTGGTTCAGAAATTTGACCCGTCATCTGAGCTCGATACAATCGGGTTCTTTATAGCTAAATTCAGCATCGGCCCCAAGGATTGAGATCTCAAAATGTTGACTCGTGATCCAAGACATTTCACACCAAAAAGATGGTGTTTTATACATTGTTTTTGAACCTAAGAATAGGATGGTATTTTCTTATTGATCTTATTTTTTTAATGAGATGGAAAGACATACAGTAATCTGTATAACATATTGTTTTGATAATACAAAACAGTTTTACATTAATTACAAATCCATTATAGTTGGTTCTCTTTTTGTTCATCCCACAAGCTGTTTGGCTTCAAGAGTCTTCTCGTACTCTTCAATGGACTTGAAGAGCTCAGAGAAGTTGCCTTTACCAAAGCCACCACATCCTCCACTCTGGTAAGCCTTCCCTTCATCGTCTTTCATCATGCATCCTACTCTCTGGATAATCTCTATAAATATCGTCGGCCTATGAACACAATCAATCATAAAGAAAGACATTTGCTTAGCAAATCCTAACAATGTATTTTGTTTGTTGAAACACTGATTCTTTCGGCTGTACCTGTCACCAAGTGGTTTCGTGAAGATTTGAAGCAACGTCCCTTGATCATCTCGGTCCACAAGGATCCCCAATTCCTCACACTCCTTGATCTGTTCGTCGCTGAGCACATCGCCAACACGTTTCTTCAGATTCTGGTAGTAAGTAGGCGGAGGAGAAGGCATGAAGTCAAACCCTCCAACGCTGCTTCTCTTCCTCATCTCTCTCAAAGTCCTGAATATGTCTTCACTCATCAAAGCCAGATGCTGTAGCCCTGCTCCTTCGTTGTGTTCCAGATAAGTCTGAATCTGACTCTTCCTCTTCGTCCCGTGAACCGGCTCGTTAATCGGTAGAAGAACCATTTCATCATTGCTAGCTAGCACAGCTGAGTTTAAACCGCTCTCTGCTGTTCCAACATCGTCTGCTGTGAACTCTGCGAATTGGTGAAAACCAGTGAACCCTGCAATGTAAGTCAAAGCCGGACCAAGCTCTGGAACGTTTCCCACGGCGTGGTCAAGCCTCCGTATACCGTAATCCAAGGGAAACGACGACGTATCCTCCACATGCTCAAATCCTGGCAAGAATTCCGATTTATCCGTGTCTCCCTCTTTGTAACTGACATATCTGAGAACGACATCGCCGTATAGTTTAACCTCAGCGATCGTAACGGCTCCTCCATCGAGGACCATAGGAGGCGAGGAAGGATTAGCTCCGTTAGAGAGACTGATGGAGAAAGCTGACTCAGCGTCTTCTACTTCAATCGCAACAGCTCTTACCCCGAGACCATGCGAAGAGAAGAAGGAGCGGCAAGAGACGTGATCAAAGCTTGGGATGGAGGCTGTAGCGGTCGGTTTAGTTTCTCCGGCGGTGAGAGACGGAGAGTAGGGAGCAGTGAAAAGGAATCTGAGGTCGCCGGAGGTAAGTAGGTAAGAGGCGTGAACCATGTTTCCGGTGGATAGATCGGATTTGGCGGAGAATCTCATCCCGAGACCCCATGAGAAGCGACGAGCAACGTTGGTGGCGTCGCCGCACCAGAACTCGATATGATGGAAGCGCTTAACCTTGAACTTATCAGACTTTGGATTCTTCCTCACGAAGTTGGAAAATCCGACGAGCTTGAATCCCGGCGAAGATTCCGCAGCGCTGTCGTCATCGTCGTTGTGCTGCTGAGTATCTGAAACGGCGGCGTTTTTGTGGCCCATTGATTTCACCAACTCTGCTATGGAACTGAGTCTGTATCGGTTGAGCTTTGATGCTCACGAGATAGATAAAGGATTTTCTGATTATAATATTATTACCGAGAATGGCAGGTCAACAGATGTTGACCGTCAGTGGACATCGAAGTGTACACGTGTACGGTCAGATGTTGATTAAAATAAGGATACGTTCAGTGATGGATCTCCCTGCTTGCTCTTTTGGCTCATCCTTGTCCAGTTTCGGAATGCTCACGTGTAGGACTTATCTACCGGTTAAAAATATCACTAGTGGCATTTTTCCAATATCAAAAAAATTACTTGAAAACGATGGAACCCTGTCCAACCATAAAGAGACAACCTTACATGTATGCATCAAACTCCATCTCCAGTGATTAAACAACTCAACTTCACTATTCATATGTCCAAACCAAATCCATCTACAGCTACCTTTAGAATTTTCACCTCTTATTCTTTCACTCCCGCCCAAACATACGATTACATCCGTCATCCCTAGCTTATAGTTTGTTAAATTTGTTAAGAGTTTACACAAGGTCTAGTTCCGATCCACTAGAAGAACGCGTCTTAAGGAACATTGTTACAATTTAAAGTTACAAGCTTTGCACAATAAGCTTATTTAACTAAGGTCTCAAACTCTTATGCCATGTTTTGTTCCACATCTTGAGGGTTTTCTAGAGCTATTATATGCTTCTTAAACAAAGCCGCAGCTTCTTCCCTCTCCTCAACCCGTCCCAGCTTGTCATATACCATCGCCATTAAGTACGAGGCTTCCGCTGCCAGTTCATGGTACTGCACAATAAACACAGCGATTACCAACAGTATATCACGGTTACGAAGATCCAATTTTTTCAGTTATGATGAGCTAAAGAAGCTGAAACTTAGTTGTATAAGAGTTCGGTTTTATTTTTGAATCAAAAGCTATATAGCATTCTTCTTGGCATAAGTTACCTCCAAAGCTTCAAGTTCATCTGAAGCTTGCCTTAGAGAATCCAGGACAGTATCTGAATCTGTGGAAACTGGTAGCAAAAGTCAAAACAAATTAGAAACTCGCAACGAGAAAGATAAAATTTTATCCATAAGAGTCGGATTATCATTATGTAATGAACATCCCACTTAGGCTACCATAACCCTAATGTCATTCACTTCAATTTATTCTTAATAAAACAGAGACCTTGTTGGCTTATTATTTTCATTGTCCGTTCGTTCTGAAAAGGCAATGACTATTCGATATTGCAACTACGAAACATGAACTACAATCTGACGGCAAAAAAAAACCTACAGTCTAAGTAGTAAAAGACAACAAAAGCTACCTGAAAAGTTTGGATCGGAGAGATAGCAGTTTGCTTCAAAGATGTATGCTCGAGCACGCAACTCCAAACCTCCATGGCCAAGAATCATAGGGAATGTTCCATGCAAAAGGTCTAATGCCCGTTTAGCATGATTTGATCCAAGACCAAGCCACAGCTCAGCCAGCGTGAGCGTAGCTGATGCTCTGAGAAGATCCAAGTTGAATGACTGGCAAAACGAGATGCTTGCCAGCGCATATGGAAGACCCAGGACTGAATTTCCTGACTTCTGTAAACCAAAAACGAAGGGGGGCGAAAATTGAAAGCCACTTAGAAAACTGATGAAGAATTATAAATAATACCCATAGCACAACGTTTTCTATGTATTATAATCCTAATCAGCAGAGATAGATCAGATTCAGAAGAAATACATGCATGTTAAGCTATGCATGGAAGGACAAATATATTCCAGCAAACCAATCTGGTAAGGTAGCATGGATTGTCCAATTAATGTGTTCTCAAGCTAGAAATTTATTACCTTATGGATCTCTGCAAGCAAAAGAAGAACCGAAGCCTTTTCGATTTGCAAATTGAATTTATGACACGTGCAAAAAAGGTAGTGTGCCACATTTGATGCCTGTAGAGAACGTAGTAGGAAAGCAAATTTGAAGATACACTAAAAATAGCACATGGCCTGAGATTATAGATTGCACATGGAGTTAATAACAGATGGTCAGGGATTTACTACAAACCTGGCTATACTGTTTTGCTGCAAGCAAAGTCCGAGCTTCGCGAAGACTTGCTTCTACTTTCAGCTCCATGTCTACACCCATGGCTGTTGATGCCAATCCTCCTAGCTCATTGCACATTCGTTGAGCTAGCTTTAGATTCCCACTAATAGAGTTAAGAAAGTTAGAACAGCTGACTTAAGAGATAACAATTCCAACACAACAGAAAGCCTCTGTTCAAATTCTATATCCAAATGAATGGTTTATGCAGTTTCAAAGCGTTTAAATTTATCTACATAACCCTCAAACAATGCACTAAATGATCACAGAGGGCAGATGAATCAGCTTTGCTGGTTTTATGATGTTGCTTAAGCAAAATATCAAGAAGATGCACTTTATTGAGAATTTAGAGTACTGTAAAATAGTGAAACTCCGGCACAGAGTTGCGTTGGGGGGAGCAGAAGTTGATTAGAATCCCCCATTCTTTCTCGTACCCATGGTGCTAATATGAACTAATAAAGATTAACTTGAGTGACATGTATAGGAGACTGGGAACCTTACCAATGCAAGGCACGTTCATGTAGTAGCTGCAACTTGAGCAACAAAATTTTTGATTTTGATACGGTTAAGAACTTTTCCTCCGCAATCTTAAGAGCAGCAAAGGCATCTAAAAAGGCATTGTTTTAGAAAACAGGTCAACAACAATTTCATCCGACATGCGTATTTTTTATTTTCCAACACAGGAAAAGAAAAAAAAAAAACATAAAGCAAGATCTAAATAAATACCCTGCATGCAATAGAAGCAGCAACAAATAAACGTGATTGGAAAATTTAGAAGAAAATATAGACATTTCTACACTGACTTGGCCTATATAACAAGATAAACATGACCTTATGCAATCTAACCTTTGTGTCCCTTATATAGTGCCAGATGTTGAATGAGCTTCAAGTATGCTAACTCTCCGTCAGATGAACTATAGAAGCAAGAAATAGATCAAAATCCCTCAAGACGAATGTAAGAGAGAGAGTGTGGGGCGGGGACAAGAAAGTGATACATTTCAAGAAAATTACCTCGAAGAGTCACCGAATAATGTAGCATACACCAAGGTATTCATACGAGCCATAGGAGCACTATCAAGAAACAAATGAATTAATAAACTACACAAAATCAACACTTTTAAGTTTCTATGGTTAGTTGTCCTAGTGGTAAGGTCAGCAAAGGGCGAAATTGTATGAGTATACCTGCCATAAAACTCCCATGAAGTAGCCCGGAGTAGATATGAAGCACCTATTAATTGTGATACAGATCCAGGAATCGAGACCGAATGATCACATAACTGGAAATATGTCGAACTCTTTCTAGAACCAGAGTCCTGGGAAACCACAGGTGGACCCCATGGTTTTTGCAAGTCTTTAAGCCAAGCCGAGCTTAGAGAACCATCAACGGTCATAGGAGAGCTTTCAGAAGAAAAGTCGCTGATTAGGTGTGCACCTAGTCGTATCTCCTGCCATGGATTATTCAAGAACTGATTAGACCTCAAAAAGCAGATGTAAATATTTCACTCTAGTCAAAATAGTTAGGTCGTATACTGAGTACCTTGCAGACACTAACTGGACAAGTTTTGTGACGCATCGAAGCTTTGGGACCAAACGACAGTAGAGGCCTTTGCACATGCTGTATTACAACAAAATAACTATTCTGATTTCACGTATACCAAACATTAGGATACCAAATATATGGATTTTTTGCACTATTTGACAGTTATCAAAGAAGCAGGGCTAGCTAAGCATTTTTAAAAAAGAAACAGATATTTTGAAAGTGAAAGTACGTGCCAATTTAAGCTTTGTACGTCAAGTTTACAGAAACAAAAAAAAGAGATGAAAGAAGACACATGCGGAAAGGAAAACTGGTGACTTTTCTTTCTTTGTAACACATCCTATAACTCAAGAAAACTAGTTAAGAATAGACCTTACCATTAACTCAAATTTAGCCATCGCAAGGTGATTGGAAGCCACTAAGCGTCTTAACTTTAGACTGTCAGCTCTCCTTAAAGACTCTTTCAAAAGTATGTACACTCTTTGTTGTACAGATAATGAAGACGCAGTGCTAGTGACAGGTGAGTACGAGGATCCAAGAACACTGCTGGTACTTGCAATGCCCATTTCTGATAACAAGTTGCTCATTGCTGCTAGTGTATATGCTAGACAAGTATCATTACTAAGCTGCAGAATCAACAAACGTTTTAAATACCATATATATATTATAGCTTGAATAACAGTCAGTATCTTCAAACAACATAAGCTGTTGACGGTACTCATGTGATTGTACATTGAAGCTACGTGAGAAAAATTGATCCTTCTATCATGTACAAAATACAACTAATTCATATCTGCTAAGACTGCACTACCCCATGTGACACCATAAAATCAGTACGTAAGTTACATATATCTTTTTGGCAGCGGTAAAACATGTTTGATGCTCTAAAATACAAGATTATATTAAGAGACATAGCAATAATGGTCCTAAATCCCTTCGCAGAACTTTATGATATAAAAATAGAAAAAGACTAGCTCCAGATTCAGCTTAAGGAAACTTTCATACAACTACACGTCCTGCAGGAATTTAACACACCACTTTCTTCAAAATATACTATAAACAGAGTAACAGCAGATGAATTAAGTGAGAATATACCTGCTGTGATACACGCACAGCCTCTGTTAAAACCTGTGGTTGGAGAGAAACCATATTATAAGCAAAACAAACAATGATAAGACCCTACTTCATGTCTAGTGAGATCGCTTATAATTATGAAGTTAAGATAGCAAAAAAATCACTGCTTGCATGGGCAAATTTTCAACTTTCTAAAATAAATTTGTATATACACAGAAGTATGAGCTAAGTAGCTGATTACAATTTCAAGTAATCTATCAAGGAGGATAATATTGTGAGGTTAACACACTCAAGATTCATCAAAAATGAGCATCACTTATTATTAGCCTCACAAACAGCCCAATAAACTATCCAATGTACAATGTGGTCGATCCAGGAAGTATTTTAAAGATCAAGAACAATTCTTTAGCAATAGAAACTATCAAAAGAAGTAATGCTCACCTCTAGGGCCAAATTCGGATGCCCAAAGCGGAAATGCATCATTCCCAAACATAGCAACGCAATCTCGTACCTTCCATACATGCTGCAATCAGCTGAAGGAGGAACAAGGTCAAATCCCTCAGTCCCTGCACTTTAAGGCAATGGAACATGGATCAACTCATGTTTGAATTAAATTTCTTAGTGCCAAACATCTAACAGGCAAATAAAACTTGATATTTACAGGAGTCACATGCAAGCGATAAGCAGTCAGCAGTAATATTGTGATAATTATGACATTTTTTTTGGAAACAGATAACAACAGCAAAAACTACAGATTACCTGTAATCAAAGTAACGGAGGAGATTATCCAAAGCAGCAAAATAGTCATCGCTGTGAAGTTTATTCAAGTAGCGCAAAAAGTGAACCTGCATCATTGCATGCCATACATAACATGTAAGAATATTAAAACAATCAAAGAATATATAACTTCTGAATCGAATGCAAAGTAAAATATAAAGAAGCAAGAACATTACACGATGCAATTCAGGGGCTAAATTCTGAAGCTGCTCAAGGAAACTTTCAATCGAACTTGAAGAGAATGAACTTGAACTTCCATGGCTGACATTACAAGGAGATGGAAGTTTTAGAACTAGCAGTATTTTGACAGAAATATATCGATTACTAAGGAAATAGAGGTTTTACGTTTCAATTGCATCAGCCTGTTCCATTAAAAAACCTTGTATCTGCAAATTTGTCCGAAGGAATAATGATTCATCTACTAGAGTATCCACAACTGTACTTGATGACGCACTAGCAACTAGAGTAGTTTCTGTAATTTTCTTGCTGGTTCTTGACGATTCCTTCGGAGAAACTCGCAAACCTGCATGTTTCATTTGTTCTGTGCGTTTATATAACATTGAGAGCCTTACAAAACAAGCAAGTGCCAAAACGTAAGAATGAAACAAAACCACAAAAGCAGACAACTAATTTAATTAGAGTAGGGAAATATCTTTGTAACTGTTCATAAACAAACAAAAAAAATCTTAAAAAGTTTCATAAAAACACTTCCAAAGTCTTCGGAAAAAAGTGTGATACAGGTTGAACTGTGATCCTCACTAATGCAAATGCATTGGCAAAAACATCTTACCAAACATAGAAAGGAAAGTAGCATCAATATAAAACTCTATCCACTCAACATTTTCTAGCACCTGGAAAATCTGAGAAGTATTAAGTTTTCTTTGAGCAAAAAAACGGGATTACCAGAAGTGATACCTTCTATCACTTTGAATATTGCTTCAGGCGTATGAAGGTGAAAAGGGACGCTTCCACTAACATTTTTCTGAAGCTCTAGTTCTTCGGTTGCTTTATCAATCGCATAGATCTCCATATCCATCTGATCATAATGTGTTAATGATTCCAGATCATTATTAGATGCATCAAACTGAGCAGAACTCGAATGAGCTTCTTTGCAGTAATCTTCAATGCTTGAAAAAAGATGACAAACTCCCTGCACGGGATTCACATATCAATGAAATGGACAGTTCTTTCAAACATTTATTTATGTGTTTCTGCAAGGTAAAGAATGTAGACGGAAAATTACAAGAGCCCGTTGCTGTATGACAGATTCTGACTTTATTTTTGACATTACAATTGGGTGTCCAAGCCTAGGAAAAGGAAGAACAATCAAGAGGTTCGCTATATTCATTCTGAACATTACCGCTAGAAATTATACTTCACCCAGGTCTGTCAGAGTTTTGCCATTAAATCTCATATTTTAAGCATTTATAAGTAGGTCTACATTTTAAATCTAGCCTGGAAAACTACTCTATCTTATTAGTGGGTCAAAAAAAACAAGCAAACGTCACATACGTATCCGAGTCCTTCAAGCAAAACCATCAGACTAAACATCTTTTTGAACAAAAACGTAAAAAGCACAATACCTCGAACGATAAGAGGTTAAATGCCAAAATGCAACGACGAAAAAACATTCCTAAGTTGCTGTTGGGATCCAAAATAATCTGATCGTCTTGCACAACTCCTGAATCAGGGCTCCCAAGTATTCCTACATACAAAAAAAAAATGATAACTAATAAGATGCAAACATGATGGGGGAAACAAAAAGAAAAAAACAGACCTCTAAGCAAGTAGCTAACCTCGCATGTCATTAAAGAAATTCAAAAGATCATCAGGTGAAGCCAAAGAAGAAAATCTATTGGTTAAATGGTCAGTAAGCCACGCATCCATCTCTTCACCAACATCCCTCAGCTGGTTGATGAGCTCTTCCAGCTTCGGCTCATATATATCATCGCAACACTGCAGCACGAATATCTCAATCTCGTCAGGGAAAATAACACTTTGTTAACACACAAAATCCACACTCCGTCCGATAAACCTCAGAAAACCTATAAGAAAATGCAATTAAAAGGGAGAAGAAGAAGAGTGAAACCTTAGTGAGAGAGAGCAAGTAGAGGCCGAGACGGTTGTGCTGAGAAACGGAAGAGAAAGGGAAAGGGAGAGACATCTGAGCCGACGGAGCGTATATCTGCAGGAGAATGCAAACGGAGATCTTGTGTGGAGTTACCGCAAAAGCGCCGGCTGTTCTCGTTAATCCGGCCATCTCTCTCCGTCGCTAAAACACTCACTCTCTCGCCGGATATTTCCTCCGACGACCAGCCGGGATTAGGGCACTTTAAGAGGATTTATTTTGAAATTTTGACTAAAAGAGTCGCCGGGAAAGTGAGAGCTCACTTTTAAAAAGAAAACAACAGATTAAAGAGCTAAAAAAAAAAAAAATCTCTCGCTAACTTAAAGAACCGGTTATTTCATACCGGTAGACGATCGGGTCATACTGACAGTCGTCCGGTTAAGAGTATCCAACCCAGAGACCAAGGCCCAAAGAAGCTAAATATTTTTAAGTTACATAACTACAGAGCCCAAAGGCCCAAACAATTAGCTCATATAGTCGCCTTTTTATTGAGTTAGTAGAATTACAGACAAATGATTACATCATCGGGGATGTAGCTCAGATGGTAGAGCGCTCGCTTAGCATGCGAGAGGTACGGGGATCGATACCCCGCATCTCCATTTTTTAATTTTAAATGTTATAATCTGTCTTGGTTGTTTTTTATTATTTGCCAGTTATATTTCCCCACGTGGTTAGGTAACATAAATACACTTGCGTTTTCATTAAAAAATCAATATTCGTCGTTGACTTTTATGAAAACAAGTTTGCATTCAGAATTTAAAGATCCAATGAAAATGGTATTTACAGCTAAAAGAAAAAACCAATGGAGTCATCGCTTCCGATTGATCGTTCAATTCAACTAAAAGCTTTCGACGATACCAAAACCGGCGTCAAAGGTCTTGTCGATGCCGGGATCTCAGAGGTTCCGGCCATATTCCGTGCACCTCCGGTTACTTTAGCAAGTCCAAAACCACCTTCCTCCCCGGAGTTCACCATCCCTACTATCGATCTCAAAGGAGGAGGTGGCGCTGACTCGATCACGCGGAGGAACTTGGTGGAGAAGATCCGAGACGCGGCGGAGAAATGGGGATTTTTCCAGGTGGTCAATCACGGTATCCCACTCGATGTCTTGGAGAAGATGAAAGAAGGTATACGTGAGTTTCACGAGCAAGACACAGAGGTGAAGAAAAGTTTTTACTCTCGAGATCCAGCTAGTAAGATGGTGTATAGCAGCAACTTCGATCTTTTTAGCTCATCCGCGGCAAATTGGAGAGATACACTCGGCTGTTATACGGCACCGGATCCTCCACGACCGGAGGACTTGCCCGCCACTTGTGGGTAAGGTTTCATATTTTGTTAACGTGAAATCAAATATTAGCATTCGTGAGTTATGGTCTATATGGGTAACATGTTACCTAGGTCCGATGAAATTATATAGTATGGTCTAATTGTATTTTACTCCATATGCGAATATCACAATACATGACTTTTGTATAAAATTTTAAATCAACTATATAAGATCTCCCCTGTTGGTACTTTTTTGGTGGGGACTTTTATTTTGTTTTTTTGTTAGGGAAATGATGATTGAGTACTCAAAAGAAGTGATGAAATTAGGTGAATTACTTTTTGAGCTTCTCTCAGAAGCTCTAGGGTTAAACACTAATCACCTCAAGGACATGGACTGCACCAACTCGTTGCTGTTGCTCGGCCATTATTACCCGCCATGTCCCCAACCAGACCTTACTTTAGGCTTAACTAAACACTCGGACAATTCTTTTCTCACTCTTCTTCTTCAAGACCATATCGGAGGGCTTCAAGTTCTCCATGACAAATATTGGGTTGATGTTCCTCCTGTTCCAGGGGCTCTTGTCGTAAACGTTGGAGATCTTCTCCAGGTTTTAAATATCTTACGTTTTTCTACTTAATCAGTTGTTTAATAATCTATGGAATATATGACTTTTATAATCCTGCCCGGCACTGTGCAGCTTATAACAAACGACAAGTTCATAAGCGTGGAGCATAGGGTTTTGGCGAATGAAGATGGACCGAGAATATCGGTGGCGTGTTTCTTCAGTTCGTATTTGATGGCGAATCCTAGACTTTATGGACCTATCAAAGAGCTTTTGTCTGAACAAAACCCTCCCAAATATTGAGATACCACTATTACAGAGTATGCAAAGTTCTACAGATCCAAGGGATTTGATGGTACCTCTGGATTACTTTCTCTCAAGATCTGAGAATGTCTTTTTGGGATTTTTTATTTTCTCTCTGTAATAATTTTCCTTTTTCTTTCAATAAGACTGTGTTTAAAGCGAGTGGGCCACAAATCGTCTGTAATCACAGAGAGAAAATACAACACATCCCCACCCTTCGACAAGTTACATGCAAACAGACTATGTAACGTGTTGGGGACTTGGGGATGTGTGAACAATATGTGCAATGGAATTTATGGATTCAATATTGTCATTTCCGTTTGGTCGAAATTAGGTGTAACCGGATACGATTAATCAATTGAATTTCAATATTGAACGATGAACATGTTGGTTAATTATACTTATATGCGTATGGATTTCTATTGTATTTTGTGTTGAGTTCAATTAGATGACAATATATATATATATATATATATATTTAGATGACAATATTTAAGGTTTAATGGTTGGTAATGGTGTACTTGTTGTGTTCATAGTTCACTATATTCATGAATTTCAAATTTCAATTGCTTGGGATTTTATCAAGGATGCATAAGATTAATGTTGATGCCTTTTGATCATACTCATATTGTTTTTAATCATATATAATAGTGTTTGTAATAAATATGGTCTTTCGGCCAAATATTGAAAACAATGAGCAAAATATTTAGGCTTTGAATACAAGAAAACATTTTTTTAGAAGGACCTTAGTTGTTTTCTTGTATGATCAAAACCAACCCCAATATAGAGACACTATTACAGAGAATGGAAACTTCTACAGATCCAAAAGACTCAATGGTACATCTAACATCTAGATCCAAAAGACTCAATGGTACATCTGAGAATGCCAAATTCATTTTGGCTAATAAAGACGCGTGTGGACCTTTTTTATTTTTCTGCAATAATTGCTACGACTTGTTGGCTCAGTCACTGCCACAAGCAGGTTGCGTTGTCTACCAACCTTATCTCTTATCAGTGGTTTAGCTGTAGCAACTTGTCCCATCGTTGAACTTAAGAACAGATATAGTTCATTCTTGTTTTATATGGTTTATTATGTTGTGTGATTGTATCATATTGCTCTGTTTTTTTGAAAAACATAGATGGAGACGACGAAGATTGCTTCATTCGATCGAGTCAGTGAGCTTAAAGCTTTTGATGACACGAAAACGGGTGTGAAAGGACTAGTCGACGCCGGAGTTTCAAAGATTCCACGCATCTTTCATCACCCATCTCTCAAGTTATCGAACCCTAAACCGCTTCCCTCGGACTTGCTACGTCTCAAGACGATCCCAACGATCGATCTCGGAGGAAGAGTGTTCGAGGACGTGGTCAAGCGCAAGAACGCCGTTGAAGAGATCAAAGAAGCAGCAGCCAAGTGGGGTTTCTTTCAGGTGATTAACCACGGGGTCTCGCTTGATCTTCTTGAGAAGATGAAAGATGGAGTTCGTGACTTTCACGAGCAGTCCCCTGAAGTTAAGAAAAATTTCTACAGCCGCGATTTCAGCAGAAGGTTTCTGTATCAAAGTAACTTCGATCTCTTCAGTTCTCCAGCTGCAAATTGGAGAGACACTTTCGCTTGTACCATGGCTCCAAATCCTCCGGAACCACATGATCTGCCGGAGATTTGTCGGTAGGACACCATTGCTTTAACTTGATCTGATGTGTTGTGTAAATCTTCTCTTTATTCATATATGCTGTGTATCACTCTGCATCGGTTTCAGGGATGTTTTGATGGAATACTCACAGCAAGTGATGATTTTGGGTGAATTTCTCTTTGAGCTTTTATCAGAGGCATTAGGATTGAACCCTAATCATCTCAAGGACATGGATTGCTCCAAGGGTTTGCTCATGCTCTCCCATTACTACCCACCGTGTCCAGAGCCTGACCTAACTTTAGGCACAAGTCAGCACGCCGACAACTCTTTTCTTACCGTCCTTCTTCCAGATCAGATCGAAGGCCTTCAGGTTCTTCGTGAAGGGTACTGGTTCGATGTTCCTCATGTTCCTGGCGCTATCGTCATCAACATCGGAGACCTTTTACAGGCAAGTTTACCAGTGCATTTTTGCATTGAATAATTGATCTTCCCTACAAATTCAAAGTTTTTATATTATTTTTGTGGGTTTTGCGGTTTTTCATGCAGCTTATAACAAACGATAAGTTCATCAGTTTGGAGCATAGAGTATTGGGGAACAAAGCCACAAGAGCTCGAGTGTCTGTCGCATGTTTCTTTACTACCGGCGTACTACCGGATCCTAGAGTGTACGGACCGATTAGAGAGCTTGTGTCTGAAGAAAACCCTCCAAAGTACAGAGAGACCACCATAAGAGAATACGCTACTCACTTCAATACCAAAGGACTTGACGGAACCTCTGCTTTGCTCCATTTTAAAATATGAAACATTGCGAGCAACCACTTCCCTCTAAATATACGACATGACTGTATATGTAACATGTGGAGATGTGTGAACCATGTGGAATTTATGGATTAAATATTGCCATTTCAATTTGGTCCAAATAAGATGTAATCGGATATGGGTAATCAATTGAATTTCACTATTGAATGATGAACATATTGGCTATATGCATATATACTAATTAATTTGGAATTCATTTGTATTTTGTGATTAGTTGAATTAGATGACAATATTTAAAGTTTTGGTTAAGTAATGATTTACTGGTTAATTATGGTCTTTCGATATGTTAGCATGTTTTTCATGATTTAGTGTTGTGTTCATTCATGAATTTCATGTTTTAATGTTTTGTTCATAGTTCACTAAATTCATGTCGCTATGACTCTATCTCAAGATCCGAGAATGCCAAATTCATTTTGACAAGACACGTGTAACTTTTATAGTTTAATTTACTACGACTTGTCTGCCCCAGTCACTGTCACAAGCGGTTGTTTTTGTTGATCAACGTTATCTCTTATCAATAGTTTAGCTGTAGCAACTAGCAACTGGCCCCATCGTTGAACTTAAGAACATATATAGTTCATTCTTGTTTTAGACTCTACGGGTTATTATGTTGTGTGATTGTATCATCTTGCTCTGTTTTTTAAGAAACAAAAACGATGGAGACGACGAATATTGCTTCATTCGATCGAGCCAGTGAGCTTAAAGCTTTCGATGAGACGAAAACGGGTGTGAAAGGACTCGTCGACGCCGGAGTATCAAAGATTCCACGCATCTTCCTTCACCCATCTGCCACATTATCAAACCCTAAACCACTTTCCTCTGACTTGCTACATCTCAAGACTATCCCAACGATCGATCTCGGGGGACGGGTGTTCGAGGACGTGACCAAGCGCAAGAACGCGGTTGAAGGGATCAAAAAAGCAGCAGCCAAGTGGGGTTTCTTTCAAGTGATTAACCATGGAGTTTCGTTTGATCTTCTTGAGAAGGTAAAAGATGGAGTTCGTGACTTTCACGAGCAGTCCCCTGAAGTTAAGAAAGGTTTCTACAGCCGCGATTTCAGCAGAAGGTTTCTGTATTTAAGTAATTTCCATCTCTTCAGTTCCCCATCTGCAAGTTGGCGAGACACTTTGGCTTGTACCATGGCTCCAAATCCTCCGAAACCACATGATCTGCCAGAGACTTGTCGGTATACATGACTCCATTGCTTTAACTTTATCTTATGTGTACAAAATCTTCTCTTTATTCATATGGTGTGTATAGTGGATCACTGCATTGATTTCAGGGATGTTATGATGGAATATTCAAATCAAGTGATGGTTTTGGGTGAATTTCTCTTTGAGCTTTTATCAGAAGCATTAGGGTTGAACCCTAATCATCTCAAGGACATGGATTGCTCCAAGGGTCTGATCATGCTCTCCCATTACTACCCACCCTGTCCAGAGCCTGACCTAACTTTAGGCACAAGTCAGCACTCCGATATCTCTTTTCTTACCGTCCTTCTTCCAGATCAGATCGAAGGGCTTCAGGTTCGTCGTGAAGGGTCCTGGTTCGATGTTCCTTATGTTCCCGGCGCCCTCGTCATCAACATCGGAGACCTTTTACAGGCAATTGTTCAAAATTTTGCATTGTATAAATGATCTTCCATATATACTCAAAGTTTATATTTTATTTTTGTGGGTTTTGATGCAGCTTATAACAAACGACAAGTTCATCAGTTTGGAGCATAGAGTATTGGCGAACAGAGCCACAAGAGCTCGAGTGTCTGTCGCATGTTTCTTTACCACCGGCGTAAAACCGGATCCTAGAGTGTACGGACCGATGACAGAGCTTGTGTCTGAAGAAAACCCTCCAAAGTACAGAGAGATCACCATTAGAGAATACACTACTTACTCCAATGCCAAAGGACTTGACGGAACCTCTGCTTTGCTCCATCTTAAAATATGAATATGGTGAGATACTACTTTATCACACATATACGACATGAAAATAAATGTAATATTGGAGTTGCTTTAGTATTAGTCAAGCAAACGACCAAAAGAGGTGAAGAGAATTCTCAAGAGGATAATAAACGCAACTGTTTATATTATTCATTCATATCTTTAAAGCTCCTTAAAAAGCCAGAAACAAGGGTATTTCATTTTATCATGAGTCATGATAGCCATATGTAATTGATTTTGTTCTGTACGAAATCCAGATAGACTTTCAGAAGGAAACTACCGAGCTTGGTTTCACTGAATGCTGCAGCTGCGATATGTTTGTGTCCCCTTCAACCTCCTCCATCATCACTTCAAGTTTCCTGCATCACACAAATAATTTGTGGTTAGTTATGTAGTTTTTCATCACTTCTTAGGAACATCATTGAGATTTACGGTTAATATACCTTTGAGGGAATAAACTCTGACCATTTTCATCAGAAAGTGCCTTCTCCAATCTCACCTCAAACGGTGTTGCATGCCAGCTCACTTTCTGATCCTGCATAAGGTAAGAAGTATGTAAGCCATGGTTTCTGAATATTAGACGAACTGAAAGAGCCTAAACAGCGGAGATGAAAGGCAAGGAAAATTACCTCCTTGTATTTGGTTGTCGAATTTGGGATCCCATTTCCATCCCACAATCTGGGTGAAATCTCAGTTTGCTCATTCTCGATCCACTGAGAAGGAACCAATCCAATGATAGGCCTGTCACCTGGGGTTATGGCAGCAAGTCCTGGTGTCCTATCGTTTGAAACCGCAATGTTTTCGTTGATCTGGTTTAGCCAAGGAGAAAAACTTGCCTCAAACTTGGATAACTTTTCATCTGAGCTTTCTTCCACCTTTTCCCCATAAGTTGCTGAAGAGGGTGTTTCACACTCTATCTTCTCTTTGTAAACCTGCGGTTCCGCTTGTTGTAGGCTCCCATGAGCATCATTAAGGACCTTATATAAGGATGCATTTTCCATTACATTGGAAACTGAATGCACAAACTGAGACCTGATTCTAGGCCTCCCTCTTCCCGCTGATTCCATGTTCGAAGGATATATAGTTCCAGGAGTCTGCATCTCATCAGATAGCCTCAAGGGGGTTGGATTAGGTGAGTTTGCTGTAAAACAAAATTTGCCACCCATCTCGGATTTTCTTGAACTGCTATTCTCGGAAGAACTAGAGGAGTGAGACTGATCAAGATCGCATTCAAATCGGACAGACTTGGTCTTTCCAACTGTGAGCATTGGCCTTCCACTTGCATCCAACTCACCCTTGATCGCAGTGCTAATGCTTTCTACTTCAGTACCATCACTAGAAGCAGAAGAGATCCTTGCACTATCCCGGACATCGATTACACAACTATTATAAAAAAAGGAAAGAGTGAACATTAGTAAGAGGTGAGAATAATGTCAAGCATAGCATAAGGAGGCAAAATATATGTTTTATTCACATAACGATTTGAACAGATGTTTTTAACTTTTAACTAAACAAAGTGATGTCTCTACCTGCTAGGTGTTTGCTCTGAAGTAAATGATAGTCTTGCCACCTCTTCACAAGCTTTCGTGGGGGTTGGGGATTCAGCCAAATGAGACCCCATCGCAGAGCTACTGGAAATCCATGAGTGAAAATGGGAAGATCCAGAATGTTGAGGACTACTTATAGTTTGGGATGCTTTCCTAATTTCAATAGGTGTCTCCGGTATAGTACCACAGGCTTTAAGAAACCGCGCCTATGATTGCACAAGTAAAAGAAGAAGAAAAAAGCGTTAGATTCAGCCTGATGATCCCTTGAAGGAATCGACAATAAGACTCTGTTGAATATCAGAGATTCCACAACGAAAGGGTGTAGAATCTATACTATAGCACCTTCATTATAGAGAAACAAAGCTAAAGACCACCTCAGTAACAAAAAACATAGAACCCATCTTTTCATTACCATAAAAAGAGCTGTGGTGATTACAAGACTAGCAAGAAAAATATCAGGAATTCAAAAACTAACTAGAAATTGATTCACGTGCAGTTCAAATCCAAGGACACATATCTTGATCATGATAAAACGCATCAGGAATGATTAGAGGCAATGCTCCAAATAAAAATCATACCTCATCCCGTAGGCCTTTATCGATATGTATAGAATCCAAATCAAACTTTTCTTTGTCAAGGCAAGGCGAAGAAGCTGCTTTCTCTACAAAATCAAGAACAAAACCCATACGTTGTTAACAAGAACGCTACCAAAAATCAAAAAACAAGTAAATCGTCAAGATTCATGATAGAAAACACATCAAAAAAGAGATTTACCTTTAGAAAGAAACAAAGCTGACAAATCATTCTGCGAGTCCTGAGCTTTCTGAAGATCAATACAAAAAGAAAACATGTTATTAGGCGGTGAGATCGATATGATCTTGATCAACAAAATCGAAAGAAACCAACAGATTACATATCCATCATACACAAAATCCAGCTCAAGGATCTATCAGAGAAGGATCTATTTTCTTGTTCGAATCATTGTAGCAGCTCAATTAACACCCAAAAAGTGACGCGATCATGCCAAGAAAAGATTTGGGGAAAAAATAAGCAAGAGAAGCGAAAGAGTTACTCTGGGATTGGCGAGCGAAGAGTGAGAGACGAGATTACTAGTAGAGCGATCGTCTCTGGCGCGGAAGCAATCGAGAAAACAAGCCATGGCTCTACAAACTGATAAATCGATGAATCTGAGCACGGATCTGCACAAGGGACTTAGGTTTCGCTTCATCAACATATCATTTGATTTCTTTGACGGCGGAAACAGTGTGACTGAGAAAAACACAATCAGGCGGACGATTTCACCCGAGAAACACGCTCAATTTGAGAGAGAGAGAGAGACAGAGATAACGTCGTTTTATTTTTTTGAAATTTGAAACGTAAGGGTGCAGGGGGGAATGAATCAGCTGCGTGTGCAGATCTTCCAAGTGTTTTTGTTTGTTAACCTAATTATGGCCCAATAGGCCCAATAATTATCCAGTAAGGAGTTTTTTTTTGGTAATTTCGATAATAAAAAAATTAAATTTATGTTGGCGAGAAAAAGAAAAAAAGAAGAGGGAGGCGGAGAGCTAAACCGGAAAACACAAGCCGCCGCCGTACAGTCTCTGCACACTAGTGTCTCGAGAGTCAGAGAAACCCTTAAAAAAAGCGATGGTGAGGAAGAAGAAGAATACGAAACATATTACTCTCTGCGCAACCACTGAGGCTTGGGCCACTAAGCTCCTTGAGGAGTTTCGCGCCTCCGGGAACGATTGTGAGTTTTATTAGTTATTAGACTCCTTTGTTTTGATAACGTTTCTTCAGCTATTACTCTCATATGAACTCCAATACTCGCTGTGGTGTTTTAGTTATTGTTAGCTTCGGTGATTTCTATCGGAATGTTATTGAATGCAAGTTTGTTTGGCTTTCTATTGTGTAGCTTACGTCTTTGAGCAGCATCTTACAAATGGCGAACGTGGCATTATCCATCAGATGTGCCGACGGATGGGTCTCCAATCAAAAAGTCACGGGTCAGTCACAGCCTTTATGCAATTTTTGTTTGATGTTTTGGGTATATGTTACTAGAGAGTGCCCTAGTTTCTGACCTTTCTTGGATTTTGTATAGGAGTGGGGAAGAAAGGCGTCTAACTCTTTTTAAAAGTAAAGCTGGGAGTGGAGACGGCATTTCAAAGTCAGAGAGCAAGCATAAGTATGAAACCAGAAATCAGAAAGGAAGAGAAGGAGATGGCTTTTCAAATTCATACAGCAAACATAAGTATGAAACCAGATTTCAGAAAGGAGGCGCTCCAAGAAAGAAGATGATACCTCAAGAGAAGCTCAAATGTGTGTCGTTTCCACCTGAGGCAAAAGCTGTTCTCCACGACTTATTTACTCGCTATCCACCTTGTGATGGCGATACTACTGGGACAGCATTGGGTATATATACTGGAAACGCCCGCAGTAATTGGAAAGATGAATTCTTCCTGAAACCTCAGTTGACAAAAAACGATATTAAAAAGAACGCGGCATCTCTGAATTCTAGACTGGAAACAGATAAACGTTTTCGACAGGTTAGTAATTAATGTATTCTCACAAGATTGTATTATTATCAATTCAGAGTCCAGTTTCAGAAAGCACAAAGCATGCGCTGTTGAGTAAATGAAATACTCTTGTATTTGTTGATCTTACAGATCTTTGAAGCACGAGCAAAGCTTCCCATCACATCTTTTCGCGACGCCATTATATCTGCAGTGGAATCCAATCAGGTTATATGGGGCTCTAGATATTTAATTTGTTCCACTATATCAGGATTCAGTATGTAAATGATTGTGCTTTCAGTGGGGATTTCCACTGATTTTGAAGGAGTCTTTATTCATTCTTATTCGAAATGCAGGTTGTTCTTATTGCTGGTGAAACTGGTTGTGGGAAAACTACTCAGGTACGTGTTTCCTCTTGTTCTTTGTAGCTAGTATAAACGCTTTACAGTGGTTTTCCCTGTTGCTATTTATTCTGTTTTGTTTTCTTCTGGTGGGGTCAAGTATTCATCACAGGTTGTGATTTTCTAGGTTCAACTTGTCAGTTTTCATGTCCTAAGCTACATAATATTTATGAATTGTGAAAAAATTGAGTTTAAGTGTGTGGAATAACGGTTTGTGTTCTTTTACATGGTATTACCATATCACTCAATTTCTATAATTCGTATTCTCTTTCAAATAGTAGTATCTCAGGTGCCTCAGTTGTTGATATTTTAGGTGCCTCAATATCTTCTAGATCATATGTGGTATAGTAAGCAAGAAGCGTGCAAAATCATTTGCACCCAACCACGTCGTATCTCAGCTATTTCAGGTAGTAATCTAATTCAACATTTGTGAGGTTTTCAGATTTGTAATTCAAATGCATGCAGTATAAGCGGCTAACTCCTTGCTTATTGCCTTCATTCCTAATTTGAAGTTTCTGATAGAATATCTTGGGAAAGAGGTGAAACTATTGGGAAAACCGTCGGCTACAAGGTAAGGGGTCTTTGTTCGTAGACATACTTATCCATATGATAGACGCACAAGCTCTCAGGGCTAAATGAATGTTTTCTCTCTCGATATATCATTGACTTTATAATACAAATCTAGGTTCGACTGCAAAGTGAAGGTGGAAGAGGGTCATCTGTTGTTTTCTGTACAAATGGCATTCTATTGAGGGTGCTTATAGGCAAAGGCGTGAACAGCTGTGTTCCTGATATAACTCACATTATTGTGGTAAACATTCTTGTTTGATTCATAATATGTTTTTCATGTGTTTATTAAGTATGCGTTTCCATTCATCAAATGTTAACACATTAATGTTTTAACAATCACTTCTTAGTTTAGGTTCTCTTCGTTGTGCTCTTCTGCTCTAAATTGATTTTGTAGTTGTCTTTATTGGTCACTGACCTGTGGGTCACTTTACAGGATGAAATCCATGAAAGGGACTCCTACTCTGATTTCATGTTAATGATTTTAAGGTACATTCTCTAGCCTTCTAAGACACTGAGGTGCTCAGCCTGTCAAAGTGAGCCAAAAAAAGTCAAGTAGATATGACGGAAAACAGCTGATCATATGACTCATTTAATTGCTGTCGAACTATAATTTAGATGCATTGCTATACACTTGTACCCTTGTATTTGAATTCTTTATTTGAAGCTAAGCGATGGAAACGATAATTACCCGCAGATATATATGTTTTTATCATTGGATGAGTGGCAGAACTCAGATCAATTTGTGATGTTTTTTTTTCCGCAGAGACTTGCTTCCATCTAATCCTCATCTCCGACTGGTTAGTTATGTTATGCTCTTCTTCGTTTTCCATTGCGATGATAGATTAAAACATAAGAATGAATATTTTCTGTGGTGACAGATTTTAATGAGTGCTACTCTTGATGCTGAGAGGTTTTCCGAATATTTCGGAGGTTGCCCGGTTGTCCGGGTGCCTGGATTCACTCATCCAGTTAGTTCCTCTCTCTTTGTGTCTCTCTCTATCTATCTCTTTCTAGAATTTGCTACTTAGTCTCATTGTATTGGAAAACAATATTTTTGTGTCCGTATCTACAGGTCCGAACCTATTTTCTGGAAGATGCACTTTCTGTCCTGATATCAGACAAGAATAATCATCTACTTTCTGCTGACTCGAACTTACCAAGTAACAAGCATGATTTTAAAGATGATGAAAAAGTTGCTTTAGACGAAGCAATAGACTTGGCATGGACAAATGATGAGTTTGATTGTCTCTTAGATCTAATTTCTTCTGAAGGAAGTCATGAGGTTTACAATTACCAGAATTTAACGACCGGGCTAACACCACTTATGGTCTTTGCTGGAAAGGGCAGGGTTAGCGATGTCTGCAAGCTCCTTTCATTTGGCGCTAACTGTACACTGAAGTCCAAAGAAGGTATAACCGCATTAGAAGTGGCCGAAAAAGAGAATCAAATTGAAACTGCTCAAATAATCAGGGAACATGCAGATAACATCCAGTCCAATTCTCAGCAAGCACAAGTCTTACTTGATAAGTATATGGCGACAATGAAACCAGAAGAAGTAGATGTGGGTCTTATAGTGAAGTTAATGAAGAAAATATGCAGCGATTCAAAAGATGGTGCCATTCTTGTTTTTCTACCTGGATGGGAGGAAATCAGGAAAACAAAAGAGAAATTGCTTGAGAATCCCCATTTTGCAGATAGTGGTAAATTCAGTATTCTATGTCTTCACTCACGGGTTCCGGCTGAGGAACAGAAGAAAGTTTTTGATCGCCCCCGTCGAGGTTGTCGCAAAATTGTGCTTGCGACCAATATTGCTGAATCAGCAGTTACTATCGATGATGTGGTTTATGTGATAGATAGCGGCCGGATGAAGGAAAAGAGTTATGACCCTTTTAATGATGTGTCAACGCTCCAATCTTCTTGGGTATCAAAAGCAAATGCAAAACAGAGGGCTGGTCGAGCAGGCCGTTGTCAACCAGGCGTTTGTTATCATCTATATTCTAAACTCCGGGAAGCGTCTTTGCCCGAATATAGAGTTCCTGAAGTTAAGAGAATGCCAGTGGATGAACTCTGCTTGCAGGTGCTGTTCTTTCTAACGTAGATTTTTTTCTGTGGTGTTTAATGTTGTTCAGGCATGGTAGCATCCTGTTTGAGACTTGTTGCTTACTTGATTTCTTACTGATGTCTCTCAATAATATGTTAGGTTAAGATGCTGGATCCGAATTGCGACGTAAATGATTTCCTTCAGAAATTGATGGACCCGCCTGTTGCTCAAAGTATTGCAAATGCCTTAATCATCCTTAAAGATATTGGAGCGTTGACTCCTCAAGAAGAGCTGACAGAACTTGGACAGAAATTTGGTCAGCTTCCAGTTCATCCTCGGATTAGCAAGATGATTTATTTCGCCATATTAGTGAACTGTTTGGATCCAGCACTTATTCTGGCATGTGCAGCCGACGAGAAGGATCCGTTTATCATGCCCTTGTTGCCAGGTGATAGAAAAAAAGCTAATGCCGCAAAACATGAACTTGCATCACTTTATGGAGACCATAGTGATCATCTTGCAACTGTCGCGGCTTTTCAGTGCTGGAAAAATGCAAAAGAAAGTGGTCGAGCTAACGAGTTTTGTTCGAAGTACTTCATCTCCCAAATTGTAATGAAGAGGCTGGATGATCTGTGTCGCAAGCTTCAGGGAGAACTTAAAAGACATGGGGTCATCCCTAGCAGTTCAAACTGTAGCCTGAATGCTCATGATCCGGGTATTCTCCGTGCTGTTATAGCAGTAGGATTGTACCCTATGTTGGGAAGGATGTGCCCAGTTTCCAAGAACCAGACAAGATCTATCGTAGAGACTATTACTGGAGCCAAAGTTCGTGTGCCCTCGCTATCAAACAATGTCGACATGTCCTCTACCAAGTATGACGAAGCTTTAATTGTTTTTGATGAGATTACTCGAGGAGATTGGGGTGTGCAGATAAGAAGCTGCACTGTTCTTCCCACTTTACCTTTGTTACTTTTTTCAAGAGAGATAGCCGTGTCTCCTACAGAGAGCTATGATGCTGATAAGAGTGACGACGAGGAAGACCACGTAGTAGAAAATGTAGGAGACACGATGGACATAGATAAAGAAGGTGTTAGGGCTGGAGAGAAAGTAATGCTTGCGCCGGAAAATCCAGTAAAGGTAATAGTGGATCGGTGGCTGCCTTTCAAGGTTACAGCTCTTGAAATTGCTCAAATGTACATCATGAGAGAGAGGCTAATGGCGTCCATATTGTTCAAGGTAGATGAGTTATATGATCATTACGATTTAAGATTTTCATTATTTTATTTTGGCAATGGCGTCTTTCAACTTTTCATTTGCATTTTGTAGGTTAAACATCCAAAGGAAAATATGCCGCCTCATCTCGGTGCTTCTATGTATGCAATAGCTTGTATTCTCTCATATGATAGCCTCGCTCGATCTTCGGTTCAAACTGTAGCTGTGCAACCTATTGCTTCAGTGCCAGATGCAACGAGTCCCAAAGATGACATACCTTCCGCTAACCCCAATGAGCTTCAGGAGCATGACCCGAAAACTACTCCAATGGGGTCAAAGCTAGCCAACAAGTTGGGTTTGGGTAATATGGAAGAGAGCGTGCCTTCAAATCTCGCTGATAGGAATGAGCAACCTGACTCAAACACTGCTCGAGTGGAAGATGTTTCAGCGGCTACACAACAAAAGAAGATACAGTCAGAGTCCAAAAGGTGCAAGTCGCCCAACAATGTGGATTTGGGGAACATTGAAGAGAACTTGGGGAGCATGGAAGAGAACACTTCTTCTGATCTGGCTAATGGGAATGAGCAAAAAGACCCTAAGTCAGTCTGCAAGTTGGATCTGGGTAGGGAGAAAGAGAGCATTCCTTCTAATCTCGCCCATGGAAACGAGCAACGTGACCCAAACACTTCTCAAACGGAAGATGCTTCAGCGGCTAAGCAACCAGAAAAGAAGCGATCAAGGTCCAAAAGACGCAAATCAGGCAACGATATGGATTTGGGGATGATGGAAACTAGCAAGCCTTCCGATCTGGCAAATGGGAATGAGCTAACAGAGCCTAAGTCAGCCAACAACTTGGATTTAGGGAATATGGAAGAGAACATGCCTTCTGATCTGACTAAGGATAATGAGCAAACGGAGCTTAATCTACCTAACAAATCTAATTATGGTAACATGGAAGAGAGCTTGCCTTTCAATCTTGCTAATGTGAATGAACAACCTGACCCAAGCACTACTCTAATGGAAGCTGCTTCATCGGCTAAACAACCAAAAAATAAGCGATCAAGGTCCAAAAAGCACAAATCCGACAACAACCTGGAGTTGGGGAACATTGAAGAGAACAAGCCTTCTGATCTGGCTAATGGGAATGAGCGAAAAGAGCCTAAGTTAGTCAGGCGGTTGGATCCGGACAAAGAGAAAGAGAGCATTCCACTGAATCTTGTCAGTGGTAATGAGGAACCTGACCCAAACACTGCTCCAGCGGCTAAGAAACCAAAAAGGAAAAAACGCAAATTAGCTAAGAACTTTGATTCGGGTAACAGTATGGAAGAGAAAGTACCTTCTACTGATGGGCAACAAGAACAATGCGGTGAAAAAACAGAGCGAAAGTCAGGGAACTAGTCAGAAAAAGTGAGCGTACCTTCCAATCCAGTGTGACGCAAACGCTGCACCAACTGAATCTGCACTAAAGGAGAACCATTAGGAAGCGAAACAGAAAGTCAAGCCAAGAAGGGTTACTCGCAAGGACAAACAAGAAGAGAAGTAGCATGCCCATTACACTTTAGTGTTCTGATGAGCATTTAGGTGTTTTTTTCCATACAACGAAAAATTCAAATGGTACTTACCATAGGTGTAATAGACTAAGAAAATTCAACGATTTTGTTAGCTTATTATTGTTGTACTAGTAGATGATTTGTAACTAGTTCTTCTCACTCACTTAGTGCCGCCATTGTTCTATCGGTTAAAACATTGTTTCTTATCAGGGTTTTAAACTTATACGCATGTATGTAAGAGCAATCCTGTTGCACAATTTCTTGGGATGTCTCTGATTTTTTTAGTAATAGAAACAAAAAAAAAAAAGTTTTAATTCTAATTTTTGAGAGATCTGTGTCTCTGCGGTGATCCTTTGAGAGTAGCAGAGACCCGACACGTGTATAATTTGTATTGGTTGAGTTTTGTTTTTTTTGTTTTTTATTATTCAGTTTTATCTTCTCTTCGTTTTCTTTCTTTCTCTCGACAATATCGAAACGAGAGAAACACAAAAGAACATCACGACAATAGCTCTCGCATCGTCCTCTTTTTCTTCCGATCGATTCGATCTCGCCTCGTCGTCCTCTAAACCGATCTCGCCTCGTCGCCTTTAGAAGACGAAACCCTCGAAGAAATCGAAGAGACACGCGGCCGAAGAGGAGGAGGAGGAGCAGTCTCCTAAGAAAGCGAAGGAGAGCAAGAAGAAGAAACACAAGAGATCGATATCATCAGATGAATCCGAAGAAGAGGAGGAGCAATCATCTCCTAAGAAATCGAAGGAGAGCAAGAAGAAGAAACACAAGAGATTGATATCATTTGATGAATCCGAAGAAGAAGAAGGAGAAGAGCCAGAGACTACTCATCAAATCGTCGATACGAAGCCCGTTGTTACAACAAAGAAGGAGTCGGATTCGGATTTTTAGAAGGTTTTGAGTTCCCCTCTGCTTCCAAATCTAAAATGAAGTTCTCTCTCTCAGGTTCCATTTCCTCCTCTTCTCTTCTTCTCCCGTATAGTATACAAAAGGGTCTTTTCTATTAGAATCTAACTGTTTTGTCTTTTGGGGTTTTATCAAAGCACTTAGCTTTAAAAAAGCGAAATGGTCAAAAATTGATGTCATCAGAATCAATTCTTTTCTGAGTAGGATTAGATTAGCCATACAAGCGAAATGGTTCCAACTTTGTTAATCTGTTCTCTATTCACTATGCTTTATACTCTTGATCCAGGTTTAGCTTGATTAGAACTTGTGTGTGCTATAGCCACTCATGAATGTGAGCAACTGTAACCTTGGCTTCTATGGTTTCTCCAATGTAGGCAAGAAGTGGAACGACAGCAATCAGTCCAAGGCACAAGTGGAAGCGGGTATGCTGCACAAGCATGAGGCAACAATGAGAAGGGAAAGAGCATTAGCTTATGCATTCACACATCAGGTTTGATCATAACCGACTCATATATTGGATTTGGTTTAATGCTTATGACCATAGTCTTGTTTTTTTAAAGTAGAATCCGATTGATTTATTGCTTGGTAGTTAAGCACTTAGTAAATGTTTGGTAGTTGTAACACTTAAACACTAAAAACATTTGTAGAAATAAAAAAGGTAGTCTTTTAGAATAAAAACAGTTGTAACACTTAAACTAGAAGGGAGTCTTGTTTGTAGAATTAAAAGGTCTTGATTTTTTGTATGTTGTCAATGCTTGGTAGTTAAGAACTTAGTAAATGCTTGGTAGTTCTGTTCTTGTTTCGTTTTAATCAATGTTAAGTGGTTATGTTCTGTTTTCAATGCTAAGTTGTTCTGCTCTTGTTTGTTGATAGGTTCTTATCTCATGTGTTGGTTCTGATCTCACGTCGGCACAAGAGAACAACAAGTTTCTGGTCTTGGTTCTGATCTTCCCGTGACTTTCTCCTTGTGATCTCAAGTCGGCACAAGAGAACAACAAGTCTCTGGTCTTGGTTTTTTGTGTTTTTCTTTCACCACAACAAGAGAACAAAGCACGTGAACAACAAGAGAACAACAAGAGAACACCGACCGTGAACAACAAGAGAAGAACGCCCGTGAACTTTTTTGTGTTTTTCTTTCCCCACTTGTGTATATATAGCAAACGAGAATCATATTCAGTCTTCCTTGTGTATATATAGCAAACGAGAACTCATATTCCTTGTGTTTTATTCACACTTAAAAAATCTCTCATCCCAACTTTCTCTTAAAAAATCTCTCATTTCTTATTATCATGTCTTCCCCAGATTTAGATAATGAATATGATGAATTTTTTGATGAACATTTTGGCAATCTATTCCAAAATTGCCTAGATGATTATGGCAATGATCAACAACCAACTACTTCAAGGCGGCCAAGAGCTTATATTGATAGACAACACGAAGAAGGGCATATTCAATTATGGAATGATTATTTCAGCGAAAATGCTACGTTCTCTGCTGGTAGTTTCCGTCGTCGTTTTCGAATGAACAAATCATTGTTCATTCGTATTGTTGAGGCACTATCCAATGAAGTATCATATTTCCAACAAAGAAGAGATGCTACCAAAAGGTTGGGTCTGTCTGGATTACAAAAGTGTACAACAGCCATTCGTATTTTGGCATATGGGTGTGCATCTGATGCGGTTGACGAGTACCTCCGCCTCGCAGATAGCACCGCAATGCAATGCTTGGAAAATTTTGTGGAGGGAATTATATATTTGTTTCAAGATACGTACCTAAGAAGACCTACATCAGAGGATCTCCAACGATTACTCAATTTAGGAGAGGACCGCGGATTTCCCGGGATGATCGGAAGCATTGATTGTATGCATTGGGAATGGAAGAATTGTCCAACAGCTTGGAAAGGACAGTATTCTCGTGGATCTGGAAAACCTACAATCTTTTTAGAGGTTGTGGCATCGCAAGATCTCTGGATTTGGCATGCATTTTTTGGTCCTCCAGGTACTTTAAATGATATCAATGTTCTTGACCGTTCACCAGTTTTTGATGACATCTTAGAAGGTCGAGCTCCGAGAGTAGATTACTATGTCAACGGACGACATTACAATATGGCTTACTACCTCACTGATGGTATATATCCGAGATGGGCAACATTCATCCAATCAATTTCACTTCCACAAGACCCGAAAGCATCATTATTTGCAAGGTGTCAAGAAGCTGCCCGAAAAGATGTCGAACGTGCTTTTGGAGTCTTGCAAGCTCGTTTTGCGATTGTTAAAAATCCTGCACTTTTTTTGGATAAGGCAAAAATAGGAAAGATAATGCGAGCATGTATCATATTGCACAATATGATAGTAGACGATGAACGAGATGGATACAGCCTGTACAATACAGCAGAATTCCATCAACGAGAAGGAAGTCGGACTTCACGTGTCGATTTAACATATTCTACAGATAGGATTAACAACCTCGACGAAGTGATTGGTGATTGGAATCAAGTTCGTGATACAACGCAACATCGACGGCTTAAAGCTGATTTGGTTGAACATATCTGGCAAAAATTTGGCACAACTCGATATTAGACCGATGCTAATTATGTTATTCATAATGCTTTCATATGTTTCTATCATTATATGTTTTTTTTTAAATTGTATTCAGTTTTAAATATGTGGTTTTTTTAGGATTGTAATATATGTTTTAAAGTTTTTTAATGTAATATATTTGTTTTTTTTAGTAAATGTATTCTACTACTAGTTTTTATTTTCTTAATATTGCATAAATTATACAACTAACATTTATGATATTATAAAATATACTTTAAACATTTTTTTTAATAAAAAAAGTTAGACACCCAAGGATAACTAATGGGAGGACAAAAGTTAAAAGGAAGGATGTGAAGAAATTTGTATTATCTTTAGTATTATTAAAAGATTTGAGTATGTGTATTGGGTTTGCTCTAAGTATGTAACTGAAAAGAGGAAAACCATTATTAATCAAGAAATGTAGTGTATGAGCAGAAAAGGAGGTAAGCCATTATTAATCAATCTTTTTCGGGATTGATCTTGGAATACATGGTTGACCAAAAAAAAAGAAAAGAAAAAATCTGACGTGGAACAAGAAGGAAGCGTATCTGCCACGTGGCACATTACAAGACCTCAACAATCTTATCTGGACATCAACACAGAGATCCTCCAATATCCGAAACCAGCCAATCAGCTTCACTCTTCGTTTCACCTCCATACATTAACACACTCCACAATCCTCAAAAACACTTTCATAACTTAACCACAGAGAGACCACACACCGAGCGAGAAAGAGAGACATACAGAAAGAGAGAATGGCGTACAGCGCGTGTTTCCTGCACCAGAGCGCATTGGCTTCCTCAGCCGCACGATCATCATCTTCCTCCTCATCCCAGCGTCACGTGTCACTCTCCAAACCTGTTCAGATCATCTGTAAAGCCCAACAGACTCATGAAGAGGATAACTCCGCCGTCTCTCGCCGTCTTGCTCTCACGCTCCTCGTCGGCGCTGCCGCTGTTGGTTCCAGAGTATCTCCCGCTGATGCCGCCTACGGTGAAGCAGGTACCGAATAACATATATAAAACAAAAATCAGATAATCTTGGATCATGTCAGTTTCAGACCAAATAAAGAATCTTGAAAACATATTCTTGGTTTTGTTTTCTCTGTTTTTTTTTTTTTTGGTTCGTTGCAGCAAACGTGTTTGGGAAGCCAAAGGCGAACACAGACTTCATGCCATACAATGGAGATGGATTCAAAGTCCAGGTGCCAGCAAAATGGAACCCAAGCAAAGAGATTGAGTATCCAGGACAAGTCCTTAGGTACGAAGACAACTTCGATGCCACTAGCAATCTCAATGTCATGGTCACTCCTACCGACAAGAAGTCCATCACTGACTACGGTTCTCCTGAAGAGTTCCTCTCTCAGGTCTTTAGTTTTACTCCGCAATCTATAAAGATATTGTAATGAATCAATAACTCAAATGAACTGTGAGACTGAATGGTGATTTGATTTTTGGGTTTTTGCAGGTTAATTACCTCCTAGGGAAACAAGCTTACTTCGGTGAGACTGCCTCTGAGGTAAACTTCCAATTGTCTTTTGTTAATGTAAAGTTGAAGCTGATAGAGTAGAATATGAAAATCAAACACCCACAAAGAACACATTCTATCCCTTGTTGCCAACTGATAACCTCCAAAGATCTCTCTAGGTTTGGATGAGTCTTATAAGCAAGATTGTATTCTCTTATGCACACAAAACTAACAAAGAGAGAGAAATAAACTCTACCTAAATCGACGTATCAACATTGTTACCTTATAATCTTATATGGAGTGAGATTATCAGCTCCTAACTGTGTGTGTGAATCTGATGTTTCTTGCAGGGAGGCTTTGACAACAATGCAGTGGCTACCGCAAACATTCTGGACTCATCATCTCAGGACGTTGGTGGAAAACCGTACTATTACTTGTCTGTGTTGACAAGAACGGCTGATGGAGATGAAGGTGGAAAGCATCAGCTGATCACAGCCACTGTCAACGGAGGGAAGCTTTACATCTGCAAAGCACAAGCTGGAGACAAGAGGTGGTTCAAGGGAGCCAGGAAATTTGTTGAGAACGCAGCCACTTCTTTCAGTGTTGCTTAGGTGAAAGCAACACAACATAACTGTGCTCTGCTTGCCTTCTTCATTTGTCTATTGTAAAAAAAGGATTATGGAACCGAGCTTTTGAGACATATCAAGATCATGTCACCTTTGCGGCTTCACTTGTGTACCTGTGATAACAGACTCTTTTCAAGTTTTCTAAAAAAAAAACTATTTTCAGTAGATTATTTCTCAAAGTAAAGACGCTGACTCAGGAAGAAGCTATAGACGAAAAACCCTAAAGACCATGAAGAAAGCTCTCTTGAAGCTGATTTGACAAGTACGAATAAAATGGGTCTCTTAGTTCAACGTGAGATCGAAATGCAGACGAATTGAGACGTGTGACTATAACTAGATCTCTTAAAAATCAAGTGCCAAAGGCCCTCTATTTTTCCAGTCATTTGCTTGGCTACTGTAAAATTCTTGAAGGGCAAAGAGATTTTATTTGCATATGTATTACAATATTTTACCATCATCTATATGCTACTTTAGTTTCATATTGTGACCTTTGAGCTTTACAAGTGCTGCAAACAGAGTTTTTATGAGTTCAGAGATACTCAACAGGGAAACCAACGACAGGTTTTATCTCAGAGGCGAGGGACCGCAGCTCACTCACTTCATTCTCTGTCAGACTCCAACCTATCGCTCCCGCGAACTCTTTTGCTTGTTCTGCGTTCTTGGCTCCTGGGATGGGTATCACGTTCCCTTGTGCCACCAACCAGTTCAATGCTACCTGCACAGAACAACACAACAAAACAAGAAGGGCGTATGATTCGATGCAAATAGAGAACTCCATCCTTACAATTTTGGACTTCAACCTTGGCAGGGAAAACGAAAAATAGAGCGCATAAGCAAGAACAAAACAAACCTGTGTAGGCGTTTTGCTGTAGTTTTCACCAATTTGTTTGACTCTGTTCAACAGAGGTTGGAGCTGTAACGTCACAAGTCATAGTTAGTGAAGATATTTGACAGGTTTATGCTACATATTGATAAATTTTGCATAGGTACATTGATCTGTGTATTTGTCAAAACAGAACTTCCTTAGAAGATAGCAGGACTAGAGGAGAAAATAGGCAGGTTTATAACAATGAGATGTAAATCGTTTCCTGGAAGACTCAGAGAGTATTTTAAATGTAACTATAGTTTTGCAGCGATATATGCCTGCGGTAAATAACATAGATCTATGCAGTCAAAGCTATTACCTTTGTTAAGAACTCACGCGTATAAATGCGACCCCGAGGACCTGAGGGTGGGTTCTCTGGGGTGTATTTACCAGTTAGAGCACCTAGAAAAACAGAAGAAGAAAATAACGGAAAATGTAATAGACTTGACCACAAAGCAAAGGAGAATAAGGCAAATCACCTTGAGCGATAGGGGAATATGCAATCAAAGTAACTCCAAGTTCATCACAAGCATCCTTTACACCAGTCTGTTCTGGAGCTCTGTATATCAGACTGTAGTTGACTTGATTTGAGGCCAGAGGAATGCCTCTCTTTTTGAGTCTCTCATAAGCATCACGTAGCCGCTTCTCTGAAAAAGCGTCACCCACAACAGTGAGTGAGTATGATAACTTTGAGAGCTCAATAAAGTAACATATGATGTGCATTACCGAACCCATTATTCTTTCTACTTTCTCTATTTCTTTAAATTGGAGAAGATGTATCTTAGCATTAACAAGGAAAAGTTTCACATCCTGATATAAGTGTTGTTTTCTTTCAAGTCCTCATCATCTGCGAGAAAGAAAAAGAAAAACAGATTGAAATGATACCGCTGTAGTTAGAGACACCAACAGCCTTCACAAGTCCTTGTTCAACAGCATCCCCAAGACCATCGAGATATCCTATAATATAATTCACGGTGTCATCAGATTTCATATGATTTACCAAAAGCGACAAGTCTCTTGTTCAAAGTAGGTAGGTTCAATGCAGGATCTTAAGAAAGAACCTTCATTTCCCCATAGTCCAGGCCTGAAATATAACCAAGCAAATAGTGAGATAGTTCCCTTGGCCTTACAGTGTTTTTAACTCCAACATGAATGAGGGAGGGGTACATTACCAATGGAGTTGATAGAGATCAACAGATGAAAGCTCAAGGCGGGAAAGGGAATCTTTAAGAGCAGTGATAACACTTTCACGACCCAAACGCCATGGCAAAGCAGCAAACTTTGTTGCAACTGAAATCTCAGCTCCGGGATATCTCTTTTTTCTCTCACGGATGAATCTGTTGAAAAATATCACCAATGACAGTCAAATAAGAATTATCTATGAGGATAGTGACACAACACTGTCACATGAATCCGTAATACAGTTTAAAAAGAATATACCTTCCTAAAAGAGTTTCAGAGCTTATAGCACCCAGGGAAAACTATAAAAGATGGAGACAAGAATGTGAGAATTCCCAATACTTTCTGAACAACAAGAACCACTTAAGGAAGAAGAGTAATGAGCATTTGAATTCTTACCTTGGAACCATAAACTTCTGCGGTATCGAAAAAATCTATACCGTTATCGAGACTGATATCGAAAGCACCTTTAGCAGCTTTAAGTTTCCTGTCTACCATTCACAGATAGGAAGAACAAAAAAAATCAAAACTTTCTTCATAGAAAATACTTAAATGGGAAACATAAAAGAGGAGAAGAAGTAACAAATCCAGAGACCCTCACTAAAATTATGCATAATCAATTGTGTCAATCGAAATTAAGTGAAATTGCAAAAAGTAACACTGACCATCCCACTGGAAATCATTCCAGTAGCTGTTATCACCCCATGACCAGACTCCGATGCCAAGCTTCGTCACTTTCAAATCGGAGCCACCCAATTTCACTTTTGAATCTTCCTTCGTCGCTGGAGCCACGGAATCGCCGGAGGCTACAGCTCTCACCAGTTTCCGGACGAGACTTCCTCTTCCCCGAGATCCTTCCGAAACAATATTGTTTAAAGGGAAGGTGAAGTGCGTAGCCAAGGCCATGGTGGTGTGATTTGTTTTTTCTTTGCTTCCGTTTTTTGGGTTTTGAAATTGAAAGAACCAAAGAAGTTGGGGGAGAGAAGAGAACTGAGAGACGGTGAGACTGACACGTAGGACGTTGGCGGGCCGAACAAATCAAATTCTATTATTTTAATTTTAATTTTAATTAATTGGGTTTAACTAATTAATTACTACTAATCTCAAAAGTCAAACACAAATACTAGTATTAATTACAAACATACCACATTTATTAGTAGCAAGCATATCTCAGTGAGATAATCTCACTTACATGTTTTATAGCTTCTAAAAGAAGATGTGTGCGTTACAGAAAAGTTTAACGCAAAAATGCAATTATCAAGTTATATTTAAGTTAAATAGAGAATTATGAAAATTTTGATCATCCAAACAAACTGAGGGATCATCAAATTCCATTATCATCATTATATATAAATAGTAATAATCAAGAGTTCCTCGCTCTCTCTAGTCTCTCCCACTCACCAAAACGGCAAACAATAAACTTGCCATTATCTTTTTTTTTTTTGCTTCTAGCACAACAAAACTGTGTGTGCAAAACCAATCATCAAATGAGAGACATAATAATCATCTTTTATAGTTTATCACTCCCAGAACCACACCTCTTTCATATATGGTCATGGTGTACTAAAGTATATTCTGATAAAAATTATGATGATAATATTTCAAGATTCTGTTGCGGGAGATGGAACTGCCGCTGCAGCTGGAGGTTTCAGGAGAGGCTGCAGCGCCTTCACTACTATGCTCATATTTGGTCTAAACTCAGCTTCGTATTGCACACACAATGCTGCCACAGCTGCTAACTGCATTCCCCATATTACATATTATTATTTGTTATCGTTGAATAACTGCAAATTTTGTGATCAATTTCAACTTTTCAGGAGAGAGGTACCTTAGCAACTGCTTTTGGAGGGTAATCAGCTTTTAGCTTTGGATCAATGCACTGTTTGACTTTATCTTCACTGAGTCTTGGTGTCGCCTGACCAGAGCCAATACATTGGGAACTGTAAGCCACGGGGCAAGTAATAAGCAAAATTTATGGTTTGGAGAATGTATACTCACCCAGGTTACAAGACTCTGTTGACCTCGAGGCATGGTATGATCCACAGGTTTCCTCCCTGTAAGAAGTTCTAGAAGTACAACCCCAAAACTGTACACATCACTCTTCTGAGTCAACTGTCCAGTCATTGCATATCTGCATATGAGAGTAGATTAACATTTTAGCTCTTTATTAGACATTCAGAAGTACACAAAACAAAAAACAGTAAGGGCTTAAAGACACATTACTCTGGAGCATGATAACCGAAAGTTCCCAATACTCTTGTCGAGTGAAGACGAGCAGCATTATCAGGTGCTTGATTCGAGAGATTGAAATCAGCAATCTTTGCCTTGTAGTCTTCAAAAAGAAGGACATTGCTTGATCTTATGTCTCTATGGATTACAGGAGGCTGAGACTTCTCATGAAGGTATTCCAAACCCCTAGCTGCTTCAACCGCTATTTTCACCCTCGTTATCCAGTCAAGTGTTGGACCTGGTTGTGCCCCTTGAACTCCCTTCCTGCCTGTAATCGCACAATAACAACCAATTTCATTAACAGATTCCTTTTTATCACAAAAAACGGATACTTTTGGCCAAACCATGGGGTTTGTTTAGCAAAGGGACTGGAGCAGAGAATCTCAAAGTCCAAAAAGCTTATCTTACCATGTAAGATGTCATGCAACGATCCCATTGTTGCAAACTCATATGCAAGGACGCGCAGGTTTCCATCAACACAAAAACCAAGCAATTGAATGAGATTCTCATGCTTCAGTCTAGAAACCATCGAAACCTAAGGAAGAGCAAAACTATCAGTACGACAAGTTGAAAGAGGAAGTAAACACAAACTTTCTGGAACAAATGCATATAAACTAGTACTCCTCTCATCTCATTTGAAGAAGATTAATAATAACCTGACTCAAGAATTCGGCATCTGATTCAGCCTCAGGTGCGACATCAAGTTTCTTCAGAGCAACCGCCACACCATCATTTAGTGTTGCATAATACACTCTCCCGTAAGATCCTTCACCAATGAGTGCCTTTGATCCAAAATTTTCAGTCTTTTCCTTCACCTCATCCAAAGACAAGGGAGGAACCTCAATCGGAAGAGCTTCCTTCTTCACCTCATGTTTAGCAACCGGTGCTGGTTTTGGATTCTTATGATTTGCTACATAAACATGAAGACACTCAACATGATAAGCATAAATTGAAAACCAACTTCATAGATACACAATATGAAGTCATTAAATGTTCAAAGTTCCAACTAAATGTCAACTCATTTCCCTGAATTGGAAAATATAATAACTGCTATACAAAGGTGGGCATGGAATAAATCCCTCAAAGAAAACCGTAAAACCAATGCGTAATTAGAATACTTCAGCTACTAAGTAGCATCTAGGTAAACATACCATCAGACTGCTGCTGCGAACTTTTGAGTTGTTGCTCTTCATTTGAGTCGTCCATTTGACATCTACAACAGATCCACTTGCGCATCCTTGTTTACTTCTTCAATACTAGATCGTTGACAACCTTTGGGTCCTGAAATAGATTTAAGTAACTGAGTATAATAGATGCAACGGAGATAGGACCAGATGTGTGAGCCAAAAAAGTGATCTTCTACTGGCCCACCCAGTTTACTACTAAAGGTACAGGTTTCACTCACAAACAAACTACCCTATGATATAAACAAAAATAGCTACGTATAGTTCCATGTATCAAGAACCATCAAACAGATGAATACATAAGAGGGGTACAATTATTCAAAATTAAAGCAGCCCAGAATACAACAAATTCAAAATCATCAAAATCAAAATTCTCAATTAAGAAGAAAACACATGATCCAACTACATTGACAACATTTGATATATAATAGCCAAGACAATGGGTACTTCTTCCTACATGCAAAATCGAAAAAAGAAATGGGGACACAAACAATAATAATCAAAGCTCACAATTTTTTAATCAGACTCAGAATATACAAATCAGAAAACAAAAACCCAGATGAGCGATCTGCCCAAAAATGTATGTATCTCCTCGAATTGTTAAAAAAAAAAATTGAAATTTGAAGGAAACTTAAATGCGTCAAGGGATTAAAATGAACCCCAGAAGGCATACAAAGCATGAATCTAGAGACTACACCATTTCTACCCAAAAAAACAAAATCCAAATCCAGATACAAAAAAAAAAAAAAAAAAAAAAAAGAAAGAAAGAAGGAAAAAGAGAATAATACAATTACCCAGTCTAATCAATCTCACCTACAAAACTCGATGTCCCTCTCAATCTCTCTGGAGCTCGTCGTCTCCTCCGCGATGATGATGATGATGATGAGAGAGAGAGAGAGGGTTGCTTGATGGAGACGAAGGGAGAAGGGAGAAGGGAGAAGGGAGAAGGAAGAGAGATGGAGGGAAGGAAATGGCCAAAAAGAAAAGAAAAAAAAAGCAAAGTTAACAGCTTTGGGCGTTTTTCTTGTAATCTCTCTTCTTCTAATCCCTTCTTTTTTGCTCTCTCTCTCTCTCTCTCTCTAATCACTCTCTTTCCTCTGCTTTGTTGTTTCCTAATCATTTTATTTTTAATTTCCAGATATGTAAACCTTATCACCTAATCGATAATTATATAGTATACAACCTGACCACCAACAACTAACTAATTATCCAAATTTTTCCTCTCATTTTGCCAGTCAATGGTCATTGTTTTAAATTTGAGTATTTGACTCTCAAGTCTTTACCAAGTTTGTACTAAGATTTTGGAAATGTTCAATTTTATAAAAAAGTTTGACCTATAATTATCCTTTACCATTAATTAATGTTTATTTCTTGAAAGACCATTTTGGGTTTTTTTTTAAATATTTTTGTTGATTTCTTTCTCTTAATTGAAAAGTACCATTATCTAGCATTTTATAAAATTGAAATCATATCAAATCCAAGCAACTGTAAAGTGTTCCAATGCCAGAAACAAAGCATTAACATATATCCAAAATAAGCCAGACATACATATTCAGTACTGAGCGGTGGAAAGATCTGATGTTTTTTATTCAGCGAATATATTATTATTAGTATTGATCTATATAAAGTTAAGTGTTACACTCTCAAGTATGTAAAGACTAAAAAGGTTGCTTCCCAAATGCAGTGATAAACGGATTTTACAAGTCCAAGAGGGTAGATGATGGTATGAATATCTTCTGCGCAATGTAAAAGATGGAGGGTAGGCTCACTGAAGGATGTGGTGGCTTTGGTAAAGGCAACTTCTCTGAGCTCTTCAAGTCCATTGAAGAGTACGAGAAAACTCTTGAAGCCAAACAGCTTGTGGGATGAACAAGAAGAAGAACCAACTATAAAGGATTTGTAAATATGGTAAAAAACTGTTTTGTATTATCAAAACAATATGTTATCTTTCCATCTCAGTTTTTAAAAAAGATCAATAATAACATCCTATCTTAGGTTTAAAAACAATTATCTAAACGTCGCACAGCACTTCTTCCACTAAATTTTGAAAAGTACAAAAATAATATTTGTAGATAAGTCAAACATCCTTACTTTACAGTAAATAATATTTTAACACCGGTAGATAAATAAAATAGATGTCACACAAAGATACTAGTATCCGGATACAATTAACTTTAAAACAAAACAAAGCGAGACTTAAATAAGCATAAGTTATATTATAAGTGAACCCAACTCTTGCCGACGAGACTTGAACAATAAGTTATATAATAGAACAAGCCGGCAAGAAGTAGAACAAACCACCATTCACAGTTTTACACCAAACCAAAAGGAGTCAGAGAAGAACAACACCAAGGGACATGTACTCTTCTTTTTCACGTCCTACCCTTCTTGTAGTTACTACTTACTTTCGGTAGTAACTACTCTTCCGTGTCGGTAGTAAGCCTCCCCTTCTTGTAGTTACTTTCGGTACTCTGCTTGTAGTTACTTTCGGTAGTAAGCCTACTCTTCTTGTAGTTACTTTCGGTAGTCTTCTTGTAGTTACTTTCGGTAGTAAGCCTACTCTTCTTGCGGTTACTTTCGGTAGTAAGCCTACTCTTCTTGCACTTTCGGTAGTAAGCCTACAATGTTTTAGTTTACATCAAGAAATCAAAAGATTAGAAATCTCAACGTTTTCAGATAGATATTAAAACAGGGCTTTTGGCTGCTTTTCACTCACCCTAATTGTAGCATTGTCTGGGCAAAAAGACCTTGAGTTTTACTCAATATTGTCCTGCGCACTATGGTTTTAGGAGCCTCCACGCCAGAGTCAGATTTCGAGTGAGATTCCGAGTGAGAATTCGAGTCAGAGTCAAAGGTGGCATCTGTATCCCAGAGGGAAAACTGCTTGAATCATCAACTGGACATGGGGATTAGTAAGAGTTTGTTTGAGTAAAAAGTAGTTAGACCATGAAAAAACTCAGCTAGGATGCCTAATTACCAATTGTTTATGTTGCCGAGTAGAAAGATGGGTGAGAAAATTTTCAAAGCCGTAGCCACGAAGACCATGGCACACATCGCAATCCCAAAAGGAAGGTTTACCGGTTTCACCGCACTTTGCCCCCTCGAGTACCCCTGGATCTGTGGGAATAATTAAAAAAAAATTAGCAGCGAGTTCAGCAACATAATCCAATCAGAATTGAACAAGCCAAAGACACACAAACTCACCTGCCAGAAGCAAGTTATCTTCCCAGAGGCACTTTTGATCTTGAGAATTACGTGCAAACAGTAATGTAGTGTAGTGTCCCTCCTTACGTAACTTGTCAACATGCGTATAGTAGAATGGCTGAAAGCAGTTTGGTGGAGCGGATAGGAACACCATATTATCGGTGTCTGGAGCAGTACTATAAAAGTCAATGAATAGACTCATAGCGTCTCTGGGAGTGCAGCCCACGTTCTTAAGAGTGATCCCAGTAGAATAGAGGGGTTCAAGGATGCCAAGGGGGACCTCTGTTAGTACGCCAATGGCAATGATGGTGACAGGACCAGTGTAGCCTAACTTCCTCAAATTCCGTTTGATACTCGGACCCACCCGACGAGCATCATAGCCATCGGGGACTGGAAACCTCTTTATGTCCCAATATAAAGATACTGGGGCCGCAGCTGCCTCCTTCGCAGGCTTCTCCATTGTTCAAGAATCGAGACTTGCAAAACCCTAAAAACAAAAACAAACTCAAAACCGGGTCTTAAATCTAGAACGGGAATCAATCAAACATCAGATAAGCGTTCGGAAAGATAGATCATAAATTGAGACGGTTAAAGGGCCGATATAGATATAGAGGAACACGGCCGTAACCGTTTCGATCAGAAATACAACTTTTCAAACCGTTTCGATCGCAAATACAACTTTTCAAATACTTGTGTGGAAATATATAACTTGTAGGGTTCTACCTACGCAATTAATCGATGAATTTTCTGAGAAACATGAGATTAAGGAGCGAGAATTATTTACCTGAGAGAGATTATAAGCAGCAGATCTGGGTTTGGTTGGATCTCGATATCGACTAGACTAGGGTTTCGAAATCCCTGATCGAAAGAGAAGATAAGTTACAATTGCCGCAGCCAAAAATATATATAGGGTTGAAAATGGGCTTCGCTTTAATGGGCTTACAGTTTGTATGTCGGCCTTTACCGTTCACCAATCCTAGTGTAATTTTAATTTCAATCAATACCATAAAACTATGTCTCCATAGGAGCATCTCACAACTCAGCTTCACTGACACCTCAATAAAATATTCAATGAACGAAAACATTTCAAATAATACAATTCATCATACATTATATCAACCTATAATAAATCTACTTTATTCCATATCATCTTTTTCCTAAAACTTTATCTCATTTTATTGGGCTTATTTTAAAATAAGTGGCCTTTAAATTTTCCACAAAGAAAAATGAAAATAATGCAATGAATTATTGTTCTCTCTCCGATGGGAATCGATAAAAATCATGATCTATGATTCTAATGAAAAAGTGTAATCTTGAGGGGAAGTGGGAAGCTAATCGATCTCTGCAACTAAATTAGTTGTTTTGAACTCTATTCATCTCTTATAAATTTTCTTGGCAATGGGTGGTTAAACTTTTCAAGAAGAGTATTTTCAGTTTATTTAGTTCTGAATTGTACTGCTATCTCATATTGTTTAGGTTAGCAACTTGGATCGCTATCAAATTTTCAGAATTGATGAACTGGTTATCGAAATTGTATGTCCTGGTTTTTTGTTTTGTTTGGATTATATTCTTGGTGAGTTGTTTCCTCTGGTTTTTCCTGATTCGTTCGACAAAAATAATAACAATGTTGTTTGTCTATTTTACTTAAGATTATTTGATTAAAATAATGATAAAATGTTAGTGATAAATATAGGAAAAAACAGATAAGAAATTTTAATAATTTTGCTACTTGATATCAAACCACTTGCACTAAATTATGTTTTCAAAAAATTCAAATTATATTTTTGTATTAAATAGAAATTCGAAAACAACCTACAGTTATCTTTTAAAGTTTTTTTTTTTTTTTTTGTATGTTGGCAACACTCCTCGGGTGGTAGGACTGTGTCTGAGTTTTTGCCTGACCATTTAATTATTAAATCATTTTACGAATTAAATTCCGCTCTCGTTTTGTAAACTAGCAAAGTTTTAAATTCCGGTCAGTACGATTCGATCCCTTACCGACTTGAAATAACCGGTTCTTAAAGTTTGTGAATAGGCGTGAGATTCTTTTTTTCTTTTCCCGGTTCAAATTTCAAAATAAATCCTCGAATAAAGTGCCCTAATCCCGGCGAGAGAGTGAGTGTTTTAGCGACGGAGAGAGATGGCCGGATTAACGAGAACAGCCGGTGCTTTTGCGGTAACTCCACACAAGATCTCCGTTTGCATTCTCCTGCAGATATACGCTCCGTCGGCTCAGATGTCTCTCCCTTTCCCTTTCTCTTCCGTTTCTCAGCACAACCGTCTCGGCCTCTACTTGCTCTCTCTCACTAAGGTTTCACTCTTCTTCTTCTCCCTTTTAATTGCATTTTCTTATAGGTTTTCTGAGGTTTAATTCAGCAATGTCTCGTGTGTGAGTTTCCTGGCCCGTCTCCTATACTCGAATCTATGCTGTTGTGTCGAGTTTCCTATGTAGATTTATCGGACGGAGTGTGGATTTTGTGTGTTAACAAAATGTTATTTTCCCTGACGAGATTGAGATATTCGTGCTGCAGTCTTGCGATGATATATATGAGCCGAAGCTGGAAGAGCTCATCAACCAGCTGAGGGATGTTGGTGAAGAGATGGATGCGTGGCTTACTGACCATTTAACCAATAGATTTTCTACTTTGGCTTCACCTGATGATCTTTTGAATTTCTTTAATGACATGCGAGGTTAGCTGCTTAAGGTCTGTTTTTTTTTTCTTTTTCTTTCCCCGTCATGTTTGGATCTTATGAGTTATAATTTCTTTGGTTGTAGGAATACTTGGGAGCCCTGATTCAGGAGTTGTGCAAGACGATCAGATTATTTTGGATCCCAACAGCAACTTGGGAATGTTTGTTCGTCGTTGCATTTTGGCATTTAACCTCTTATCGTTCGAGGTATTGTGCTTTTTACGTTTTTGTTGTTTTTTGTTTTATCTTTGAAACTGGATAGTAGATCTATTGTACAAAATGATGTTTAGTCTGAGGGTTTTGCTTGAAGGACTCGGATTTTAGATATGTATGTGACGTTTGCTTGTTTTTTGACTCACTAAGATAGAGTAGTTTTCCAGGCTAGATCTATGTCAGAAATAAAGTCAGAATCTGTCATACAGCAACGGGCTCTTGTAATATCCCGTCTACATTCTTTACCTTGCAGAAACACATAAATAAATGTTTGAAAGAACCGTCCATTTCATTGATATGTGATTCCCGTGCAGGGAGTTTGTCATCTTTTTTCAAGCATTGAAGATTACTGCAAAGATGCTCATTCAAGCTCTGCTCAGTTTGATGCATCTAACAATGAATCATTAACACAATATGATCAGATGGATATGGAGATTTATGCCATTGATAAAGCAACCGAAGAACTAGAGCTTCAGAAAAATGCTAGTGGAAGCGTCCCTTTTCACCTTCATACGCCTGAAGCAATATTCAAGGTATCACTTCTGGTAATCCCGTACTTTTGCTCAAAGAAAACTTAATATTTCTCAGACTTTCCAGGTGCTAGAAAATATTGAGTGGATAGACTTTTATATTCGTGATCAGGCTTTAGATGCTACTTTCCTTTCTATGTTTGGTAACATGTTTTTGCTAATGCATTTGCATTAGTGGTAGGATCACAGTTCAACCTGTATCACACTTTTTTCCGAACACTTTGGAAGTGTTTTTATGAAACTTTTTTTTTTTTTTTATGAACAGTTGCAAAGATATTTCCCTACTCTAACTAAATTAGTTGTCTGCTTTTGTGGTTTTGTTTCGTTCTTATGTTTTGGCACTTACTTGTTTTGTAAGGCTCTCAATGTTATATAAACGCACAGAACAAATGAAACATGCAGGTTTGCGAGTTTCTCCGAAGGAATCGTCAAGAACCGGCAAGAAAATTACAGAAGCTACTCTAGTTGCTAGTGCGTCATCAAGTACAGTTGTGGGTACTCTAGTAGATGAATCATTATTCCTTCGGACAAATTTGCAGATAAAAGGTTTTTTAATGGAACAGGCTGATGCAATTGAAACGTTAAACCTCTATTTCTTTTGGTAATCGATATATTTCTGTCAAAATTACTGCTAGTTCTAAAACTTCCATCTCCTTGTAATGTCAGCCATGGAAGTTCAAGTTCATTCTCTTCAAGTTCGATTGAAAGTTTCCTTGAGCAGCTTCAGAATTTAGCCCCTGAATTGCATCGTGTAATGTTCTTGCTTCTTTATATTTTACTTTGCATTTGATTCAGAAGTTATATATCCTTTGATTGTTTTAATATTCTTACATGTTATGTATGGCATGCAATGATGCAGGTTCACTTTTTGCGCTACTTGAATAAACTTCACAGCGATGACTATTTTGCTGCTTTGGATAATCTCCTCCGTTACTTTGATTACAGGTAATCTGTAGTTTTTGCTGTTGTTATCTGTTTCCCCAAAAAAATGTCATAATTATCGTAATATTACTGCTGGCTGCTTATCGCTTGCATGTGACTCCTGTAAATATCCAGTTTTGTTTGCCTGTTAGATGTTTGGCACTAAGAACTTTGTTTCAAACATGAGTTGGTCCATGTTTCATTGCCTTAAAGTGCAGGGACTGAGGGATTTGACTTCAACTGGTTGCAGCATGCATGGAAGGTACGAGCTTGCGTTGCTATGTTTAGGAATGATGCATTTCTGCTTTGGGCATCCGAATTTGGCCCTAGAGGTGAGCACTATTTCTTTTGATAGTTATATTGCTAAAGAATTGTTCTTTACCTTTAAAATACTCCACCATGGATGGACCACATTGTACATCGGGTAGTTTATTGGGAGTCTAATAATAAGTAATGATCATTTTTTATGTATCTTGAGTGTGTTAACCTCACAGTATTATTCTCCTTGATAGATTACTTGAAATTATAGTGAGCTTTTTAGATCATACTTCTGTGTCTATACAAATTTTATTTTTCAAGTTGAAAACTTGCCCTTGCAAGCAGTGATTTGTTTGCTATCTATCTCACTTCATAATTATAAGTGATCTCACTAGACATGATATAGGGTCTTATCATTGTTTGGTTTGCGCATAATATGGTTTCTCCCCAACCACAGGTTTTAACAGAAGCTTTGCCTGTGCGTGTATCGCATCAGTTATATTCTCACTTTATTCATCTGCTGCTACTCTGTTTATAGTATATTTTGTATAAGGTGGTGTGTTCGATAACTACCTGCAGGACATGTAGTTATATGAAAGTTAGTTTTTAATGTTTTTAAACCACAGAGTCCTGCGACCATTATTGCTGTGTCTCTTAATATACTCCTGTATTTAAGAGCATCAGACTTAATTTACAGTTTTACATGATGTTTTACCGCTGATAGATAGATATATGTAACTTCCATACTGATGTAAAGATGTCCCATCGGGTAGTGCCGTCTTAGCAGATGGCATGCCCTGGGAATATATGGTATGGAACGTTGTGTATCCCTGACCCTCATATCTTTTGATGCACAAAGAACCAGTGAATTATCACAGTGCTATAAATATTTAGAGAAGTTCTTAATAGAACGTGAAAGATGTGAACATGTTAGGGAATTCTAAATTCTAAATAAAATGCATCTTCTTGATATGTTGCTTAAAGAACATCATAAAACCAGAAAAGCTGATTCATCTGCTGCCCTCTGTGATCATTTAGTGCATTGCTTGAGGGTTATGTAGATAATTTTAAACGCTTTGAAACTGTATAAACCATAAATTTGGATATAGAATTTGAACGGAGGCTTTCTGTTGTGCTGGAATTGTTGTTATCTCTTAAGTCAGCCGTTCTAACTTTCTTAAGTCAACGAATGTGCAAAGAGGTAGGAGGCATGGCATCAACAGCCATGGGTGTAGACATGGAGCTGAAAGTAGAAGCAAGTCTTCGCGAAGCTCGGACTTTTGCTTGCAGCAAAACAGTATAGCCAGGTTTGTAGTAAATCCTTATTGACAATCTGTTATTAACTCCATGTGCAATCTATAATCTCAGTCCGGCTCTGACTTACATTGCAGGGTTCACTGGCTTTCACAATCTCAGCTGTGCTGGCTAACAATGATGAAATGGTTCTTCTACCGATTAACGAGCCGGTTCACGGGACGAAGAGGAAGAGTCAGATTCAGACTTATCTGGAACACAACGAAGGAGCAGGGCTACAGCATCTGGCTTTGATGAGTGAAGACATATTCAGGACTCAGAGAGAGATAGAGGAAGAGAAGCAGCGTTGGAGGATGTGTAATTAATGTAGAACTGTTTTGTATTATCAGAACTGATTACTGTATGTCTTTCCATCTCATTTTAAAACAAGATCAATAAAAAAAAAGGATGATGACTCGGAGGTCCAATGCCCAATTGGTGGCGATCAAACTTCTTAAAACACACAACCAGATATAGGGTTTTTCAAGATACTTCTTAAACAGAGAACATAAGTTCCACAACAAGAATAAAGTTGAAAAGACAACAAAAATAGGGGTTTTTCAAGATACTTCTTAAACAGAAGATAAGTTCCACAATAAGCCTGAAGTTGAAAGACATTTAGCTCATCTTCAGAGTGGCTCCTCTAAGTCCAACATAGGCCGTTTCCTCAAGGCCGTTTCCCTGAATCTGAATCGGTGGAAAAGGGGTGGAAAAGGGGTAATTCAGCAAAATAACTCGAGAAGAAGAATTCAACAAGACTGTGAGAGGTGAGGAACATAAAAACTAAAAAGACAGACCTGCCAGAAGATGTGTATCATCAAACCAGTCACGGGATAGCTTAACAGTGTCTCTAGGACCTGTTTCAGGAAACTAAAGACTTGAGACTATTCCATTACTCTAGGAAGGAAATCTAGGAAGGTAAAAGGATGGGAAGAAACTAACTGTAGGAAGAGAGGGCTTCAAGGAGGATGTCATGAGGGAACTTTGATAGTGCGCCAGTGATGGTGATAGGACCAGAGTAGCCTAATTTTTGCCGTGGTTTCTTGAATGGTCCCAAGATGTTCTTCAGAGTCCTGTTACAAAACATAGTCGAAGGCTTCTTCGGATCGGTTCCTCCGCCTTTTTTAGATCCCGGACCTCCACCTCGGCCATCTCCACTTCCGTCCCCGTCCCCAGATTCGTCGTCGTCGCCGCTAGTTCCCCCTTGAGCCTCTGACAAAAAATCTTCCCAGGTTTCCCTTCCCTCTGCCTCAAAATTTTCGATAACTGAATGAGTCACGTTCTTCGGACAAATGAGGAAGATGTGAATATTTTTCCCCGACGCTCGAACCTCTTCAAGAACACGCAAATAACCCTGGTCTCCAGCAATTAACACGAGGAGTTCGTCTCCTTCACTCTCTTTAAGCCACTCTCGAATTTCCTTCCTGACGCGATCGTCTGATATTTGACGAGTGTTGGCTATAGACCAAACAAACAATTAAATAAGAACAGGAACTATTATATAGTTAAATAAGAACATGAAACCAAATTAGGGAAATAAAAAAAAACTTACCTATTTTGCAATCGTGAACAACAATTCCCGGTTCTCTTTGGAGGTTCTGATAAGTTCTCCACCCAATTTTGTCACTGTCTGTGGAATCGGAAACGACCATCTTCATCCACAACTCCCCCCCACTATAACGGTGCCTACTCAAAATTGCTTCTAAGGTAAGGTAGGCTTGATACGGGATACGTCAAATTTTCGTGGGAGTCGGGTATTTTCGTAATCCCACCAACACTTCACTTTTCTTTTTCCTCTTCTCCTCCTCCTCTCAGCTTCTTGCCTCTTCCTGTCAGTCAAATTTCTCAATTTCTCGAATAACTCTCTCCTCCTCTCCCTTTCCTCCGCCGAATCCTCCTCTCTCTGTCTCTTCATATTCCGCTGATTCGCCGGATCTTCACGAGATTTAGGGTTTTAGCTAACGGATCGCCGGATCTTCAGGATTTTAGGGTTTTAGTTAACGGAGATCGGGGTTTTTTCTTTCCTTACAGATTTAAAAACTAATAAAATCAAAGGAATATCAAAGAAAAAAATATATTACTAATTTAAAATTGGACCATTCAAAAGCATGTGCTTAATTAAATTAGTATTTTACCAGTGTTTCATGTATATTGTTACAGACAAAAGATATGTATATCTAACTACATTAATAAATTACTTAGCATTAGTATATATATATATATTTTTTTTTTCTTTCTGTTTGCCTCTTTCATTTAATTGAATTACACAATTAAATTAAAAACATTTATTAGCCAAATCCTAACAGTTTCTCTAATCACAGACTCACAGTACACTTACAGATGGATAATGCAAATCCGAATCCAAAACTCACGACATACAAATTAGTCCTGGACGTTCAGACATTCGGTTCAGTTCCGGATATATTCATTCGGTTCCGGATATATTCATTCGGTTCCGGATATTATGGATATAGGAATTTAGGATACATTCGGTTAATTTACTATTTCGGTTCGGGTTCAGTTCGGTTCTGGATATATTTTTAAAAATATTATTAAAATAAAATTTGATTATATTTTCACAAATATATTTAAAAACTTCCTGATATTTAGTTTATTAAAAATATTTTGGTATTTTGGTCTAAACACATAAGGTTTTATGAAGTATCAAAACTTTGATGTGGTGCAGTGGCCACATCACACGCTCAGAAACCTGTAGAGGTCTTTAGTTCGATTATTCGGATCGAACTTATTTGCCCTTTGATTAATACAAATCTAAACTTTGATGTGACATGAAACTAAAAAGACTACCCAAAATTAAAACCGAATCATTTGGTTCAAAAAGCACTTGATAATCTAAGGAGTATTCAAGCGTTAAGAGTATTTCCAAAATTTTGGGATTTTTCGAGAAAATTGTGATAAAATAATTCCAAGTTAGAGGAAAAAAGCAACACAGCAGCAGTGAACAAACATGGAAACAGAACTTAAAGCATCATTACACAGACTTGGTAGGAATCTCTGGTCGGGAGCAACAAAAAAAAAAAAAACTCAAGGCAAGGTAATTAAGAAATTAATCATGGCTCTTTTTATCTTCTTCTAAGCCAGCTTTTTTAGCCTACGCTCAACGACTTCAGCATCTTCATCCTCATTTTCAGATGCATCTGATTCCATGTCATCATGGCTTTTATGCTCGTCTCCCGTCTCAAGATCCTCAAAATCACCATAAAGTTCATCATCTTCTCCCTCAATGGCAGTACCTGAATTTTTGTCTCTCAGAGCAGCTTTTGACCAATCCCCCGTGGTAAATCGATCAGGAATGCTCTCACAGACGTCTTTCTCTTTCCAATTCTTAAGGTAACCAGAATTCAGAAATTTAGAACAATCCTCTGAGTTGACATAACCCGCATCCCATCCACCACCTAAATTCTGGATTTATATGGATAAAAAAATGATTGAGACATTCCCAAGAACAAGAAAAGATGACTAAATATTGTATGGACTTGAGATGACAAACCTTGCTTTGTTCTCCTTTTGGCTTAAAGAATTCTTCATCATCACTAATGTCATGGTTCTCATTTATCAAGGGAGTAGCTAATGATCCCGATGCTCCATACACAATGTCCATCAAGTTAGGGTTCTTCTTTCTGGCATTCTCCTTCAAGGGTGCTTTCCACTGTGATATGTTACCAAAGTCCTTATCTGACAGACCATGTATGGTCAATGTTTAGGAACAAACGAAATCTTAAATGACAAAAGACAATGTACTTTCTCAAGAAAATCTAATGCCCAGGACATCATCAATACGCAAGTAAATTTAATCGTAGAAATAACATACCATCTATCTGATAATCCCCTGGTGAATCAGAAGCAGAGTCATCTCCACCATCTTCAACTTCATTTTCGTCCAATTCAATATCATCTGCTTCATCAGAGTTATATTCATCTAAGTCCGATTCAGCATCGTCTGCTTCCTCAAAATCATCTTCATCTGAGTCCTGCGTCACATACAGCCAGACATGGGGACAACCATTTAATTTTGAAAATATAATCAGTCGACATCAAGTAGATACTGCTTCCCAAAATATTTTTCACTACAGGGATCCCACTATAATTGCGATTGACCTAACCTACTTCAATGTTTCACCATTTCTTTCCATATTGTTACACAAACTAATGAAAATGAGAAAATTCACAGACTAACTCTCATTTTCATAGTCACCAGTATCATACAACTGAAGATATGACTGCAATAGTAAATAGAAGCATTACAAAGCTTTAATGCAGTTGTAGAGTGTTTAAAGGAGGCCATTCAACTCTACTGAGAGTCATTAGAAGTATACATTTACACATCATGCTCAAAGCAGATGCTGCATACATAAAACATATGCATGTCTCTAATTCAAAGGAAAAAGACATATTTTAAAGTAAATTTTGAAGCTATGTCATCTAAAATCAATGGACTTACAAAGAAGTTTGGTCCAACAATTCATTGCGCTTCATGCATTATCCTTCTAACCTTCGAAATTTCAGGGTTTGACTAAGAGGCTCGATATTAGGATGCACCAACTAGCTGAGCAAATCACATTATGCCTAAGTCCCATCAGATGTTTTCTTTTCTTCTATCCACTGAATTTCCTGCATATTTGAGGCAATTTAGCATTGAAATACCAGAAACAAACACCAAGAACTACATAAAACAGTATAAACTACCTTTTGTTCCACTAGATAATTTAGTTCTAATAAAATCTACATAGATTCAACTGAACATTGCAAAGAAAAACAGCTTGACTAAAATTAACGATTGCTGCACTTTTCAAACTCAGAAGAAAGAATCAAAGAGGACAAACCATATGAGATATAAAATCTAGAAGTAAAAGTGCTTCATCGATCTTGCTGTTTCGGAAAAGTCCCTTGATAAGACTACAGGATGTTTGCATCTCCGGAATGACACCTTTCTTCGTCATTTTTGAGAACAACTGAAAAGCTTCGTCCACTCTATTAGCAAGGCAAAGGCTTTCAATCAACGAATTATATGTGCTACTGTAGTCAACCAAAGTGGCTGAAAATGTTGCAACCTCTTCAAGGAGCCTAAGAGCCATTTCCAGCCTTTGAGCTTTAATAAGATTATCAATTAAAAGCCTATATACAGAAAGAAAAGGAACAGTATCATCCTGGCCTATCTCATCAAGAAGCCCTATAGACTCTATGAACTCTTTATTGTATCCTTCAATGAGTTTGCGATATCCGGCTGCGTGTGTAGGCCAATGTGTCTGTTTCATTTCTTCTAGAAGATGCTGGGCCACATCCAGCACACCATTTTTGCAACAATGATCTATCAAGACCCTATAAGTAACATAATTTGGAGCAACACCTTTGGAACCCATCCGCTCTAAGAGCTCAAGGCATGTGTCTATTTTACCAATCATTCCAAATCCATCAATCATCGCTGTATATGTCACAACATTAGGCTGACACCCTTTTTCTTCCATCATTTGCATAAGCTTATAGGCTTCATCAGTTTTACCAATCTTGCATAAGCCATCAATCATCTCAGTGTATATAACCACATTCGGCGCACAGGAATTCTCAAGCATCTTAGACAATACTTTTGAGGCTAAATCTTGGCGCTTCACTTTGAAATAACGATCAATCAGAGAACTGTAAGTATATAAGGTCGCGGGGAATCCATGCTCAGACATCTCAGTTTTCACTTCTTGTGCTTCGTCTAGTTTCCCAACCTTACAGAGTCCATCAATGAGAGCATCATATACAATCTCATTCGGTTCACAACCTTCCATATACATAGCATCCAACAATTTACGAGCTTCTTCAACCCTATGCGACTTGCAGAAACCATCCAGTAAAGCTCCATATGTAACTACATTCGGCCTCTCGCTGTCACCATCATACTGCTTGAAGTACATATCTACATCTGGAACATCTTTGCTGCCACACATTCTTTCGAAAATCTGGCAAGCTTTCTCCACTTGTCCAGCTTTGCAGTGGCCATCAATTAAGGCAGAATATGTAACAATATTAGGGAGACACCCTTCAGACAGCATCGTTTCAAACAGCTCATTAGCATAGCTGACCTTCTTAGCCTTAAGATAAGCATGGATAAGAGCGGTATATGTGACGACGTTAGGCGTGCAGCCAACTTCTCTCATTTCATTGAACCACTTACGAGCCTGTTCAATCAGACCAGCTTTACAAAAGCTATCTACCATAATAGTATACGTATAGACGTCAGCAGCAAGGCCACCCCTTTTCATTTCTTCAAACAACAGAAACGCCAACTCCATTTTCGAAGCATTACATAAATAACCAAGGACTTTGGAATAGGTACTGGTATCTGGTATAAATCCCTGACCAATCATTTCACGGATAACATTAAATGCCTTTTCATATTTCCCAGCACTACAAAGACACCGTGTGAAGTTACTGACATTAATCTTATTCAGAACAACCCCTGTAGCAAGCATTTCACTGTAAGCTTTCTCAGCTAATTCCAACAGATCACAACTAAGCGAGTCTTTGTCACAACAAATACTCCCAATCAATATATTGTAGACAACATATCCTGGCATGTGACCACATTTAACCATTTTCTTTAGCAATTTGTATGCATATGAATGATCTCCTGATGTGCAATAAGCATGTACAAGGGAATTAAAAATCTTGGGACTTGGATAACAACCTTCCACCATCATCATATTAAGCACCCTTTTACACCTACCCAGCTGTTTTTTGTTCAAGCATCCACACAGCAAAGTTGAATACGTTACAACATTTGGAAGACAGGAAGTAGCTCGCATCCTATTCAAGAAATCCATAGCCTCTTCAAAAAGCGAAGCTTCACACAGACCAGATATCAGTTTTGTATAAAAGACAGTATCAGGGACAAAATTTTCAGTTTCCATCAATGATAGAGCTTCCCTCCACTTTCCTACTTTACAGAGAGAATAAGCAAAGCATCTAAGAGTAAAACCATCCATCCGAAGATTTGCAAGAGACATTTCCCGATGAACCAAAGAAGCAGAGTCCAAACGATCAGCCTTGAGAAATGCCTGAATCAAACAATTATACGTAGATCTTGAAGGTCTAAACTTAAAATCCTTGAGTCTCCCTAACTCCTCAAGTGCAATGCTAAATGAACCATTCCTGCAATGTTTCCTAACCAAGACATTAAGAAATTCCCCAAACACTTCCTTATCATCATCTCTAATCTGTTGCAAGAGCTCTTCCGGAATATTTTCGTCATCATCACGTACAATCAGGTCAACCAAAGCGCTGTACACAGGTGGAGTATGCTTATAACCAATCTGCCTACCTGCCCAAACGAAGAAGCTGATAACATCAGAAGGTCTCTGTATCAAACGCAACACCTCAATGACCAAGCTCTCACTCAGTTTCTCTCTAAATTGCCTGAGAAACTTCTGGGAATTGCTCCCAAACACATCGCCGCCACCAGAAACAGCCTCTGCGATGGCTTTAGCATCATTAGAGGATTGAGTAATGGGCACTGCTACTACATCAACAACATTTCCAGAGTCCACAAGAAGAGAATCATGCAAAAAGGAAAACTCTTTAGTCAAATCCCGCGACTCAGTTGGGGAGAAAGGATCGTCGAATCCATACATTTCGTCAGGCGGAGGAGGAGTGGAGATAAACCTAGCCGTGAGGTAACGGCTACAGGTGAAAACTCTGTGGAGAAGAGAGGAATTGGTGGAGAATCGAATCAAAGGATGGTGTGAAGGAGAAAGAAGACATCTTACGACTGTTTTGTTCATCGCTATCGTTTAAAACCGATAGATACAATTTAAGGGTTTAAAAAGAGGGTTTAGGGTTTATATCTGAAGAAGAAGAAGAAGAAGAAGAAGAAGAAGAAGAGAAGTCAATTTCAGGGGAAGATGACGATGTTCCCCACTTCTTCAGTTCTTCCCACCCATTCCCTTTCTCGCCTTCTACTAATTATGTTTAAGTTACACAATTAAAACATTTATTAGCAAAATCCTAACAGTTTCTCTAATCACAGTACATGAATAATTTTATTTTGCTGCACTTACAGAACGGATAATGCAAATCCGAATCCAAAACATTCTATTCACAACATAGAAATCTACACTTTGATGTGACATGATAATCCTCTGGTTCAAGCGTCAAAAGTATTTCCAAAATTTTTGGGATAGACTGGGATTTTTCGAGAAAATTGTGATAAATAATAATTCAGAAGTTGAGAAAAAAAATCAATACAGCAGGCAGTGAACAAACATGAAAACAAAACTTTAAGCATCATTACAGACTTGTTTGGAATCTCTGGTCTTGGAGCAACAAAAGAAATTAATCATGGCTTCTTCTACTCTTCTTCTTCTGTTTATCTTCCTCACGATATCTCTCACGTCTCTCCTCTCTCCTCCGTTTCTTATTTATTTCCTCATTCTTAGCTTTCTCTGCTTCATACACTTCCCTCTTCTTCTGCGCCGTTGCTTTTTTCTTCTTCATCTGCACAATTATTTTTCTCATCAAGTCAGACAAAGATCAATCTTTTTTTTTTTTTAAATGCATGATACTGATAGCTAGTTTCTTCTAAACATTACCTTGTGCTGTTCAAGTAGCTTAAATTGCTGGATGGCTTTATGAGCTTTTCTTTCTTCCGGTTCCATTACAACAGCTCTTCTCGCATCTAGCGACTGTCTTTTCCGCCTCGGTATATCCTTCGGTTTCGATTTAAACGGTAGATCTCTTTGTAGACTCTTTGATATCTTTAACGGATTGAATTTCTTTGGCTTTCTTTCGATTTTCTGCGAAAACGAGATATTAGTGAGATCGGCGCTCCTCCCACCTACACAATAATACTTTTAATTTTAATGGGGGCATTTTTTTTTACCTTGTAGAGTGAATCCTTATTCACCGGAATAGGAATATTCAGCTCTCTACGGAGTTCTCCAAAAGTTTTCATCCCTTTCCACGTCTTATCGCGGGATTGCAAGGCTGTCGTTAGAGGATTGTAAAATTGTGGAACTTCCACTGTTGTCCAAGCCCTTAAGAAGACCATGTCGCTCATACGGATTTGATCTTCAAAGGTACACCTCGCAATCCCTTCTTCAGCATTGTTATCGAGCATATTTTTTCCAGCCTGAGAAAAAAGGAGGTTGTTAGAAAACCAGAGAGCCAACAAATGAGGAGAAACTAGGAATCATAAGGAGATCAAAAGCCTACCTTTTTAACTTGTCCTCTAATGCCACTAACTGTTCGGACAGATGAACCTTCAAATCGAGCTATTTCTAGGTCAGAAGTGAACATGTCTTTGATAAATGCAGTCTTTTTCTTGATCTTGCAGGGAGTCCCAACAAGCTTGATTTTCTTTATAATACGGGCCTTGTGATTATACTCAATAACTACAGAAGTCGCTGTTATCCTAAACCCTGCCTGAAGCACACACCAGAAGAGCTACTTTAGCAGGAGAAGAGTACAACAGAACTAAACAGAGCAAACAACCAATAAATTCCCCGTTCATCATATGTAGGCCATTTGGGGTTTCTTACTATATAACAAATAAATTTGACCACTAATGGATGATGAACAGTTACATGATATCTCAACACTAAACAATTGAGCAGAATGGATATATGGAAGCATATTATATACGAAGGAACTCTCATTTTTAAGTTGTGATAGCGGTTATAGGAGGAAGAAAGCATCTTATACTTTTTTCTCACATGCAAGTTTCAAAACACTTAATATGCATACGTGTTCACCATTGGTCAGTCACACTACCCTTTTGAGAAGATGCACTAAGATTTACCAAAGCTAGATACTCGACCACAAAAGTTGAAACAAACTCAAGGGTAAACTGGGATCAAACTCAAACAGCATAGTGCGTTCAAATACCTGATTATTTGACAGATTCTGGAAAGCGACAATACCGGTGTCGGGTGGAGCAAGAGGACCCCAGAACGTAGCAAGGCAGTGCATGTGTTCTGGAGTATACTTGAGCATTCGATGTCTGCCATTGGGATCTTCAATGGCATATATAGGAATAGTCTGATAGCGTCTCCATCCGATCGACACAATGATAGGATCTCTAGTCTTTAGTACTTTCTTGTGCCACCTATGTCTCTTAAACCGGGTCTATGTACAAGGATACACATAATACAATAAGCATCGTTCCAATAAAAAAATCATGTTCAACTACCTTTATATAAGAAAAATATCATCCTACAGCTCATTTTGGGTCAGAAGAAAATTTGTAGCCTTACCTGCATATATCCAGCATTGTCCTCGCCGTAACCAATACCTCCAACCAGAATTGGATGACAAGGATCAAAGAATTCAACCATCTCATAAGGAACATTGTGAATCTCCAGCCTCAAGTATGTTCCAGTCCGGAATCCTTCTAACTTAATTCGAGTTTCCTCGTCAAGATCATCGAGTTCTTCCTTATTCCTCTGTTTTATAATTTCAAGCTCTTCCTTCATCTGCAAAGCAAATAAACTGAGTTTAAAACAGTCGATAAGATACCTTAGCTGCCTGCAGCAAAATTTACTTACTTTATCAAAGTATCCTGGTTCCTTGGCTTGACTAAGTGGATTGTTCCCATCACCTTTATCATTGTCATCCTCCTCAAACTCGGATTTCGTGCTTGTACAAAAAAAGTTAAGGTTGAACCAAAAGTAACTTGTCAAAGTGCAAACTGAAACAGTAGCATAAAACCTAATATGACATATAAGACATGCAGAGAAAGAATAACAAAACAACAGCAACCATCAAACTCCCTGACCAAGAATGATATATGAACTTAGTGACCCATTTGCTTAACTAAGCTAGAATTTTTCAACATATTTTCAAGTAAGTTGTTTCAGAGAATAATAAACACAGACAGCAGTAGATAACTTGTTGGCCTAACACAGATGAAAGACGGCAAATGATAAGTTAAATGATGCCATTCGGGTAAAAAGGATATTCGGCATCAAACTTTGCTCGGCGAGCCAGCTTTTTTAGCCTACGCTCAACGACTTCAGCATCTTCATCTTCATTTTCAGATGCATCTGATTCCATGTCCTCATGGCTTTTATGCTCGTCTCCCGTCTCAAGATCCTCAAAATCACCATAAAGTTCATCATCTTCTCCCTCAATGGCAGTACCTGAATTTTTGTCTCTCAGAGCAGCTTTTGACCAATCACCCGTGGTAAATCGATCACGAATGCTCTCACAGACGTCTTTCTCTTTCCAATTCTTTAGGTAACCATAATTCAGAAATTTAGAACAATCCTCTGAGTTGACATATCCCACATCCGATCCACCACCTAAATTCTGGATTTATATGGATAAAAAAATGATTAAGACATTCCCAAGAACAAGAAAAGATGACCAAATATTGTATGGACTTGAGATGACAAACCTTGCTTTGTTCTCCTTTTGGCTTAAAGAATTCTTCATCATCACTTTCTTCATCATCACTAATGTCATGGTTCTCATTTATCAAGGGAGTAGCTAATGATCCCGATGCTCCATACACAATGTCCATCAAGTTGGGGTTCTTCTTTCTGGCATTCTCCTTCAAGGGTGCTTTCCACTGTGATATGTTACCAAAGTCCTTATCTGACAGACCATGTATGGTCAATGTTTAGGAACAAACGAAATCTTAAATGACAAAAGACAATGTACTTTCTCAAGAAAATCTAATGCCCAGGACATCATCAATACGCAAGTAAATTTAATCGTAGAAATAACATACCATCTATCTGATAATCCCCTGGTGAATCAGAAGCAGAGTCATCTCCACCATCTTCAACTTCATTTTCGTCCAATTCAATATCATCTGCTTCATCAGAGTTATATTCATCTAAGTCCGATTCAGCATCGTCTGCTTCCTCAAAATCATCTTCATCTGAGTCCTGCGTCACATACAGCCAGACATGGGGACAACCATTTAATTTTGAAAATATAATCAGTCGACATCAAGTAGATACTGCTTCCCAAAATATTTTTCACTACAGGGATCCCACTAGAATTGCGATTGACCTAACCTACTTCAATGTTTCACCATTTCTTTCCATATTGTTACACAAACTAATTAAAATGAGAAAATTCACAGACTAACTCTTATTTTCATAGTCACCAGTATCATCCAACTGAAGATATGACTGCAACAGTAAATAGAAGCATCACAAAAAACAGATCAAGCAAGTAGATGACCTTTGCATCGCTCCCACCAATGTCATCCTTGAAGACAGCTTTCCTCCTCAACCTTCCACCATGAAACTCAGTTACCTGCTTTATTTCGTTGTCACTACCCTCTACATCCTTTTCATCATCCTCATCATCTTGAGACTCCTCGTTGTCAGAACCTTCCGGTGAAGATTGATACGCATCTTCAGCCATAACTTTTGTTTCTGAGCTGGCACTGGTCTTTTTGCCAAAAAAGTTAATGAATGTCTTTTCCAGTTTCTCATCAACAGAATACTTTGTGTTCTGCAACGACTTTACCAAATCTTCACCAACATCTCTGCCCTTTCCTGCCAAGATAAAAATGTCACTATCAGAGATGCTAGAGCACAAAATGTGAGCAATATGGCTTTCTATTAATGATGTAAACCAGATTCTAAATATGTAGAAATTCTATGAACATGAAATGAGCAAGACACATAAAAGAGACTACTGCAGATACATATACAATAGAACAATTTTATGACAATCAAACTTGGAAAACCCCATAAATAACCTTTATTAGTAGGTTCTCCATTTCCATCTTCAGTTTTAGAGTACTGAACTTGGTGATCATTTATGTTGATGTAAACAGCATCTTTGTCATACAGAAGATCTCCAATCCCGGACATAGGAGCATAAAAAAGCTTATCCCTGTCCCTCAGCCCCTTTCGCTTGCCAGCTGAAGGTAAAGGACAAGGATCAATTAAGGCAGTCACCCCAGCTAAACTGTAGTCACCAACTCCAGCAATATGAACCTGGAAATCATAAGAAATTTTATCAGATGCCTGTTCAACATGATAAGAAAGGTAAACTGTAACAGCTAAAATACCATTTTGTACACAAAATCACTCAATTAGATAAAGAAGCAAAAACAAATTCATTACAAAGCACAGTATACAAATTTATGCTCTTCTTACAACTTCATTCGATATGGGAAAGCTATGTGTCAATAAAACGGGTTACTTTGATGCAATAACTAATTCGAAATGCTGTAATATGTGAATCGCTAGGAACCAGCAAGGAAGACCGTACAGATAACATCAAATCAGCTCATCTCTAGGCTCAATTTATAAAATGGTCTTTTCCTAAAATTCAAGAGTATTTTGCGCCACATACTGTTAAGCAAATAAATGGCTCAAGGAGTCAGGCCATAGAAAATTCAAAATGCCAAGATGAACCAGTATCTAAAGACAATGATGACAAAACATCTGATAACATACCTTCATCCCTTTTTTCAAGTTACAACCACGTAGGTAACCATACAATGTGATATTTCTATCGCATTTTTTATCCATCTGAACTTTCTCGGGAGGGGTAACATCTTCCATGCGATCAGCCAACACATAAGGATGTGATGTTCGCCACCTTATTGGCTGAGGCTTGACAACAGATACAAAGCGGCGGAGGTTGTGAACTTCACGCGGTGTATACCTACAAATAAAAGATAAACTAAAGGTGAACCTCAAACGCTCCTTGCACATGTCATCCATGTTGGTGAAGTATCATTGAAAATACTTACTTCCCATGAATGAGACCAGATAAATAGAACAATTTAGCTCCTTTACATATTTCGGTCCAAAACCGATCCTTGAGAGACTTTTTTGTTCTCCTCAGCTTGCTTGCATCCTTGAAGTTATCAAGGTGTGTGAGGACACCAATAACTCTAGGAAATCCATGCATTTGCATAATATTGAGGAATTCAAAGGTTTCCTGAGGGTCAAACAGATTAAAAGACAAATTACTTAACATACCTTGGTTGATATCATTAACAAATGTAGATTACGAAAATAGGTCCAACAGTGATCTCGTATATAAAAGAAATCTTCACAAAACAACAAGCAAAAGACATGATGCAAAAGAAAATTATTAAACCATAACTCAAGAAAAATGGTTTCTCACCATCTCAAAACCATAACTCCCGTCTACCACAAGCAAGGCTAGATCAGCAACCTTTGCACAATCCACCATTCCATTGATATCATTTGGGCACTCCACAAACTGATACCGCTTATGCTTACCTGAATCCATGACAGACTAACATGAGAACATGAATAGATTCCAAGGCTAAAAAATCACGACAGTTGCATACAAAAAAAAAAAAAAAGAAAAAGAAAAAATGCAGGACAGAACCTTCTACAATGGTAATAGGTCCAAGAACCTCCGGTACATTCTGCTTGGTGAATTCCTTCACAAGAGACTTAATCACGAGAGACTTTCCAACCTACATGACCAAAACAGTGGAAAGAAACGATGGATTCAGGTAAGAAGCAAATCCGAAGAGTGAAAACGCCACAACAACAACAATATTAAAACACAGTACTCCTGGGGGGCCTTGAACAACGACGACGAAAGGAGGAGGTTCGTTATAAGTACGATCAATTGTCGGGACATGAAGTCGTCTTTGCTCCTTCTCCATAGCGTGAGATTGCGCTTTCTTCGCCTTGACAGCCGATTTAAAAGCAAACGCCTGCACAACCCAAGTACAATCGATTTTTCCAATCAGCGAAAACAAAGACAAAGAAACGAAGAGGGGACAAGTAGTAGTAGTAGTAGTAGTAGTAACTAACTCACCTTAGGGTTCTTCTGCTTGGTAATGGGGATACCACGCTTCATCTTATCGATTGCAGCTTTCTTCTTCATGGTTGGACCTGCTTGGCGAGTCCTATGTGACCTGTGAGACGGCATCAATTCGTCGGCGGCCATGGCGTGAGCTCAGAAACGATGAAGAAGAAAGGTTTTTTCTTTTTGGTGGCCGTCGAGAAGTATACGAATCAGGAGGTAAAGAGAGAGAGATGAAAAACCCTTACTGTATAAACCCTCCAATTTCAATTATAAGACGGTTTAAACAAACAAACCGTACCCGGTTCGATTTTAATTTGACATTCTAATTTCACTCCGGTTTAATTTACCACATAACAGAAGCCCTCCTCCTCCTCAAATGGTGAAGAAGAACACCCAAAAGAGAGTATCTCTCGTTTGAAGAAGAAGAAGTGTGAGAGAGAGAGAGAGAGAGAGAGAGAACGACGAAGCAATTCAAGAATCAAAGTCTCTCCTTCTTTCTTTCTTCTCTCTATCTTTCCGAATGTATCAACACGCTTTTGCCCTAAAATTTCACTCATTTTCTCCTCACTATGCGTTATCCCTCTCCAATTTATCCACCCAAAGCCCTAATCCTCTCCTCCGTAATTTCCCGCCATTCGCTAGAGTCCCGCATCTGAGCAGCTCCGTTTGCCTCCGCTGTCGGAGCAGTGCCGCTGCTTTATCTCCGGTTAGATACGCCGATGGCTCCTCCTCCTCCATCGGGGAAAATGGAGGTATCGTGGTGGCTGAGAAACCTATCGATGTCGCAACTCTTGGTAATCTCTGCGTCGACATTGTTCTCAGTGTTCACGAATTGCCCCCTCCTTCTCGCGGAGAGCGCAAGGCCCTCATGGACGAACTCTCTCTTTCTCCCCCAGATAAGGTTTGTATACTAATTGCTGTTCTTTTCACATCTCTAAGAGATTAACTGCTTCGTACTGTATCAGCTCAATTCTTTTATTCCCTTTGTTTAGTTGAAAGTATTGTTTTTCTTGATGTTAATAGTCAAGTGTTTTTGTTCCGTGTTTTGCTTATAGAAATACTGGGAAGCAGGTGGCAACTGTAACATGGCTATAGCGGCTGCTAGATTGGGGCTTCAGTGTGTTGCGATTGGTCACGTTGGGGATGAGATCTATGGTGAGTTTCTTCTTGATGTGCTTCATGAAGAAGGAATATGTACGGTTGCATTGGATGGAGGAACAAACGCCAAAGATAGCACCTCATATCGTGATACTCTTATTTGTTGGGTTCTTGTGGATCCTTTGCAGCGACATGGGTTTTGCAGGTAATGCTTTTTTGCCATGCCGAGAGTTTCTATGGAAACTAAGTATAATTGAAAATGGCTAACAAGGAAACTTGAATAGATCTATGGTAGCGGTGCGGTGGTGGTTTATGTGGGATAACTGTTTTAATGAATGCATCATCTCATTGATGTACTTTTTGATGGGGATGGTGATGGGTATCTTGAAATAGATAGTTTTGTTTATTAGTGTTTTTTGGGAAACGAAAAAGTCATATTATTCCTGCTGATAGTTCCTTACAGAAAGCCATATATTTCCTGCTGATAGTTTTTCTTAATGCTATCTATCTATATGTTCAGGAAGATAACTTTCTTGTTCATACATCTTGTGTCTCTTAGTGAGACAAAATCTAGTGGGTGATATTGTCATACTTGCTTCCAATGCTGTTTCTTAGTTCTTTGATTTCTTTGACTGGAGGAACTTATGTCCCTTTTTGTTCCTAATCCTGATGTCTATTTGTGAAACAACTTCTCGTTGGTAATGTTGTTGTATTTACTTTCAGTACTCCTTATTTGTTGTAAGTTTCTTGAATTCTAGTACCAGAGGAACTTATTCACTCGAGTTGTTTCTCTTTTTAGTCGAGCCGATTTCAAGGAGGAACCTGCTTTCAGTTGGATCACTGACCTATCTGATGAAGTAAAGATGGCAATCAGGCAGTCAAAGGTTCTTTTCTGCAATGGTTATGACTTTGACGACTTCAGCCCTAGTTTTATAATGTCAACGATAGATTATGCTTCCAAAGTTGGGACAGCTATCTTCTTTGATCCTGGGCCAAGGGGAAAGAGTCTTTCCAAGGGAACTCCTGATGAGCGTAAAGCACTTGCTCACTTCTTAAGAATGAGCGATGTTCTTCTTTTAACATCCGAGGAGGTACATTGCACGTCTCTTGATAATGGTGAAAATTGTTCTACTTGGTGAAATTATTGCTGAACTGTTTAATGAATTGCTTAGGCGGAGGGTCTAACTGGCATCAGGAACCCTGTAAAAGCAGGACAAGAAATTCTGAGGAATGGAAAAGGAACGAAATGGGTGATTGTAAAGATGGGCGCGAAGGGTTCAATTCTAGTGACGAAGTCTAGTGTCTCAGTGGCTCCTGCGTTTAAGGTACCTGCTTGTATACATCATCTAATCGTTCATTTTTGCATTCACATCTAGGTGCTGAAATATTAAAAAATTTATGTATGTAGCATAGAGTAAGTTTGTGTGATGATCTAATTAGTCTTTCCCAAAACATCATCAGGTGGAAGTGATTGACACTGTTGGATGTGGAGACAGTTTTGTGGCTGCAATTGCCTTAGGTTATATACGCAACATGCCGCTTGTTAATACGTTAACGATTGCGAATGCGGTTGGAGCAGCAACTGCAATGGGGTGTGGAGCAGGTAGAAATGTTGCAAAAAGGCAGCAAGTGATGGATCTCATGAAGGCCTCGAAACTGAATGATGAAGAGAAGTTTTTCGAACAACTCCTTGCTGAAAATCCGGAATCTCCTAGAATCAATCTTCTTTCGAAAAAGATAATAAAAGATGGGAGCAGCAAGCAGGAGATAGAAACAATCTCGATGGAAAAAGTGGTTTCTGAATTGCTACCAGAGCTAGAACTTGAGAGGTGTTGTGTAAAGGCTTCATCTTGATTGATGATGCTTTTGAAACGAAAAAAACCGTGTGATGATTTGGAGATACTTGATCGCTCTGTCACAGGAATTGAACAGAGAATTGTAGTCGAGAAGAAAAGAAAAAAAAAAATGGGCTTAGGATGGGAGATTTTGGTCTGAGCTGACTCTTATTATATGGAGTGAAGTGGAGGAAGAGATCTCGGGTAAATGAAATGATTGGTTGGGAATATTTTTTTGGGTTTGGGAGATATATGAAAGAGAAGCTGATCTTACAGCAGTAGGGATAATAGAGAATTTATAAAAGAGAAGTTTTGTACTTTTTTTTGTGTTTGTTTGTTTGTCTTCGTATTGTTTAAAATTCGTTAAATGCGATTTGATGGAGTTGTGTTTGAGTTTGACGGTCGCATGTAAGCAGAACATATCAAAAGCCCCAAAAACCCTATGTTTCCATCTCCAAAAATTTATTGGCGTAGTAATTTGATGATCAATAACTTAATTTCATTAACACAAATGAGAATCTTTGACTATATGAATCAGTAAAATTACATAGTACATATAATTAGGGATTGGGCCAATATGTGGCCTCGGGAAAAAGTAAATATTAAAGCGGCTTACAAATAATTAGGGATTGGGCCCATATGTGGCCTCGAGAAAAGTAAATCTAAAGGGGCGGTTGTACCAATGAACGATGATGCTATTTCCAACTTAGTTAAGGAGACGGAACATAAATACCTAAAATACCCTTAAAACACTTCCTCCGCTCCCCTAAAACCAGTTTACAGAGGTTTTACCTTTTTAACCTGAAAATCTCGGTCGCCTTTTCTTTTATGCTCTTCTCTCTCTCTCTCTCTCTCTCTCTCTGCTTCTCCAGAATATTTTGGGTTGCCCCTCCCGTATAGGCAGGCTTAAACAGTTAAACCCTACAACACATACACAGAGGAGAGACAGTGTCTCGATTCTTACCCGCCAAATTCCTTCTCTTTGAATGTATCATGTATGATTCCTTTCAATTCTCCACTCTTTTCTTCAATTGAGTATCTCATGATTTCAGAATCTCCTCAAATTTTCCTACTGTGAGTGATTAAAAAAAAAAATCCTCCCTTTTTTTTTTTTGCTTCGTCTCTCTGTTTCTTATTATATTATTCGAAAGCATTGGGTTTTGGGCTTGTTTATGTTCTATTGTATGTGCTTTGCATGATCAATTTTGTTAATTTTCTTGACTTGGGAATATCCTCAGCAGTTACGTCTGTGAAAATGGGTTCTATGATCCTCTAGCTGTTCAAAATATGTGACAATGGGTTCTATGATCCCTCTAGCGGTTCAAAATATGAAAGTTACCATATGCTTAGGTTATTCTGTACTAGTTCGTAGTATTTTAGCTATTTTGGCTGGATTATGATGTTGTTGGTCTCTCTCTCGATTCATATATGATGACAGGTAACGGAGACAGCAACTGACTCAGAATCTTCTGTTGTTATTGAAATGGAAGACGACGATCTGGTGAAGTCTGAGATTCGACACAACTACGAACTATACTCTTGTCATGACTACAATTCCGCTTTCGAACAGCTTCTCGATATTAACCTCCAGATTGGTGTTTCTTGTGAGGACAACCAGGTCTGGGACAGTTTTCAGGAACACAAAGACTCTAGGATGATTCCTAACAATGATGATAAAACCAAAGAAGGGGCTGGTTTGGATGGAAACCAAAATGATGGCTATCTCTCTTTTCCTGATAACGATGACTCTGGAACTTCTGAGATTGATAAATCTAATGTTATTGGAACCAACCATAAGCAAGAATCTCAAGATAACTTAGATTTTGGGATGGAGTTTTCTCGGGGACCACAAAAGGCTTCTCCTCCTGCCCCTCAACGCTGGTCTATGATCGATGCTGGTGGCACTACTACTGAGCACGAAATGGTCGTTGGTATGGAATTTTCAGATGCCAATGCTTGTAGGAGAGCAATAAAGAATGCAGCAATTGCTCTACGCTTTGAGTTGCAAACGGTTAAATCTGACAAGACCCGCTTCACCGCCAAGTGCATAGGCGAGGGTTGCCCTTGGAGGATTCACTGCGCCAAACTTCCTGGTGCGCCTACTTTTACTGTAAGGACTATTCATGGGAGTCACACTTGTGGTGGGGTTTCACATCTTGGTCATCAGCAAGCTTCTGTCCAGTGGGTTGCTGATGTTGTGGCGGAGAAGCTGAAACAAAATCCACATTTCAAACCAAAGGAGATACTTGAGGAAATTTATCGAGTTCATGGGATTTCACTGTCTTACAAGCAGGCCTGGAGAGGGAAAGAGCGTATAATGGCTACTCTTCGTGGTTCATTTGAAGAAGAGTATCGCCTTCTTCCTCAATACTGTGATGAAATCAGAAGAACGAATCCTGGAAGCATCGCTGTGGTTCATGCAAATCCAATCGATGGGACCTTTCAGCACTTGTTTATTTCTTTCCAAGCATCAATCACTGGTTTTCTAAGTTCTTGCCGGCCTCTTATTGCACTGGACAAGACTTCTTTACAGAGCAAATATCCAGGGACATTGCTGCTTGCTGCTGGTTTTGATGGAGATGGAGCTGTGTTTCCTTTGGCATTCGCTATTGTTAATGAAGAAAGTGACAGTAACTGGCATCGGTTTCTCTCTGAGCTTCGTAAGATTCTTGAAGTTAACTCTGTGAATATGCCAAAGCTTACCATATTGTCCAGTATGGAGAGGTTTATTACTGATGGGGTAGAGGCTAATTTCCCAACAGCTTCTCATGGCATTTGTGTCCATCATCTCGCAGAACGGTTCCAAAAGGAGTTTCAAAGCTCTATTCTTGTGAACCTTCTTTGGGAGGCTGCACATTCTCTCACCGTCCTTGAGTTCAAATCAAAAATGAACAAGATCGAACAGATATCCCCGGAAGCTTCCTTATGGATCCAAAACTTCTCTCCTGCTCTATGGGCATCATCATACTCTGACGGAACAAGGTTTGGACAGTTAACTGCAAATGTTATTACCGAGTCACTCAGCCATTGGATTCAAGATACCTCTGGTCTTCCTATAATACAAATGATGGAGTGTATCCACCGCCATTTGATGAATATGTTCAAAGAACGCCGTGAAACGAGCGCACACTGGTCTGATGTACTTGTTCCTTCTGCTGAAAGACAAATGGTTGCTGCTGTAGAAAAATCTCGTGTTCACCGCGTTTACAGAGCAAACGAAGCGGAATTTGAAGTCATGACTCATGAAGGAAGTGTTGTTGTAAATATCGAAAACCGTTCTTGTTTGTGCCGCCGGTGGGAGATTTATGGTTTTCCGTGTAGCCATGCCATTGGAGCTCTATTGTCTTGCAAAGAGAACGTTTATAGTTACACTGAGAGTTGTTTCACGGTGGAGAGTTACAGAAGAAGTTATGCAGAAACTGTAGAGCCAGTTTCAGACGAAATCCAGTGGAAAGGAAATGATTCAGAGAGAGACAGTGAAGATATAATAAGAACACCAAAGGTTATGAAAGGTGCTCCGAGGAAGAGGAGAATTAGGCCAGAGGATCGTGGCCGTGTGAAGCGTGCGGTTCGTTGCGGTCGGTGTAATCAGCCGGGCCATTTCAGGACAACGTGCACTGCTCCTATGTAATGTAACAGTAGTTACTATTTAAGGATTTTTATTTAGGTTTTAGGAAATTTTTTGGTAGAGGATTTGCTCTCAACATATTATAAATTAGATTTTATGGCTTTAGGTTAATGTAGCATGCTTTTACATCTTTTGCCACATGAACATGATGATCCTATTTCTGGATGCAATATGATGGATAATATTATTAACATGATGCCCCCCTATCATTGAGCAAATCTAACTTAATATTCTAATTGCATCATTAATTTAACAACACTGCACAATGACAACTTTGAGTAAACTTGTTCGTGAAGAGTTCTGTTGAATAGTTGTGTGAGAGGCTCTGCCTATAATTAGTTTCCGAAGACCACCTCAGCTATTTTTAGCACCGCACGACGACTGAATTGGATGGTGCTAACGAAGTCAGGTTCATGAATCTTCGCCACAGAGTACGGAAACTGAAAACACAATGAGACTCAAAAGAAGCAACAAACAACAATGGCGACGACGAATAGATTGAGTTTCATCAAAACACAAACCATTGATACTAGGAATCCCACTAATCAAATCCATCGTCATGCAGAGAGGTCATTGATGGGTTCTTTTAAGTTTCTTATTCCTGATCTATTGAAACTGAATGTGTTTGTTGTTTTTGACAGAATATTACGGCAACAAAACGTCGACGATGGATTTTGGTGGTGTCATCGGTAGGTTTGATGATAGCAGCCGCAGTGCATTACCGTATACGGAGGCTACGTGATTCCAAAATCATCCCTCGTCTTAGATTATCTCACAAACACAAAGACCATGAGAAACTCGAAAGATTCTCTCATTACGTTGGTAAAAATTAATACATACACATTAGTACATGAACCCTCCATGAGCAAGGAATGCATTGGATCATATGTTAACGGTTTTTTCTTTCTTTCTGATTTGGGACATGAAACGTAGCAAGGCAAATGGGATTCAAGGACAGAAGAGAGTGTCCAAATCTCTGCAAATTAGCAGCAGAATACATCAGGAAATCTGAATGTTGTGAAGAAGATATTTACAGCTTTTTCTCTCAAGAGCCTGACGCTGATACCGTCTTCATTAAGCTTGTTGAGGAGTTTGAAAGATGCATTCTCAGCTACTTTGCGTATCACTGGAGCCACGCCGATCTCATGATTAGCCAGGTTTGTGTGTGCAAAAAGAAAATCTTTTCTCCTGTTATAACACATTGTAGACCAAAACGTTCAGTGTCGTATATGAATCTCAGATACTGAGCGCAGACGCAGAGCCAAAGAGGAAGCTGAAGCAAATTGTGATGGCAGCTACACGGTAAGGAACTAAAGAAACAGAAATTTTTTTGTAATAATCGAAAGCTGTGTGTTTTGTTTCAGGAATTGATGAATGATTGATTTTGTGTGTTATATGTATCTAGGGAGCAGAGGATTAAGAGGGTGACTAAGAACTTGAAAGTGGCAAGAGTGTTCAACACTTTGGTAGAGGAAATGAAAGCAATGGGGCTCGCGTCTACGGATGACTCACAGTGTACAGAAGTTATGGCACCAGTGGCTCACAAAGACCGCAGTCCGGTTCTACTCCTCATGGGTGGTGGGATGGGCGCAGGAAAGAGCACTGTGCTCAAGGACATACTCAAAGAGTAAAGAAATATCTCATTATGTAGTCATCACTTTCTAGCACACATATGTATATGTAGTTGAAGCTAACCAGATGGTTTTTCATTGTGGACTCAGAGCATTCTGGGCAGGAGCAGACTCTGTGGTGATTGAAGCTGATGCTTTCAAAGAATCTGATGTCATTTACAGAGCCTTAAGCTCTCGTGGCCATGTCGATATGATCCAGACAGCTGAATTGGTAAGACATGATGATCAAATTCTGGAAAAACACAGAAGAAACTGTAAAGTAGATCCATATATTGATTATGAGGCTTGAATTTTTTTTGTGGGAATAGGTTCATCAGTCATCAACAGATGCAGCTTCATCACTGCTAGTGACGGCCCTGAATGAAGGGAGGGATGTGATCATGGATGGGACACTCTCATGGGTACCATTTGTGGTGCAGACAATAACAATGGCGAGGAACGTGCATCGTCACCATTACAGAATGGGAGCTGGATACAAGGTTGGTGACGATGGGGTTGTCACAGAGAACTATTGGGAACGGATTGGTGAAAGGCAACAGCTTCAAGAGGATGGGCGTAGGAGAAAACCATATAGAATTGAACTAGTTGGAGTTGTGTGTGATGCATATTTAGCAGTTATAAGAGCCATTAGGTGAGTACAAGCACCATCTATCTATCAATTAATCTATCTTTCAAGTTTGTCTCAACTTAAAGGAGTGTTTTTGGCCGAGATTGTAGGAGAGCCATCATGTGTCGAAGAGCAGTTAGGGTGAGATCGCAGCTGAGATCTCACAAACGGTTTGCGGATGCATTTCCTACGTACTGCAACCTTGTTGACAATGCTAGGCTCTACTGCACCAACGCGCTTGAAGGATCTCCAAAGGTTAGTACTGAGATTAGAACCAGCAAACTCATTAAAGTCATTTCACCAGAGAAGTCTCTAACTCTCGACCAATGCCTAAGACAAGATCCTAGACCAATCTTGATTTCCCCTAGTCATTAACATAGCTCTCCAATAACATACAAGAACATCTTATCAGTTAGACCATTCTCACCTATACAACAACACTATATCAATGATGCATACATACATAGTGTAGATAAGAAAATACTAACAGGGTGAATTGTGATTTTGTTTGAGACAGCTGATAGGTTGGAAAGAGAAAGAAAAGACATTGCTAGTGGATCCAGTGGAGATAGAGTGTTTGAAGCGAGTAGGAGCGTTGAACGAGAACGCAGACTCCATTTGCGAGCTCTATAATAAACCCAATCCCGCTTGTGAAGCAGGATCAATCTGGAAAGACATTGTTCTTTCACCTTCAAGGTTTAACATTCAACAAGGACTCAAACACTCGATTCAGAAAGTAGAAAGATCTAAACAACATCTCAACAACACCACCAAAAGCTGAATAGGTCTTTGTTAAGATTGTATACAAACCATTGTATGTAACAAAATTAGGCTTCAAGAAACTCAGATTTGGCATCTTCAACGATTGATGAAAACAGATTTATCTTTATATATATATGATTTTGAAAGCATAGTAATAGTTCAAGGAGCCATTGAATTACACAAGAAAGAAGACTGAGATAAAGAAAAAAAGCAAAGAAGTCACACATAAAGGATCATTGAATTATACAAAGACTAACCACCTATCGTTAACCCCTTCTTCTACCTAAGAAACCCTAATTTCACTTCCTCGCCCTTGTCGAAGCCCTCTTTGCTGGAGACTTCACCGTCTTTGGCTTCACAACCTTCTTCACCGGGGTCTTATTCTTCGTCGCCACCGTCTTCTTCACAGCAACAGCTTTCTTCGCCGGGGATGTAACCTTGGCCGTTTTCGCCGCCTTGGTAGCCTTGGGCTTCGCAGCAACAGCTTTCCTCTTAGGCGCAGCAGTGGCTTTAGCCTGAGCCTTAGCCTTGGTAGTCACTTTCTTCGCAGCAGCTGTCTTAGGTTTAACCGCCGTCGATTTCTTAGATTTGGAAGTCGCCGCCGTGACCTTTCCCTTTGGCTTGGTAACCGCCGCGGTTGCAGATTTCTTCTTCGCTGGTACCGCCGCTGCCTTAGGAGGTGATGACGACTTAGCCAACGCCGACGCAGACGGAAGCTTGAACGAGGCTTTGACCTTGACGAGCTTCCCAGAAGCAACAAGTCTCTTCAAGTTAAGCAGCAACAGCTTCCTGAACGTTGGTGGGAGCTCCTTACGCTTCTCCTCGATGAACTTCTGAATCGCGTATTGGCTAGATCCAGTTCTCTCCTTCAACGTAACAATCGCATCCTTAATCATCTGAAAACCACAACAACACAAACAACAAAATCAATCTACAAATCTCATAATCTACAAATCAATCTCAAAAGCTAATAAATCGAATCTCGTTACCTCTTCGTAAGGAGGATGAGATGAAACGGTTCTCTTCTTCGGAGCAGCGGCGGAGACAGCCTTCTTCTCCTTCACTTCCTTAACTTTCTTCGATTTGCGTACCTTCGCTGCAGGCTTCTTCTTCTCGACGGCCGCCGCCTCCGTCACAGTCGTATCCACAGCGTTGTTTCCGTCGATCGTAGCGGTATTCTCTATCTCCATCTCGCTCGTCGTCATCGAAAAATTTAAGATCGGAAGATTTTTTTGATTGCAAGAAACCGTAAAATGTAATCTGGAAAGTGATTATGAGGAATGTGGTGAGACCATCGGGAACGTCCGATTTATATATAGTTAGATGTGTATCAGACGGCAATTCATATCTGTCTTCTGATTGGTTAAAACAATGAGTACGCGGATCGCTATGTTTTACCCAAGTTTGAATACGAATCGTTGGATCTTATGTTTATCAACGGCTTAGAAAGAAGGAGTGTGGATGGTGGGATGAGTAAGTTAGTGGATGTGGATTAGATGCTTTGTGTATATTTTTTGTGCTTTTTAGCTCGATTCATTTGATTATAACTCGTGATGTACTACACCAAATTCGTTTTTGTTTTTTGCATTGTGTAGGAAATTCTGTGAGGTTTCTTTTGGTTATCTAAACGTGACAAACGGATTATTATGCAATGAGAAATATGGTTTTGAAGCAAGATATGTCATAACTAGTGTTTTTCTTGATAGTATTACGGTATATTTGGGTTTTCGAATAATGCGAAAGGTAATTTCGATGAAAATTATGCTGATACAAAACTAGACAAATCAAGGAGTGAACCGAACCATTAAGCTTGTAATTTCGATTACTTTTTGATTTAAAATTATTTGATTGAATACCACCCTAGATGACCAAACTTGTATAATTTGTTTCTCACCTCTCTCTACTGTTTTGTGGTGTGTGTGTCTATGTTAATAAAATATTTTATACTGTATATTGTGATCTACGAGTCTACGAATGAGATGAATTATAACTGATAGTGAAACATGTTTTTCATTATAGTTATGATGCATACATAGAGGTTACATTTCTTAAAAGCAACCTATGTACCCTGGGGCATCCAAGAGGCGTCTTTGTTGTAAATGGACTAATTCACTCATCAGTCATCACTGATCTTTCTTTTCTTTTGAATATCCTTAAGCATCAAGCTTGATGTGAAACATGAATTATAAAGAACATGGTGTTTATATTAGAATCGACACGTATAACCTTTTTGAACATCATTAACAATATGTTTGATATGAATATGCTGCTCATAGATCTTTGGAACAAAACACGGTGATCATGTCACGACATAATGGTTCTCACGATAATAATACATTATAGTGATGATGAATTCCATTTGGCTTCGTTAAATAAGAATTATGTTTGTTAATTTGGTAGTTTCCTGCCTTCATGTAAGGTCATCCCACTTCTACATTCGTCATCCACAGTCAACACTTGAACAGTACAATTCTTGGAAACTATAGCTTCCATAAAAATGATGTAGCACCCAAATAAAATGCATAGAAATCAATCTAAACATATAAACTACTACATTAGAAAGTGACAACAACATTACATGCAAGTCTGAAGAAGACACAAAGTAGAAGAACAAAGAAAGAACAATCAGATTTTGTATATTCTTGGATAGAAAAGAATCTCATGAGTGCCTACTTCGTTTATCAAAAAAGAAAAGAAAAAAACTAGTACAAATGTGACAACTCATTCGACCGCTCCTGCAGTTCTAGTAACGTTCTCTCTCGTAATGCTTTGAGAGAATCCATGAAGAGAAAAAAGATTACCCTGTCTCCACAGAATCTTCTACTGAAACAACAAGACTCTTGTTACAAGAGTATCTAAAGTCCTTTACTTGGTGCACTCCGGTAGCTTCCGAGCATAGACAAGCACCATCATAAAATCCTTTGCAGAGGAACCTACCGATGCAGCAAATCGTTCATGGTTTGAACTTTTCTGCAGCCATAGATCTACTACATTGTAAAGCTTCAGTGTCGGGATCACCACCTCTCCCATACAACTTATCTCTATCTGTACAAAAACCAACAAATGCCTATCTATTAACAACCAAATGCTTGTTAGCACTAAAGAGCTGATAAGATCCATAACTCAGCTTCCATTACATTCAAACGCTCTATCCTCTACCGTGCCATAGTGCATATAGAGATGCTTACCTCAGCTTCACTCTTGATATCTAGCTTCCTCATGAGGTACTTTTGGATGAAAGAAACTGGAATATTACCATCCCTGTCATAGAATGAGATAGCGGCTTATCTTCCCCAACAAAATGTAGCGACAACACAGGATATATAAAACAAAGAATACTTAAAATGATATCAAACCTACTTTATTCTCAAAAAATTTGCTGGAATCTGAGGCAAAGAAGTTTCTCCTTCCCTGAAACCACCAAGCCCTTGTCAACACACCAAGAGAATAGAAATACTCTCACTTACGAAAGGTAAGAAAAAGTTTCATATATGAGAGCAAGAATCTCACTTATCATTGGAGGTCACAAGTGAGAACCAAACAGGACCATTTCTGCTCTCCTGTTTTGCACCTGACTCATCTGGCTGTGGCAAATTTCTTGAATCACCAAAAGTGGTTGCAGACCTTTTGCGTCGAGTCCTACGCAGTCTTTTAGGAGTAGCTGTTTCTGATGTTGTGGGATCACCATTGTTACTCTTCTCATCCTCACCTTTACATTTGCTTTTCTGATCCTTAGTTTTGGTTTGATTGCGAGATGCAAGTGCCTGCTCAGATTTTGAGCCTGACCCTTGAGAAACAGAAGACTTCGGGGGCTTTGTCCTATTTGCCACTTCAACCAGAAAGTTTAAAGGTTTCCAATCCAGTTTGGAATCCCAGGGTTCATCCCCATCCTTGTTTTCTTTATTGGAGAAGGACTCTTTACGTGACTGCACAAAAAAGAAAAAGCAAACTTAAATGATGGACTACTTTTTACTTTTTAGTGTACCACAACAAAGGAAATATGTAATCAAAGCTTGTCAGATATGAAATGACACCAATACGAGAAAATAGAGCATTGCCGTGATCACCTTCTTTAACTGCCTTTTATTAGTGTCGGGTGAGCTTATGCCCTCTAGAAGCTCATCCCCAGAAGATTCTTCTTTCTTCACACTTCTCTCAGCCAAAGAACCATTACGCAACTCTTTCCTTGTTGCCGCTTTAGTTCTTCTTCCTGTTGTTCCACCTTGTGCTGACACCCTAGGCGTGCTTACAACCAAAGACGATATAGATCTCTCCTTCCTCTTTGTCGGTAAGGACACCATTTCAGGAGCTTTCACCTTTTTCCGTTTCAGAGGAAATATTTTGGCTCTCAAGTCTTGCAAATTGTGGTCAGGCCTAAAACCATGGATAAAAAGTAGCTCCTTTTACATAGATTCTACAAATCTCCCATCAATACAGAACGAGTAAGAAAAAGGAAAATACAAATGAGATCCCATACATATCCTATTTTAAATTCTCCTACAACATTCCATAAATGATTTTTCTAGAGGGGGGATACCATTTACACGAGGAAACACACACATTTTCTCATAAACAGTAAAAGGGCTACACCAGACCACATGATTATAAGTGAACTAGATTCAGTAATTCATCTCACCAACAAAGTCAATGAATAGGAGGAATAAGGAGCAAATAAAATGTATGACTGCTAAAACAAAACTAAACAGAGGTTTGATGAGAAACGGTGGAGCTGAAACACAGAACACGACTAATTAGCTTTACCTCAGCTTCTCCAATGGGGTGCCACCGAGGTCAATATTGCATACAGGACAACTCTCTATCTCATCCTCTGTGATTTTCTCATAGATGCATTTCCTACAAACTGCAATAGGAAATTAAAACCTTACAAGTTAGTTCATTACAGTAGAGATACGCAACTAATTAAGAACATGATTTGTAGTATTAAATGTGACCAAATATCATGAATTGATATAAGAAACACACATAATTTGTGAGATACATTCATAACCTATGACTCCCCTCCACCACATCCACTAGGGATAAACTAACAAGTATGCCCCCTACATAATCAACTATCACATCACATAGTATTATGATATCATATATCCGCCCCAAACATGTCTCACGTGCATCACGAAACTGAGCTCATGTATGCCATCTAAGATACGTATCCCCAGAGACCAAATGCTGAATCCAAGTAACAATATACAGCCAAATTGAAGAAAGATGGAGAAATTGAAGCAATCAGAATTGCCTATTAATTCTTTTTTTGGTCAACAAAAGAAACTATTCATTGACTCGACGACGAGAGGAAGAAGAAGAAGAAGAAGAAAGAGAGAGATATTTAACTAAACTGAGAGCTATAAAGATTCCAAATTGAGAAGAAATTAAAGCAAATGTGAGCGAAATTCGAAACATTGAGGTGGGTAAACTGACTGACATGTGTGAAGGCACTCGGAAATAGTGGTGGCGTCACGGAGGATATTGTCGCAGAGAGGGCAGCTCAGGCATGCCCTCATCGTCTCCGTCTTCACCTTACTCACCATCTCTTTCTATCTATTGGGGCTCAATCAATCACTCGCACGTTTCCCCCCAAAGCTGCATGTTGACGAAAAGCGAAGATGTGTTCGTCTATATCTCTCTCGTTCGGTCGCTGGTGATGATCTGCGGAATTAATGATATGGTAAGAGAGAGAGATTGGAGAATTTGACGTACGATTCGGACAAAGAAGAGAAGAAGAGGCCGTCGTCGTCGTCTATTAAATTTTTTTAGAGAAGAGAGATGTGACACTTTATTTTATTGGAACAAGGGTTTTGTTTGTGTGTGTTCTGTCTATCTATAGCTCCTCCCTCTCTCTCGTCGACAATAAAACGAGTGCTCGAAGACGTTCTTTTATTTTTTCTCTCCTTTTTCTTTGTGTTATTTATTGGAAACTAGATCAAAATATTATTATTTTTGTTCTTTTTTTTTCTGGTTAATCTAATTTGGAAAGTATAATTTTGTAAAAATGTTGAATGACATATATTTATTTATTTATTTGGGTGAGAATTTCTTATCTACTGTATTATGTCTTATCCATGTTTTGAAAATGGTGGTAACATTTTGTATTTAAAGATATTCCTTATGAGAAAAAAGAAAGAATAAAGTATTTCAGCGTGTGTAAAAGGGTATGAATCTGGCGTACATCTAATGAGTGTAACATGCGAATCAGCGGCCAAAAGATATGTGAGGAAGAGATATCTCTAGGTAACGTCGCGCATGACGGGAATGAGGGTCTTTTCTAATGAGTGTCTTGCATAGTTTATGTACTCAATTGACGCGTCAATGAAGTGTAAGGGTATATATATCAATAATCACACCACGATTTCTAGTAGCATAGACTATAGAAAAATGGAAAGAGTTTTTGAAAAAACAGAGGACATATATACGAGATTGCATTTTCGTATGTGGCATCCTAATTGATTAATCTAACCTCAATAAAATCAGTCTAACATTCTGTTTCGACCCTAATAAAGTAAACATTCTATACACCTACTATACATACATACATTATCATATCATATCCTTCGATTACGATATCAGAAAATAAAACATAAACATACCATTCTTCATGTTGCACGGATCACTCATACTAAATCCTCTTTCCATTATTTTTCACTCTTGAACCAGTCTTTATTGTGCTAGAAACCGACTTTAATGTACACCCAGTGTTATGAGACTCGTTCAGATGTCTGTCTCCTATCATATATATTTTACTTAGTAGTGCTTTGACGGGAAGTTAGTCAAAAATTTGGTGACAGAATGAAAAATACATCAACTAGCTAGGCCTTTTTGATAATTTTAACATTGCGCATATAGGTATATATTATATAAAACTTAATTTTCAAAGTTAGGCGTTAACATGATTGTAACACACGTCAATTGTATCAATTCTAACATTATAAAAGATTCTTTTGTAATAAAATAATATAAAAATTCTAAACCGATCATAAAAAAATAAAAATTACATATTAATAAGAAAACATGAAAAATAATTTTAAATTTATTAAATTATTAACCTAATTTGTGGGATTTTTTTTTGTTAAAAAATTAATTCAGAATATTTAAATTTCTTATTTATATAATAAGAGAATGTATATTTTGTGTATTTTGATTTCTTATTTGTTTTTGAGCTACTTGAGATTGTGAGATAAATTGTTTTGTTTCTCACAATCTATTAAATATTCAAAAATTCTATAAGAAAATGAATGGTCCATAGCTCAAAAACGATTTCTTAATTTCTCAGTTCTATCTAACTTTCATAGATCTATGAATATTTATACAGAGTATATAAATTGGGATGAGGGTTAAGCATTTTAAATTAATTAAATATCATATATGTATTTTAATATGTATTTTTTCTCTTATATTTTTTATTAACGTATAATATTATGAGTTTCTAATTTTTTATCATTCTCAGCATTGTACCTAAAATAATAATAAAAATCAATTTCAGCAGGTTAATAATAATTTTGAGAAATACCATTTTTTGTGAATCCCTTTTCAAAAATGTTTTATTCATCTATCAATTATCAAAAATACCTCTTATTAAACCTAAAAAATTATGATGTTTTATAAGGTTTATAAGGTACTTGAGATCAAGATATATATATTTTTTTTTTATTACAAATCGTAATACAACCTTTTTTGCAAGATATATATATTTTTTAATTTATCCAATCATATACTTTTTGCGGATTAACCGGGTCTTGAACAAAAGAACCATCTTTATCTTGTTTCTCTAAATAAACTCCATCTTCTCTTGCTCTCCAGTCCCATAGGCCTCCGTTTCTTTTATAACTAATAACCTTGAATGCTGTAAAATTCTGATAGTGTTTGTAGTCTGGTCCTTGTTTCAAGGTACACATAAAACGAGTTGTAGCAAAAAAATTAATAGTAAAATAATATACATAATTTTGTCCAATTGGTATTATTTTTGGACCAATAACATCATTTTTGGAATAACATCTCATCCAAAGACTTTTGTTGAATTTAAGTTCGTTCGCAATCCTGACTCCGCCGCCTGATACATGGTTAAGCAAGCAAAGAGTTAAAACAAATAGAAAGACTAAAAAGTTTTTCATTTTTTCTCTAGGTAAATGTTTATAATTTAGAATTTTTTTTTTGTTAACTTGGTTTTTGTGTAGCTGGTAATTTATATAGACACATATTTATAAGTATAACTATGGTTGGAACAAGATTTCTTTCAGTATTAGTTTCTAAGTTTTAACATATATGATATATATATATTTATATATCAAATGGCATAATATCTTTCATAATTAGTTTATATTTGTAAATATATCTTAAAATAATCATATTAGGTATCTGTAAATCTATTAAAACTAAAGTTTGAAATAAAAAGGATACATCAATTAACGCAATACCAAATATTCCTCTAGAAAGTTAAGTATATATAGCTGTGTGTATAGCCAAATCTCTAGAAAGATAAGAAGTATATAGAGCTGTGCCGATAGCATATTGATTTCAAAATATTGTTTTTTCCTAAAGTTTTGGTAACTTATAAAAATTAAGTAGTTATTATAGATTAATCGTATAAAATTAACACTTAATAAAATGTTAACAATAAAAATTAAATCAAATCATCATTAACTGCTAGAACAAACTTTACAAAAATATTCCAGAAACATCGGATATTGATTTAGCAAATATTGATAGGTCCTAGATTTTGGAAACTAATAGAATTAAATATAATCTTCTGAGTGAATATAATAGCATATTCAAATTTATATACTACTATAATTCTTTCAAACTTTTTAAATATATTCTTTAATTAGCATAATTAATAATGAATAGAAATGAAACAAATCTCATTATATCAAAAATATATTCCATTATTTAGTTTGCCTCAATCCCAAAAGCACAATTGGAATCATATTCTTTATATATCCGATCTTAATTTCCAAATTATCTTATTTTCACAGATTTTCTAAACTAATTCCATCACTACCTTCATTAGCATTCAATATTTTCCTAATCCTATATCCAATTATAATTAAATTATGAAGTTTTGTGAGATACTCTATATATGGGGATATATGATATTGTATATCTATTTCATTGCCAAGAGTAAAAGCATCTTCTCACCTCTAAATACGATACAAAGTGTCTTAAAGAGAAAAAAAAATGGCTACCACTTTTTTACTTAACTCCGTAAATTAATATTTTACAAAACCTTTGCATTCTACTTTCTCTAACATCTCTTTGCTTCTCACTATACTTTATGAAATCAAACAAAGAACTCTCGAGTAGGTCACAGAGGTCTCTATTTTAAGTTCTATCACTGTAAAATTTTGCACTTGCTTATGTTCTTTCGTTTTGTAACTTTTGTTAAAATAATCATAAGACTATTAAATTTGGCTTAACTAAATATTCTTCCAAAATATATATCCTCTATGTTAAACTACTAACTGTTTCCTTTTATTAAAATTTATATGCTTATAAAGTATTTGAACAGAAGATTTTTTTAAATTCTTATCAAATATAATATTTTCAATTGTTTCAGGATGAATGGGTTGACAAAAGAATGAATGATTTACTCTTTTTACCGAAATCATAGTTTTTTTTCAGCAAAAATGATTTATATTAATGTTTGAAAATAATTGTTATACAATTGCTTTTAAAGCCAAGATGGAGAAAAACAATCTGAATAGAAATTACAATTAGTACAACTAAACTTTGCTATATAATGGGGAGCATAATTAGAGAAAAAACAAATCGTGTATTGTCGAACCAAAATCATAGTTTATCCAGGTTAGTAATTAATGTATTTTAAACAAGTTTTAAGTAATACAATATATTCATATGTTTTCAAAAAATATATTATATTCAAATATAAGATTAAATTATCCTAACCATGTTTAAAAGGTAAATTGTTCTTATTTTACAGAAATGGACTCATTTGAGCAACGTGCAACTATACAAAATTGTATTATTATAATGGTCAAATTGTTAAGTTTCTTATACAATCTATGCTCTTATTTATTTGTTTATAATTACAACAGGTTCATGAAAATTTTATTGTAGATGTAACTACATGTTCTTCCCCAAGCAAGAAGCAATGGAGCAAAGGAATTTTGGATGATGATAGCTAAGGGGGAATGGACACAAAAAAAAAACTAAGTAATTAGAATTTTTAAATGTGAAAATATTATCTTGAAGAAAATTAAGACTTAATATTTAAATATTTTTATTGAGCCAAATACTATGTATTTTCTTACTTAAAGAAAATAATACTTACATGTGTCACACAAGTTTCTTTTTAGTCGATATTATGGTTTTTGTAAATTATTTTTTGGTAATTTTCATAATCATTTACATATCCGTAAATATTCCTCCGCGCTACAGCTCATCCTAGTTAATTTGTAAAACAATATCAGTAATTTATTGAAATAACCCATCTTTTTCTTTTTAACATGATAGTTAACAAGTCTTAACACATGTTATGATCATGTTAATGGCTAATTTGAAAACCATCGTTTGTGATAATTTTATTTACTGCCATGATTTATTAAACCAATTGTGACGTACATCTTACTCTACCTCCTCCAGGTCCGCTACCATTTTACACAAAGAAAAAAACCTTTATTTGTTAAAAAAAGCAAAATAAAATTAAAAGACCCGTCAATACTGATGTACATAAGTTAGTTTTATAATTCTTTTGTTTTGTCTAGAGAAGAAGTTGGCAATCTGCTTAATCCGATATTATGTGAAATAAATTATAAAATTTAAAGGACCCTAACAAGTAACACCTAACACTTTTTGTTGAAAATATACAAACTATGCTAATTTTTCTATCTCAGATGAATTTTAAAACTATTTGTGCTATTTCTTTTTGGCCGACATGCTAATATTGTATATACTACTAATTTCTTCAAAATAGGATTAATTTTGTCCATGATGTGTGTGAGACTGAAATTCTTTTCTTGTCTTATAGGACGGGGGAGAAAGAAAACTCCATTGACGTGTTAATTTTCCGATTGGGTGATTAGTATAATAAATACCCAAAGAAAGAAAGGGAGACCCATCTATTAATGACTTACAGCTTCATCAACGGCGAAATCACATGCCTTCACATGTACACCTGCCCGCACCTGATCTGCGTCCTTTTGCCTTGGTTTGCTGATTCCTTCGGTCCTCCTCACTAAAATCACATTTGACATAACCCAACAGACCTAAAAATAAAATAAAATGATTAAACAATGATTAAAAAAAAAACAAATGATTTTATTTTTCTATTAATTGAAAAAAAAAAAATACATAAGAAAAGCAAAATCCCCCGATGGTGCATGAGGGGAAGCTCTGAATCTCCCATCTCTCTAAACTGAAGCGAAGAATAGAAGAATAAAGCAAATCCCAGAAGGAGTTGTTGTTGTTGTTCATCGTTTTGGTCGGCCTTTTGCTTGTTGATCAAGCAGCAACGTTGCTGCTTCTTCTTCTTCTTCCTGGAGAAAGAACGAACGAACGATCCAGGGTTTCCATGAGATTGGTATAGTTAAAGAGTTTTTTTCGAATTGCTGTATCTCTCCGCTTGATTATTCATGAAGCAAATTCGTCGATGGCAGAGGATTCTCTTCCTCTCATTGCTATCCATATCTGTCTTCGCTCCGCTTATTCTCGTCTCCAATCGTCTTAAGAGCATCACTCCCGTTGGTCAGCCCTTCCTCTCCCCCGATCCTTCTTCTATTGTACATGGATGATCGTTGTTGCCTTTTGATCTGTGATTGAATCTCATGAAAATTCACCATCGCCTTTGCTTTTTTGTAATTTTTTTTGTTTTGATTTTGGATTTTGGATTGTTTTCTGACAGGTCGTAGAGAATTTATTGAAGATTTATCCAGAATTGTAAGTCTGGTGTTTCCTCGTCTTCAATCTCTAGATTTCGCTGTTTTTTTTTTTATCATTCTAGATGTTTAGGTTGAAATTTCCTTTAATCCGATTGGAGAATCTTCAGCATCCTGTTTAGTTGTGCCAAGTTTTCAGATCTTATTATTCTTGTTACATCTGAAGGCTTTATAGTTCTCCTGCAATACACTGTAGCTGACATGTATACACCATTATTCTACAGAGATTCAGGACAGATGACCTTAGACTTAACGCTATTGGACAGGTACGTTAGAAGTTACCGGAGTCATCTCCTTAAAACCTTTTGACCATTCTTTTAGTTGAAATGGTTTTACTCCGTGATTTAAGGAGGATGGAGAAGGCTTGAAGGGTCCAAGACTCATTCTCTTCAAGGATGGCGAACTTAATTCTTTAGTAAAGGATAATTCGTCTGATGAAAGTGATGCTGGTTGGGTCATATCTTCAAATCTTGCTTTGTTTTGCTCTCATGTTATCAACTCCTCAGATTTCTTATCTGTAGTAATCATGGGTTGCAGGTAATAATCACAAAAACAGGGAAGAACAAGTAATAGTTGCACAGAAGGTGACTGTTGGCTCTGATGAAAAGGTGTGTGTGTATATATAAATTCAACCGGTTTGAAGATATCATGTACACTTGATTAGTCCAGCTGATATAAGTAACATGAACTTGACGATTGCTCAGGGTATGAAATAACTCCTATATTGAATCCTAGTATCAGATTACAAGACATTGTGGTCCATGTTGATTAGTTGATCTAAGGAATAGAAAAGCCAAGTGTTTTGCTTTCTGTCAAATTTTTAAAGATTAGATGTTTCAAGATTACTTTTTTTTTTGTTTGTTTTGTGTCAGGATCAACTTCTACCCACAGTCAATCAACTTGCTAATAAAACGGATTTCAATCCCCCTTTTTCTAAGGGTGAGAAGAACACAAGGGTTGAGCCCGATAGAGCAACAGATGTGAAGACAAAGGAGATCAGAGACAAACTTATACAAGCTAAAGCCTACCTGAATTTCGCTCCACCTGGAAGTAACGCTCAACTTGTGAAAGAGTTGAGAGCTCGGATGAAAGAGTTGGAACGGTCAGTTGGTGATGCGACAAAGGACAAAGATTTATCAAAGGGGTAAGCCACAACTGCTTGCTTCAAAAGGAGAGAGGATACCATGATTGTATTCAGAAACTTGTTACAACTACAACCTTTTACTGACAAAAACTCGGTTGTTTAAGATGACTCTTATAGTAACCTCTGGCATGATTGTTTCTTTCAGTGCTCTTCGCAGGGTGAAGCCCATGGAAAATGCGTTATACAAGGCTAGTCGTGTCTTTAACAATTGCCCTGCCATTGCTACCAAACTCCGTGCCATGAATTATAACTCAGAAGAACAAGTTCAGGCGCAGAAAAATCAAGCAGCATATCTAATGCAGCTTGCTGCAAGGACCACCCCAAAAGGGCTTCACTGCCTCTCAATGCGGCTGACATCAGAATACTTTTCACTGGAACCTGAAAAAAGGCAGATGCCTAACCAGCAAAATTATTACGACCCTAGTTTCAATCATTATGTTGTCTTCTCTGACAACGTTTTGGCCTCTTCAGTCGTTGTTAACTCTACGATATCTTCTTCGAAGGTACCTTGCATCTCTTTTATAAATTTCTACTTGGTATTTATTTTATGCTAGGTTTCAAGTGTCTTCACTATATCGTCGCATTTACTTCAGCTTCAGCCACTTTTTAATCTGCCTTCTGATTGCTGTTTGCAGGAGCCGAAAAGAATAGTCTTCCATGTTGTGACCGATTCTCTTAATTACCCATCAATCTCAATGTGGTTTCTGCTAAACATTCAAAGTAGGGCTACTATCCAAATCCTAAACATTGATGATATGGATGTTCTGCCTTCAGATTATGATCAATTGCTGATGAAGCAAAACTCTAATGACCCAAGATTCATTTCTACCCTAAATCACGCACGATTCTATCTTCCGGATATATTCCCGGGTTTAAACAAGATGGTACTCTTTGACCATGATGTAGTAGTTCAAAGAGATTTAAGTAGACTGTGGAGCATTGATATGAAAGGAAAGGTGATTGGAGCTGTAGAGACTTGTCTTCCAGGTGAATCTTCATATCGATCAATGAGCAGATTTATTAATTTCTCAGACACATGGGTTGCTGGGAAATTTAGTGCTAGAGCTTGCACGTGGGCATTCGGGATGAATCTAGTTGATCTTGAAGAATGGAGAAGAAGGAAGCTGACTTCTACATACATAAGATACTTCAACCTGGTACGCTATACACACACTCTACTGCACTTGCTCCCCTTATTTAACTAACACTAGCCATATTCCAAGTTTTCGAATGAGTATACGCCATTATTATGAAAGACGTTGTAATAATGATTGGGTTTTAGATAGCCTATCTAGGGGATGAAAGGTTTTGAATTTAGAACTCAGAAACATTGCTTTAACTAGCAAACGAACATAAGGCAAACTAGTACTAAGATCATATCCTAGAAGAAGAGTGGTTACAACTTACAACCAACAACGTATCTTCTTCTCTATGTAAATACACACATTGCTTTAACACACAGTGTATTGGCAGGGAACAAAGAGACCATTGTGGAAAGCTGGGAGCTTACCAATAGGCTGGTTGACTTTCTATAGGCAAACATTAGCGTTGGACAAGAGATGGCATGTGATGGGGTTAGGTCGGGAATCAGGAGTTAGAGAGGTTGACATCGAAAAAGCTGCGGTTATACACTACGATGGGATAATGAAACCATGGATGGACATTGGCAAAGAGAAATACAAACGTTACTGGAACATACACGTCCCCTACCATCACACCTACTTGCAACAGTGCAATCTTCACGCTTGATACGAAAAAAAAAAAAAAAAACAGATTCAGACAACTTAGGTTCAGTTTCAGATTCTTTTTTGTGAAACAAGCTACTCAAGCATGGTATCAAATGTGTTATGATTAGCTTCATTCTTTAACTCACATCAGTGTAAATCTTGGTTCTTCCTCCTTTTTCATACTTCATTAGAGCTTTTAATCTTATACTTTTAGGTTACAGCAAAAACAGATTGCTCACGTTATTTTTCAACCGGATTAAAGATTGCGGTTCGGCTTATAAGCGTAACCTAAAATAAACCGATCGGTTTGTTTTAATTATAAGTTGAACTAAACCCTAAATCGGTTTCATAAAATCTCTACTCACAGCCTCCTCCTTGGCTCGCTTTCTTCTTCGTCTTCTTCGTCTTCTTCGTCAATCGAATTCTCTCTTCTCCCAATCTATTCTCAACTTTTCTGACTAATCTTCGTCTTCACCACCATCTCTCGGGGTTCTTTCGAGCCGATCGCGTCTTCAGTGGTTTAGGTATTGCTCGATTTTAGATAATTTCCTTTTTTTGTTCTCTCTTATTCTGTTCCTTGTAGCTATGATAATGGAAGAGTCGTGTACGCTATACAGAAGGATTTGATGTTCATTACTTGTTAATTTCTATTCGCTTTACGAATTCTACTTCTTTGATTTTTGTTTTTGATTTTTGATTCAAACGCATATCTGACTTGTGAATTTAAACATTGAAGAAATGTTCTATCTAAGTGAGCTCGAACATTCACTAAGAGTGCCTCCGCATCTACTTAACCTCCCACTCGAAGATGCCATTAAGTCAGTGCTTCAGAATCTCTTATTGGACAAGGTTTTTATTTTTGCTCATTGCCCCTTTTCTTATTTACAATGTCTGCTTATTTATACACGCACAGAGTGGCTAACTTTATCATAATTTTGTTATGAAAAAGGTTTTAGCAGATTTAGGGCTTTGCGTATCTGTTTACGACATTAAATCAGTAGAAGGAGGATTTGTTTTACCCGGTGATGGTGCTGCCACCTATAAGGTATTTTCATATTTTTTTCTCATCTCTCTCCTTTTTACCTTGTTGTGTTGTTAATTTTAGTTTTTACTTGTGATTGTAGGTAGTTTTTAGAATTGTTGTCTTTCGTCCATTTGTTGGTGAGGTCATTGCTGCAAAGTTCAAAGAGTCTGACGCCAATGGCTTGCGCTGTGAGTAACTACTATATAATTTACCAAATTCACTCAAGAGTTCTAATGTTGTGCACTCACTACATCCTGTTACATACTTATGACATCTCTATACTTGGCAGTAACACTTGGATTCTTTGAGGACATCTATGTGCCAGCTCCACTTATACCGATACCCAACCGCTGTGAGCCTGACCCTTATAATAGGTAAAGTAAAATGTGTCCTGCAGTGCATAGAATATTTCTAGGGATCACAAAGTTTAATGTGTTTTTTGGTTAACAGGAAGCAAATGAGATGGGTCTGGGAGTTTGACGGTCAAGACTATATAATCGATGATTCCTGTCAGGTTAACTTTTTTGGTTCCCCAGTTGCTCTTTTAAAGTGTAAATTTTCGATAGTGGTCTCCTTTGAAACGTAGCATTGTGATTGGCAGATTAAGTTTAGAGTTCAGAGCATCAGTTATCCATCAGTTCCAACTGAGCGAGCAGAGGACGCAAAGCCTTTTGCTCCTATGGTGGTCACTGTAAGTTCATTCTCAAAGCTTTTCATGTTGTATTTCTTCTTCCTCTTTCCGAGATACCAACTTCTTCTATACCATGTTTTTGTTTTTGTTGACCCCTTTTCGGTCCAGTAATCAATCAATGTTGTGAATTGTGCAGGGGAATATAGATGACGACGGTTTAGGTCTTGTTTCTTGGTGGGAGTCTTTTGCCCAGATTGATGAAGAAGAAGAAGAGGAGTGAGAGTCTGAGACCCGAGTCTATGCATATACAGTATCAGATGAAATCATAACCGATGATGATAATAGTCATAGCGACAAACTTGTATCCTCTCCAATTTTTGATAAAAACTAAAGATCTCTTCAGTCTAGTTTTTGCCTGATCTAGGAAGTTATGAAACTTAATGTCTTTTTCTATGTAATGTAAAAAAGTGATACAAAATCTGATTATTAATTACAAAAAAAAAAAAAAAAAAAAAGAAGAAATCTATGATGGATGAAGAGGGAGTTGGGAGAGGAGTAGATGAATGTCAGGAGCGTGGTGATCCTCTGCACGGATGCGATCAGGTTGAATCCAACGGCCATCAGAGTTCTTAACCATTCCTTTGTTAGCGTCTTGGCGCCAATAGGGAGGGACCATGAAATGGTCTTTCAAAAAATCAGATGCTTTGTTCACTAACGCTGGATCTCTCCCACTTGATAACACAAATCTCTTTCCTTTCCCATGATACCTGTACGTAATTTTATTAGCAACCAGAATTTGACATAATTGGTAACATCATCATTCTTAAAAGTACTGTATATTTTAGTAGTTTGGGTGGGGTTTTATGATCCAACCACAAAAGCGGTGCCACGTTAATCAGATTAGTTATCCGAAACCCGCATTTTTATGAAACAATGCTTACCAACTTTTTCTTGTAAGATCATACTGTATTAATTACAAGGTTGTTGGAATGTGAAGTAAGATTTTTTATTTTTTTATTATTATCTTTTTCTTTTGATACACAGAAACTGAGTTCTTGTCTCCTAAAAAAAGAAAAAAGTCGCAAAACTGAGATTTGTGTTGAGTGGTCATGTAGTATTTCTTTATAATATTACAATTTATCTGAACGTTAAAACGAAATTAGTAAAAGCGATCTGTATTTTCGAAATGTCAGATTACTTTTGAAGTAAAAAAAAAAAAAAGACTGACCCGTCAAGGAGATGGAGGAGAGCTTCCAAGTTATGAGCAGTAGAAAGATCAACGGTTGGCTTCAGGAACGGCGAGTTCTGATGATCCAACGGCAGCTTTTCTCCCACGTGGCAGTAACACCACGGCAATCCTCCCGCCAATTTCATTAGCGCGTGTGGCGCACGCTCGTTCAGAAACAGTCCCGGCGATTTCGCCACGACGTCGTGCTCGTTCACCACCCTCAGCACCTTCACTCCCAGTTTCTCGATCCTCTCCTTGAACCGAATATTCCCGACTCGCGGTCCTCCGTACGTGAACGCCGTCACCGGTATCACTTTTCCTTTCCTAGTTCTGTTCAGACCCATCTCCGCCACGTCGTACGCGCTTAGCACCGCCAATGCGCCGCCGAGGCTGTGTCCCGTCACGGTGATGCTCAGATCTTCTCCTTCCTCGTCTCCGTACCTCTCCACCAGCCGCTTCACTTCCGTCAGAACCTGCTCGCGCGCCGAGAATTTCGAGAACTTGCACGACGTGTCTTTGTCAGTGTAGAGATCGAGGAAACCGGATTCGACTTTAACGGCCGGGTCGGGGCATCGGATTCCGTTTCCGGATACCGGTTTGAGGTAATCCTTGAGATCCGCTATCCACTCGAGCCGCGTGACGGTTCCTCTCCACGCGATCGCGATATCGCGGCGTCCGACTCGGCCGCGCGTGGCTTCTTCGTCGTCGGTAACCGCAACGTATCCCATCCAGTTGGCGTTCTTGCTCCACACCTTGGACCATCTAGATTTCGAGAAGAAGTTGGGGAGGTTAATGTTCGACGTCGCGTAGAGATAACGCGCCACCTCGTAGCCGGAATCGAGTATCCCAAGCGATTCGAACAGGTGACGGCGCGTGAACCTGCAGCTCCCACAGTACCTTGAGAAAGGATCGAAGTCGAAGGCGTCGTAACAGGCCTGGGCCATTTCCCCGTACCTGATCAGCTCGGATCTAAGAACGGGGTCCATCGGATCCATTAACCCGGCCCAATTATCTTCTCCTTGGATCTTCCGCCACGTGTCTCTCAAACTCTTGGATTCTTTAGCTTCTTCTCTGCCCCGCCGGCGAATATCCTCCGCCGTCGTCAGCTCAAAGTTTTCCTGCTCGAGCCTTGGAGAAATAGAAGCCTCCTCTTTGGTTTTCGACATAGCCCTCGCTGGCCATAAACTCGCCGGCAAAGTAATACGCGTAGTGTGGTTTGAGGCTAAGAGAGTAGTGAGTTTTTTGGTTGATAAGATGAGGAAGACGAAGGTAGTGGGAGGGAACGGTCGCCATTATTGAAAGCTTGATGACTTTCAGAGTCGTAACGGAATTTAATTGCACCCTTTTATATATATATATATATGTTAACAAACAATAATAAAGAATTATGCTCATGCTGCATGCGTATATATATCATTTTAAATAATATGTTGAAGTTAACATACAATAGTTTATTAGTATATCATTCCACATCCATCTCTTGTTTCTTCTTTTTCTTGTCATTTTTTTCTCATTGCATTGCATTGCGTCATTCATCACAACCATCAGTAGATTTACGCGAGTGTCCTTAACCAACCAAGTATACCAAGAAGGCCAGTATCAAGTACCCGTGATTTCTTCTCAATCCCTAAAAGTCAAACGATGAAAGTGATTTTTTCTTCTGCACATAGTAATCACTAATCAAACCAGTCTATTCAACATATGTAAAAAGATGACTTTTCTCACCAATATCAGCAGCTACCCGATGGGCACACATTACTCCTGAGAATGCCACAGCTATAACTCCTTGACCAGGAAAGCAACTATCCCCCACGCAGTATAGACCATCGATAGCCTATTATTAACCAAATCATTCTTTCATTAGCCAAACCATTCACCAGCAGAACTAACCAAATCCTGATGTTATCTATCTTTCTTTGGCTTACCGTTGTGTTGAACGGCATGCCTAATAAACCTTTTGGGGTTCCTCTAGGCATTGGCCCATATGTTCCCTTATCCCTAGCAAGAAATCGTCTGTGTGTTCTTGGTGTTCCCACCTGCCTCATAAAACTTTTAGATATACAGGCTAAAGACCCACATACAGTATAGGCTTGCTCTCATGCACCTCAGATACAGATGTCTCATATCATGCAGACCTACTATTACAATGTCCATTAACAAATCGTAGGGGGGAAAAAGAGCCTAACCTCCTTAAACGTAATAGATGAACTGAGCCCTGGAAACAGTTTTTTCTCTAGCCTCTGTATTATTTCAGCTGCCACTTCTTCCTTTTTCGCTTCATACTCTTTTGGAGGGAGTCCCTAGTACCGAAAATTGGATGAAATTAAGTAAATAAAAAATGGGCATAGCAGCACGAATTGTAGAAGATGATACTACTGCTGAGAAAAATTGCAAATAAAACAAGTAGCTCCACGAAGATATATATATATATATATTTCATGCTCTGTCTCGCACGTCTTAGATCAGCCTCACCCCCCAATCCTCAATTGAGGAAGTTGTAAATATGTGAAGTATATGTCGACCATCTGGAGCCAAAGATGGATCAAGAATGGTTGGAATGCTGAGGAAAATACTACCATAAGGCTCCTCCAGATTCTTCCAATCGTCCTACATATGCAACAAAAGAACAAAGTTGCAATTGAATACTCCCAAGTCCAAACTCAGACAAGGAAATAGATCTAACAACGAAACTAAAACAAACCTCAAGCACAAAATGATGGCAATCTGTATCTGGAGGGAGAACCTCTGCTTTAACACCCATGTGGATTGAAAGAAATGATGGAGCCTTGACATAGACTTTCTGGAAATTTTCTTCTTCTTTTGGAAGCTTTTCTCCTTTTAAAAGTTTCCCTACAGCAACGACAATACAACTTTAGTTTTCTTACAACAGAAAACGCCTATTTGACAGTTTCATAAGCCATTTTTTTATCTTACCAAACGTATCCCATCTTGTAGCATTTGAAATTATTGTTTTGGCGAAAAATTCTCTTCCATCTGCTAGCCTAACACCGACCTGAAATTTCAGGTCCAGCAAAAATAAATTTCATAACCAAAAAGGAATGTAAAAGGTTTAAGGAAAAATATAACTTAAGATTCATACGGACTTACAGCCTTTCCATCATCAAGTATTATGCTTTTTACATTGGCCTTGTAGAGTATATCACTTCCGTGATCAACAAGTCCTTCTGCCAAAGACTTGGCAATCCCACCAACGCCACCAACCGGGTAGTTAATTCCTCCATAGTGCCTGTCACATAAAACCTGTCCTTGAACATGTAAGGAACGAAAAGAACAGAAAGGGAAACACGAGTAGACACCTAAAGCCAAAAAAGACTCCTACCATACTTGCATTGATCATCGGCGTCTGTAGAGCATTGACTGTACTCACAATGAAACACTGCAGGCAAATATGAAGGGTTATAAAATTTGGATAAAGAAATTACGTAGATTTAGAAAAGAAAATGTTTGTTAATCACCTCCGCATCAATGAAAGACAATAACTGAGGATCCTTTATGTACTTTCGAGCTATAGCCCCAGCATTTTGAGGCAAGTAATAAGCTATACAAACACAGAGAACAACATAAAAAGATTCATGTCAGTAGATTTTACTGCGTGTATCAGTAGTGCAGATGTATATACACTCGCAGTAATCAATTAATACACACACACATCAGAAGATTTTAGATGAATACCGAGTGTCAAGCATTCAAGCGGTTTCTGAAAGAACTGTCCAAAAAGGTAGATAGGCTCTTCTAGTGACTTTAATTCCAGAGAGTTCAATGAGTTGAAGATCTGTTCAAGTTGCAAATTATATGAATATATAGCACAACACTCGTAAACGAAGTTCAAAATATATAAAAAAAAAAACATGAGACCTTCCAGCAGTCGCCATAGAAACCAAGGATCCCTTCCTTTTCGTGGGGAAAGTTGCTGGTAAGTTCAGCGATGAAATCATCGTAATCTCTATGAATCCGAACAGAAAGATTTCGGGGAAGATGGAAATGGACAGTGGTAGGATCAGGTATAACCTCCATCTTACGGCCAACAGCCTTCAACGCCTGAGTTATCAAGTTAAGGTTCCCCTGTTCCCTTTAATCAAAATTAAGCCAATTAACTCCTGAAATTGATAATGATAATAGTATTGAATAAGATGAAGAGAGATAGGTAAGAAAGCAACCTTATCGCTGAAACCAAACATGACAGAAGAGCCAACATCAAATGTATACCCATCTCTTTCGTAATAGCCAGAGCTCCCACCAGGAATCAAATACTTCTCCAGAACTAAAACCTTAGCTTCTTTGACAGCTAGCTGAGTCGCAGCGACCAATCCTCCAATCCCAGAGCCAATAACAATGGCGTCGTATATACTCTCTCTTGTACTTGTTGCGTCTCTCTTCGTCCCTTCAACCGCAATTGAAGAAGAAGAAGAAACGGATTTAACTGTAGTAACCGTAGGCGATTTCTTCATCTTCTTCTTCCGATTCTCAAAAAATCGAACATGAAACCCTAAATTGGAAGAAGAACAACCCAGCTTATTCGAGGTCTTCAACGGAGAGAAGAACAAGGAACTAGGATGAGCACACTCTACGGGATTTTGAAAACACAAATTCATGCTGCTAGCTAAAGTTCGTCGTCGTCTTCACTGGATTGGGGATGTAAAACTTGGGTATTCCCAAAACCATCCACTATCATCAATTCATGAAAGGAATATAAAAAGCATAATCAAATTAGCAGCGAGAGATAAGGCCAAAGGTTTTATCCAAATTTGGAGATTTATTTCAATTTTCATAAAACAAAAAAAAAACAAATGGTTGGTAAAGTAAAGGCAAAGGAGGAACATATACAAATCGTAGCCGTTAATCCCTTGTAATGAGGGGGGAGGGGGGATTACCGTTAGATTCAACAAACCAAACCATGTGAGATCGAACGGCTAAAAAGATAAAAGTAGATTGCCAGAAGATGTTGACGGTTCAGATCGCTTTAAACCGTTGATAAACTAGCAAACTTGATGGTAGTCGCAAAAACCATCGACCAAGAAACGGAGTTTGTCCATATCCTCCAAAATTTGAAGGCTTCACGTTTCAAGATTTTCTTTGTAGTACAGCCCGATGATTCTACAATTAGAGGTGTCAAAGCAGGTTCTATGCCCACCGATCTAATCTAAATAGTACTTGGCGGATATGGACACTAAATATTAAGCCCGTTAAAAAGTGGGTTTTGCGGGCTTAGCCCAAATAGATTACGGATTTTAGCGGGTTATACCCGCAGGTTGGTGGATCGGCCCGCGGTCTTCAAATATTAAATAAAAATAAATATTTAATATAGATACATAACTATTTTTATATACTTTTAAATATATATTTTTTATGTGATAACACAAATAATTTAATGTAAAAAAATTAAAATATCTATAAAAAATAATATAAACATTGATTTTATTTACAATTGTTTTTTAAAATTATTATTTATTACTTTTATTTTATTTTAATATATTTTTTTAATTTTATTTTATTTTTAATATATTATTTAGGCCCGTGGATTAACCCGCTAACTCGTTGGGCTTAGCGGAGTGGGTTTGGACATAATTTTTATGTTCGCGAGCTTAGCGGACTGGCCCGTTGCAGTTCAGAAAATAGAAATTGCCCGGTGTAGATGACCAAGATAGACGCGGGCGGCCTGTTTGACATCTCTATCTACAATAATGTTTACCTTTGATTTCAAATTACTTTGCTCTCTTGTGTATGCATGAGAAAGTTCAAGTTATCTTTGTCGTCTTCTCTGTTTTGTGTTCAAGTGATTTGCACGGTTTTTTAAGTCTGCTAATTAGTATATTATTTGCTCTTTGCCTGCTTATCAAGGATATAAAAATTGGGTTGAAAAATGTGGGCTCTTGCCTGCCTATAAGACCCACCCAAGTCCGAATAAGCTACGAATAGTTGAATGCAAGTGGTTTATTTTTGTTGCATACCCATTGGTCCACCAAGATTCCATATGTCCAATATTCATATAGAATCATCTGCAGAAATAAAATCAAGTATGGTCCAAAAAGTAATTAGCATCTATCTATATTCCACGTCAAGCAGACTCTCTTTTTAGCAACTTGTAGGAGGATCGTTGAGACCGCATCTTTGTTTCTAAGAGATAAAATCGGAATGATCAAAAAATCTTCGTGGATGGTCCTTACAATCAAGAAAGGGTAAAGGCTGCCGAAGAAAAGGTTCGGTCTCCTCGAATCATCTTTGTATCATATATACATAATACATTTATTAAAGTCGTTGTAACAGAGACTTGGGGAACATTTTCAACGATCGTTTTGTGATCTCTGTATGTGGATTCTGATTCTTCCTCATGTTATAAATACCACGCGACTCAAGCAACTAGAGTCTCAAGCAACTCCTCTCAGTCCATCTTCGCTTTATTCAAGAAAATGGACAAGGTTATGAGAATGTCGTCCGAAAGAGGGGTAGTTATATTCAGCAAGAGCTCGTGTTGTTTGTCCTACGCGGTTCAAGTTCTTTTCCAAGATCTCGGGGTTATCCCTAAGATTCACGAGATCGATAAGGACCCTGAATGCCGAGAGATCGAGAAGGCACTAATGAGGCTAGGGTGTTCAAAGCCGGTCCCAGCCGTCTTCATTGGTGGCAAGCTCGTTGGTTCGACCAATGAAGTAATGTCCATGCACCTTAGCAGCTCGCTTGTTCCCTTAGTGAAGCCATATCTATGTTAAACAACAAAGGTGTCTCCAAGGATTTATCATACTAATTAATTAGCTATCGGAATGTCATTCAATAAGGAAAACAATTGAGCCAAATCTTGGTAATCTGTTTTTTTTTTTTGGGTATTATTTGGTTGTGTAACTTGGGAAAGTGTACGTATAATTGCAAGATTGTTATCATATAAACTCGGCGGTAAAAACATTTTATTCTTATTGTAACGTATCTTTGATTCAGATGCAACCTCCATTATGATCCAAATCAAAACCCAAAAGAATCAGAATAGCTAAATACCTCACATCAACAGAACTAAACTTGTCTGCAGCATATACTACTGGCTTACAATAATTTTTCCCTGTACAAAGAAAGAAGAACAACAAAAAACACACAAAGTAATCAAACAAATAGTGTATGGTGTCTAGAAAGTTTCTATCTAGGTGAAACGGAAGGAGCAACTCCACTGACGAGGTCAGAGCCAGAGACATCCATTGATGAATAAGGATGCTTCATGATTGAAGAATTCAATGACGATGATGGATGAGTTGTTGTCTCAGACAGATCCGCTGCTTTAGCTACCTGAGATTCCGGCATCAGTTCCCATATGATTTCCAGTTCTCTTACAACTTCCGCCATTGAAGGCCTTGCATCCGTCTCCTCTCTGCAGCATCGCAGCGCTAAAGTTGCAAACTTTTCAAGGCATTCATCTGGAACTGAGCTCATTCTCTTATCCACGGCAGACAATATCGAACCAGACTCGTATGCAATGTTGATCTGACAGAAAGAAACATTCCAAACAATTTTAGGTAACGTCAAAAAGAGAAACAAGCTCTTAGCATCTAATCAACATTACCTCACGAACTATGTTCTTGCCATGTGTGATTGGATGCATTCCTGTTAATAGCTCTAAGAACACTACACCTAGACTGTATACATCACTTTTGTCTGTCAATTGATGAGTCAAGAAATATTCCGGATCAAGGTAACCCTGCAAGTCGAACAAATAATTCTCAGTCATGATTTGAGAAACGATTTTTACAAGCAATGCAGGATTCAGATCTTACCGGAGTTCCTTTTACAACAGTAGACACGTGATGAGGTGAGATGCCTTCCATATCAGGCACTGGGGCAAGTCTTGAGAGTCCAAAATCTGCAACCTTTGCGGTGAATCTGGAGTCCAACAATATGTTGCTTGCTTTGATATCGCGATGGAATATCGGGGGATCAGCTTCCGTGTGTAAATATGAGATTCCCTTAGCTGAACCTAAAGCAATCCGTAGTCTCATCGCAAAGTCTAGAGGCTCTTTTAATTTAACTGCAAAAACACAAATTTGTATATAGCCCTTGAGACTTGGAAGTTTACAGCACACAAAATCATCTATGCTGCTTAATATGTCATATGAAAAGACATCCACATTAAGTACAGTGAATAGCAGTGGGTAGTCTTTCTTGATCCACATAGAGAACAAGCAGCGGATGACTCAGTGAAGAAGTAGAACATACCAGATATATTGTCTCGCAAAGTACCATTTTCCATGTACTCATAAACCAGCATCTGCAGGCGTGACAATACAAGCAATAAGAGAAACATATATAGGTTTTTGGACCTCAACCGGAAGAGGGTTTGGACAACAGTACCTGCTCGCCTTCTTCATCGCAGAATCCAAGCAATGAAACAAGGTTTCTGTGATGCAATCTCGATAACAATTCAATTTCAGTTAGGAACTCCCTCTCACCCTGCAATGATCCCTCTTGTGCTCTTTTAATTGCCACAACTGTTCCGCTACCAAGGGTGCCTTTGTAGACCTTTCCATAACCTCCTTGCCCAATTTGAGTGGAACTATTAAAATTGTCCGTAGCCAGAGCCAGCTCAGCATAAGTGAAGCTCTTCACACCTTCGATTTTCAGAGAAGCTTTGGAAGCTGCACATGGATGAATCAAACTTGTAATAACAAAACCAAAAACATATGACCACTACTAATACACAATTTCGATAGATAATCTACTCTGAACACACATATTGGCATCCACAAGATCATGCTTACCTCGCTTTCTTCTAACAACCGCACTGTATCTTTTCATACGTTTCTTCATAATGATAAGGGCAATAATAGCGGTTAGCGTAACTGCAACTGCAGCTGAACCAAGAACAATTCCCGCAACTGCACCCTTACTTAAACCAGATGGCGAAGCTGAAGGGAACACTACAAAACCAAAAAAGCATGACGGTCAAAACAAAGCTCAATTATGCAAAAGTTGTAAGAAAATATAGGCAAGTCATTCTCTATTGTTATTAGGAACGCTGAGAAACAAATAACACTTTTGTGTTTAATGTGGCAGAAAGACATCAGCTTGTTTACTTGTACTTAAAACCAAGTTCTGTATTGAAATGAATTCCAGAGGACGACTACTCTGCTACTAACCATCTCTGTAGACATCTAACAATGTGAAATTCATAAGCTCATAAGGACCAAACAGATCTTCGTCTCGGATATTCCATCCAGTGAACATGGCCCTTATCCGCTGAACCTCGCTACGATTGAATATGAAAGAATTGTTGGCATTTGAACCAAAAACAGGAAAGAACTTCAAGTACATTCGAAGTCTAGGTCCTTTTTGCCACTGGAATGAGTCAAGGCGCAGCTGATACAGATTCAAACTAAGGCCAGAGGTGATGTATTGCTGAAATTCGGATCTGTAAGGAACAAAATCCGAGAAACCAGGACTTTTCAACCGATATCCCACAAGCAGAGGAGCAGCACAAAAACACCGTCTAAGAGGTTCTGGTGAAAATTCATAAGGGGGTGGGCATTCAGAACAAGTTGTAGTGTTAGAATTGGTTGAACCCTGATTATTGTCTTCCTCAGTTAGAGGTCCACATAATCGAAGCAGATTTCCATCTGAGCATATCGGATTCCCCTGAAGCCTGGAAAGCAAACAATGTCAAATGATACCAGAAAAGTGGACAGTAATCTGAGGGAAGGAGTTTATCACATCTTAGAAGGAGTAAACAAGATTATTTTTTTCTTTAAATGTTTATATACATCATTTAGTAGCTAGGATAATATGCAAAGCAAAATAGTATGCATGGGCACCTAATAAAGAGTAATAGGAAAGCGCAGATGCAAACCAGATAGTCACATTTGGGCGAAGGTCAGATCTGCCAGAAATATTTGAAAACCTATTGTTCCGCAGATCCCTGAAAAAAACATAAAGGAACTGATGGTCGTCAAGAGATGATTTAAAAAGAAAGTTGGAACATGCTGGTAGGTCAAAGGAAAGGAGATATGATTGGTGTTGTAACAGTCATACACAATAATAGTCTCGGTTGAATTCAGTTCTCTTTCTTGCCATATTCTAGAGGGAATCGAACCACTCAGATCATTGTTTGCAAGCGACCTGCAACATTAGGTAGACAACAAGACAAACCATCAGCCATCTTTCTATCCAAAAATGATAAAACGAATAAGTGCATCTCAGAAACCAAAAAGTGACTACACCAATCAAACACACTTACAACTTTTGAAGTCGTGGAAGACCTGAGAAATTTGTTGGAATGGTTCCAGTTAGACTGTTATTGGACATATCGCTACAGTATTTTCATCAGATAACAAAGTTAAAAGCACTTCGTTTCCTACCAAATAATAAAAATCAAAGGCCAGAATTGCGAAAAGCGCTAAGAGTTTACATGGTTGTGATACTATCAGACAGCTTCCCTGTAGGTATAGATCCATTTAACTGATTTCGACTTAGGTCCCTGGAATTCATGTCGAACAATCAGAAACAGGTGATAGCTAAGGTAGCTGCAGGATTATTTAAGGAAACGGCTAGATAAGTTTTAAGACTTACAAATAACCAAGTTTCGGGATACTGCTAAGATCAGGCACTGGCCCTTCCAAGCTGCAGTTCCTAAGACTCCTGCACGTGGACAGATAGAAAAATGTGCATAGGTTAGCATAACATGCTCCTACATCTTATGTCCAAAAGATTTTTTTTTAAAATCAGAAAATAGACTACCAGTCTCTCTAAATTTAGAATGCACTATCTTAATTAGCTAATTTTGTTAATTTCCATCCCCAGAGCTTAAGATATGCACAGTTTAATTAAAATCCAATGCATTAACAGAAGATGAAATCTCCTCCAGCCTCGCACTTCAGTGACTTTGAGTTCAATCACATTGAGAAACTAGCACTTACATCTTCAAAAGTTTAGACATGTTTCCATAAGATTGTGGAATCGTAGTCCCATCAAAGTGATTGTTATCTAATTGTCTGCCAAAATAAACACGAGGAAAAAGGTCAAAAACAAAAGGACCACCAGTCGGTATGGTGACAGGACCAGGTAAATCGAAAGAAATCAGTGACATGAACTTACAGGATAAGCAAATTTGGCATGTTTGATAACTCAGGAGGAAGATAGCCTGATAAGTTGTTGTTGTCAAGAAGGCTGTAAGAAAAATAAGTAGTGTATACAAAACATTAAATAGGTAAAGCGTGTGTAGCATGTTATAAACTTGAAAGCGGAGATTAGGTATAAAAACATAACATTTTTCAAGTAAGATGATTTAAGCCAGCTAATGATACCAACTCACATGTGAACAATTGACGGTAGACTTCCAAGCTCGGGTGGTATCTGCCCGCTAATCGAATTATTATTCATGTGACTGGGAAAAAGATAAGATAGACAATAAATGTAACAAACTCAGCAGAAAAGGAATCACCATTAGCAAAGAAAAACAGCCATGTACAACTGAACTGAGCATCAGATTAAAGAACTCACAAGTGCTTTGTTTTGTTTAAGTTTGCAAAAGATTTGGGTACTGGTCCTGATATACGGTTTTCATCAATCTGTATTCTATCCAAGTTAGGAAGAAATCCAAGCTCATCGGGTAAGTTTCCAGTTAATAGATTCCCATTCAAGAGCCTGGAAAAGTCACATAAAGTTAGAAGCCAAGCAAAAGGCAAACCAATGACTATTTAAGGAAGTCAACAAGAATCTCAAAGACTTACAAGAGTTGTAAAGACTTGATATTCCCAATTTCCTTTGGTATAGTTCCGGTGATCTTGTTCCACATGAAACTCCTGGCATTAGAGAAGAAGAAGAAGTCGTAACAATAATACACAAAGAAAATTATATTCACCACCATTGGGGTATGACTAGAAAGATCAAGTAATATATATATATATATATATATATATATATCACGTACAGGATAGTAAGACGAGTCAACCGGCCAAGCTCCGGGGACAAGTTTCCTGAGAGGTTCATACTGAACAATTGCCTTCAAGTAAACAAAAAAAGCAAGATACTCAAAACAAGTCTCAAGGAAGACAAGAAATGCTTAAGGAGAAAGGGGTAAAGAAAAGACAATACAGTTCGCTGACATGAAGATAACCATCATCAAGAGAGGAATTGAAGCAGACAACACCAGTCCAATTCGAATTGCACGGGTCTCTTCCACGCTTCCAATTACTCAATCTATGAACAGGATCGTTCAGACTGTCTTTGATGGCTCGCAAAGCCCTCACTGAATCCAACAAAAAAAAAACATCGTCGATCAGTCTCAGACACAAGTTGTTTGAAGTCTAAACAAAAGAGAAGGTAGATTAACAAAAAAAAAAAAAAAGGAAACCTTCGACGGGATTGGTGATGTCGTCTTGAGCAAAAGTAGAAGAAGAGAAACAAAAGAAGAAGACGAAAAGAAGACGAAGGAGACAAAAGGAGACATGGGTCGAAAACATAGCGAGAGAGGAAACAGACCCAAGAAGAAACAAAATCTCTCTCGAGAGAGAGAGATAGTTAAAAGGAAAAGGCAATGACCAGGTTAGTAGAGACTGAAGAAGACGACCAGGTAAGAGGGAAGTGGTTGGTATTGGGTGGGAGCATTGAAGAGTACTGGTAAAACAAGGACATTTCCTTAGTTTGACAAATTCAGGTAGTGGATGAGACCGACGGAGCATCATCAAAATTGTCACTTTCGCCGCCGCCATTACTCTCCACCTTTCTTTCTTTCTTTCTTTCTTTCTCTTCCGTCAAAACCCATTAACTTTCTTCCTTAGTTTAATGATTGTTTGTTTGTGTAAACCTGCCCTTTGACCTTTTTTTGTCTCACTTTTTATTTTATTGACAGTAGGTAAAACTTGCCAGCCAAGTGCGATGAATTTACCAATGTTGTAAATAAATACGGTTACCTTTATATTCCACCTTGTTGTTATTATTTTGTTGCTTTCAAATGTATTAAAGATTTTAAGCGTAGTTGTATACCAATTGCGAATAAATAACATTAAGAGTCATATTGGTCTATCGAAATATTTAATGTAGTACTAAAGTTGATATACGTATGTGTATTTTGGTCCCCACGAATACTAAAAAGTCAGGAAAGATTTCCAAACGACTTTTATTGGGAAAAATGGTGTTTGATTATTTCTACAAGTGCGATTAAACTGTTGTAACCATTCTGTTAGTATGGTTGTGAATCACAACTTATAAGTATATGATTGAAACTTTGAAAGCGATAAACCCACACAGCGAAGACAAAAAAAAAAAAAAAAAAAAAAGCTAGGAATAACTAAAAATGGAAATATAAGAAGCTATGATTAAATTACTTAAACAAGAAGTACAATGTTGCGGCATTATTTGAAAAAGCATATATACACGTGAATTGTTACGGATAGATGGTTTCCTACTATATCATAGTTAAATCATCATTAATGCGATAGTAAAATATAAAAATATAGGTGATGAATTATTTGTTATTAGTGGTATTCAGTTCTCTTATCTCTAAATAAATAAATGAAAAAGGAAATAAACTTTAGTTGGTATAAGTAAGCATCACTAAGCTTTTGAATTAGCACAGGGACAGGGTCGAGGTTATTAAATGATACCGGTCCAATTCGGGGGTTTATCAAGGAGGTGTCTTCGTTTTACAATAGTTGGACCGATAAAGAAAAGCCCAAAAACTTAATAAAGAGAAGGCCCAAAAACGCTTGTCAAGAAAAAACACGCGCCAGGTAGGGGTCGAACCTACGGCCTTATTCCTAGGAAACAGACGCTCTATCCACTGAGCTACAGGCGCTTTTGACACTCCATGATTTCTTGAAAAATAATACTTCTGTTTGTCTCCTTTCTCCTTGGTTTCCTGTTTTTTTTTTTTTTAGGTTCATCATTTCTTTTGTAAGAGTCATATAGTATAGTGCGTGCTGCGTGGTATATTAAGAGGCCAAAAAAATAAATATTTTTTGTTTATCTTGTTTCTTTAATAGTACAAGACTTTTTAAAATTTTGAGTCAAAGAGTCAGACGTGGGGAGATGTTATATGCGATTATTGCTAAAAAAACTAGCATGTTGAAACAAGCAAATACATAAAAACTACTTGTAATGAAATGGACCTAATCCTAATGGGTACTAGGAGATTGATTAATTAAGCACTTAAAAGCAAATAATCAACTACATTAGAATAAAAAAGACGGGGGCAGACAAGATGCTGCGATGCTTCACGTGCCAATGTGCCTTTTAGCTTTTCATCACACTAATCATTTCTTTTTAAAATAAATCACACTAATAGACGAAAATAATACTAAAAATTAAAAACTCATAAAATTTTCTCAACTCAACTCATAATAATGTCATATGGGGGGGGGGGGGGGGGGGGGGGTAATTACTAATTATAAAGTTATTATAGTTAGTGACGTGACTTCTCTCTCCTCAGTTTTAAGTTAAGTACATCGTCTCTCTCTCTCTCTCTCTCTCCTTCCTACGACGCTCCTCGTTTCATTTCATAGAGAGAGAAAGCTTTCATCTCCATCATTCATTATCTCCGTTGTGCATTGTTCTCTCACCAAACATATTAATTATTCGTTTCAATTTCCATTTTCTCGGATTTCAAAATTCCAAAATGGAGAAATCATCAGATTCGAAGTTCTCCGATCCAATTCCACTTCCCAATAATCCAAATGCCGATCCGATCCCTCCTTCTTCCTTCCACCGCCGATCTCGCTCCGACGACATGTCTATGTTCATGTTCATGGATCCCCTCTCCTCCGGCGCACCACCTTCCTCCGACGACCTTCCTTCCGACGACGATCTCTTCTCGTCCTTCATCGACGTCGATAGCCTCACATCTAATCCAAATCCTTTTCCGAATCAATCTCTCTCTTCCAACTCCGCTTCCGGCGCTAATCCTAATCCTCCTCCTCCTCCGCAGTCTTCTTCTCGTCCTCGTCACCGTCACAGCAATTCCGTTGACGCTGGATGCGCCATGTATGCTGGTGAAATCATGGACGCTAAGAAAGCTATGCCTCCTGAAAAACTCTCCGAGCTTTGGAACATTGATCCCAAACGCGCCAAAAGGTTCGTCTTCTTCTATAATTGAAATAAAAATCGATGGAGAATGATTTTTTTTGAGGAATTAACAGAATTAGGGATTTGGATTTTGGAATATAGGATATTAGCGAATCGTCAATCTGCAGCTCGATCCAAGGAGAGAAAAGCTCGATACATTCAAGAACTTGAGCGTAAGGTTCAATCGCTTCAAACCGAAGCCACCACTCTCTCTGCTCAGCTCACTCTCTACCAGGTTTTTGTTTCTCTTCGATTCCTTCTTTGTTGATCTCACCTGATTCAGTCATAACAAAAAAGGACAGCTTCTTGATACGGAAGTTTTCCAATTTTGATTGTGATACAGAGAGACACAAATGGACTAGCAAACGAGAACACAGAGCTGAAACTTAGGTTACAAGCAATGGAGCAACAAGCTCAGCTTCGTAATGGTAAAAAGCCTTATTCCTCTCTTATGCATTTTTTTGGTAACGTTTTCTGTTTCTCTCTGCCATCTTCAATCTGATTTGGTTGGTGACAGCTCTAAACGAAGCTCTGAGGAAAGAAGTTGAGAGGATGAAGATGGAGACAGGGGAAATCTCTGGGAATTCAGATTCGTTTGATATGGGAATGCAGCAGATTCAGTATTCTTCTTCAACGTTCATGGCGATTCCACCATATCATGGCTCGATGAACGGCCAGGATATGCAGCAGATGCATACTAGTTTCAACAATCCAATGGAGATGTCGAATTCTCAAAGCGTATCGGACTTTCTACAGAACGGGCGATTGCAAGGGCTAGAGATAAGTAGCAATAGCTCAAGCTTAGTCAAATCTGAAGGACCTTCCCTCTCTGCTAGTGAGAGTAGCTCTGCGTATTGACAACAAGGCTATGTTGTGGATGATATTATCTGTTAATAGGCTCTTTTTTTCTTCCAATTCATTTGATTCACTTTTGATTATTTATTATTCTTTTTTCTTTTTCTCTGCTGGGGGTGCCAATGTGCAAGAAAGGACGTAAAAAATTGTGTTGGTTTAAAAATTGTTGATTGTGAGTTTTATTGTTTGCTACTCCCATTGTTTGTTCTTCAAGGAACTAACAAGGCTAAAATAAATTTCATTTTCCTTTGGATACAGACAATGATCGTTGCTTCATTTTATTTTATTTTACAATCATGTTTACAAATTTAAGGCAAGTGAGTGACATGAATGTATTATCATTTTCACGATTTATAAAATAACAAGTTGTAAGTTTTGTTTTTACAAAACCAACTAGTCTCCCGTGTCTTCCAGCACAATGAAATTGTGTTGCATATATGTTGGAAAAAAAAAAGAAAAAGAAGAGAGCTCAGAGGGTGGCTTATACATCTGAGAAATCAGAAGAATGCGAAGGACCCAACCAACGCGGATGCCAATTTCGTCACAGCTCATGCACCAAGCGGAAATCGAACCCGGGTCTGTACCGTGGCAGGGTACTATTCTACCACTAGACCACTGGTGCTTTGATGGCATTGAATAAGTTTTACAGTATATATATATATTATCAAAAAATCTTTAACTCACATTTTGTATCCAGTTATCAATACAGTAAGTTGGTAAGGAATTAGTTAGACCAAATAGTGTATATAGACATATAGTAAACTCATTTACAAAAGAAAAAAAAGATATGTTTAGTGAAGAAGATTAGAGAAGAGAAGGTAAAAGAAAATCACGTTGTCAATTCTAACGGACTATGTTGGCCCAATCTCCTTAAACTTCTTAGGGTTCCCATTTTGAAACGACAGGCCCAAGTCCAAATATCTTGTCATTGACCTTGTCACTTGTCAGCTGTGAGTGTTTTTTTCTATGAAATCGCAATTAATAGCCTAAAGAAGCCTTCAATAATAAAAATAAAGGTTATGGTCAAACTTAACACAATTAAGTTAACGACTAAAACTCGCTGAGAATTATAATATTAGTACTGAAGTCTGGATTAGTCTCTTTTTTTTTTTTGTGTCGGTAAAATACTGGAATACTAGTTGAGAAGAAATATCAAGACGAAGATTGATGAGAGATGACGTATGTGCTGCGGTCATGCGCCTTTTCTTTATTAATTTCCCCCTTAAGTATATTCTCTTCGTGCGACGGTCCTAGAACCCAACCTTGTCACGTCTCTAATTCGTAACTACAAAACGATAATTTTTTTTTTTTTTGGGGGTGTAAGAAAGAAACGATCAAAATTGATATAATGCAATGGTGATTACTGATTAATGAACTCTCCTATAAATGTTCTACCAAACATTTATTATATTTTCTATTAAGTATTTTAGATACGTTAACATGCGAAATGATCACCTCACCAGCATAGCATCCTCTTAGAATTTTTTTTTTTTTTTTTTTTTTTTTTTAACTAGCATATGAGAGTTATTGTCAAAATAAAAAGAAGATGTGGACAAATATTTTATTTTAAAAATTAAATATACTGTGTGATTTATTTCCCTTAAAATGTTTATATTTTTTTATGATAGCTCAGTACAGCAACAATAGTATATTTTCTAAGGCCCAGAGTTGGCCCTAATTTAATTTGGAGTGATACAACAAAACAAACATTAATAAGAGTCTCTCTCTCTCTCTGCTTTCGGCCAAACAACCTTATTTTTTCCCCTCTCCTCTGGGAGATCTCCAGATTTCTCTCCTTCTTCTTCGCGCCCCCTGAAAAACTCTTTACTCGTTCTTTTCCGTTTCTCTTGCCGGCAGATCGACTCCTTTTTAATCCTCCGATCCAATTTTCCCGGTATCGATCCCTCATTCTTTCTAGGTCTTCCTTTGAAAAACAAACCCCTATTGCTTCCTTCTCGAAACCTCAATTTTACCCTTACCCCATCCAATTCTCCCTCGATTCTGCAGTTATGGCGCTTAGGGTTACCTTCACCTACTCCAGCTACGTTGCTCGGAACCTTGCTTCATCATCCGCCGGGACTCGTGTCGGTACCAGCGACGTTAGATCATGCTTCGAATCATGGATTCGTCCCAGGTTCTGCCCTCAGAATCAGATACCCGAAATTGAAAAATCTACCGGAGCCAACAACAACTCATGGCTTGGTCCCAGCTCAAGCCCTCGTGCTCGTCCACCTTCTTCTTCTTCTTCTTCTTCTTCTATGTACAGCACCATCGCCAGGGAGATCCTCGAAGAAGGAAGCAAGAGTCCGCTTGTTATGGGTATGATCTCAATCATGAGATTGGCTGGTGGAGCTCCTGAGCTTCCCGGTATGAACGTTCTCGGGATCTCTCCCTTTAAGACCTCTTCTGTTATACCCTTCCTTAGGGGTTCCAAGTGGATGCCCTGTAGTATTCCGGCGACGTTATCAACTGATATCACTGAGGTTGATAGGGTTGGAGGAGGAAAGGTTTGTGATGCTAAAATTAAGTTGGAGTTGAGTGATAAGGTCTCCAATCCTGGTAACGGTTGGGTTAATAAGCTGTTGAATATCTGTTCTGAGGATGCTAAGGCAGCTTTCACGGCGGTTACTGTTTCTCTCCTTTTCCGGTCGGCTTTGGCTGAGCCTAAGTCTATACCTTCGACATCTATGTACCCTACTCTTGATGTGGGTGATCGTGTTATGGCTGAGAAGGTGAGAGAATATACTACTGGCTATGTAAATTTTGGGTTTTGCTATCGTAGTTTGGTGTTTGATCTTATGAGGTTTTTTAAAAATGGTTGCTTTCCATCAATTCTGCATTATAGGGACTAAATTTTTGTTATGGAAATGGTCTTATATGTGTCTTAGGATGCACATCAATCTTTTAATTGGTGTGTGTGGCTTTAATGTCTGAGTGATTGATCTACTTTTGTGTTGGACAGGTCTCATACTTTTTCAGAAAGCCAGAGGTTTCAGACATAGTTATCTTTAAGGCTCCTCCTATTTTGCTGGTATATCTCACGATTTCTGGTTTTTTTTTTAAGTGTTTTGAAAACCTGTTTCAAGAGGTGCTTGATATTCTCCTTTTGAATTGCAGGAACATGGTTACAGTTGTACTGATGTTTTCATAAAAAGGATAGTTGCTAGCGAAGGTGACTGGGTTGAAGTAAGCCCTTATCTCTCTAACCCACTTGTTGATTGATCCTATTCATCCATTGAAGTCTTTGTTCACCTTTATCGGTATCACTTCTCTAGTGGGATTCTTGATGAAAACAGCCTCCTCAAAACAGACCCTTAACCTTTGTTTTCCTGTTTTTGTATCATTCTCTTGTCTAACCTATCAATGCTGTATCATGTAGGTTTGTAATGGAAAGCTCTTAGTTAATGACTCTGTTCAAGTAGAGGATTTTGTCTTAGAGCCGATTAACTACGAAATGGAACCGATGGTAAGCAAACTTGCACTTTCTAATTTAAGGATTTCTTGACCTATAAAGTTGTTAAAAAGAATGCTGTTAATTTGGCTTTTTTTTCCTGTTTATTTGCAGTTCGTCCCTGAAGGTTATGTCTTTGTTCTAGGAGACAACCGCAACAAAAGCTTTGATTCTCATAACTGGTAAACCACTTTGGAAATTATCTTTTCTTTAATGGTTCTTCTTTTTTAAACTTTGAAAACTCTGTTGATTCATGGATGATTTGGTGAATGTAAAACGCAGGGGTCCACTTCCAATAAAGAACATCATAGGGAGATCTGTGTTCCGGTATTGGCCACCGAGCAAAGTGTCAGACATAATACACCATGAACAAGTTATCCAAAAGAGAGCTGTTGATGTTTCATGACCAATGCAGGGTGGTTCTTAGGATTAAGCATAAAATTGAATAGATGAGCCGAGCCAACCATTTTGGCAAGGAAGGCTACAGAGCAATTTTTTCTTCCTGTCTACACTTCTATAGAAGACATGGAATGCAATGGGAAATCCATAAGAAGAAAACTGATACTTTTGCTTTGATTTTTTTTGTTGTGTTGAAACCTTAATGCAACCATTGTTATTGGCAGTCGCTGTCAAACATAAGGGCAAACTGTTTTTTTCTAGTATTTTTTTGTGAAGTATCCTGTAAACGTTCTTTTCCCAAGCTCTGTAATGTAGTGTTTAAGAAGTGCTGATATCTTTCTACCCAATAAAAAAAAAGTGCTGATTTCTTTGTTACTACTGATGAGTAATGATGATGTTAAAATCCAGGAGTTTCATTTTAATATAACTGTTTATGTTGGAATTTGCAGGTTATCGTAGGTTATGAGAAGTTTTAAATAGATTTTGTATATGAAAATGGTGTTATTTGTTTTTCAATGTAAACCGTACCAAACTAAAAATGCAGGGATAAAGAGAGAGCTCAGGGAAGTGAGGCAATTACATCCGAGCATGATACCACGAGACAGATTTTTTAGAAATCTGAGCAAAAAATAGAAAAGAAGAGCTCAGGAGGGTGGCTTGTACATCTGAGAAATCAGAAGAATGCGAAGGACACAACCAACGCGGATGCCAAATTCATCACAGCTCATGCACCAGCCGGGAATCGAACCCGGGTCTGTACCGTGGCAGGGTACTATTCTACCACTAGACCACTGGTGCTTTGTTCTATGCTAATATCAGTAATAGCTTATATATATATATATATATCCCTTTTCTTAACAGAAAGCTTCTTTGTTTCACATCGGATTGGGTGGGTAGGTATTTTAACTCGCATTCGAGTAGGTACCTAACGAAAACAATTAGAACTGAGTAGTGGTAGATTCATAAAAAGGAGTCTAAAAACCAAACATATGAGTTGAGTATCCCATAGAAAGGAGCCTAAAAAAATCAAATATATGTTTTCAGTGTTGACGAATATACCACAGACTTTTGAATACAGAGTTGTAATACTAAATCCAAAGAAAAACAAAAACCTACTGTGTATAATAAAAATGGATCATCAAAGCTGTTCCCTTTTCCTCCCCTCCCCTCACTCTCTACTTCATTTTTTTTTCCCCCATACGGTGTGTGGAAGGGTTGTTGATTTTTTCAGTCTCCCCTACTTCTCTGCTATGCGATTTAAAAAAGAGAACAAAACAAAAGAAGAGAAATTAAAAAGTTTTTCTTTCGACAAATCTGGTACAAAGAGCGTTGATATTTAAAAAAAAAAAAAAAAATAGCGATCATCAAAGCTTTAGGCTTGAAAATCTTTATTTGAGTTCCATACAGGAGCCACCGTCTTTTGAACTCCTCCACCACCATCTGATAACACTCCGCTTCCATTTTCTGCTGCTATTAGCGGATCTTTCTCGCTCTCCTTCATCTAACAAACCCAAAGCAGAAGGAAGGATCTCACATCATTTTTTGTTATTCTTATACAGAAACAAAACTAAGCAATATAACCAGTCAGTATAGTATAGACCTCAAGGAGTAGACCTTTTACCAACAAGGAGTAGACCTTTTTATTATGGATCAGGGATCAATATATTGGTGTCCAGATTTCAGTATATAGAGCCAACAAAAAGATATTAGCGAAAAAGAGAGATGAAGATATATATACCTGTGGCAACTGCGTTGATGTTTCACTTGCCTTCTGCTGAGTCTCAATCGAGCAGTAGTAGGAATAAACAACCATTCCAATCACAGCCACCAGAATACCGAGAATGTTGCGCCAGTCAAATGGGTCTCGCAGCAACACATAGCCAAATGCTAGAACCAGGCATGTTTTGAGATGTCCCAGAACTTGATATGTGACAGGAGATGTCTTTCCAATGACAAGAAAAGTGCTGAAGTTTACAGAGACTGATATGAGGCAGGACAGCACGATGAAGAACTGCAGTCAACAAAGAAGCACTCGTCAATATGCAGAATCGACAAAGAAGCAAGAAGACTGGTAAATAATTTTGATTGAATTCCTGGAAGATTGAGTCTCACCACTACTTGAGAAGTGTACTTGAAGGCAAACACGTTCTGGTTGGTAAGGAGCCCATCTAAAAATGGCCCAGTGACGAAAAGAGTGATTGCTTGATATGGGCAAGACTGATACAGAAGTTGCGTGGATGAAACTTTGAATTTCTTCTGGATGGTATTTGTCATCTGTGTACATTTGGTTAAGGTAACAGCATTGGATTGGCTTAAGACAAGATATATAGAAAGTTGAAAGAATAAAGCAATGAGAAAAGAAAGGCTAAGCATAGGATACAATTTGAGCAACACAAGTTGTGATAACAGCCAGCACTGACAAGATAGAACCCAGCATATTAAGCTGAAGATCTGTGACGGTAGCGATTCCAACACCAAGGAGAAGGATGGTTAAGGAAAACTGGATTTTCCGACTGCAAACAAAATAAAAGTGTGTCATTAAATAGGCCCGTGATCTGAAACTAGCTACAGAACGTTGAGAGCTAACCTGAACTTTTTCCTGAAAAAGAGGGTCTCCAAGAGAACAGTGCAGGGAATAATTGCTAGTTTTGTCATCTATTATTAAAGGAAGAGAAGAGGGTTAGAACAGCACAAGTTCAAATGGATATCGCATCATGCAATAGCTGAAATGACAAATATACCTGGTAGAAACCGACAGAATTAAAGCCCAGGCTGAGGTTCAATAGTCCTATGGATATCCCATTCAATATGCCAAACCCCATCACAGCTCGTGGATCAAAAGGCTTGTGCTCGAACATCTTCATCCATAATGCCACATGAAGGGAACAAAATGTGACCAAAAGATGCCAACTTGTCAAAGTAGTCGCTGTACATACAAAATAACAAGAGTAAGTAGAGAAGATCAATTGCATAAGATGACATATTAGCAGCTACGAGAAAAATGGGGGTAGAACAGTCTCTTGATCAGTATAATACTACATCATAACTGTCGGTGTATCTTAGGGATAAAACAAAGAGTCCCACAGAAAAGAAGAGCTAAAGAGAGTAATAAAAGGACCTCATAAAGTAAGAAGACATTTACACAAACATCACTATCAAAGTTACAGTAGCATCTAAATTCTAAAACATACATACCAAGGATGTGAAACTTTCTTAACACATACAATCATGGAGGCAATTATGGATCATAAGGTGCCAAAGAGATGATAGCATGAAGTAAAATGAGCTATATAATCTATTAAAATTTCAGCTCATTCCTCAGATTTCCATAAGATAAAACAGGCTCGCAAAACACGAATGGATCCAGAGGAAACAATATCGGGAAGCAACATGGATATAGATAAACAAAAGGAGCATGTGAAATGAGAAAGAAAGGATACCGAAAGTGAAGCCAAGGGTGCTAATAAGGGCTTTGTTACAGATCACGATCGAGACGGACGACACAACGGACAAACTCAAAGCGCCGATTGTTCCCAGCTGGAACTTCTGGCCCTCGCTCATCTTCGCTCTCTCCTAAAAAATCTCTCGCTTCAATCACGATCTACGATGATCTAAATCCACCCCAGAAAAAAAAAATCAGATTAGGATTCCGAATCATTAACGCTAGTAGGGAGAGGAAACGAGAAGAAAACAAGAGCGATCTGGAGAAAAAACGAACCTCAGCCGTGCATAACGGAAACGAAAATGCGAGAGAAATCGAAGCTGAAGGGAGCTCAGCTGCAGCACAAATGGAGAAATAATAGAAACTGGTCAGTCGGGAGAGAAACGAAGAAGAATTATTGAAAGCCAGAAGCCATTAAACCCTAGATCTGCCGTTATGAGACAGAGATCAAGATATTTTTTTAAAAGTGTTGTTGATAAAGGAAAACAAATTCAAGAGACGCGAAATGAAGAAACGAGAAGATAAAAAGGGAGGGAAGAGAGAGAGAGAGAGAGAGAGAGAGAGAGGAACTCACAGGAGGAAGGAATCAGAGAACCAGAGAGAATTCAAAACTTCGACGGAGGAGAAGAGATTCAGATTTTGTATTATTATTATAAAAAGGCAAAAAATAAAAAATGCTATTTCTGCAATGAGATGGGTCTCTCTCTCTCTCTCTCTCTCTTTGCCTGCAGTCACACCACCACCGTCCAGAGAAAAAATAGTGAGAGAGAGGAAGAAGATACATTACTTGTTTTGGCCCTACCAGGAATTTTCACCGCGGGATATTATCGTAATTATGAAATAAAAATCTCATTATCTACGTTGATCTTTTGCTTTTTTTTTACCGTTGGTTTTCTTTGTAAGAAATTCACTCCACAGTAATTTTATTTCATTTATTGTGGCAACTTTACCTGTCATTAAATGGAGAAAAATGTTCCAATTTGTGTTTTTTTTAGTTGGAGTGTCGATGGTTTATTTGTAGCAAGGTTTTCACCAACTGATGACTACATTTTTCTGTATGTTTTTTCAGTTAATGCTGCTTCTTTTTGGGTAAAATTTATGATAGCAAGACAATAGATTTTAACCTCATCCAACGGTAAAACATAATTTAAATGCATATAATCAAATCTTCTTAACAAACAAAATAAATAGAGGCGTTATTGGTGTTTGTCACCCAAATGTATAGTAGTATATAACTTATCCATTGAACGTACTGAAAAAAAAATTGGGTGAATGAAAACAAATGGAAAAAATAAAATTAAAAAAAAAAGAAACAGCAAAACACTCTTGTGTAAATGTTGTTTCTCTATCAGCAAAGGCTGGGGTAAAACTGAGTAGTCGACTTGAAAGCTACAGCGTCTGCTATGACCTGCACCGACTTCTCATCTGTTTGACTTTCTTTCATATTGGTATCGCATCCCCAAACCCTGACCGCAAGCCTACGGCATTTTGGTGAAGATTCCCTGAAATAGGTTTTGTACCACTTGATCACATCTTTCTTCTGTATGTTTCTCAGTTCTTCTGCTACTTTGTGGGAGAAATCAAACATGTACCTGCGACGGTTAACACCCATTTTGAATTTACTTGGTGGCCGATGTGGATCAAAGCAACTCACAGAATCTTCATATGAAACTAAATGAGATCGTTACCTTTTGTCAACAATCTGACTCCATAACTCATTTGTCTCAGACAAGAGAGAGGGATCCTTTTCCAGCAATCTAGCAATCACACCGCTTCTATAATCTTCAAAGGATTCTTCATCCAATTGTTCCTGCAATTACAGCCCCGAGTAACATTAGTAGAGCTACGTGGGATACTATTTAACAAAACTCAGAGGTTTTCTTTTTTTTTTGACAATTTTTTGACAAACTCAGAGGTTTTCTTTTTGATTACAAACTTACCAACAGCCCTTCAATCTCTTTTATGAAGTTGTCGACTCTCCCGAGCAAATGGACTGGACCGTACTTGGAAGATTGAACAGAGAAACAGAAACCATGGACACGATACGTTAAGCGAGGGGCACACTGGACAACATAACCAAGCTGTTCCTTTGTCCTATATCCAAATTCGCATTTATTTGACTATACATAAATACAATTTGATTTATCAAACAAAATAGGTAAACATGACTAACCTCAACTGATTGAACAATGGTTCTTCTATGATTTCATTAAAGAGATCCAGCATAGCTTTCATTCTTGTTGACTGAGCTTCTTCAGGCTCGATTTGATAGTAAAGCTGCAAATCAGATTTAGGTTCAAATTCAGAACCAAGATTCTACCAGAGGAAAGTACTATGTTTGCTTCTTGGCCAACTCATATTACAGAAAAGACAATTTCCCTTTTACCTCAACTACTGAGTTCGTTTCAGATTTGTTCTTCACACTGACATCTCTTACAAGTTTGGCACTCACAGGGAAACGTGTTATCTGCTCTCCATGTCTACATTTGCTTGGGAGCGGTTCAACCGTCAAACTCTTTTTAAATATGTTTGATATGTTCACTGCTTCGTCTTCAGACAAATTACCATGACATAGAGCCTCCATAAATATCTGAAAACATAAATAGAAATGTTACCTAACCTTTGCCTGATTTAAACAAACGTCGAGAATAATCACAAGAGCTGTTTATTAAGCAAATTAGGAATCACACTGATGCAGTATGTTACCTGAGAACGGAGTTCAGGAATAAAGCTGTTGAGATCATCGAGAGACAAATCATTTAGTACAGACAACTTTTCGTCACTGTCATAGATTCGCTTACACAAGAGCTGCAGTCTCAAGTATGTGGAATGGTTCAATGGCTTCATATTAGTGTTTCTTAACCCTCTCTCCATGTTTTCTTTGATAACCTACAAGGTTAGATTGAAAAAGTAGCTGAATCAAGAATGAATGAGGATAAGAAAATGACACTAAATTAAACTTCAAGATTAAATGAGGATAAAAAGTATGACAAATTATACATGCAAACATTCACATACCTTAAATCGCTCTAGGCTTGGCATGAAGGATTTGGCTATGGTTAAGATTTTTGATAAAAGAGCTGGAATTTTCTCATTAAAGCCATACACTTTAAGCTCTAGTTTATCACCAGACATAGATAAAGAAGTTTCAAGTTTTGCTATACTGGCCTGCAGAAATTCAGATATTCATGTCAATACTAAAACAAAAACATCTAAAAATGTCTTTCTAAAAAATAGTTACTTGCCTGGTAGATTATCTCGTTTAACTCGTCTTTCAGAAGGTTAATAAATAATTCTGTCAAAAGGCAGTTCTTCACACTGGCATATGCCCCATTCAGATTTATGCGGAAGTACGTATTTGCACGAGGAACCTTAAAAGTTTCGTCAAGTTTGTACCAGAACTTCATGAACGGTTCATCAATTATACATCTAGGTGGAGACTGAGTTTTGGGATCCACATCAGAGTTAATGGCTCGGATCGAAAAATCACATGGGATAAACTGATTTTTCGAGGGAAGATGCAAAGAGGCATCTACTTCTGAAGGATTGGTCCATGTTTCCATCAACGACAATGGAACATCTTCCTCAATGTAACGAGAACCAAACCAAGGCTCTTGCTGGAACTCTGAAACAAGCGAAGTTTGAAAATAGATAGTAAAAATATAAATATACATCCAAAAGTTACATACTCAAGGAAACTTTAACATACCTTCTGACTTGATGGATTTCGAAACAACATCAATCCGCATGTTTTTTGGTGTGAAGAAACCCATAAGATCTTCTATCAACTTTGGATCCCATGTCTGGTATACATAATCACCATAAATAACGTGCTCCACCGGATACGCAAGCATATTCTCTGTACAATATTACTTACAATGATTTAAAAACTCATGACCATGATGAAGATTTTAACATTACATGTACACATCTATGCATGGTAAGTTCTGAAACTAATAAGTTGAACCACTATTAGCCCCTTAATAGATTCACTCAAAAAGAACTAGACAAATGAGTATATAAGCACAAACCTGAGAGCTCAACAGCATAATCGTCTGCCGCCTGCTCCTCAGCAAATTTAAAGTCCATGTTCCCAATATCTTGGAGTTCCTTAAATATCCATTCTTGTGGTGACACATCACGCAATAGCTTGAGATATTGATAAACGTAACCAATGATGTCATAAACCTGTTAACAAAAGTTGTCATAAGGTCAAAATGAGAATTGGTACCATAACAAAAGTAAATCTGACAAGCACGCGACTATATGCAGCTAGCAACAGGCTATGTCAATTTGCCAACCAGAACATGAAACCAGTATAGATTTTACTTGAAAAGTTAGGGACAGAGGGTTATATATACAATTGAAAATGATTGAATCTTTCCCTGCGCCAAACTTCAGAAATATTAACTATATAAAATATATGTAAAGTTACCTTCTCTAAACCAGAGTCAGTAAGATGTATGGACATGCCAAAAACATAGGCTAGAGACGAGCGGTTAATTCCATCATCCCCAACACCAGCAGAGAGAGAGGTTGCCCAACCCCTACCTTTGAGGAATGAATGCAGACTTCCTCTACCCTCTAAAACAAAATGTTAAAACAACATTCTTCAATGCGCACATGCACAAGTAAACTTGAAGAAAATGCTATACAAAAGATAAAATGGATTTGATTTCTTACCATGTCCTAATAGATGTGCTAGATAGTCTTCCGGCTTCTTCACATAGGCATGGCGAAGAGGGGGGAGAGTCCATGTCAAATCAAGAATATGAACATCTTTAACCGCTTCTAGGCGATATAATTTACCGCCTTTCCAAATAGGACCTTCTGCCTCCAGAGTTGGCCTGATTTTGGATCCGTTTTTTACAGCACCAAATAGTTCTACAACCCAACTTTCAAGCATATCAAGAGATTCTGCAAGATTTAAAGGTGGCCATTAAATTACAACAAATTAAAATAGTAACACAAGCCAATCTTTAGGAATGTATATAGAGACTTTCCAAGAATCACCACCAAACACATTATACATCGAGAGAATTTTACCTCCCCCAATGACAACGAGCTTCATTAATCCACCATGGTAATATTCTTTATATAATTTCACAATACATTCCCGTAAGTCAACCCCATTTTCCATTGAACCACTTAAGCTCTTCTTGTTACCTTCCAGAGCACATAAAGGACACATTTACATTAAAAAATTTCATGAATATCTTAAGTGTGGCAAGAAAGGTACTCCGAGATATCCTTACCCCATGCAAACCTATTAAAAGGATGACCCTTTGCAGACGTATAGCACTGAAGTTGTTGCAGGCGGCATAAATCATTTTGGATGGTCTGGTTAAATTCTACAAATTTGGATTTTGTTAGCAAGACACTTTTAACCATATAAAAAGGTTAACTTATCTGAATGTTGATTGGAGATGGATCTTTTGATAGATTAAAACAAAGAAATAAGTGTATGATTAACAGGCAAGAGAAACCTGAATCAACGGCAAGGAGTTCTCGTTCCATAGCCTCGGTCTTCATAAGCGGTGCAACAAAAAACTGAGAGAACCTAATAACAAAAAAAAAATCTCAAGTCAAATAAACCTTCTGAAGAACACAAACGAAAAGGAAAAAGATTAAACCTAACAGAAAGCTCAAATAGTCTTATGGAAAATGTTTTACAGCAACTGGTTTAGGTAAAATGAAAGTGATTACATATCTAAGAGCACTATAGGTAATAGAACAAGACATCTTCCTTTACTATGTCATCAAAAAACTGAAATGATAACAAAATCTAAGCATGCATACTGATACATATATCGCCTGCCTTGGTAAATTTACAGCAAATGACATTTAAACAGATAAGTGGAGTGGCAGCTCAAGTAATTTTTAGTACCTTTTCAAGGCACCTTGGAGGAATTCTCTCTTGACTTCAAAGTGATAGCATGTATGCTCCATTTCTGTGTACGCATTAGAGGCTCCACCATGCTTAGACAAGTAACTATCATACTGCAAGCAAAAGAAAGTCCAACCCGGAAGAATTCAAACAGATATCAAGCTAAAAAATTATAAAATTAGCATAATACACTATAAGAATCTATAAATAGTACCAAACCATTGCAAACACAGAAAATAATGCAATGCTTACTTCATTCTCATCGGGAAACTCACTGCTACCCATAAAAAGCATGTGTTCTACACAGAACATAAACATTAGAATGATTCAATCAGTTAAAAAGGTAAAATCAAAAGAAGTGTATTCAAACAGTAGTTCAAACTCATAGAAAGATGTAAAGACCAAGAAAGTGAGCCAATCCTTGCGCCTCTGGAGGATCCAAGAAGCTTCCCATTGAAACACACATAGCTGCAGCTGCCTAAGACACACGAGACCAAAAGTTCAAAATCAAACCTTTATAAAATAAAGAAAACTACTGATATAGCTTAAATTATAAAAAATAAAAAAACCTTTTTAGTCTGGTGATCTCCTTTCCCTTTCACTTCATCTTCATCCTCATCCTCATCATCTTCTTCATCTCCTTCCCCTTCTTCCTCATCATCATCTTCATAGCTCCCGTCACTATCTTCTTCTTCTTCACCGTCCTCGACATCTTCATCAACTTGATCCGGAACAGAGCCTTCGGGATAGATATCTGGATCGTGAATAAGCAGAGCACACAATCCGTTCTCCAATTCAATCACTCTGTATAACCTCCGATCGTTCGGTGACTTCACCACTACATTGTCCAAGGTCGAAACGCTCTTCGCTGATGCAGACATTGTTCTCGTTCTGAGGAGATAGCGACTCGTGAACAAGTGCTGCTGCTGCAGCTTCTTCCTCTTCTTAGGTTTTGCTTCTCTGTATCCTATGAATCCGACTCCGCCGCTACTCCCCTCTTCTGATTTTTTAGGATTTTTTTTTTAATTTAAACAAAAAAAAAAGGAAAATAAATAAGAATCACTGTTGCCGTTTTCTCCGTAATGATATGACATGTATGCCGTTTTATATTAAATAAAACGACACGCGTTGTTATTTTAAGAGACGGAAACGGCAACAAAAAAGAGTATAGCTGTTTCGTCCTTCCTTCATCGCTTCGTCTCTTCGTCTGTGAAATCGAACCACCGGGAATGAAAGTGAATTGAAAAAGTTGAAAAATTTGAAGTTTTACTAACCTAATTGACCATTCCTGAACAACCCAATTCGAGAAACGGAATCTACGAGCGAGAGAGTGCGGATTTCTCTGAAAAACCCTAACATTGCTTGGTTGAGTTAGCAACAACAATGGCACTGTCGCAGTGGAAGGAAGCTATACTCGAAGGGATCTTCATGGAGATTGAAGATGGTGTTGTGGAGGAGAAGAACCTCGAGCGGTTAGAGAATCTAGTTGAGATTCTACACAAAGAAGGTTCTAAGGTACCCGAATCAGTCAAGAAAGCGTTTTGTAAAGTTGCTGTGGAGTGCACGGCGAAGTGTCTCGCTTATGAGAAAGATGCAAAAAAGGCTTATACTGAAGCAATTAGATCCATATGGGTCTGTAGGATTATGCCTTTATGCGATAAGGTTAGTTGTTTGGTTACTAGTGACCTCTTGAATAGCTGTCGAAGATTATGGACGGCCCACAGTGACGAAAAGACTTGTAAGAGTTTGATGGATGAGAATACGAGAGACAAAGCTTTGGTTAGTTTGAGGACGGTTGTTTCTGAGTTGAATCCCAACCTTGTTGGGGAGTTGAATCCTAACATGGATGCATCGGACGAGATTGAAACTAGTGAAGAGTCTGAAGAGACAGTGTCAATGGTCGAAGCAAGAGAGAATGAGGTCCTTAAAAAAAATAGTATGGCGTCTAAAGCTATGGATGAAGACCAAGGTTTACACTTTCTGACCTTTGTTTCTTTTTCATCTCTCTATTAACTTTGTTAAAATGTGATTTTGCTTTTGTCTGATGAATTCCCTTTTGTTGTAGAGAACCTCTCAGATACTGAACTGGAAAGACCCACTTCTGGAGGGTCAAAAGATGAATCTTTGCACCGTCGATACAAGACCATTTCATCTGCAATTGTTGACAGAGCGCTCAGAAAGCTTAGAGCTAGTAAAATGGAGCTGATGGAAGCTTTAGAAAAAGGAGGGCCGTCAAATTTAAACAATGAGTCGATTACAGAACAAGAAAATGATGTTGCTAATCCTTCTGGAACAAACATTGCACCAAGGCCTAGCTCGATGGAGCGACGTACCACAGCACAGACTTATGAAGTAAATTTACATTTCGTTTTTGGTTCATCATATTACTTTCTTTAGATAGCTAGTTCGATGGGACACACACATTCTTACTAAGTTTTCTAAGCACTACTATCCTGATTCATTCTTTTATCTTTTCCCATTATTTCATTTTGGCTGACCAGCTTGCTGCACTTGGTGGGAAATCAGTCTTGAGCTTTGTCTTGTTTGAATTGATATTTTGCATATTCGGTTTGGCAGCTATAGCTGAGTTAGAATGACGTGCTTTTCATGCAGAAGTATAATGTGAGACCTGGATTCTTCTAACCGTTTTGTTTTTTCACATTTTCATTTGTTTGATTAGTGGGAAGACTCCATTGATGATTCCGATGGGGAACTGGGTGGTGATGGTGAAAGGAATAATAAACCAAAACGTAAAAAAATTGTCATGTCTCCTTTGAAGAGAAACCGAAGTGCAGAAGGTGCTAGGAGGAAGAAAGTCCCGTGGTGTACTGCAGAAACGCTGGCCGTACTGAAAGGCTTTGAAAAGTACTTGAAACCTGAAACTCTCTTAGATGTTCATCAGATGAACATAATTCATGCAATTTTACTGATTTGATGCTTTTGTTATTCAGGTATGGTGCAAACTGGAAGCGGATCAAAGATGAGAATCCTATTCTAGTTCGTAGAACTAATGTACACAGCTTCACTTATCTCTTGCACTTTTATTCATTTCTCAGACAGTTGATTTTTTCATGTTACTAATAGTAGACACACTATCCCACACAGGGTGATATTAAAGATAAATTTCGAGTTGAGATGAGGCGTGAAGAGCGCCGTCCTTGAGTAGGTGAGTTAAATATATACATAGTCTTAAGACCTTCAATGAAGTAAAACACTAATACTTTACTACACTAATACTTCATTTGCATCTCAGTTCCCCAAATCGAAAGTGTGTAGGTAGGAAAAAGATGATATGAACTCTCACAAACAGTGAGCTTAAGTTCTTAGAACCCAATAGTCACGCTGATTTCACAAGTTAGTTTTGAAGGGAAACTCTACCTGTGAGCATATATGTATAGTGCTGCTTACTATCAACATTACCACTTTACCATGTAATGGAAATGTGATATAGAAGGGCTAATTTGTATATATCGATGGGTTTTATGGTTCTATAATTTTGACTGTTCATGTTCTGAGTTGATAGTAACATTAGCAAACCAACGTGCAAACACATTCATGTCAATCTAACTTTTTAATGGGTTGGATGAGCCTGTGAGCTTTGTATGATTGGTGTTCTAATAGTTGATGATCTTTTACTTTCAGCATGACAAACCATATTTGTATAATCCGTCATTCAATTTTCTCTTCTTTGCTTATAGGAACTGGAGTACTGGAGTAGGCATCAGACCTTTCTTGTGTAGACGAGTAACAAGAACTGAACAGTGACCCATATGGAATGTAAAAAAACTGGGTAACATTTGTCGCCTTTTGTCTTTAAGACACGTAAAAGTTGTGCGTATGATGATGATAATATCTAGTAGATCGGTTTGTTAACCAAACTAGGCTCCTTAATTAATCTAATAACAGTTCATGTCAGTTTATATTATGGTTTTGATTGGATTGGTTAAAACTTAAGAAACAACATTCTTGCTTGAAACAAGCAATGCAAAAGACAGATTAACCAGTGGTAAATGTCTTGGATCCCATTTGAGTCTGGTGTTGTCCATTAATGTTTTTATGTCTGTGGTTGATCAATACCAGAGAAATGTCCATAACGTACTAACTGTATAAATGGTTGAGGTGGGAGGTTAGCATTGGGAAACAGCAGCAAAACAGTGGTCCTCATCTTCTTCTTCTTTATCACACAACACAGCGCTTAGGTTCTGAAAACTCTCTTTTTATCTGCTTTTCCTCTTTAATCATATCCTCTTCTGTGTCAGTGTTACTTTCTCTCTCTAGCGATTATGTTCTTCAGGCTCCATTTTCATGTTTCCAGCTTCCTTATTCATTATGACTGGAACCCATGGCTACTAAGTACTTGATGGGTTTCTGACTCCTCTCCGTGTGCTTCTTGTCACTACACTCTTGGCTTTTTTATTATTTTTGCTCTAGTACATTTGTTATTTCCCATATTTTTCATTATTGTAATTTGACTCATTACTATTGACTAAACTCGATCAATCCTAATCTTATCCAAGGTTTGCTCTTACTAAAAATTCTATGATTATTGCTTATCCTTTGTTTTCTCAATGTTCATCGAGATATTTTTTCCATAACTCATGCAACAGTTTAGACCACTTTTTAGAAAGCTGTTTTTAGTTTTTGCCTCAAATTTCCGGTTTTTGTGAGAATCATGGGACTAGGGCTTATTGCTGTAATTTGGATCTCTCTCACTCCAGAAACAGTCTTTTTCACGTTATACAGAAGAAAAAAACACAAATCTGGTCTTGCAAATAAAATCCCCATAGCTGCATCAAACTCTTTGAAATAACTTTAATTAACAGGAGAATTCATGCATTTGATCATAGTTTATGCTAACAACATTACTACACGTTCTTACTTGGATGCAAATTTAGGGTTTATGACTTCAACCCAGATTTGAACGAAAACCTTGATGATAAGATCATGATATTCCTTGGGATTCAAGGTAAGGTAACATGCTAGAAGGTTCTCCAAGTCTTTAGAGGCTCTGATGTTGTTCTCTGTTATCATTTCCACCATTGATTCTCTGAAGTCCTTCTTGGGATCAAGAGAGCTCTTGATTACTGCAAAACTGTCGCAAACTTGTTTGTTCTGCCATCTCGATGTGCTTCTACGAGGTGAGAATTGAAGTCTAGGAGAACTCACTCTTAGTTTTATCCTTGGAGATTTAACAGATGATCTTCTTCCACTAGAAACTAATGGTTTCTGATGGTTCTTCTGGATTCTACATACATTTTCCTTTTTCTCTTTAATGGTAACCTCAACAGATGGATGATGGGTTTTACGCAATTCCTTGGTTCGTTTACTTCCAGGGAAGGCTTTCTCCGTTGAATCAAACACCCTGATCTCTTTGAACATTTTCTTCTTGGAATCTCTGTTGTACATGTTGATGATGAAATCATCTGCAGAAGAACTGAGTTTCGAGTTGGTAGAGGCAGGGGAACAGTCTTGTTGTCGAAGAAATTTGATCTTCTTCTTGTTAAAATCTGCAGATAGAGAAGAAGAGGAAGGAGGAGAAGGCTTGTAAACAGTCTTCCTTTTGCTCTGTAATTCGTGAAGAGAGTTTCTTGGTGAAATTTGAAAAGTCTTAGATTCTAAGGAAGTGCGTGATCTATCGGAGATGTAAGAGCTTGAAGAGTAAGGAAGAGACAGAGACTTAGAGTCAGAGGAAGTCTTTTTCTCCTTGGTAGTGTTAAAGGAATAAGGAGGAGGAGGCTTATTTCTGAGTTTGGTCATGTTCTTGAGCTTGTGGAACCATTCACTTGGGATCATAGCTGACAATCTGAACTTAGAATTCCTCATCTCTGCTTCCAACAAAAAAATATTGTGATCTTCTCATAGAAAAGAAAGTAAAACTGTAGAGTTTTGTCCGAAGTTAAAGAGTTTCTAATCTATGCTTTGTGACCGACTGACAGATAAAATAGAGAAGAAAGTGAAGATTGGGATTTGCATGTATTTAGGGGACTAAGACAGAACAGTATGGGTCCACTTCGTAGAATGTCTTCTGTTTTGTACCAAACCCATTCCGGTTTCTCTCCCAAACAGTATCAAATTGATATAAAATGTCCCATCTGAACCGGGAAATCAAAACTGAACAAAGATAAAAGTGTCCTAAAATTTTGTCACTGGTAAGGTTTTGATTGTTTGGGAGGGGATTAGACACTAAACAGAATATTTCTGGTGAGTTGCTTCCAAAACATGATTCGGCGAACGTGACCAAAAAAAAGGGATTTTAACAAAAAAAAGGTTTAACAGGTTCAGGTCCCATCTATTAAAACTTATAGCAAAATCACACACAAGTATAACAATAATAGTGTAAAAAAAACTGTAGAGAATAAAAGACATATTTGCGTAATACTCGGCAAAACAATACAAGACACAACTATGAACTATTCGTCCCATTTCCCACCAATTGAAAGATTGTGGTTTCCCCACCTAACACGTTTTGACCCTAACCTTTTGTTGGGTCAACGACTCAGACAGTCAAACTAGGATTCCACAGAGGATCAAGGTAAATAATGAAGCGGCTCGGTTCGGGAAGAAGAGCGAACATCAAATTAAGAACCCTAACGGCTAGGTCCAAAGTTAGGGGTTGTACTAATAGATTTATTAGTTTTCTAAAGATTTGGAAACCTCAAGTAGCCGTACATATGCTTTGAGATTCTGTGGTTATGTTAAAATTGCATTTTGTTTTTGTGTTACCTTAAGGTATTTTATCGAAGCAATAGGTCTAAAAGTTCATGGGAGACCACCACTACGACTTCAAAGGGAAAGGACGTGTAGACCACGTATCACAAATCACCCTCCCAGCGAAAACGAACATTATACCACAACAAAAACAAAAACCAAATAGAGTTGCAACGATTTAGAATGAGACTGAAGTCAAGTTTGATTAGCTTGAAATCAAAGCTTTCAAGATCATGCAACAGACTCATCTCCTTCTTCCATGCCCGTTTTGGCAATGTCAATACCACTCAGTCTTCTTCTTCTTCTTCTAGTTTGTTGTCTTGTCTCTGTTTCCTCAATACTAATAAAGATCAGAGGATGAGCCAGATCAGACCCAGAAGTTCCCCGTGTAACAACAATTTTCTTTGTAACTACTTCCATTTTGTAGGCCAGTTTTTGATCTTAATTTTATTATACAATTGCCCAATGCAGCTAGTCTAATAGATGGTGTGAAGCTTCTGCATTCAAGGAAGATGTTTCCTTTGGCTGCGACGCAAAGGAACAAGAAAGCGAGGAAGAGTCAAAGATACATGTCAAAGGAAAATGGTGTGAAAGAGGCTTGTAGAAGCTTCGAGAACTATATGATCCATATGGTCGTTGAAGATGGGAAAATTGATGACTTGATGGACATGGAAGAGTTTCTCTATTATTGGAATAATCTGAATAACCCTATCTTCCTTGATCTTGTTACTAGATTTTATGGAGAGCTCTGCACTGACTTGTTCCCAATCGATGATGACTGTGTTAAAAATTGATCAAAATGGGGTTTGGGTTTTATATGTTTTAACACAGAGTGTATTTCTCTGTGTTCTGTATTTTTGTAAGTTCTGCAACTTCTAAGTGACAGCAACTTTTATTTCAAAGCTCTTCCGTGGTCGTTGTCTCCACATCAATTGAATACACTTCCCTTACAAAGCATCCACAGTATATTTACACAGTCGCCGCCATAAAGCGTCTTTGATCGAATAAAAGCCCAATACGTTTTAAAAATTAATTAAGTCCCACATCGGAAATATAATAAACAGATACTAACCCATAACTCCTACAAATAAAAGCTAGTCCACTTTGCTTTCCAAGCAACCACACAGTAATGGGCTTTCCTGAAGGCCTGACCGTTGGAAAGTACCAATGTTTTTATAAACGTTTTAGCGTTTTTTTTTCTTCCGTTTTTTAAAACGTTTGTTTTTCGGCTTTTTGAACTTTTCATTTTTATACAGATTTTTTTACTTTCTTTTTTGTTTTGTTTTGGTTTTTAATTGTTGAATTTTAGATTTGTGTAAGCAAACCGGAGGATTCAACATCTGGTCCATATTCTTTGTGGTCTGTAAGAGGTGTTCTAGGTCCAACATGCATTATACATAACTTAAATTTAACTCTTGTTTTTTTTTTTTTTTTTTTTTTTTTGTGAACCACACTTTTTTCTTAATTTTTCAAAAAACTTTTATATTCATGTTATTTAAAATTTTAAAGTTTTTAAGGTTTTATAAATAATAAATTGTTTTGTCTTCTTTAATATTTTTGTTTAGGTTTTGCAGATAATATTTTAATTAAATTTGTATGATATGATTTCTGGAGAAAAAAAAAGTATTTTTCCCTCTAATAAATTTAAGACTTTATTAAGGAATGCCGTCTGACTAAATTATCCTTTAATTTAGTACTTGTATAATGTTTCAAACTATACATTTTTGTTACAACTTTTCAATTACTTTTAATTTTTATCTCTTCAGCTCTTTCTTTTGTACCAAACACATTGATATTTAATAGAAATTCGATAGTATAAAACAAGTGAATGGACTCGTAAAAGATTAATTAAGGTGACAAAAGGTGCTTCATGTTTATCTCGAGAAGATAAGATAAACATCTTTTTTGTATTTTTAAATAAATCAATAGAAACATTAGTGAATGGATTCGCATAGTGGCTTAGTGCTTACGGGGTGACAAGATGCTTTTAGTAAACTTGAGATGCCTTTAAACGTATAATTTAAGAGTTAAGCGGAGGAAGAAATCCTTTCAAGATAATGAAATAAATACATGTTTAGCCTTTAAATTCATGCACTTTTACAATATAAGATTCATGCACTTGGTTTTACTTTTTCGGTGACACACAAAAAAATATTATCCCACTTGACCTTTCTAGTTTCTAGTAAAAAATTATATAAACATAGAGATTCCAAAACTATCCAGCTGTAGTGACCAATTTTATTTAGTTTTCTTGAAACACACATTAAACCAAGTGTGCAAATCTTGATTCCAGGTAAAACTAAAGAAAACATGAGTCTAAGATTCGATCTCAACGAAGGTTTAGAGGAGAAGCTGCAGAGTTTGGAAGATCTAACATGGAACGTGAAGCAAATACAAGATGAGATGGTAGCAGATATACTTACAGTAAACGCAAACACTGAATACCTCCACAGATTTCTCCATGGGAAGTTTGATAAAGAGCATTTCAAGAAAAACATACCAATTGTAACATACAAGGATGTTCAGCCTTACATCGAGCGCATCGCAAATGGAGAGCCTTCAGACGTCATATCCGCCCAACCCATTACTGGATTCACCCGTAGGTAAAATATCAGTTTTTATCATATACTGTACATGATCATAATTAAAGACTTAAAGTATCAATTAGTTTAGTAGACTCGATGTAACGGTTTATGTGTAGTTCTGGAACTTCAGGAGGAAAACAAAAGTTATTGCCTCTTAACATGAACTTCTTGGAGAACATCAAATTTCTCCGTAATATATGCGCGTTCGTTATATGCAGGTTCGTTTTCTATATTCCATTATTCAAGTGTTTCTACAGTTTTTGTGTATTAGTGTTGATAAATGTAAAATTAATAGGCATATAGATGGTGCCGAGCAAGGAAAGGTGATGAAGTTTGCTTTCATTAAACCCGAATCTACAACTCCCTCCGGTTTGTTAGTTGGGGCTGCAAGTACGTACTTCTACAAGAGCGATCACTTTAGGAACCAGACATCAAACTTTGATTTTGCATGCACAAGTCCTACCGAAATCGTTTTATGCAGAGACAATAAGCAGAGCATGTATTGTCATCTCCTCTGTGGACTTGTCCAGAGAGAAGAGGTTGTGAGTGTGAGTGCTGCTTTTGCTTCTACTTTGGTTCGAGCAATCAATTTTCTCGAAGAGTATTGGAAGGAGTTGTGCAGTAATATCCGAATGGCTCAGGTGAGCGAGTGGATTGAAGACACAAGTTGCAGAAACTGCGTGTCTGAGATCCTTGGAGAACCTAATCCTGAGTTAGCAAACTTGATAGAACAAGAATGCAACCAGATTTCATGGGGAGGTATAATTAGTAGACTTTGGCCGAACACCAAATTTGTTGAGTGTATTGTTACAGGTCAGATGACTCAATACATTTCAACATTGGAGTTCTACTCCAAGGAGTTGCCTATCGTTTCCATGAATTATCTTGCTTCTGAAGCCGTATTTGGAATGAATATGAATCCGCTATGCAAACCACAAGATGTGTCTTACACATTTATACCGAACATGGCATACTTCGAGTTCTTACTTGTTGATGAAGTAAACGAGCTCAAGATTGTTGATCTTGTAGACGTGAAGTTAGGGTGCTATTACGAGACCTTGGTCACAAGTTATGCTGGTGAGTTACATATATCCATGTGGTATAAACTAAATTATCCTTTAATGTTAATTTAATTAACTTGATTCTACTTTTCATGTTAGGATTATACAGATATCGAGTGGGAGATATTCTACAGGTGACTGGATTCTATAATAACGCGCCTCAGTTTAGATTTGTCCGTAGAAAAGATGTGGCTCTAAGCATTGATGTGGAGACAACTACCGAGGAAGAGCTTTTAAAGGCAGTGACACATGCAAGGATGGTTCTTGAATCCTCCGATTTGATGCTGACAGATTTTACATGCTATGCTGATATCTCTACTAAGCCAGGCCATTATGTAATTTATTGGGAACTCAAAGCGAAAAACAAAAACAAAATCCTTGAACTGGATGACAAGCTATTGACGGAGTGTTGCTATAAAGTGGAAGAAAATCTCGGCATTCGTTACAGGAAACTTCGGAGCAAGGAGGGTTCGATCGGAGCTCTAGAGATAAGAGTGGTGCAACCTGGAACATTCGATTCTGTCATGAACTTTTTCATCTCTCAGGGTGCCTCTTTTGTTCAGTACAAAACACCCGTATGCTTGAAATCTAGCGATGCCTTGGCCAATCTTGAAAGCAATGTTCTCACACGTTATTTCAGCGATAAACCACCTCCCCCTCTCTGACTTTTCACCATTTTAGGGCTGCTTTGATTAACTTTGACAGCTTTAGGCATAATCCTTATATTATATATGTATGCTTTGGAATAAAAGTTTGGAAAACAAGAACATTCCAGTTGTGTGTGTGAATTGTGCCTGTGATGATATGAGTAAGACTGTAAGAGCTTTATACCTGTGCAAACAAGATCAAGCTTGCATATTCATAATCCTCTCTTTAAAGATAGGATCGTTTAGGCAAAGTCCCAAGTGTCTCGGAGTTACATTGACTTTTAACAATATTGTCCCAAAACTTAGTTGAAGAATAGAAGAGTGTGCAAGTTAAGTATTATTATAAATAAAATTGGATCAGATGATCTGGAACTATAGATAATACTCTCAGTGGCTTCCATGAAGCAGAGTCTAGAGACATCACACCTCGAGATTCTAATATATTTTTTTACTCATTCAAAAATCTATACAAAAATAAGATGACAAAAAAAACTTTTGAATCTGAATCTAAATCTTCTTCACCCAATATACTAAGAAAAAAACAAAAAAAAAGTCAAGTCTCTTTCTTTCCATAGTTCTTATAATTGAGCAAGAAGCCAAGAAACAAAAGTCACTTCCTAACACAAAGTGTCCCAATGACTCAACTGGATCGTTCGAGGGTTTCCACGACCAAACTGATCCTCTCCGTGGTCGTCGACGGCGACTATTACGGCGGATCATCGGCCGCCATTCCCTTTAACTGGGAGTCTCAGCCCGGAACCCCTAGACGATTCTTTAAACGATCCTCCTTGTCCGGTTTTGATTCTGATTCTGATTTCAATTCTCCGGTCTCAGGTCCACTTACACCTCCTCCTTCTTACTTCTACGCTTCTCCTTCCTCAACAAAAACACCCGTAAACCCTAAAAAAACCAACACTCTCTTTGGTTCCTTGCTTCCCAAGAATCGTAGCTCCCCGTCGTCTCCGGCTTCTTCTTCTACCTCTTCTTCATCAACAAGGTCGCCCTCATCTTCGGTTCCGTCTTCTCCATTGAGGACATCTGACTCGTGCAGCAGGAGGAACAGAAGAAGATCAATGTGGTTCGAATCTGCTTCGAGTTTAGACTACGGATCCAATCATTATAATAATGTTAAATCTTCAGGATGTTACGCTTCCATCGTCAAGGTGTTACTCAGAGATGTTAAATGATTCTGCTTATTTTTATTTAATCTCTCTCCTAATTTGTTATTAATTTTTCACTTTTTTGTAATCTTTGAAATAATTCTGAACTATGTTCCCATCTCCATGAATCAATCGATTGAATCATATCAAACTCTAGTCTTCTTCGGTTTATCTAAATACATGATTTACAATTTACATGATAAAGAAGAAAAAAGTGACAACCATCATAAGGGGTCTTTAGGAGACGTAATTTTTGTATAATGAGAAATTTCGCCAAAAACAGTACATACTATAAGTCTATAAATGAGATCAGATCTGAACATGTTCGGATGTTCAGTCATGTGAGACCTCAATAAACAACAATAACTTCCACTTACGGTCAAATTCTCAATCATTGAAGTAATTGTTATTCTATCTTTTATCTTTTATGTTTAAACGAAAACACACATCACGTGACGCCATATAGAGTATGTATGTGCATAATATTTAAAATCTCCTTACACATTGGCCGATTCTAAGATTCATTAAAGTTTCTGAGTTTTTCATAATTGTATTTTGATTTTTGAGCGCTTTTCAGATACTAGGTAGGCAATATTTGTTCACGGCTTGTTGTTTGTGAATTGTGATCTTTAAATTTATTCCAATCAGGTCAAGTTTTTGGTTCTGATACAAAATTTTCATAGGCTTTGGTCAAATTTAAAATTCAAAAATCGTTTTTACCTCCCTCGACCATAAAACAATACAAAACAACTCGAGCTATTTCTCCAAAGATTTAAAAGACGAAATTGCCCTCTTCTGCAGCAGAAGATAATGCTTCATCTTCCATCTCACGGAGCGCAGTTGCACTTGAATCATCTATTCCCAACAGATATTGCAGCCTCGAGACTTTTTCCTGCGCGGGTTTAGGATTACTTTTTGAATAAATAGCATATAGATCGGATAATTCCTCTGAGACCTCCCATGACATCGGCTCAGCCGGCACAGCTTTGTCACATGCAAGCAAATCATTCAGGGACGAGACCTGTAACCATAGAATAAGCATACACGAGTCATACCTACAAGCTGAAATATCCAGAGTTTATGTCAAGATAAAGAGAGGCAAAAGAGGATTTGCATACCACTCCTTTAGCGTTTCTCTGCCTGAGTAATGCCACGGCTTGGATCAGAGAGTTTGATAATCTACTCTGAGCGAGATCATGGACAACTCTTTTGGCTTTTTCCACATCAATACTGAGATCGGATGGGATTGTCTGGTAGACTTCGATTTCATCAAATTCACCTGTTCCTGATGAGAATATGTCATTCACTGTCTTCTTAAATAATTTCTCTCTCAGGCTCACGGCGATCATGCTGTCAAGACTCACGTTTGCCTCCTTGAGCTCCCGTATCTGCTTTATGTTCAGTCTTCCTTGGTTAACAGCAGTTTCTATCGCGTTTGCCATTTTTGTTGTGGTTATGTTCTTTATAACCTTCTCGGCTTGTGGCTGAGGCAAACCAACTTGTTTTTGCAACTCGTCTAGCTGCTCTACTCTAGCCTTTGTCAATTGCCCATCAGCTAAAATCACTTCAGCTTGTTGCCTAAAAGCCTGCTCGGCTAAACCTACGTGAATGTTGACTATTTCTTTCGAAGTCAATCCAAGAATCCTACCAAGCTGATTCAGAAGCACGTACTCTGAATCGTCTCTCTTTGTTGTGATCTGGGCGCCAAAAGGGATTCTTGTTACCTCTCCGGTTAGACAGTAGAGCAAGTATGTTTTGTAGAGATCGATTCTGTCCCTGTCGGGAAGATCATCTTTAAGAGTTATCTCAGTCTGGCCAGGCTTTCCCATCTTCTCAGCAATTTCCTTGTCGGGTCTCGTCTTTCTGAGCGATTCAAGAGATCCCCATTCCTCATCTTCACCATCTACTTCTTTCTCTTGAACAGGCTCCTCCTCAGGTGCCTTATCAGATGATTCTCCCTTAATATCAGCAACCATTTCAGTCACAACTAACGTGTTGAAAGCTATCATCTTCTTGAGCTCCTTTGCTGACTCGGTGCGGTTCTCTGCTGCTCTTGCTCGTCTGATATAGTTTGTGAAAACCCTACGGACCTGCATCAATGAAGAGCTCTGTTTTTCATGTCTTGCTATGAGAAGTCGGAAAAAAACAAATCCTAATACCAAACAGGGAGAAAGTGAATAGTGCGATACTCACAGCCTTGCTGGCAATGGACATGGCAGTTTCTCTTGATAACCGAAGACCGTGGGCAGCCTTTCTTACTGATTTGCGAGTTTCGGCATCATAACCATCCACTCCAGAAGAGATTGCATCCCTCACAACCTGGAAAAGATCAAACAAGTATCTGTAGGTAAACACTTCGAAAACAAGATGTAAAGGATATGATGTAGTCAAAATTAAAGTCAAATGGAAAAATATTGAAAACAAAAGATGATACATATATGTATTAGCAACCATATATGTATTATCAACATATATTTTTAAGAAAATACAGCAGGAACATGAAACAAGGATGAAGGGAGGAGGTGATAACATTACCTTTTCAAATATGGTTCCACAGATTTCTGCATGAGCTTTCTCAACGGTTTGCTGGGGTATGCAGAGCATGACTCTTAACCTTAACAAGGCAGCAACATTGTCATCGCTCAGCTCCCCATCAGTAACACACTGTTGAAGCTTCTGCCTATAGATCTCTGAGGAAGAGAAGGTGCTTGTCAAATAATAGAAAAAAAGACCAAAATTGTAAAGTACAGCATGTAACCCTGTGAAAACACCGGACTTATTGGAAGTTTGTTGAGAACCAAATCTACAACACTGAAAGCTAGCTTGCAAGGATAAGGAATCAGCAGGATTACAAGCCATGAACTAAACTATTAAGATTTTAATCCATGGACCTATCTTATATTTGGGCAATTTGTGCAATTCAAACTGTATACCTCAATCATAACATAACAACATAAGGTTTCATTGGTTAATGGAAGGTCCATATACCTTCATGGATCGAGCCTGCCTTCTGTGCATCAAAGTGCAGCTCTTCGCAGAGCTTTTGAAGGTATTTTGCTTTACTGTCTTGTGCTTCAAGGTCACCACTAGAAACAGAGTTAGCAAGTCTTTTACGGTATCCCTTGGACGTCACATCAATACTAATAGCTTCAGCTTCCCGTTTTCCCAGTCCGAGTATGTTTCTAAGTTGGCTCATTGCTGCGAGCTACAATTCAGCAGAAAGAAATTCAAAAAATTTTAAAAAATGGGGCTTGGATAGAGGATACAGCATCTGAAACACCTGCTCTCTAAAGAACTTGCAACCAAGCTTTAGTATGTAATATCTTATATAAATCTGGTGTGAGTTTACCTTATTGTCTTCTATGCGCCCACCAGATAAAGCATCTGTAACATATGCTCTATAAAGGAGCTTTAAATCATCCATTCTCCTCTCAAAATCAGACTCATCACCTAAGCCACAGAGATGCAAGGTTGAAAGCCTATAATTTTAATTCAGAAAAGAGGAGGTCAAAAGCATCTTCACCTATCAAAGAAATAGGGCCAACCCCGCGTGCAAATTGATCTGCCTCTGAATGACTTTTCAAGGATACCAGCAGGTTGTTAAACTCCAGTACTTTTTCTAGCTCTTCCACGACAGATGCCAAACTCTTCCTGGATAAAATCAGGTTATTTAAATGACAATCAATGAAACTACTATATACTAGACTTACTAGATGATCCAATTTGTTTCCACTATTCATTAGCTAAACGATACAAAAGCTTATAAAACTAAAATCTCATGACTTTACTTCACAGTAAATAACTGTTTAGCCTTAGACTGTGTTAAAATACTTATATTAGAAAGACACTTCAACAAAGCAAAAGAGGGAAATATTTCTGATCAATTTTTGCAAAAGTCAAATCTCAAAACTAAAGCAACATGTCAATCTTTGTTCATCCCCACCAAACCCACTGTACATATATGCACCCAAGCCTACAGCAGAAGTCACAACTAATTGGTACAAGAATAATTAGTTGAAAGTGTAAACCATATTAATTCACATGGATTATAATTGTTCTATGCATCATTATGTAAGCAATATGTTAAAGTGCTTTACGTTGCCCGTGTGCGAGACTTAAGTATGCTGAGCGCCGATGAAATGTTCTCTATGACTACTTTTCTTGTATGTTCTCTAAACAGGTCTTCAGCTAGCTGTGAGGGAGAAGAAACTGTCAGAAGAGGTATAACCAGACTACCATAGATGCAGGAAGTGAATGCCACAAAGAAATAGAGTACCTCATCAGAAAGCTTGAATGATAGTTGTGCTTTTCTAAGGTCCACAAGGTTTTCTACGTTAATATCTGCAAGAACATGATTAGAAAGATAACCATGTAAGTTTCCATGCATTAAGCTGACGAAAAAACTAAGCTATATCTATTATCAATTTTAAATGAAAAGGATCCATTACATCATTACAGTCCCATGCAAGTAACAATTAATGTTGGTATTCTACAAGGTAACATTACTTCCCATCTCATAATGTAAAACATTACCTCTACCAACTAATTTTAACCGTTCCGCATACAGCTGCTTTGCATTTTCACGGATAGCAATCTCAACCTAGAAATGAGATTAAGACAATAGCAGAGAACTTCAGATTACCATATCGGAGTAAGTTGCCAATATGCAACTTCCCATAAAACAAATATTACGCAAAATCACAAGTATAACAATATTGTAGATGCCTACCTGAGCATCTGTGACCTTCAATACTCGCTTCCAAGGCAAAAGGAAGGATGACGCGTCTCCAAACACAAGAGCTGAAACATATACAAGCCTCATAAATGCCTGCACTGGAAGCATACAACTTGTGATCACGCTTGTGCTCTCTCTTTCTGAACAATCCCACAATAAAAATGACAAATACTAGGGACTGGCGACTCACCCGACGCTGTTCTGCATCACCTTCACGTTCCCCAGTCTCAAGTCTTTGCCTAAAAATCCTGCGGCCAATCTAAACAAAACCAAGGAATTGGTGATTATGCAACCAAGATACTTCTGAATCAAGTGCAAAAAAAAAAAAAAGCTAAAGGCTAATACAAACGAAGAAAAAGAATCTAGAAAGCACCTCCATGTGCATGGCAGCTGCATCAGGCTCGTCTATCCCCAAAGCACTTTTGAACTTGACTATCTTCGCCACTTCATCCCCTTTGAGAGACTGTCCTTCACTTGGAAGCACTGAAGTTACATACCTAATCACAGATTAAGATGCAAAGATTACTACAAGAATTCTCCAATTACGAGAAAAGAGGAAGACAACATCTGACTTTTTCGGATTTAAAACATGACTCACCGGCAGTATATATCACAAATCTCCGCCTGGAATGCCTCGTCTCCTTTGTTAACACCATACCTGCAACACATAAGAAGGATCCTTAAGTACACTTGTGTGTGAAAATCCCAACAAGATGATAACAATTCAGGCAACCACTAACCTATCAGCGATCTTTTCTACATCCTCTTTCGTCACAGCGGCAGGATCTTCAAATTCGGCAACATAGTTATGCAAACCGATAGCAGCTACCTCCGGTACGGCAGAGTTCAACGCATAAACAACAGCTCCACCGGCGGCTCCAGCTACAGCAGCCCCACCCAAGGCAATATTCCTGGAGCCAGCCAAACGGAGCCCAAGTCCGTAACCGGTAGCTAAAGACGCAGCTAAAACAACAGCAGAAGTGGCAAGCCTCACCGGCGGCGTCATCTTCTCAACAATAGGTTGCAATCCGGTGAGCTCCTTCTTATTTCCGTGTACATCGGAGTTCTTAGCCTGCGTAGATACTGATACTTGGTCGGAGGAAGCAGCTGAGTTGCGAGGGAACGAAACTCGGTAACGACGGCGAGTCAAACACTCAGACTTGGAGAAACGGTGAGGTAAAGAAGGTAGGAAGTGAGAGAGAAGAGGAGACCGAGGAGAAGGTGAAATTGGAGCGTTGATGGCGGCTAAGAGGGAGGGATTCATGGTTCCCTCAAACTGTGAAAGGATCCTAGCAGTCGTAGAGTGAAGAAGAAGCTCGTAGGGTTTAACACAAGGAAAGAAGAAGAAGAAGATAGAGAGATGCGGAGGAAGGAAAGGGAAAGGGATAACAAAAACATCGAAATTGCCCTTTCAAACGTCGAGACGTTTTTTAATAATATTTTAAGACTGCGTGCTGTTTTATTCTATTCTAAAACGGTAAGAAGTTTTAAAGTAAAAAAACAAATTAAACGGCGTGTGTAAATTGGAAACGCGACGGTTTAGGGCAGGGGCAGTGTCGTCGTCGTCGTCGTCTTCGTCGCGGAGTAAAATGTTAACGGCTGATGTACCACCGAATCAGTCAATCTACATAAAGAATATCAATGAGAAGGTCAATAAAGAAGGTAACGCTATTCATTCGTTATTCTGCTTGCTGTAGTCTGCAGATTCTGCAATGCATAAGTTGCTTGTTCCCTGTTTTGTGAGCTTGCTTCTCTTGAATGTGTTACCGTGTCTTAGGTTCTCTTTAAGGGTTTAAAGTTGCTCGATTTGATGTTTTATGACGGTTAAATTAGATGCCTTTTTTCTAACTGTTAGGGAGTTAGTACTCTATTGATGTTTTCAACGGTTCAACACTTTGTTTTTGTTTTTCCAGAGCTGAAGAGATCTCTTTACTGTTTGTTCTCTCACTTTGGAAGGATACTTGATGTGGTTGCGTTGAAGACTCCTAAGCTCCGGGGACAAGCATGGGTTGTCTTCACTGAAGTCACAGCTGCTAGTAATGCTGCCCGTCAGATGCAAAACTTTCCCTTCTATGATAAGCCAATGGTACCTTTTCTCATGTCTTATGTTCCAGCTCTATCCATTAGAAAGTTGCAGAGATTTACTTAGGAGTGGTAATTGAGTTTGCTTGCTGATTATATTAAATTGAAGGAATATGACGACATTAGATGTTGAGGGCACAAGTGATTGCTAAGTAGTAGACTAGTGAAATCTAAATTGCCATTACACATTACTACTATTCAAATCATGGTGATGTGTGATCTGTTTGGGTGCAGCGGATACAATATGCAAAATCAATGTCAGATTGTGTTACTAAAGCCGAAGGGACTTTTGTTCCTAAAGAAAAGAAGATAAAGCAAGAAGAGAAAGGTTTAACCTTTCGTGTCTATCACAAGTTCAAACTTTTCAGCTCGTTTTATCTTCCTCTTCTACTTTCCATCTGATATTTCATTTTACTTTCAGTTGAAAGGAGGCAACATGCTGAAGAAACTCAACAACCATGCATGCCTACTGGCGCAACCGCTGTGAATGGAAGGCCTGTGGTAATTTCTCTTTCTCGCATCAACCCAAATAACTCAATATTTATTTATCTTCTGACAGACATCGTCGTTGTAAAACTCTTGTTTCTCATCAATTTTGCAGCCGAGTGGGCAAGACACGATTCCACCAAACAACATACTCTTCATTCAGAATCTTCCCATTGAGACGACTGGCATGATGCTTCAGATGCTGTTTGAGCAATACCCAGGATTCAAGGAGATAAGAACGATCGAAGCAAAACCCGGAATTGCGTTTGTGGAGTTTGGAGACGATGTTCAATCTTCTATGGCCATGCAGGCTCTTCAGGGTTTCAAGATCACTCCACAGAATCCAACGGTAATCTCTTTTGCCAAGAAGTGAAAGCCAGAGGTTTGTTGATATACTAATTTGCGGCTGTTTAAAAGCAAAATGTCGTATCATGTTTTGGTTCAATTCCGGTTAGTGGTTTGAAGGACCTAGATAAAGCTTTCTTAGTCTTTAGACCAGAATGTAATGAGATTCGAAAAAATTAGCGTGGTTGGAGAAAATCGCATTTTCAAATGCCTTTTTATTATTAGGACTTAGAGGGAAATTAAAACCACGAATTTAGAATGAGAAGATTATGGGATGTTTCATCAACCAGCCAAAAAATAGTCGGAATCAATAAATAGAAGCAACAAATAGGCTTCATCTCTCTCCTTTTTCTCTCACTTCCCTTTTTGTCTTTGACCTTTTAACAAAACTAAATAGGCTTCATCTCTCTCCTTTTTCTCTCATTTCATTCTACATTTGATGATAGCAAGATTAATCAACGTTTCCCCCAAAATAAAAAACAGAGTCCTCTGTTTTGTTTCTTCATCTCACTAAGAGATTCTCAGTTTTCTCTGTCCACATCAAGTAGTTTCTGCATATTACAGAGCAATTCCCTCTTCCTCCAAGTTCTTCGCACTCGTCTTTTGTACGCACAAAAGATCAGAGCGATGTCAAAGCTAGACATGGATGAGGTGAACTCGATGCAGAAAGGCAAAGTTCATGGGCCTTTCTTGGTGGAAAACATGGTGTGCCAAAAAAACCACATGTTGACCTCAAAAGGTGTTTTCTTGGGCAGTGACCCTCTCAAATACGCAATGCCACTTTTGTTGCTGCAAATGGCCACCATCATCGTCACTTCAAGGCTTCTCTACCACCTTCTCAAGCCCTTGAAGCAAGGCATGATCTCTGCCCAAGTCTTGGTAATAAGTTTGTCTATAATTCTTTCTTTTTCTGTGATGGAAGAGTCCCAGAGGAAAACTTAGGCTAATCTATGGAATCTTGAGCTCTTTTCATTTCTTTCCTTTAATTGAATTTTGCGAAATGTTGTTATCACGCAGGCTGGTATAATCCTAGGACCGTCTTTGTTTGGCCAAAACCTTGCATACAAAGATATGGTATTCCCCATGAACGGAAAAATCACTTTACAAACTCTCGCGAACCTTGGTTTCTTCATCCATCTCTTCCTACTCGGACTAAGAATCGACGCTAGCATCATTCGTAAAGCTGGTTCCAAAGCCATACTCATTGGTACAGCCTCCTACGCCTTCCCGTTCTCCCTCGGTAACCTCACTGTCCTCTTCTTGAAAAACACTTACAAGCTCCCGCCAGACGTTGTCCATTGCATCGGCACAGTGATCTCCCTCAATGCAATGACCTCATTCCCGGTCACCACAACCGTCTTAGCCGAGCTCAACATCCTTAACTCTGATCTTGGACGGTTAGCCACGAACTGCTCCATTGTCTGCGAGGCCTTTAGCTGGGTTGTAGCACTCGTTTTCAGGATGTTCTTGCGGGATGGGACAGCATCTAGCATTTGGTCTTTCGTTTGGGTCTTTGCTCTTATCCTAGTGATTTTCTTCATCTGCAGACCGGTCATCATCTGGCTGACAGAGAGAAGAAGCATTTCTATCGATAAAACAGGTGATATCCCATTCTTCCCGATTGTAATGATCTTGTTGGCAATAAGCTTGACCTCCGAAGTTCTCGGGGTCCATGCGGCGTTTGGAGCGTTCTGGCTCGGAGTATCTCTCCCGGATGGACCTCCGTTGGGGACCGGGCTCTCGACAAAGCTCGATATGTTTGCAACTAGCCTTACGCTCCCTTGTTTCATCGCCATTAGTGGATTGCAGACCAATTTTTTCGTGCTCGGAATGAGCCACGTGAAGATCATTGAGGCCGTGATACTCATCACATACGGCTGCAAATTCCTTGGAACAGCAGCAGCTTCCGCTTATTGCAACATACAAATCAGAGACGCATTTTGTTTGGCCCTCTTGATGTGTTGCCAAGGAGTCATTGAGATCTACACATGCGTCATGTGGAGAGACGAAAAGGTATAATTAGAAGGCCTCCATTATTTATTTGCTTCTCTGATCAAATTGTCTCTAAACGGAAGATCGGTCCATATAATCAATCTCGCAGGTTCTAAACACAGAATGCTTCAATCTCCTTATCATCACGCTCTTGCTCGTGACTGGCATTTCACGGTTCCTAGTTGTATACCTCTACGACCCGTCGAAGCGCTATAGAAGCACGAGCAAGCGAACGATCCTCAATACGAGACAACGAAACCTTCAGTTCCGTCTCCTGCTTTGCGTCTACAACGTCGAAAACGTACCTTCCATGGTTAATCTTCTAGAAGCTTCTTACCCGAGTCGGTTCAGCCCGATCTCTGTCTTCACGCTGCACCTCGTCGAGCTTAAAGGCAGAGCACACGCTGTGCTCGTACCGCATCACCAGATGAACAAACTCGATCCCAACACAGTGCAATCCACTCAAATCGTCAACGGTTTCCAACGTTTCGAACAGCAGAACCAAGGAACCCTAATGGCTCAGCATTTCACAGCTGCAGCTCCATTCTCCAGCATCAACGACGACATTTGCACTCTCGCCCTTGACAAGAAAGCGACGCTCGTTATCATCCCATTCCACAAACAGTACGCTATAGATGGTACGGTCGACCACGTAAACCCTGCAATCCGTAGCATAAACCTTAACGTTCTAGACAAGGCACCTTGCTCGGTTGGAATATTCATCGACCGGGGAGAAACTGAAGGCCGCCGTTCGGTCCTCATGAGCTACACTTGGCAAAACGTCGCAGTGATCTACATCGAAGGCCGAGACGACGCAGAAGCCTTAGCGTTCTCCATGAGAATCGCTGAGCACCCGGAAGTAAACGTCACGATGATCCACTTCCGGCACAAAAGCACCCTCCACCAGAACTACGCAGTAGAAGAGGAATCCGAATTCTCAGAGTCTCACCTTATAAACGATTTCAAGAGCTTCGCGATGAACAAACCGAAAGTTAGCTACAGAGAAGAGATAGTAAGAGATGGCGTGGAAACCACGCAAGTGATTAGTGCACTTGGTGACTCATACGATCTGGTAATTGTGGGTCGTGACCATGACCTTGAGTCGTCCGTACTGTACGGGCTTACAGATTGGAGCGAGTGCCCTGAGCTAGGTGTGATCGGAGACATGTTTGCGTCGCCGGATTTTCATTTCTCAGTACTAGTGATTCATCAGCAAGAAGGAGAGTCTCTAGCGATGGATAATAGCTATGAATTGCCAGTTTCACCTCCTAGGGTTGGGGATCCAAGAGTGCACCCACATTTCTCTGTTGAAGAAGGATTTACTTCGGTTGATCCTCACAACAACCGTTAATTACTGTAGTCTCTCTTTTTGTTTCTACTATTTTATTCAATTTCAACATAAGTAAAGGATGTAGTTTTTAGTGTTTGTTATTCAACTACAGTTTTGTAAGTAAGCGACTGATATTGTAGAACACACACATGTTTTTTGGAAAGGTCAGTTCTGTTATTTTCCATTTTTAATTGGATGGAGAAACAACAAATATTTCATGAATGGAGGAAAGCCACAATTTAGGTAGCAGTTACAGAATATACGCTACACGAAAATGTTAGTACTGTACTACTGTATGACATGCTTAATATTACATGTAAAAAAAAAAAAAGGAAATATGCTTTGAATAAAAAAAGCTAGTCCCATACACAAACAATTAGCCACCCATAGCTATCAACAAAACGACTAGTCGTCAAATCAAATAATCAATCATGACAAATGTCAGTATCATCTAACTACTCTGAAAATGTTAATCAATTTGTCTGTTGTACACTTGTACTCGCATAACCTAATTCATACTTTTTTCAGTTTCTTGTATAAATCATAAATCTCATAAAATATATCTGATTCAGAGATGTGCTTTTAATATGAGACCCCAGAGTTTATTTCGAGAAATTGAAAGTGGGATCGTTTATTCCCAAGATGTGGGGATCTCAAAGTTGCTATTATGTGGACAGAAGCAACGGACGTGTCATGCTTTGACGTGAGAGATTAGTACGTAGCGTCAGATGATTGTGAAAACGAGTGGGTCACTCTCCGATATTCATATTTACAGGCACTACGCTAAGTTTTTTTTCTGCGGTAGATACTAGATACAGCAGATCAGTATAATAACCAACAAATAACATAGTATTGAACTATTGATGATTGTGTTAGAGGAATAAGAAGAGAAATCTACATCATTATCAATATTAATTTCGCTTAAGAACTTATAGCTAGCGAAAGAATTCAAAATTTTGATATATGAATATTTACGTACGTAAAATTGGAAGCATTAATTGCTCAGGCGTATGGAGAAGATGGGCTGTTTGGACCAAACAAAGTAATGCATAGTTGCATACACATTATATTATACTTTTTTTTTTTTTGTGCAAACACACATTATATTATACAAAACAAAAATATTACTAGTAAAAATCGTCGACCATAGAGGAGGGGAATCAAATAGAAGAAAATAGAAAGAGTGATAAAAAAACCAAAAAAAAAATGAATGTCTATTAGAGATGGGGCATAGAAGAGGGAATCCATGTGAAGGCAGCTGATTCAGATGGGCGCGCCAGCTTTCATTTTATCTTTTTTTTTTGGGTCATTTATCTTTAAATGTTTTAATAATAAGAAGAATCATAATGTAGCCTTGCGTCCTGATATTTTATTGCAATCATTTCAATTTTTTTTATAAATATCTTAACTTGTAGTTGTAGACATCTCCAACCTTTTTGTCCAATAACAAAATTATGAACTTCTTTATATTTTAAATTTCCAGCTGATCATAATTTCATCAAACATATAAATTTAATCTAACTAGTAACAGTGAAGTAGTTTTTTTAACTCTTATAAATCTTTTTAGGTTTGAATTTGTGAAAAATTTTGCAACGAATAACAACCACCGTACGTACCTGACATGTTTAGACGAATCGAATCTTAGAATCTTTAATGAGTGTTAAAAAAAATTGTTAACTCATTTATATATAATGTTTAAAGTATCGGTAGCTAAGAGTTGAGAAACAAATCTCTACGCGATAAAATTTTCAATTCATTCTACATGAGAAGATAAAACTGATCATCAATTTACTTCTTTTTAACAAATATTTACAATCATTGATTAGTTTTCATATCCCCTATATGGTTTACATTATAAGTTGTTTTTATTTTACATTATGATTAATGTTTATATTTAGAACGTATGGCTTTTGTAGAAAAAACAAATTCAGTTTCAAAGGCTTTTCGATTGGTCCACTTACATGTGAAAACCTGCACACTAAACTATAATTATTAATTATTATTTCATAACTACCCAATTTATATAATTAAGTCTAATCATTCAAAGTGGTATTTCCGTTAAACACACATTTTATCATAATCATTGATCATAATTTCATTGATGCTCTTTTAGTCTATCATTGGATCACCACACACTTCAATCCCATTTTTTTAAGTTTTTTTAACCGTTCGCGTTCTTCCATATTATTCCATGTAAATAGTGTTAACATGTCCAAAAGAAATTTAACACATCAAATTTTGGCCATAGTTGAATTTATATGTGCAATTTGCTTGTGATTAATGACTGATTATCAGAAATCATTCTCAGGTGACTCAAAATTACAACAACATAATTTCAAACACAGATCCTATCCACATTATATAATTTTTTTTCGTGAAACTTTCCTCAAAAAAAAAAAAAAAAAAAGAGATTAAAAAGAAAATAATCTCTCGAAACATAAGAAGAATTAATCCGGCTTCCGGACAAAAAAACCACCATTAGCTAGAGAGGTAAAGGGAAGAGCCGAAGAGGAATTAATTAAGATCCTCGGTGATACTGTCGAGATGAGGCCGCCACGTGGATACTGACGCCGATCTGCTGTGTCGCCGGCGATGACGGTGTTCTTTACCATCCGAGGCCGACGACACAACTTCTTCTAAGTACTTCTCACACAACTTCACGCATTCAGAATCATCACCTTTAACAACGTCGCCAGTGGCGGCATCGGCTTTAGGGTTTTCGAGAGTCTTTTTACGGCGAGGAGCGTCCTTTCTCCGCCTTTTCTTCTCCGGCAAGGAAGCGTCAGGGATAAGAAAATAGATGCTCCCTCGCTTGAGCTCAGATTCAGGGGACAAGATCAAGATTTTGCGGACAACTCCTTGAGAACATGGTTTGCTTAGGACATGGTTTGGGTTTGCTTGGAGGATCTCTCCGGCGGTTATTGACCGTGTGATCTCCTCAACGTAGCCGTTTAGATGAACGATCCTGATCAAATCTAGTGCTCCACATGGAAGAACACAAGCCAGACAACACCTTAAGCTGTTTCCCATCTCTCTCTCCCCCCCTTTTTTTCTTTCTTTGTTTTGTGTATTTATTATGTATTGATAGTAATATCAGATTTATGGGGAAGAACAAGTTGGAGAAGACGAGGTTATATAGGAGCCAACACTTCACGTAACACCGAAGCGGGCTTGACCATACGTCTTACGGACCGTTAAATGACTGAAATGCCCTCTTGTCTTCTCGTTATTAACTTGATTCCACCCTCATAAATCAGTACCTAAGTAAAAGTTATTTTTATTTTATGCTACATTATTCAAATTCCTATCTCACCAATTGTCCCTTAAAAGTTAAATTAAACTATCTTAAACCCATGTCTTGAAAATATACTACTTCACGAGCCAAAAAACTCGAAACGTAAATACTCCAAATCAATACCAAGAATAGGAAAATCGGTATATTCATACTCCAGCTAAGAGGGTATGTTGAATTCATACACCAACTATGACACTGAACAAATCCATACATTAACTTAGTTAAAATTCAAATTCGCTGCATCAACTTGAGAAACTGTGTATAAACATACACAGGCTGTAACAGTGTTAAGAAACCGTTAGCGGCTGCTTACGTGGAAGCCACGTAAGAAACGACGCCGTTTTGGTGAGACGAAAGAGAGTGATTCTTTTCGTCAAAATGACGTCGTTTCTATCTTCTTCTTCCTTTTTTCTTATTTTTCCGACTCGGGTTTAGGTTTTGTGTTCGCGATTTGGGGTTTCTCAAAATTTCTCTCAATCGATCAAGATGTCTTCATCCTCAGCTTCTTCTCATGGTGATGATAGAGATGGTGCTCATAGTGATGATAGAGATGGTGCTCATAGTGATAGAGATGGTTCTGTTGGCGATGATAGAGATGGTGCTCATAGTGATAGAGATGGTTCTCATGGTGATGATAGAGATGCTCGTAGGGTATTTGTTGACATGGAAGATCGAGTGGAGGGGAACTTAGCAGGTTTTGTTATCATGCTGAGGATACTCCTCCTAACTCAGATTGCGAGGACGTTGAAAGAAGATATATGAGGTGCAAAAAAGGTAGTGGAGAAATAAAATTAGAGCAAGTCTTTGATAGTATAGGTGAGTTTAAAGAAGCTGTGGTTGACTATGCTCTTAAGAATGGAGAGAATATAAAGTTTACAAGATGGGGTTCAGAGAAGAGTGAAGTAAGGTGTTCCATTGGAGGGAATTGCAAATTCAAGATCTACTGCTCCTATGAAGATAAAATTGGAAAGTACATGGTGAAGACATGCAATGATGTCCATGCATGTACAAAGGACGGGTTTAGTAAAGTGATCAAGAGTGGAGTCCTTGCTCAGTTGTTCTTGAATGACATAAGGAAGGATCCGACATTCAAGGCTAAGGCGATGCAAGATGCGATTGAGGAGCGTTACACCATAGTTGCTACTTATGATCAGTGTCGAACAGCTAGAGCAAAAGCATTGAAGATGATTCAAGAGGAATATGATGAGCAATTTGCTCGTCTACATGATTACATGGAACATCTTTTAGAGTAAGTCAAGCTTTTTTTTACTTTGCTTTTCTTATAAATTTGGAGTTAGTCGGTAATATGGGTTTGATTTCTGTTTTGTAGATCAAATCCGGGTTCAACAGTGGAGGTTGGGACATTGACTGATGATGCTGGTATCGTCAGGTTTGATAGGTTTTATGTCTGCTTTGAAGCCCTTCGGAAGACTTGGCTTGCATAAGATCTCAGGAGCCTAGGATTCAACCACCACCACGAGAAGTTACAAAAGGTCCCAAAAAGACAGAAAAAAGAAAGAAGGACAAGAATGAGTCTCCAAAGAAGAAGTCAAAAGGAAAAGAAGAACAAGAACAACCGGAGAAGAGAATCAAAGTTTCAAAAGCTGGACGAGATAGTCGTTGTGGCCGGTGTAGTACCGTCGGTCATAATACTAGAAGTTGTCCGGCTCTGGGAGTTGTTGGTAGAAGGTGGAAGAAGAAGAAAACTGGTGAAGAACCAAGCCAAGGACAAAGCCAAGAACCAAGCCAAGGACCAAGCCAAGGACTTAGTCAAGCACCAACCCAAGGACCAAGCCATGGAATAGAATGAATGAACTGAATAGAAGGAAGTTAGTTTTTTATTTTTGTCCGATGAGATTGAAAGTTTTTGTGGTAATCTCATGGTAGTTTATGGTTGTAGTTCGGTGACTTTCAAGTTTTTGTTGTACTCAAAACATGGCTTCTATTTTTCATCTAATCAAAACTAATTGAAGTTTTATGTTAATCTTAACATAGTTAACAACAAAAACAGTTAACAACTCCATGATTACATGCTTAATCACAACAAAAACACTTAACAACACATTACACAAATATTACATAGTAGACAAAAGCCATAACTAAACCACCACAAACAATCATGTTCTTGAAGCTTCTTAGCTCTTGAATCTCTTTCTCACAAGAACTCACCACACCTTTGAGCTCTACAATATCTTTTTCACATCTTTCTGCGATTTCTTTGATAGCTTCTACCTCATCTAATCCCTTTGCTAAGCTTCCCACTTCTCTTTCTATTTTGTCAACTACACTTTCAACCTCTTCCATCTCTTCAACCATGCTTATGTCGGTCCACTTAAACAAATGATTCAGATTCTAATACAAAAATACACATTATGAGAAGGTTATGAGAACAATTTTCATATGACCAACTATATTGATTACCTCGTCGGATCCATTAGGACAACAATGAAAGAGTCTTCCAGGATTTTTCATTGTGTTTGAAGTCTTCATTATAGAGAATCGACCACATCTACATTTTCGTGGGATTCCTCTTCCAATCACAGTAAATCTATCGCTCACTCCTTCAACAATTAACGGATTCACAGTAAATAATCTTCCTATCAAAATACACAACGAAAAGGAAAATTAAAACATTAGGTTTTCGCACCTGAAGAAGCTGAGGATGAAGACATCTTGATCGATTGAGAGAAATTTTGAGAAACCCCAAATCGCGAACACAAAACCTAAACCCGAGTCGGGAAAATAAGAAAAAAGGAAGAAGAAGATAGAAACGACGTCGTTTTGACGAAAAGAATCACTCTCTTTCGTCTCACCAAAACGGCGTTCTTTCTTACGTGGCTTCCACGTAAGCAGCCGCTAACGGTTTCTTAACACCGTTACGGCATGTGTATGTTTATACACAGTTTCTCAAGTTGATGCAGCGAATTTGAATTTGAACTAAGTTAATGTATGGATTTGTTCAGTGTCATAATTGGTGTATGAATTCAACATACTCCTTAGCTGGGGTATGAATATACCGATTTTCCACCAAGAATACTAGTAAAATTACAAAAGGAATCAAAATATCACGAAAATACATAATACGTTATGCACCAAATGATCTATCACTATCACATTCACATGTGATTTTTGTTAACTCTCTGCAGTTCAGTACGTAGTCTAAGATCTCTGAGCTGAATCTCTCTCTGATAAAGATTAATACTATAGTAAATCAAGCAACGATTTTTAAAAATGTCGAAATTAGTCGAGTAGAGATATTCTAACGCTATGTGACAAATTTTGAAGGGAAAAAACAAAACTTTTTTTTGTTTTCTTTATCGAATAGAACCAAATCTTGAAACTAGGAGCGTGTTGGGATTAGATAAACTACTCGTAATTAATAGTGTGAAGCAATGACTAAAAACTTGGAAACTGAAAAAGGATTATCTATTTAAAATTTCAAGCGTTACTGTACACTACGGATACTTAAGTAGGATTTGATGATATCAATGTTGGAAGTAACAATACATTAACTTTTATTCAAAGAAGTTTCTTTGTTAATATATTCATAACTACATTTTCTCGTTGTCTGTGCTCAAGCTACTTCACTTTTGGAGATATCTATATATAGTGTTAATGGCTTAATGCTGATATATCCCATAAAGTTAGAAAATAATAGTACAGAGAATAATTAGAACTCATTATTATTGTTTACTAGCCGTGAATGTTTAAATGTGTCATTTTTTTCTTTCAAAATTATCTGTTGTTTAGTTTTTTTTTTTTGAAGAAGAAGGGTTTAACTATTGTTATCTTAGGCGTTAATTTACAAAAAGCATGCAAGAACTATGCCCTTTAAAATAGTGTATAGTAATTTGCAAGATCTATTATCTATGACATTTATGGAATATTTCGTATCATACTACTCGCCAAAAAATAGTGGTGCAATTTAATAAAAAGCTACATAATTTAGAAAACTCAATTGGTCGCCATTTGAACAACTGCATGCGGTACGGATCAACACACGTTAGTTACACACCCATATTAATTACGGTGGTTCAAGAACCAACCCGCATGAACAATATTTTTAGAAAAAAAAAATCCAAAAAAGTATGCGATTATGAATTTTATCGCAAAAAAAAAACAAAATCAATCAATACAATCATTTAATACATAAGTTTACTTACAATTTTACAATATTGAGGCATCGGTTGAACGACGTTTACGTTAATAAAAGAAGAAAACTGATTTAAAAAAAAATTAAAGTTTCCTGAAAGAAAAACAGCTGTCATCAAGAACAAAACAATAGTAGTATTATGTAGACATTATTATGAATGTATTTGTCCTTTAAAATATACTACACATTATTCGCTTAATTATATCGATATATTCGTTTACGCCAATATTCAAATGAGTTAAACCATAATAGCACTGTCAAATGTAGGAACCATTTAAGTATGTTTATTTGTAGTAGTAGTAGTACTTAAAATTAAATTATTGTGTTGCTTTTAAGGCGTTCTGTTAATGACGATTCTCGCATACTAATTTAAAGTCAATACCGTACGTACGTTATGTACTTAACTAAGATATCTACAACTTGCCGGGCTATATAGATTATATGCAGTTGAAGACCCGTTGGTCTCGGGGTTTAATGAGCAATTAAGCTTACTTGATTAAGCAAGAGAAGGGGATCAGGGGACAAGTAATCCGCAGGACCACATCAATAGTTATATATATTTTTACATTTGAATAAAAGAATTACTTGAATAACTTTCGTACGAGCTAGTACGTAAACCAAAACTGATTATTTACTGGTTTCGAAAAAAAGAGGAGTTCACTCAGTCACTCTTTAAGTTCTAAGTTAGGATATTTATGTAAAATAATTAGGTTCTCACAATGCATTCACTTGCTTTACATTCAAACTTGATAAGGCTCCTTTTAACTCATGATTGAGACATTTATACGAAAACCAACAAAATTTTGGTTGTAACCACTAACCAGTACTTATATAATCTTTGAACGTCAACTATATATAATATCATCTCTAATGTATATCTCTATTTTTTCCTCTAAAACAGAGTAATTCAAAAATAAAGCATTGTTTTGCTCCAATGTATTACTCTATTTTCAATTCTAAAATAGAGTTAGTGTAAAAAATAGAGGTGCTCTATATATAGAGCAATCCTATCATTTTCTCTATTTTAAAGTAAAATATAGAGTAGGATTGAAGCAAATGTTGATCTATAATAGAGATTTTGACTCTAAAATAAAGTGGGGTTGAAGATACCTTAAGGGATAATTAAATGGAACATGTCACTTTACTTGTGCAATTTAGCTTTAAAATAATGAAGACACGTTATATATTGTGATTGCCTATATTATTTCAACTGAACTTTGTCACTCTTTCAATCGAATTATATGAGTATCCGTTTAGCAATGAATTGGTTACATTCAATTTTGGCACAACAATGTAAGTATGTAACTCGTTTTTTAAAGTTTTTTCTATAACATATATCTTCTCAGAAAACAAAACCAAAATATTAGAATAAACATAATTAGCTATATCAACAATACGAGGACATATTAATTGAACAAAAAAATCTGGTGGCAGAAAACTAATCTTAGAAACGAATTAACGACATGAAAGAAGAACCTTCGTCGTACGGAGGTTTCAGGCACCGACGACGTACGATAGGCGCACGAAACATATTTAATGGGAGATTAATAAATTTCGTAATTAATAATACTAGCTATGTCTAATCAAAGAGTGGCGAATTAACTTAATTAAAACATATATGAGAGAGATTATGGCCGTGTGTGCGGCACAATGTGTTAAAGACTAAATCTTTCTTACGGATCTTTAAATAGGTTTACGTACTGGGATCATAATTGAAGAACGTGAGGCAAACCTGTCTTGTTCCACAAATTCACAACTTCCACGGTGGATCTTTAACCACTTATAATAAAGGTTGTAGACTTGTAGTGTTTAAATTGATTTAAGCATTTGTCAAAAATTTCCGCTTTTCTCAATTATCGAATACGTTATTCTTGTCTTTTTACGCATTTCTAATAATCAATCATAACTCAGATTGCAGTTAAACGATTTGAACCATATTTCTTAATTTTCAGGATGAATCACTTGATCAATAGTGATGGATGCATCATGAATTGGTTGTGAATATATATATGGGTTAACATCTTCGAAAATATTTCAATGTTTTGGTTAACTTTTATAATAAAACACGTCTATGGAATGATATGGTGTTATAGGGGGGACGTACCTGATCGAATAAAGACAAACCAATCCAATAATTAAAAGCTTTGGCATAGATATTGGAGATATCTCCAGCCTAGAACACACGTTTGTTTAGATTTACCCTCGTGTGCAATATCTCTTTTCTTTCTGTTTTAGACCGTAAATAAATTCCGTAATCTTAATTTGGATATCATGCTGCACGAACTTCTATTAATCCAAAATCGTTGCCGTGTTAGTTCTTTGTAGAATCCACTTTTTAAAGAGATACTACCAAGATATCAACATTAACAACCACAATATATTATTGGTATATAATTTTTTGCATGATCTCGTGGGTTTCCTAGTACGTATATTTTAACGTTTTAGAGGATATGTGCATGTCTTCGTTTGGTCGTTAGGTTTACTATTGACCATTTATCGACTCTCATTATCGACCATATAAATTTTGTTGTGATCAAGTAACTCCATTTTATAACTATTTTTATCTCGCTGAATGTAAGATTTTTTTTTTTTTTCGGTGCTGTGTAGTGGTTATCACTGAATGTAAGATGCATGCCTTTAATTTTCGTAGATGAGTTCGGACTTCGGACAACGGGACAAGTGAATGAGTGATCATAATTCATAATGAGAAGTTAATATAGTCAGTCTGATGAACTCGAAAAGAGATCTAGAGTGGGTTAGAAAGTTAAATTGAGATACATATTGTGACCAGATGAAGCATATTTGACTCTTTTTTTCTTTGGCATTACTCTCATGGAACAAGCGTAAATGCTAAGTGGAGAGGTTAAACTACTATAACAACTCTCATACTCAAAATTCCGGCGTCAGCAAATGACTACCAAGTCCAACAGTCTTTTATGGGCTCTCTAAGAAGCCCATTTTTATTGGCCCCTGTAATAAGTTCTTCGATCGCTAGGAGTTTTTGACCAAAAAGTCAACAATTCAACGTCATATATAGTAGACTCCATAAACAGAAGGTCCTATAAAGTGGCAAAAATTTAAGAGAGAAGAAGAGACAAGATGTTGATCCATGTTATTATATTCATGATCATAACCACGATCCTAGAATCGACGTCATGTCATACAAATGTAAACGTGGCCAACAATATTAACGTATCATTGATCCCGGCGATACTTGTCTTCGGCGATTCCACAATAGACACTGGCAACAACAACTACATCAAAACAATCATCCGGGCTAATTTCCCTCCTTACGGCTGCAATTTCCCCGGCCATAACGCTACCGGAAGATTCTCCAACGGTAAACTCATACCAGACTTTATAGCATCTCTTTTGGGAATCAAAGACACCGTTCCTCCTTTCCTCGACCCCCATTTGTCAGATTCCGATATCCTCACCGGAGTGTGCTTTGCTTCTGCTGGTTCCGGTTACGACACCCTCACAGATCGAGTAACTTCAACTCTATCCGTCTCTAAACAGGCGAATATGCTCAGAAGCTACGTGGAGTGGCTGAGTCAGATCGTCGGGAAAGAGAAAGCGGCCACGATAGTCAGCGAGGCTCTGGTGATTGTAAGCTCAGGAACTAACGATTTTGATCTAAATCTCTACGACACTCCTTCTCCTCGTCACAAGCTCGGCGTTGATGGCTATCAAAGTTTCATTCTCTCCAGTGTACACAACTTCGTTCAAGTAAATAACAATTTCTATCATCTTTATTATCCAAGTTACTTTTTGTTTACGTATACGAAATTTGATTCAATATTTTTTTGGTTATGTGGATGTGTATATATAATTAATTATATAAAGGAACTATATGACATTGGGTGCCGTAGAATAATGGTGTTGGGACTACCGCCGGTAGGGTGTTTACCGATTCAAATGACGATGGCTATGCAAAAACAGAACAAGAGAAAATGCATCGACAAACAAAACTCAGATTCACAGGAGTTTAACCAGAAGCTTAACAATTCCCTAACAGATATGCAATCCAATCTCACCGGCAGTGTCATCTTTTACGGAGATATCTACGGAACATTGTTTGACATGGCCACTAATCCCCAGAGATACGGTAACGCTACGTTTCCTTTCATCCCATGCACATTACGTTTCGCACTAAATCTAGCTCTCCTAGCGTTTTTATCAATTGCACATTTATCTTAAAAATTTGCCATTCGACAGCCTTTTTCTAATTGTATAATATTTTATAAATATACATATGATGTCTAAATAAGATATTTTACATGTAACAGTATTAGATAAAATGCAAAATAAGAAAAACAATCAAACTCAAACCATAGTCAATCTTTCATCCAATATCAAGTACGCGTAAATTATTTTTAAAAACTTTAAATCAATACGAATGTAATTAATATTTCATTTTATTACAAAGTAGTATAAAGTGACTGATATAAAGGGACAGGAATAAAGGAAACGACGAGAGGATGCTGCGGGACTGGAGAGATGGAGCTATCATACTTGTGCAATGCTTTAACTCGGACTTGTCCTGACCCTAACCAGTTCCTTTTCTGGGACGACATTCACCCTTCCCAAGCTGCTTACATAGTGGTCAGTCTCAGTCTTGTTGAACAAATTCTCCACGTACTCTCTTGATTTTCATTTTTGCTTCCATATGTTAATTTGTACTAAGGAGGTTAATCAATCTATATTTCCCTCTTGCTTCATATTAATCTTAACGTGTTTGCATAAGCTAGTCCTTACATGTCCTTTTTTATACTACCTACTGTGTTACTTGTAACTCTATAGCACAATTCATGTGAGACGTGGCTTTGGCTTTCGTTTGGTACCCCTCTAGAATTCATCTTCATGGAAATATTCAAATAAAAAAAGAAAATTGCAAACACTTACAATAGACCTACATCCATGAATATTATTCACTCAAGGAAAAAAAAAAACAGAATGATTCACAATTTTACAGATTTGTGGATAAAGAACAACCGTTTCTTTCTTGTATATTAAATTTAATCAACTTGAGCTTTCCTTGAACAACCGTTTAATCATCATCTCCAAATCTTCAACAGTATAAGCAATAAACGGCTCTCCACGCCTCCCATTAATCTCTGGCGACTCCTTCAATTTTCTGATGAAACTCGAGTACGCCGGAGACACAATTCCGTTAACGGAGCTTCTTAACTCTTCCCTCAATTGCCCATCAGTTACAACCCATTGAGATTGGATCTTACACACCTCATCGAACTGGGCTTTGAACAATCTAAGGTTCTCTACTAACTTTGGATACGGAGCCTCGGTCCTAAGGAATCCCACCACTTGGTTCCACGAGCTCCTTCGGTAATTAGAATGGTACTGCCTCAGTTTCGCCGTCTGCTTCACAATCCAATCTTCTCCTAGGATCGAACCGAGCTCGTTATCAGTCACCTTATCAAGAATATACTTGCCATTGTTCATCATGAACAAGAAGCACAAAGACGGATCACGGTAAGTTCTTTTCTTGCCTTCCAAGTTACTCTCCAACAACTCCAAAACCCATCTGAGTTGCACAGACAAAGCACTCGCATCTGGTCCTGCTTCGTTCCCAGTCTGTTCAAGGATCTGCTCCAACGACTGCCGCGATTTACACGCAGCACGCAGATAATTCATCACGTACCGTGTAATAGGGTGAATCCCACCGCCAGGAAACGCGGTTTTGGGAGGGTCACGACGGATCAAGTTCTCGAGCTCCATAAATATCCCTCTAATCGCTTCCCCTAAACGTTTATGAATCGCGACCGCCTCATGCCTTAGAGGCAAACAGTATCTATCTGAGAATAACGTTTCCATCTTAGGAATTAGGTCTTGCATCGTTTCGTATAAGTCCATAACCTTAAACAAACGTTCAGGCAAACGGCTCCCTAAAGCGATCGCGTCTGCGAAATTCAGAAGCTGTGTGGTCGTTCCACGACAAACTTCCATGAAAGAGAGATCAGTTACAGAGGAAACAGAGAGATCAGAGAAAACGCGGTCGCAGAGAAGACGCTCGCTAGGGAAGAAAACGCGGAAGACCAAAGTAACAGCTTTGATCCAACGGTCGATTTCGTCTTCAAGATCTTGCCATGGAGTCTCTTGAACTTGCTCCATACTTAGTCCTCTGAGATGCAGCCTCGACAAACTCTCCTCTAGAAACTCTCTCCGTCGACTGCTGTACACTCTTGAACACTCTTTCCCAAATCCACCAGCGACCATCCTCACAGCGATCGCGTTTAGATCGCCAATAACGCTAGATTGTAACGCCTCAATCACTATTTTGTAATCGGTCACCGGACGGGCTATTATTACCTATTTCAGTATGAAATCAAAATTGTAAACCGGTTTGTCTAATTCTAATTCCAAACTATGCAAATCAAATTAAATTGGAAATTACTTAATTACCCCGTAGCTTGTGACGTTGTCTTCTTCTTCGCCGGAGAAGTCATCGTCGTCCGAGTCAAACGAGTCAGGGGCACGGTCCACTACATAACCAAACTCTTCCTGAAGCCTAAACATCACTTGTTGAATCAAATCATCGGCACGGGAGAGACAGACGGCGACGGATTTATCACCGGCCATGGATCTCAAGTCTCCGGCAATCGCAATTAGCTCGTCAACAGAGTCGAGGAAGGTGCGCGAGTCAACGGGATCGGACCAGATGGGGCGATCCTCGACGATGTAGCCAGAGATCTGTCTCTCTAAGGAGTTAAGTGATCGGTCAAGGTTATGAAGGTTTGCGCCGCCGCGGGAATGGGTGGGTCGAGGGTCACCGCCGCGGTTTCCGGAAGCGCCATAGCCAGAGAGAATCTGTAAAATATCTCCGGCGGCGCTTGGATCCTTGCCGAGGGCTCTGGCGATGTCTCTGGCGGCGGCGTAAAGATTCTCGTCACCGGCTTGAGCCATGGGAATTAATAAATATTTAGGGGGAAATTATGGAATTGGGTGAATAGAGACGAAACAACACATAGAAGACGAAGAAGACTATAATAATATGGACAAGTCTTCGGAACTACCATGTCTGACGACTTAGACGCGGGAACCATGTCTGACTTAGTTGTGTGTTTTCTCCTGTTTGTATTTTAATGGAATCTGTGTATTTTTCATATTGCCACAACCACGACTTTGTCTTCGTTTCTATTTTTTTTTTCTTCTGTCTTGTTTGGTGTTTCCAGAACGTGAACGCTTTTTACCGACCGCCGTTATGCGTTCTGCGTTTGTTCAATACCCCCAAATGGTCTAAATTTTAGAATCGTGGGAATTGGGTTATGGGCTAATGACTGTCGAGATCAACTTTCAGAGTTGGGTCCAACGGACATATCTGTTAATTTGGGATCGAGAAGTTTCGTTATAGGTTGAGGAGAGGCCCAATCTTTTTTTAATTATTCATTGAATAAGGATTTGATACTGTAATTAAATAAATGTTGTTAAGAAAATGTAAAATATAACATCTATAAACACTAGAAAATTAAAATCACGTCTAAGAAAACCTAATAAGTTTAAAAATCACATTAGAAATAAAATTTTAACATTTTTAGGTTGATTAAATTACATTACGTGGACATTTCCCAACTCAAAATCCCTTAATAGTAAAGATCAAATGATTAGAGAGAATCATAATACCTAATTAATTAGTCTAGTGGTTGCACCAAATCAACTTTGTTGCTCGTGCTGACTTTACTAGTTCCACATTCTATTTTCAAATTTATTTTGTATTTAACAGAAATTGTCCACTAACTAACAAACTCACACAAAGCTCTGTTACTTACCCCTTTAGTCCCAGTGTGTGTGTATTAGTGTATATATATATATCTCTCATTCCCTTTCCTCTGGACTCAAAAACCAGAGAGCTTCAACACTACGATATGAAGTCTCAGACTCCAACAAATCTCGGACGAGTCTCTATCATTTTAGTTCTTGCTTGTTGCACTTTTCTTGCTTCCCTCACTTCAGCTGAAGTTCACGTCCGTGAATTCGTGGTAAGTTGAGTCAAGCTTCCTTCATTTGATTAATATCTCTTTCAAATGTTTTAATCACATCCATGGTTTGAATCAACGTTACCTAGATCGAGGCAAAACCAGTGAAGAGGCTGTGCAGAACTCACCAGACCATCACCGTGAATGGTCAGTTCCCCGGTCCAACACTCGAGGTAAGAAACGGTGACTCGCTAGCCATCACGGTCATCAATAGAGCTCGTTACAACATCAGTCTCCACTGGTAAAAAAAAAAGATTCAATCAGCTTTATTTGGTAGATAACTTGTCATTCAAGAAACAAACATTTTGATATATGCTCTGTTTTGGGGGACAGGCATGGAATCCGACAGCTGCGAAACCCGTGGGCTGATGGACCAGAGTACATAACTCAATGTCCAATCCAGCCGGGACAAAGCTATACATACAGAATCAAGATCGAAGACCAAGAAGGTACACTTTGGTGGCACGCTCATAGCCATTGGCTTCGAGCTACCGTCTATGGAGCTCTAATCATTTACCCTCGTCTCGGTTCTCCTTACCCTTTCTCAATGCCTAAACGTGACATCCCAATTATTCTCGGTAATTTCATGAAAACTTTATATATACATATACAAGTTTAAATTTATGAATAAGTATATTTAATTAGTATTTGAAGAGAACAGGGGAGTGGTGGGATAGAAACCCTATGGATGTTCTGAGGTTAGCCCAATTCACAGGAGCAGCACCAAACGTCTCAGACGCTTACACCATCAATGGCCAACCAGGCGATCTCTACCGCTGCTCTAAGCCCGAGACCGTCCGATTTCCTATTGTCCCTGGCGAGACGGTTCAGCTTCGTCTTATCAACGCCGCCCTGAACCAAGAACTCTTCTTCACTGTTGCCAACCACCAGCTCACTGTGGTCGAGGTAGATTCTGCTTACACTAAGCCTTTCACCACAAACGTTGTCATGCTCGGTCCAGGTCAGACCACAAACGTCCTCATAACCGCTAATCAACGCCCTGGCCGTTATTACATGGCTGCGCGGGCCTACAATAGCGCAAACGCTCCCTTTGACAATACCACCACAACTGCTATTTTGGAATACGTCAACGCACCTAGTGGACGCGGCCAGATCACACCCGTTTTCCCGGTTTTGCCAGGGTTCAATGACACCGCTACTGCAACCGCTTTCGTCAACCGTTTGCGGTACTATAAGAGAGCTCCAGTGCCACTCAAAATCGACGAAAATCTATTTTTCGCAGTTGGGTTGGGACTAATAAACTGCACCAACCAGAACAGTCCGCGATGCCAGGGACCGAACGGAACGCGGTTTGCTGCAAGCATGAACAACGTCTCATTCGTTCTTCCTCGGACTAATTCGGTGATGCAAGCCTATTACCAAGGAATCCCCGGAATTATAACCGCAGATTTCCCGCCGGTTCCTCCTGTTCAATTCGACTACACAGGAAACGTAAGCCGTGGACTTTGGCAACCCGTAAAGGCCACAAAGGCTTACAAGCTTAAGTACAAGGCCAATGTTCAGATTGTGTTGCAGGACACGAGCATTGTCACACCCGAGAACCATCCTATGCATCTTCATGGGTACCAGTTTTATGTTGTTGGGTCGGGTTTTGGGAATTTTGACCCCAAGAGAGATCCGGCTAGCTTCAATCTGTTTGACCCACCGGAGAGGAATACTATTGGAACCCCTCCCGGTGGATGGGTGGCCATCCGATTCGTTGCTGACAATCCAGGTAAATTGATAATGCTTTAATCTTGATCATTAGACGCTCTAAATATATATTAGTCCACTTGTTTTTTTTTTTTTTCTGACAATTCTTTCTAATAAAATCGTTGTAGGAGCTTGGTTTATGCATTGTCACATTGACTCACATCTAGGATGGGGTTTGGCGATGGTTTTCCTAGTCGAAAATGGAGTGGGTCAGCTCCAGTCGGTGCAGCCTCCGCCATTGGATCTCCCAAGATGCTAGATATGGTCGCTCGATTTCTAATTTGATAAAACATATTTCATGTTTGTCTCGTTTTTAGGTTATGTGGGTTTATCTTAATCAGAAAGCTTCTTTCTGCGTGTCTATTGAGAGGAGTAAAATGTGTATATCATTTGAAGTTAATGTACTCGTTCGTCTTTCCCATGTAAACTCTCCATAACGTTCACGTCAGGACCTCAGATCCCAACCCAAAACGATTTGGTAGATACCATGAAATTTTCAAAAGAAAAGGACTAAAAATGAAAAAGAAAACGAAAGTTAAATAATTTGGAAAAGAAAAACAAATGAATACTTTGAAATAGTGACTATATTTACTTATGTGAAAGTGAAATACAGTAAACTATAAATAATATATGATTTATTATTATAAAACATGTTTAAATTTATATTTTAATATTAGGTGCTCCAATATTTAATATTTAATCTTACGAAATTAAATTAAAGCGTATTTTATTGCAGATTTGTTTTTTTAAAAGGTTTTTGGTTAATACTAGTAAATACTATTCTTGGGGACTTTTCTCATAAAAACAAAAAGACCATCTTTTTTTCCTTTTTTCGCTTTGTGACCTTTTTATCTTCTATATAATAAAACGAAAGTACACAATTTTTTTTTTGTAGACTATATAATTTTTATAAGTTGATTACAAAATGGGTTATAGATTAAATATAAGTTGATTACAAAAAAAAAGTTTATAGATTAATTGGTCAATCTGTAGGCTATGTGAATAAATATCCCAAAAAATCCTCTTAAAGAGAATATTCCAATAATTTATATAATTTCCAAAATAAAATCTTTAGTATTTCATGTATTGTTACAAATATATACTGTTAGACATAAAAAATAGATCGTTAGGCGTAAAAAGGAATAAAATCTTGGCAATTTATCACACTTAACGTGATTTACGAAATATTATTGTGCAGTTGAAAATAAAATCTTACCTAAGCACTGGTCATATCATAAAACTTTCACCAAACATGTTCAAAAATTAAAATAAAAACAAACAACAAACATAACCGTTTCTCATACATGAAATTACAAAATTAACAATATAAAAATTATAAAATAAGTGTTTTTTTCAAACCATCATATTTAGCATATAATTTTATTGCATAATCTTTTATCCAAATTTTTTTAAAAAATAATTATATAAATTATATTTTATTTTAAAATTATAATATAAATAAAGAAAATTTCAACCCGTGCTGTTTTCATTCAAAAAAAAAAAACAAAAAGAAAAACAAAATTTGAGAGGAAAAAACCTCAGCCAGTAGATATGATAAAAGGGATTTGATACTCAGCAGCATGCATTTAGAGACAAGTCACAAATTTGAGACCAGACGAACACAAATGTTAAGTGATTTCTTCAAACCTCTGGTGGATCATTGCTTCTCCACCTCCAATGGCTTCTCTTTACCTCAATTCCTTACTCCCGCTTCCTCCTAATTCTCATCCCCATAAACTTATCGAACCTTCTTCTTCCTCTTTGTTGAGCTCTTCCAATAGTAACGAAGTTTCTCTGAAGCCGATTGTCATCAATGGAGACCCACCCACTTTCGTCTCTGCTCCTTCTCGCCGTATTATCGCAGGTTCGCCACCAAATATCTGATAAAGTTTCAATCTTTTTGTTAAAAACGACAGCAAAACTAAGTTGTGGATATGCTCTCACAGTTGGAGACCTTCACGGCGATTTGGGTAAAGCCAGAGATGCACTTCAGATGGGCGGCGTCTTGAGCTCCGATGGACGTGACCAGTGGATCGGCCAAGACACTGTATGTCTTCACTTAACCACATTTGCTGACCCTAGTGGAACAACAGAGTTACAGTTTCTGATACATTAGTTGATAGTTTGGTTTTGATTTGCCCGTTAGCAGTTTATAATGGGATATTTCTTATACTGCTTCATATCTCTTGGGTTGAGTCCTTATGAGTTTGAGTCCATAACATATGCGGTCTTTATGAGGTTGAGTCCGTATGAGTTCCCTCCAGCTTATGTGAATTCAATATATGAAAATATACAGGTACTAGTTCAGGTAGGAGATATACTGGATCGTGGTGATGATGAAATTGCAATACTTTCTTTGTTAAGATCACTTGATGTTCAGGCCAAGGCTAATGGTGGAGCTGTTTTCCAGGTTTTGAATGCTATCATCATACTTGAATTTGATTAGTATGTGTTAGCAACTTGTGCACATTTTGATTTACTTAGAGTAATTATTAATTCTGTCAGGTTAATGGGAACCATGAGACGATGAATGTTGAAGGGGATTTCAGATATGTTGATGCTAGAGCATTTGATGAATGTACAGATTTTCTTGACTACTTGCAAGACTATGGTCAAGACTGGGACAAAGCGTTTACTAATTGGATTTCTGAGTCTAGACAATGGAAAGAAGATAGGAGAAGTTCTCAAACTTATTGGGATCAATGGAATGTAGTAAAGGTACTTCATTTTGCTGTGTCCTTTCTGAGTCCTCTAAAGTTTCTCTACTTGCCTGTTAAACAAAAAGCCTTTGGAAACTATTTAGGACAGAGGCAAAAGGGAGTGATTGCAAGGTCGATTCTTTTCAGACCAGGTGGTCGATTAGCATGTGAATTGGCGCGTCACGGAGTTGTTCTCCGCATTAATAACTGGGTCTTCTGCCACGGTGGTCTCCTTCCTCACCATGGTAAGGATAAGCTGTTTGTCTATCTCAGTCCTCTCAGTGTTGAGAGACGTGTTTTTTTTTGGATTTTATCATGACTAATTATGATGTACTTGCGCAGTTGCATATGGCGTAGAGAGGATAAATAGAGAAGTGTCTACTTGGATGAGAAGTGCTACTAACTATGAGGACAGTCCTCAGATGCCGTTCATTGCCACTCGTGGATATGACAGTGTGGTCTGGAGCCGTCTTTACTCAAGAGAGACTTCTGAGCTGGCAGACTATCAAATTGAGCAGGCAAGTTGAAACTGAATCACCAAAATCTCAAAACTATTACTAACATAACAGGTATCATCATCAGCGGACTAATGTGATTCCTGACTTCTTCGTTTATACCAGGTAAGTAGAATTCTCCAGGACACTCTTGAAGCTGTCGGTGCCAAGGCAATGGTGGTCGGGCATACTCCCCAGTTATCTGGCGTTAACTGGTACATTTATCGAACTTTAAACTCGTAATAAATCTTAATCACAAGCTATCCATACAGTTCTATAATGGAAAATGGGTTTTCTCTTGTTAGTGAATATGGTTGCGGCATATGGAGAGTCGATGTGGGAATGTCCAGTGGTGTTCTTGACTCTAGACCAGAGGTATTAAACAAGCTTGGTTCTTGACTCGTCGCCTTTTTAGGTCTCTGTTACATGTATTCTCAGAGATGATGACCAACAATGGCGTTGCTTCTCCAGGTTCTAGCGATAACAGGGGACAAAGCTAGAGTCATACGGAGCAACAGGGACACATTTCATGAACTTGAAGTTGCAGATTACATATAAAAAAAGCTTTGAAAGACGAGACACAGACTCTCATGTTCAAGATTCACACTTGTAGCCATATTTCTCAATGATAAACAAAAAACAAGGCCAGCTTAAGTTTAAGAAAAGACCCAAGATGAGAGACAGATGCAGTTGAATGAGGCCTGACTTTGAAGTTTGAACTCTATGTATGTATGTGTATATATGTATGTGAGTCATCAGAAACATACTATAATCATCTACTAAAGGGTTTGTATAGCAAAAACACTGGTTACTGTTAGTCTATTTACCAACCATATGTGGATTCTGTGTTACCTATTCTGCTGTAGCTGTACCAACACTCAAGACTCAAGAGGACGTATATAATATAGGAAAGCTCACAAAGCAAGTTGAGATCTCTGATTTTGTATTGAAATGTTTAAAGTCACACTGAACAAAATTGAGAAAGATCTTTGAACGGAAAACAACAAAGTAATGAGTTCGATAATCCAGGAGAAATAAAACAACAGAGTTAGTTACTGAGAGAAGTGGATCTCAATCTTTGAAGCTGATCAATCCAACGATCCTCATTAACATCGGAAGCCCAATCAGGAGCCGTTCCAGGGAACGATATTGCTCGCATTGCCTCCATAACCCTAACGGCATTCTCCTCGATTAACGGCGATCTCCTACGCCGTTCGTCCTCTTCGAACGCTCTACGGATCTCCGATTCCGTCTCCGTCTCCGTCTCCGCCTCCGTCTCCGCCTCTTCTTCGCTCTCTGCGTCTGCGTTTATACTAATAGAAGAGATTCTTTCCTCTGTTTCCGGAATCATACAATGGCCGTTGGAGAGGCCGTGGCTGAAGCCATCTCCGCCGCCGATCGGATGATAACTGTCTTCCTCATCGCTCCCGTCGTTCTCTTGATCGACGGCTGAGATCGGTTCGTAATAGTCCTGTGAACCGTCTACGGAATTAGAGTCTGAATCGCTCCCGGCGTTATTGTTGTTCTCTGCAAATAACAAATCCAGCTAACTAATTAAGCAGAACCCAATTCCAAAAATCTACAGAGATAATTGGAGAGACAGAGAGGGTAAAACAAATCTGCTATCAGAAGAAGGAGCGCAAAGAGAAGAAGAACCTTCCATGTGATCAGTAGAAGCGACGTAGAGAGTAGCTTCTTTTCCGGCAACTCGAGACGGAAACGTATTATGACGGTGGTGAAGATGAGAGAAGCCACTAAGTTGACTCCGGTTCTGGTAAATGGTCCTTCAATGAAAGCCCATATTTAATATAGATGGCCTTTTTTTAAGGCCCAACAGTTATCTGACTTCAGCCACAGCCTTGGCATCCCAATGGTTTAATTTATAGGAGCAAAAATTAAGTTGGAAAAAAAAATGAGGAGAGCTCAGGAGGGTGGCTTGTACATCTGAGAAATCAGAAGAATGCGAAGGACCCAACCAACGCGGATGCCAAATTCATCACAGCTCATGCACCAGCCGGGAATCGAACCCGGGTCTGTACCGTGGCAGGGTACTATTCTACCACTAGACCACTGGTGCTTTTTGTTAGTCTGTGTATATTTATGTTAATAATGGTTCTGCTTATCCGTTTGCTAATACAGAACGCAAACTTGCTTTTCAAAGTCTTGAATCATAACTAAGTTGAAAAAAAAAAGAAAAGGAGAGAGAGCTCAGGGGTGTGGCGAGTACATCTGGGAAATCAGAAGATTGCGAAGGACCCAACCAACGCTGAAGCCAATATCATCACAGCTCATACACCAGTCGGGAATCGAACCCGGATCTGTACCGTTTGCAGGGTACTATTCTACCACTAGACCACTGGTGCTTCTTGTCTGTCTAATTAATAACTTGTCAGGAATATTAAATTTGTCTTTGTCTTTGTCTTTGCAACTACGCAACTAGAAAACGACGAGGCAGCTCGATACAGGGGACAGAGATGCCCAGCCATGTATATCGTTGGAAAGTCTAGTACTGTATGTGTATGTGTGTGTATGTGCATGTTTTGTTAGGTTATTTATTGGAAGGTTTGGAAGGAACATAGGTTTTGTACAACTTTTACCAAAATTTCTCGACGACAACATCATCGACAAGCTCGACAAATATAATCTAACATAACAGTAGTAGAAAACTAGAAAACCTGACAAAACTAGTTTTACAAACAATAACAGAGAAAAAACAAGATCCTCAATCGCTTAACCCTTTTGTCTTTTTTTTTTGTTTTTTTTCAGGCAGTGTTAGAATCGCCATTCAAGTCATGAAAGAAAGATTTGACCCCTTCGTAAGTGGACCAACAGATGGCTGCAGCAGGAGCATGGAAGAGCATTCTCGGTAGCCATCCCCTTAGAAGTCCTCTGTATCCGTCTTTCTTCACTATCGTCCTCAGTACATCGCTAATCGAACCACTACTGAAGCGGTCGCATCCACACACACCCTGCACATCATCACCACATACGATTTGAGGCCATATCTCACACATTTTAAAGCAAAAAAATTGCATCTGATCCCTCCTCATCAGATCACATATGAAACGAAGCAAATTGAAAACTTATCTCCTACACTCTGTAAATGTTATAGTAATAATACAAGTCGTGCCGCAGTAAGACTGAATTAGTGATAGCTCAACTGGGAAATTTCATTGCCTGAAACCATAAAACACTCTACCTCAAACCAGAAACCTACTAGTAGAAAGTAGAAACATTGAAACCAGATAACTATTCAACTTTCAACATAGATTGGTCAAACCTTGAGAAACTTAAACCGCAACTATAAAATTATGTTGCAGCTCTAGCACATGATGACCATCTGCCAATAGTCTGATAGCTCTATTTACACAAACCACTACAAAATACATCATCTAACCACTAAAGGAACAAATCCAACTAAGAAGCTTTAGACATTCACATATATTCGAAATCCTACACACGAGTATGAGTTTCGAGACTAAAAGCGTCATCTAAAGAAAGCGTTCTGCAGCACTGCATACATCAAGAAGCATAACCCATCTATCGTTTATTCCAATCCAAAACTATACAGATAACAGACAAAGAGCAAACAATCCTAGAGAGAAAGAATCATTCACCTGGCATTGCAACTGCGTCTTGACAACATCAAGCGGCGTAGTGACAGCAGCAGCCAATCCACCAGCAGCAGCTCCAGCGGTGGCATGAACCAACCAACCTTCCTCATCACTAACCCTTTCAGGAGAAAACTCCATCAACCCCTTCTTAGCCGCCTCGTAAGTCGTAAAGTGAACAGCGGTAAAAGGCGCGTTCATCAAAACCGTCGTCCTATAAGAAGCATAGAACGCACCAAACCCTTCCTCACGCATAACCCTCTTGACACAATCCCAAACTCCTTTATAAGTCCCTTCGCCCATCTGCAACCTCTGCTTCACCATATCCATGGGAGTAAAAACAGCATCGCTCGATATAGTCGCGAACACGCCGGAGATCGCATGAGCAGCGGAATTGTTCTGGTTCCCTGCGGATAAGAACTTCTTCGAAACCTCGTAGAAGGAGAAGTAAACGGCGTGAGCAGGTCCAGCGCCGAGACCCATAGCCCAAATCCCTCGGTACAGAGCTGAAGGTCCTTCCTTTTGGACTATCGAACGGAAAGCTTGCCGGATTCCGACGGGTTTCAACGGACATGGCCGGAGCGCTTGCATATGGGTCTTCACTGTGTCGACGGGAAACATCGCCATGTGTTCGACGGAACCAGCAATCGAGCCGGCGATCATGAATTGCCAGAATTTAAGGCCGTCGTGAGCGGTTTCATGTTTAAAATCCGGTGACTGAGAGACTTGCCGGAGATCTGGTTCCTGGAATTTGGGAGCGGTTGTAGCCTCCGTAGCCATTTAGGGGTTTTGGGCGTAGATCAGGAGGCACTTGGCACTAAGCGGCTGAGATTTTAAAAACCTAGGAAAAAAAAAAGTAGTGTTTTTGCGGAATGGTTGGAGAAAAAATTAGACCAAATCGGAATAGTGAAATCACCGACGAAGAGAGACGGCGGTGAAAACAGGCGTGATGTGGGAGAAAGATTGGTGTGGTGGACTACATTATCCCATGTCATATAGTTTTTGTTTTTTATTTTGGGTTACCAAAGTATCAACCTCCCTTGTTGTCGTCCAAAGGTTTGAACTTTCTTCCACAATTTTTTTATTTCAGGTGGAAAAATTCGAACCGGAACTCTGTTTGACTTTAATTGGTTGATGAGCGAAAGAAATAAATTTTGGACCAAGAACAAAAACCATACAACACAACTACCGTTCTATGTTTTGTAACTATTTTGGTAATCATCGTTTACTTCTTTCTCACCTCTTTTATCACTTTCTATCACCCAATCGGATAAACTAAGCTTTCTTTGTTTAGTTTTTACTTTGGTTTGCTTTCTCTTGTATGAACTGACCGCCAAGAAAAGTTATCAGCAATATTTACACATAAATGTCTGATTAAAAGTTCTTGGATTAGTATCTTTACTGATCAACATTACAAACAGTTTGGAGCTCTTTTTTGGCTACATTATATATACGAGGCAACATATTTGACAACATATTTGCCAAAAAGGCTCGACGCTACTGTTTGCCATTATCCGGCTCGTCGAGAAAGTTGTTCCTGAAATGTGCTCTCAAAGATCTTGTCAGCATTTCCGACCTCAAATCCATCTCGTCGGTGTGACTCTCGTATCTGCGTTTTGTACATTTTGTAAGTGTCAATTCAAAATGTTTTGTATATCATCATCATGTTATGCTGGTAACTAAGAGTTCTCTAGGCAATGGGAAGCGCAAGAACGTATCAATACACAGTAAGCGGATTCTGATATCACTTACCTCGCTTTCAGGTACGTTTTGGTATTGGGGAAGCACAAGGCGTTCAGCAAACTCAATGTATGAACAAGGGATATATTTGGTGACACCATCAGAGAACTTGAAAGAAATTGAATCTGCTACAGTTGAGCTTTGCAGCAAACCACCATCAGGGCTAAGTGAAACAAAAAAAAAAAAAAAAAAAAAAAAGTGAAAAGATATGTGTCACTCTCATTGTACACCCAATTAGCTTAAAATCTAATCTTTCTTTTTATTGAGGAGTTAAGATTCGTTCTGAAACCTTTCAAGACTCCTCCTTCAGAATTCAATTTAAGACCTTTTTCTTCTAGGAACTGATTGAGCTTCTTAATTTTGTTTAGATGAGATCTAAGTCGATGGACAGAAATCGTTACATGGTTAAGAGCATAGCCATTGACAAGGGTCCATGCTGCATATTCACTTTCCCTGTAGATCAATTTAGCCCAACACACATTCAGTTAGGAATCACTACTCTAGCTTGATCTGACAAGACCAGGATAATTAAGGTCATGTGTACCTAGCCAATTGCTCAAACTCAGAAGACAGAGGCTTTTCCCAAGTTAAGGTACCCAAAGCACTAGAAAGAGCAGCATACTTTTTCCCATTGGGCGATGCTTGAGTGTACTTTCTGATCACATCCTAGAAACAAGAGAAATTGCCTTCAAATCTCATAACACACAAACAACCATCTAGGATCAAACCAATGACAGCATATAATGTACCTGAGTCTGTGAACTCATCTGGTCCACAAGGAGCTCTGAGATAAAAACTCTTGGCAAAGGACCGTTAACGCCGCTTCCACCAGGAATAGCAGAAACATCAGGAGGTGCAAACCACAAAGCTCTAAGCTTTTTGGCTGGAAATTTCAGCTCATCCATCGGAGTATACCCATAGTCAAGGAAAAAACTTGCAAGCGAGTCAATCCCATAACCACTAACCTAGACACATTTCAACAAACAGAGTCCAATAGTGAGTAACTTAACTTTTATTAAAAAAGTTTTAAACTTTGAGACTGTACTTAGTGAAGTGTAAGATCCCAGTTCTTAGAAGCAGCCAAAACAAAGAGAGGGTTAAGGAAACTATACCCCAAACGTTCTAAAAGCGAGATGGTCATAGCAAAGTTGTTCGCCATCAACGGATCGAACAAGTTCCAAGACGGATTTAGGCGTCGGGTTCCGATTTAGGTAAACTGTTTCCATCTGCCCTAAGACACTCCTGAAGAAAGATTCAGCAACCTGATTCAAGTGTGAAAATACCAAAGTCATGCACCCACAAGCCAAAAGTATCAAGTCGTCAAAAACAAAGTTTCGACATATAAAGCAAAAGAACGAACCTTTGAAGACGATCCGTGAGAATCATTGTTTGACGACATCGAGGAGTCTCTTCCAGAAGCAGAGATGACAGAGAGATTGCGTTTTCCGGCGGAGGGGAGCCGAATGAAAGATCTAGCAGAGTTGGAAACAGAGAGCGTCGATCGTAACGAAGTAGGAAAAGATCGGTGGAGAGAGGCTTTAATGGCGAAGGAGTGGAGTGAAATCATGGTGGAGAAGTGGAGATGGTTGGTTTTGTCGCCGGAAAGCGTTTGATGATGAGTGAGAAAGCACCGATCGTCTTAATGGAGCTTTCGTAATCATCTTCTTCTCTCATAGTAGAGAGCCGTGTCGTATTAGATACTCTACCATCTGACTAGACGTGGCGATATTATCATTGCGATTAGTTTAACTTTTTTGGTTGACAGTGGAGTATTATTATACATTGGATAATCTGTAAATTGTTGATTTTCAGAAGAAGATACTATACGAAGTTACGAGGTTCGTTTTCTCTTTGTGGACCAATCTTATTAGATTTACAATAGCTTCGGTTTAAATGTGGTTTGGGATGGTCAATAGTTAATAGGCTTTTCATCTATTTTTTGGGCTCTTTTAGATATGACCGGTTTCCCAGTGGGCTTCTGATGATCTATAAAAAAAAAAGAGGCACGAAGAAAATTTGACTTTAGCAGTCATTGTAAAGTTCGAACAGTAATTTGGAAGTGTAAAAAAAACAGTCAAGAGTTTCCAACATTCCATCACCACTTGTCACAAGACACGATCAAAAACCAAAACAAAGAATCTAGTGATATTTATGTTTCAAGTATGTATGTTTATCCTCAAAGTTAATCAATTCCATATTTTTTGGTTTAGGGTTATAAATTTATAATAGTCATTAGTAGGCATTTTTATGCTAATGATGCAATCATGCATATGGAAAATTGACGGTAGTTTTGAAGATCAATACATATCAGAAAAAACGCGGTAGTTGATATCGTAGTTGGTCCCGACAGAGGAGGAGTAGAGTAGCCTACTACACATGTGGTGAACCCATTTTTAGCCTTACAACCCCACCAATTCGGCAAATACTTGCCATATACGTCCTCTTCACAGAGCCGGCGCTATGTTTTACTTGGCTACAAGCGAACCCAAAAAAAAAGGCTGCTTTGCACATGTTTATACTATTTTTTTTTCAAATTAAATAATAAAACTGGATTTGTTTAACAAAAGCACTAAAAGTTCTAAAATATCAAAGATCGTTATTTTTTAATTTTGTGAAAATGATTTTTCTTGCATTTTTACTTGCAAACTCATTCCTTTAAAAAAGACATCTTACTAAAAAAAATATCAAATATTAGCATAAACAAAAGATATATGGAGAATAATGTAAATAAGAAGAACAACTTTAAAACTATATATGTTATAGAGAATCACAACAAAGAGAAAAAGTTAAAAAGTTTACCTAATAAAATCAAAATAGGTATAAGATTTATAGGCAAAATCAATGATTTGAGAACAAAAAAATGGTGAATCTAGAACTAGAGAAAGAAATAAATAATATTGAACAAGGAGATAAAGGATGTGAGTAGAGAGGCTAGAAGAAGAACGGATGACCGCTAGGGTTAATTGATATTTTGTGTTATGGGACTCGAACAAAGGAAATGAAGATGAGAATTAACTAAACACTACCACTAGACTACGTATACTTTACCAAATTGTGCGGCCGAAATATGTTTAATAAATAAGCGGCCGCAAGCAAGTGCTTGCTTCGCTTGTATCTGTGGCCGGCTCTGCCTCTTCATGTAATCTTAAAGATACTTTTGCATCTCCTTTTTTCTTTTTTGTCAATAAGATATTTTCATTTCAGTTTGACAAAGTTGTAAAAGTCGATAATGATATATCAGAACTACAAATAATAATAACAGAAATAAAGACACAACCAAGGTTGGAGATATTTTTCTTCCGGATATTTCTTTTTCCCCTTTTTAAGACCATGGGCATCGGCGTTGATTCGGGCCGTCCCAGGCTTTTTTTTTATTTTAATTTAATTAGAAAATGCCCATTATTGAAAAAACGGTTCTTATTTTAGGACGTTTTTCGTCCGTCTTCTTCGCCACGTGCTCTATTCTGATTGGCTGTCGAATTCTCTAGGGTTAAAGGAAAATAATTTGTCGACACAAAATTTGTTCGACTTCTTTCTTCTCTCGACGGCGACGACAAAGGCGATCCACATCCTCGACGATTTCACGAAGCCGTTCGGTTCTTCTCACCGGAATTTCTTGACAAATTACTGAAGCCGATCTTCTGTTTCGCTTTTTCTTCCTAATTTCTCGAATCATCTCTCAGATTAAGAAGGTATTGTAATTGTTCATCCTTCTTCTTCAGATTTCTGTTTCCTTGCCCTAAATTCTCTGCTCGATTTCGTGATTTTTGCCTTTTTGAATTCTTAATGTCTACTTTGGGCTTTTACATGTGTAGATTTCAGTTGGTATACACTTCTGTGGATTTTGATTTTTGTCGATAATAGAAACAAAACGAGCTAGTGTATATTTTGGTTAAGTATAACTTCGCAATTGTCCTGTGAATTTTGTTTGAACTTCGTGTTTTTGGAATTTTTGAGCTTGAGTTATTTGAATTACAAGCTTCAGTTTTAAGGAATAAGGATTTGTTTGTTGTAATTCTCTGCAGATTCTTGATCTGGAAACAGTTTAAGGCTGTTGAGCTTGTAAAATCATGGGATCTTGCTTTGTTCGATTTACAAGGATTAACATGTTTGATGCAAATCTCTACCAGAACCGAGGACAGGACAGGTTTATGTCTGCAATTGCAATCATTTTGACACAGGACAGGTTTGATTTCTGGTTGTTTTGTAGTTTAATTATTGTGTACAGCCAGTTTAATAGTTTGTTAGAAGTGCATATAAACGTTGTAATCTTATCTGATTCATTCAATGAAGAAATGGCGAACATATTAACTTTTCTGTTCCTGTATTCCTTTAGTGATGTTCATGACATTTTTGTGGCTATGAAACGATAGTTTTAGTTTGAAGGTTCTCATGGTTTAAAGTATCTGTACAATCTAAAGAAGTACTTTTGTTTTATGTCAGAGGCTCAAGGGTGCTAAAGCTGGAGAGAAAGAGTCTCGAATTTCTTCTGAAGCATTATTGTGGAGTTGCTGCAACCAAAGAGTGCATAAATTAAACAATCCAATCTTGATTAACTTTTATTCTGTTTTCATTGTCATCTCTTCGTTCAATTTCTATTTTGTTACTTGGCTGCAGATACCAAAATGCAGGCAGACTGGAGAATACGACCCCTTTCGGATGTAATGACAAGGTTTGTATATTCTCTGTCTAGTCTCTTTCATTATTGTTTTGTATTGGTTGTGTTGAGCTCACACATTATTGTTTCTTTATAGTTAGCTTACACATTGGATCGGCTTATGAGCAATTTCCTGATACATTCTCTGTGGAAGCAGTTCAATTATATTTTGAAGGAAGCTGGATTAGTAAATGATGATTCAGCTCTCAACAACAAGCTGGATTAGTAAATTCGTTTTTGTAATCTTTTTTTAAATATGCTTTTATATCATGTAACTTTAAATTTTATGAAATGCAATAATTTTATGAAATATTTAAACTTTTAAAATATTATTATTTTATTTGAAGGACCAAATACAAATAGACACCAATGCTCATACTAAAAATAAGAACCTTTCAAAATAATACTATTAAATTTGAAGGACCAAAAATTGTCCTATACCAATGCCCATGCTCTAAGTCTCCCTTTTCACGAACCGTCCCTACAAATAATTCAAAAGATTTCCAAGAAATTTCGTCAGAAAAAAATATTAAGTTAGGCTTCCATAATCACAAAATTAGTTAGAGCATGAATGAAAACTAAATAAATAAAATGAGTTATGGTTTAAAGACTTGAAGAGTGTAGGAGGAAGAAAGAATAAGAAAGAGACCTTAAAACGAGGTCGTTTATCAGCGTTGAGTTTTCGGACTTGATACCTTATCTTCTTAGAGAAGAGTCTACTCTGTCTTTTCTCTTTGTACCTTAACACACTTGCTTCTCTTTTCATGTTTCTCTCTTCCTCTATCACTGGAACTTCTCCCCTCTGCATACACTTTAAATCATTAGTATTAATTAAATCACTAGTTATAACTTGCAAAACAAGTAAAGGATTCACACAAAACTAACATAAAAGGAATTGGCTGGAGATGAAGTATCTGTCCACAGAGGTTTCTGGTGATCAGACCAAGCATCGATAACTTCTTGATGGTTCAGATTCAGCTTCAGACCCAACTCTTTGTCTTCATAATCCGTAGGCTTACTGTCCCAAAACCTGAAACTTGACCCTTCTTGATCAGTACTCAAGCTCTTTTCTTCTTCCCCTATATCTTCATCTTCGTCTTCTCCCCAAAAATCCCATTTGATTTCGTGAGAGCAGCTTAAACTGTCAATGGTGATGTCGAATATGCTGTCGAAATCATCTATAGAATGGTCTTGAGAGAGAGCATTAACAGACTCGAAGGTTGAAGAAGGTAGAAGATCTTCTTCTTCTTTCTTCGGCAACCTTTGTGTATCCATAGAATTCTTATCTTTTTCTCTCACTCTTTTTTTTTTCCTTCACTCTAAAATGTTTTTCTTTGTAAATCCGTCACCATACGAAAAATTATATATAGAGATCCAATATTTACAGAGGTAGGTGTTTCTTTCTTTAACACTTTTTATATGTGATGGAATTGATACGACGTTGCATCTTATCCCAAAAGTGATGGAAAAATCGCAAGCTGATTGGTTGTGAGAGTCCAGCTTGGAACCAATTGTGGGACCTTCTTACTGGTCCTTTGGCTCTCACCAGAGACCATTTCACCCATGTGTTTCATCTCTATACTAGTTGCCGAATCCTAACCCTCCTAAGGGGTAGGAGAGAGAGAGAGAGAGAGAGAGAGAGAGAGAGAGAGAGAGAGAGAGAGAGAGAGAGAGAGCTATAATATAAATTTTGAAAAGTATTCATAATATCTACGGAAACACTTGTACACTTGTGTTGTGTAGCATATACAATTGTACATGATATGGAAATATTTAATATTATTACTAAGAAGAGAATAAGTTTTATGGCAAACTAGTTATTAAATCTTGATTTCTTGAATGGTTGAACGTAGTCTACATCCCTTCGAATGCCGTAAAGGTTGTAGCATCAATTGCGTCATACACAGCGTGAATCTGGTTCTGTATCTCGGATCATCTGAATGGTACGGAGATCTTCCAACATTCGTTGGTTACGCTTCTTGATTCCTTCTCTGAACAAGTTGCTACCTGTGCAGTCTGGATTTTTGGTGTTTTGAGACTGCCTAGTTCGTATCCTCACTTCCTTGCTTCTCAAGTACTCTGCACCTTGTGCCTGAACTGTTGGTGAATTGAGAATTATTCAGAACAATCAGATACTTTCTAAGTAACACACAGGTTAAAAGTTTCTATCCATTCTGATGGAACAACACAATAGTTGGTAATAGTCAGTTTATAAATTATCAATCTTTCCAACCAGAATATATCTATGATCATTACGACTCGATGGAAATTCCAATACTTTACACATGACTGTAACATCTACAGGCTTAGGAGTTAGGAGGAAAGAATTTCATAAACTACGTTCGCACAGATACCACTATATTGAAGGAAAGGGAGGGTGGGAGTGAAATTACGTTTGAGGATGAGAGAAGACCAACATACAAAAATTGAAGGACACGAAGAAAGCAATAAAAAAAAAAAAAAATCAGAACTCTGTTCCAAGCAATAGACATCAATTACAGAAGACACTTTGATCAATGAATGTACCTGAACGTGAAGATGTTAACGAGGCAGCTGAATCCCTTAGTCTCTTTACTTTCTCAGAAGCATCAATTATTTCAGAAAACTCTTCTGATTTGGATTCAATAAGGCTATCCTTCTTAAGGCTCAATAGCGCATTTTCAGAAGCCTAAAGCCATCACAATGTCATAGTAAAAGGATAAGTCAAAAGCAAAATTAGTAAGTTACCAGTTTCGATTGAGCATTTCAAGAATCTCCAAAGTCCAAACCTTCCTCTGATATGAATTTCTCACACTAAAACTAAAAAGCATAGAGTAAATTTACCTTTCCTGCAATAGAAGGGAATCCATTTTCCATAGACTGGAATGCAAATTTGGCCCATTCTGAATGTGAAACCCTTAACCACAAACAGCTAGGAGACTTGAGCTCCCTCAAATTCAATGCCTCATACCTCATAGCCAAACAACTCTACTCAAGATAACAACAACAACAACAACACATACAATTTAGTAATTCTAGAAAAGAGCACTAATCTACGAGGACAAGAATACGACCTCCAAATCACCGATAAGAGCAAAAGCACGAGCGAAGAATTCAAGTACGGAGAGCTTTGCAACGATCGATTCTCCAGAGAGCTCACCGAATATAGCAGCCGATTCAGATCTCATGAAATCTCTCAGTCGGGATCTAATCTCTGCAAACGATTTCACATTCATTGCGACCAGAGACAACTCGAGAATCCGAAGAGACTCTTCGTCGAACCTGCAAAATCAATTAGAAGAAAACCCAGTTCTCTGAGCCAACAACATCACCAAAGAGAAATTGAGAGTTTCAGATGATTCGGAGGAAATCGAGCAAAGGACCTTCTCTCTTGTATCCGATTGAGAAAAAGATAAGTCTCATCAACGTTCATCTTTCCCCAGATAGAGAAGTTGTGGCGGGTCTCAAATCTTTTTCCGGTGTTTCGAATTTCCGATGTAACTAACGTTATGATTTGAATTTTAACGGCGCATTGTTAATTTTTTTGACGGCGCAGTTTAAGAATTAGCAGTGGGCCGTAACACATCAGTTGATTTAGGCCCATTAAGGTCAAAACGATGTCGTTAACTGACCTTCACCTATTAGGGTTTTTTTTTTTTTTTAAGTGTTTCGTCTCCGTTTGGGGTTTCTGAAGGCAAATTGCTAAATTCTTCCACCGGACGATTCGACAAAAAAAAAATGGTGAAGGGACGTCAGGGAGAACCTGTCAGGTTATTATTATTCATCTTCTATTTTCTCTGATTCAGTACTCGCGCTTATTAATGCTGAGGAATCAATCTCGTTAATTAACCTTTTTGTATCCATTAAGGCTTTTAATCAAGTTGTTGCTTCACTCAATTTTGTTTGTTTCTTTTGATGCAGACTCTATGTCAGAGGCACCATACTTGGGTACAAAAGGTGCGCCATTGTTTACAGATTTGTTAATTTTTTTTTGTAGTTCTGGTTTAGTTGATATGGCTGGTTAGTACACTTTGTGACCTTAGGTTAGTTGCTTATAAGATTCGAATTCTCTTAAGATAATGATTTTACTTACTGTTATTATCCCAAAACAACTACTTGAATAGTTATTTTGTACATTATCGTCTTGTACCTTCAAGTGTGTGATAGGCTGCAAAGTGTTGCTGTTGTTTCTGGTTTTTCATTCGTCAGAATGTGTCCTTAAAGACGTTTTATGGTTATATATATGAATAGGTCGAAGTCAAACCAGTACCCAAACACGTCCCTAATCCAAGTCGAAGGAGTTAACACCACGGAGGAAGTGGGATGGTACAAAGGTAAACGAATGGCTTACATCTACAAGGCCAAGACAAAGAAGAACGGTAGTCACTACCGATGCATTTGGGGCAAAGTCACAAGGCCTCATGGTAACAGTGGTGTGGTTCGAGCCAAATTCACATCAAACTTGCCTCCTAAATCTATGGTAATTCAACTCACTTCCTTATATATGTTGTATATCGTAGCTCTCGTTGTGATTTGTTTGGTGGTTCTAATATAGTTTGGTGATTTTGTTTTCGCAGGGAGCTAGAGTAAGAGTGTTTATGTATCCGAGCAACATCTAGATCTTTGTGTAACTCATCAACTGATGGTTTTTTGTCTGCAAAACCTTGTCACGGAGACCTTCTCTTCTTTATTATTTGACTCTTCTTATCTTGAAATTGAAGTTTTGAAGAAACAAATTGGTTTAATCGAGAGTTAACTATTTTGCGTTTGAGCTAAGGACTGTAAAAAGTATCAATTTAAAAACAAATTTTACAACTTAGCAGACGACGGAATCTAGACACGTAGCTTTAGAAGCTACACGAGTCCCTTTAACTTTGGTACCACACCAATGTAAACATGACGTGTTCATCGAGAGCATCGAGATATATTAATTGAATGGTCTTTAAAGAAGACGAAGACGACGACACAAAACCTTGCGTATGCATCCATGGCGTCGATGCCGAGCAAACTAATTGTTCTCCTAGTCTGCTATGTCTTTCTTCTCGGCTATGCGTCATCGTCTTCATCATCATCTGATATATCTCTTCCATCTTCGTCTCCGAAGGTCTCCTTGGCCCTGTACTATGAGTCTCTCTGTCCGTATTGCTCCGCCTTCATAGTGAACCACCTCCCGAAGCTATTCGAAGACGATCTCATATCAATCGTCGATCTCCATCTCTCTCCGTGGGGTAATACCAAGCTCCTCCCCGATAACGTCACTGCTGTTTGCCAGGTCCTACTTAGCTTCTTCGTTTTCTTTCAATTTTACGAAATCGATGCCTCCGATTCGATTGAATTAAGCTTTAATTTAATGAAATCGGTGTTTTCTTAACCTAGATATTTGATGTTGTGTGCTTCTGATGAGATTTTGACAAATTGGTTTTGCAGCACGGGAAATATGAATGCTTCTTGGATACAGTAGAAGCTTGTGCGATTGATGCTTGGCCTAAATTGGTATGTGTGATCAGGATGAGAGATCTGATTGTCTCTGTCACAAGTTGAATTTGGTGAGGGCATGGTTGTGAGATAAACTTTCCAATTTTTTGTTACTTTCGATTGCAGAGTGATCATTTCCCGTTCATCTACTGTATCGAGAAGTTGGTGACTGAACACAAGTATGACAAGTGGGAGACGTGTTATGAGAAGCTCAATCTCAACTCTAAGCCTGTTGCCGATTGTCTCAGCAGTGGACACGGAAACAAGGTTAGTAATCCCTTATTTACTGAATGCTTTCTTTAGTATTGGAACGTGTACCATTCTGAAATGGTGTTGCCTGGTTAAGCAAGGAATATAGAAGAATGCCATGGACAGTTTTATAGGCTGACTCCTACTTATCTGATTTACCATGTCCTTGTGTTGAAGCTTCTGGGTATTCACAGACTTGTGCATTCAGTTTCTAATCTTTTTTTTTTTTGCTGCAGCTTGCGTTGCACTATGCCGCCGAAACAAAGGCACTTCAGCCTCCTCATGAATACGTACCCTGGGTAGTCGTGAATGGTCGGCCTCTCTATGAGGTTCGTTTAGTTTGCTTCTTTACACAGTCTCCTGAAGTAATGAATTCTTAATCTTAGCCAATTCACTCTCTCTCTCTCTCTCTCACTCATGCGTGAATGATTAGGCTATAAATCAGTTTTCAGTCACTGAGACTAATTAGTATGCATTCTTTGGTATGTATACGAGGAAGCCTTGTTTTATACGGCTGCAAAACCCTATGAGCGGTTTCCAAATGTAAAAAGTCCTTGTTCTTGTGATTGTGAGTTAGATGGGCCTAAGCAGTTTCGAATCAGGGTATAGTCTTTAGTTGTGTTCAGCATACGGGAAGTAGAATTGCCCCTAGGCTTCTTGGCAAAAGCTGATGAGAACTTAACTGTTATGAGGAGCAGGAAAGTTTGATTACTGCTACCTGTAGTGATGGTTAAATCCTCTTCACAAAATGCATCCACTTGTTTCAAATTTGAGATTCTCATAATCTTATAAGATTATTGCGTCCGTAATAATCCATTGATCAATGGGAAAAGAAGATCTCTGTATGTGTTTGTGTTCGATGTTTCTTGACTCTGAACCTAAGCTTGTTGTCCTTTTCTCTTTTACTGCAGGACTATGAAAACTTCATAAGCTACATCTGCGAGGCGTACAAAGCTAATAAAGTGCCTGGCGCATGCGCCAAATATTCATCCGGCAACTTCATTCGCAGTTTCAACATGAAACGCTTCCCTCTGGTTTGCCGGAAAGGAGTTCTTAAGATGTCGGATGTGTTGGAACGTATCAAAACCTCTTTATCCTCATACATCAACATTGCAGGCCTGCTATAAACCCTTCCTGTTTCTTTTTACCTATGTGACAAGACAACACACCCTAAAAAAGCTATCTAGATCCTGGGATTTGATGAATATATATGTTTCAGAATGTGTGTTTGTTCACTACCTTTGAAGAATCTCATTAGTATGTATCAGAATGTAATGTATGTGTGTTTGTTCACAGCCTTTGAAGAATCGCATTATTAGTTTTATATGCTTGTGTCATTAATTACAAGACTAGTTGGACTTGGTGGAAAAGATGCAGTACTTCACAGTACTTAAAGGTTTATATTAAATCTCTCCTCTGTTCGGCTCTGGCAATTATTTATTTTTGGTGAAAACGTATATTTAAGTTGGCTTGAGTCCAAACAGCCAGACACCTATCACTAGTAGGAAAGTAGCCTAAGGGTTGAAGATGGAACAGTACTGAGTCTTGAGACCGTGACCCACTACTAACTTCGACGTTGACCATACGGTCCATACCATCGATATCTCGAAATTATGTTTATATATCGCAATCGATAGTTATATAACCCAAACGTATAGAAAGACTTTAAACCTTTCTTTCTCGACCTCAGAAAAAATCTAATTCAAACGATTAGACATAAAGAAAAACTTTCCTCATACGTGTATACAAAGTTACTAACCATTATTGGAGTCAAGGGAACTGACTATTTCAGCCTAGTAAATTTGGCTTATTAGTCAAATTCGTCTCCCTCTTATTCTACATATGAATGTTGCCACATTCATTGGATACTTATTAATGAAATATCCAAAAATACCATATTAAATATATGTTTAAATACTATAAACTTTACTCTTAGTAGTAATTTGGAAAGACGTTTATGAAACTAAATAAAAATGTGGTACTAAATAAAAGCAACAAAATAAATGATTTGTTTTTTGACTAAAATAAAATAAAATAAATGATTTGTTCTTTCTCGTGTCCGTTGGGCAAACAAAATAAAGAGTATATGACATGTCACATGGTTTGAATAAGTAGACTGTTCATATTGTTTTTAAGGGGGTGGCTGGCTGACTGATGGGTCCATCGTCCATGTATTGTTCTAGTCTCTATCAAACTGAAATGTAATTGATTTATCTAATTGGTTACAACCTTACAGGTATAGTTCATCATTAATTATAGTAGGATAATATAATGTGGCTTTGGCTGCTGGCTCGTCTTTTTCAAAGCCCATGTGGTGGTGATTAGGAACAAAACAAATGCGGATAATGATTTTGAAGGACCACTAATTTCGGAGCTATCTTTCATATATAGGGGGTGAAAACGTCTCAAAATATATAGAATCGTAATGCAAACGCTATGATTACATTACATATTGGCTAAGACGACTTTTACATATATATATATATATATATATATATATATATTAAGGTCACAAGCTAAGCTAAGAACGGTCACGAAAACATGACGATCTTATAATGGTCAACCAAAAACTATGTCATTACTGACGACAGGAAAAAGAAAACACTACTTCCATTACTTCACCATTGTACTTTATAACCTGACTCCATTGGACTAGACTAAAGTATTTGAACATTGTATTATTCTTTAAACCCCATTATATTAGCTAATCGACATTATTATAGTTGCTAGAATTGTTTTCTAAGACAAAATCTGATCATTGAATTGCAAAACAGAAGTTTAGTTTTCAAAATAGAAAGTAAATATAATATCAAACTGACAAACAAATTATAACAACTTTTTTTAACAAAACATACAAGGCAAACACCTAAGCTGTAACCTGTAAGGTAAAAAGGGTTGAAGAACACACGTGTGGAATGACACGTATTAGAACACAGTGAACACGAGGCCATTGTCGGTCAGATATAGTCGCAAACAATAGGGCTGGGCATTCGGGTAACCCGTTCGGGTTCGGATATTACCCATTCGGATTCGGGTAAACGGGTTTAGAAAAATAGATTCTATTGGGTATTTTTAGATATATGGGTTCGGTTCGGTTTGGGTACTATCGGGTTCAGGTCGGTTTGGGTTATAAATTTTAGAACCCAATTAGAACCTGAACTACCTGGTACCCGAAAAAATATAATTAAATTTAAATAAATTTAGTTAAATTTTGACTTACATAACAAAATATTATTTTTGATATTTAGGTATAAAACTAAATGAAATATTTAAAATTATAATCATAATTTTGGGATAATTGCATTATATTAATGATAAATATTATAAATATGTTTATATGTTCGGGTTTAATGAGTACCCAAACGGGTACCGGGTATTAGTCGACCCTAATCCGAACCTACAGATATTAAAAAATAGAACCCAATAGGGTTTTATATGCAAACCCGTACCCAACCCGAACCCAGTTTTTCGGATCGAATTTCAAGTTGGATATTCGGGTACGGTTTTTATGTCCAGGCCTAAACAATAATGTCTCAAGAGTCACGATCTTGTTCTCTGTTCATGTGACTTTTACCATATTTCCAAGGTTATTTACGTACACGTGCGTCTGTACGTATATGAAAGCACATACGTACGCCTAGCACTCATGATACTAGACATAAATTAAATATTCTAACCAATATATATGGTCACTTATTTTGTTGTTGGCAATTAATTACACAACTTTGAAACGAAAACTGTATATATTTTTCCTTAGAAACTGATTAGTTTACATGCATGTACCGTATATATAATTATAAGAACAAACAAAAAGAGCATGAGGATTAGAACTTGTGTATGTGCGCAGACACGCAGATGTTATATAAGGCATTAACAGGAATACACTAATTTAAAACTTTTCATACGTTTTATATATAGTCCGCTAAAAAGTATTTTAAAATTATTTGCTTGAAAATATTTATTATAATGTAGGATTAGTAAAGAGGTAAAGTCGACATTATATATCTTCAAAAAAATAGTCATGGGTATACGATACATTCCTACGCAGATTAACGTATGTATAAACGCAAGCTGAGCAACTCACCTCTGCTTTTTCATCTGTGTCTTTAAATAATCCGTCATCTTCTTCTTCGCTGATATCTGAAAAGTAAGATCATCTACATAATTCCTATAGAGAAAACATTATTGACAATCAAATCTCATGATTTGTTTCAATGATAACGTTTTATCAGAATCGAAAAAGTAAGATCTACATAATTCATGATATAAGAATTAAAAAAAAAAAAAACCGCATTAGTCCTTGAAAGTATGTGGTAAAATTCAAGAACTTAATGCATCAGAGATCCACTGAACAGAAAAAAAAAAAAAAAGAAAGATAAAAAAAATCTCCATTCTCCGTTTTAATTTTATAAATATGTTTTCACGATCAACTCAACAAAAATTGATAATCAGTAACCACGGAACAAGAGAAGGTGAAGGGAGTTCCATACAGACATATTAATAAGTATATATATCATAAAACCAAGAAAACCCTATAAATAATTAATATTACTACATAATATATTAATTAATATTGATTAAGGCGGTACGGCGACAGACGGAGCACCGACGTTACAAGCGTCGCCGTCACTCTGTCTCGAAGAAGCGACGTCAACTCTAACGGTTGTGACCGTTGGTGGCCGTTTCCGTTTCTTTTTCTCGTAAGGGATCCCGCGAGCCTTTGCCTGAGTCTCTCTTACTTCCCTCAAGTAAATCCTAACCGCACGTGCGGCGAACGGGTTTGAATCCGGCCGTCCACCGTTCTCCTCGTAGGCAGCTCTCAGCCGTCCGATCAGAGCGTCGAGAGATCCCCAAGCCTGTTTGAGAGGGCAGGAGCAAGGAGACGGAGGCTGCTGATGGCCGAAGTAAGGACAAGCCGCCACGTGGACTTTGGTCTTACCGAACTGATCGAGGTACTTGAGGAACTCGATCACGTGCGCTCCGCTACACCGTGATAACGCAAGAGGAGGCTTGTGGTTCTTGAGGTACTGCAAGAACGTGTTCCAGTCTCGTCGCTTCTGTGACTCGTACCTGCTAGGTGTAGCCGGTGGCGAAGAGACGAAAGATGGACCTGGGTCGTCTCCTTTTACCGGGTCGGATCGATGTGACCCGGAATCCACCGATTCCATTAGGGTTTTTTTCTTTTTCTTTCTTTCTTGTGTGCTTTGAGAGAGTTTTGATTTTGCGTCTATTTTTGAGAATAATAGAGAGGATCGATAATGTAGTGTTTTAGTTAAAAGAGAGAGAGAGAAAGAGTGTGAAGCTTTGTTTTTGTTAGGTTTCGGGGTTTTGTTTATTTTAATTGTTCAAAACAGACAAAAAAGAATTAAAGGAAACAGAAAAAAAAAAACAGAGGGTTTTGGGTTGAATAGTGTGAATTGTGAGATCAAAGAAAGTATTAGGATATAGAAATAAAAGTGGAAAATAGAAGAAATGTAATCAGAAACTAAATCACGTGGTCATGGCCCTACTCACAGGCCACTTGACACTTTTTTACTATTCTATTTAGGTCAAGTGTGGGCCTTTTGCTTAAATCTTTTTAATTTTTGTTTTTATAAAATGAATACCACTATTATTATTAGGAGATATTATTTTCTTAAGTTATTGGAATTATAAACCAATCAGGGAAATTGCAAGTATGGAAGATAGATCTGAATTATTAGTTTTTCTTATTTAATTAATAATTACTTGGATTACATTTATATATAATGTTTTGTTGGATAGTCGAATTTAGGGCTTTGTATGTGTGTATCCAAAACCTCTTGTTTGGGGAATATGTTACTAGCTAGCTATATTACTTGCTTTCACAAAATATGGTTACCGACTTACATTATAACTAAAAATTGTAGTTGATGTATAATTTGTAGTATTTAGCAAAAAAAAACATTAAGTTTATCTATTTTATTTCAACCAGTGATGCATGGTATGTATTCGCTGGTCGTTAACATTTCAAATCGTATGTTTGAAAAGATTAAAATCGAATACACACTCGAACCATTAAATCTCGGTAGAAATAATGCTCCATACCAAATACAATTCATTTCTGTTCTCATTTTAGATATGAAAGTCATAGTTACGAAATTAACGACGTTTACTTTCAATGTTTTTTTTCTTTGTTTTTCTGCTTTTTCTTCTGGCGAATGGCGATGTCGAATTCGCTCGTTGAAAACGCATCTGATTACTTATTAAAGATGGACCACAGTGTGTGTGTTGAGCGGTATCAATGAAATGACTAGTTATTTGGAATCTGACAAACGTAAAAAAGTTGGAAAATTCAGAGTCGAGTACACATCTCCACCATCCAAATATGGAAAAAAATACAAAACCTATTTGGCCCCCACCCTGCACTATACATATGCGTGCGTGTGCTTTTTTCTTATTTTGATATTTTAAGAATTTTGTTCTAACGCAAATTTGTAGAAGTCACATAGACAACTCACTTTCCTTTGTATCCGTTTTTTTACAGCTTCCAAAAAGTATGAGATATATCTTAGGACGGGACTGATCGAGCCATAGGTTTTGTTTTCAGGCAATCCTGATTGGATTTTCGGTGTTACCTAAACCCTAGGTTAAATAAATATTATATCAAAAGCTTTGGGTAGGTCAAACTAGCAATCTAGCATGAAGACGTATATTTTCAATATTTCTCAAAACTAAATGATACTTTAATATATTCTTTATGACTTCAATTAGTGATATATATATATATAGACATGAACGTACCACCACATATAAATTAAAATTAAGCATACGCGCATAATTATGGCTACCCATTTCTCAGTTTATTGTTGTTTGTAATTTAGTTTAGAATGCATTGTTGTTTCTTTGTTTTATCCAGTAACTCAATAAGAGATTAGGTACTGTCCTTTTGAACATATATATATACACAATATCATGGTATACGCATTGACAGGACGTCTTGATTTTTATATATGGATTTTTTCTTGAATCGGAATGCACTGTGTTAATTATCAAGATTCTTGCAAGTATGACAATTTGGTTATAAAGGGTTATGACTATATATAGTAAATTTTTGCCTGAAAAGCATTCTGTTTTGCGCGGGACACTAGTCACATGAAAAAGGTAAGAAATTTTCTTTCCGGATTGACATGATTTACATAGACTTAAAAGTCATTTCTATGGTGCACACACACACACACAAAAAAAGACTTAATATCATGTCATAGTAAGGTTTTCTCATACATAATTCAAATAGTACTCTTTTACCTAAGGCAAAAATTCAACATCAGAATATGTTAAGAAAACAAAAGAACAAAAACGATCGGGATCCGATGCCTAGTTTTGTCTACCACTATGATAATTAAGGAGGACATATAAGTCAATGTTGCAGCCCCCACAAGGTGTGTTATGAACAATAAAATAAGTATAAGAATGACAAAAAAAAAACTTAAATTCAAATAATTGGTTGGTGACTTGGAGCTTACGACCCACCACCCAAATACATCAATAGCTTTATAACGACTATACAATCTCATTAATTTGTTACCCTGGTGGATGGTGATCATATCAAACGATACCGATTTATCTCTCCACAGCTGTTCTCAAAGAATTCTGAGATGAGAATTCTGAATATAAGCTGAATTATGCAATGTTCTGAGAATTCTGTTTTTCTTCATACAATTGCTACAAAGGATCTCTCCACAATTTAGCTATTAATAAAGTAAGAATACATCATTTATAAAAGCGGTCCCGTAGCTCAGTTGGTTAGAGCGTTGGTCTTATGAGCCGAAGGTCGCGGGTTCGAGCCCCGCCGGGACCATATTTGACCATTTTTACACTTTTTTGTTCTTTTATTTTTTTAAACTTCTTTTTTTGCATTGGGATGACCCAGGCCCAGATAGCAAGTATCTTAACGGGCTTTCTCCCTAAAAAAGAGTTAATATCGTATGGGCCGATGACCCAGATATTAAACTAATAACTTTTGTTTTTTTTGATAAAAAGTTAAATTATATTTCAAATTTCAGATATTTTTTCAATTGTCGATGATAGTGTCTAAATATGACGTAGTTTCTAAAATTTCACTATATCACTGCACACTCAGAGATAACGGTTAATCAGTCTCGGTCATAACTCATAAACCCAAGGAAACTGAACAGTATCCTAAAATTAATCGGCAAGACCGTAGTTTCAGTTGTATCTGTAGTATTAAATTTAATTATTATGAAGAATATATGACATTTTGAAATTACAGGACATTCGGGAGTATAAATAAAAATATTTGGTGGATAAATTAAGAACTGGGTTACCAAAATGCAGCCCAGAGATATCTGCAACCATACTCGCAGTGGTAAAATAAAAAAACTTTAAGACTGAGAGTTGTCTAGATTTGTGGAAATAGTTGTTGTTTGGATTCAGTCCATGAGTTTATAACGCTTCTCTTGCACACCAGAAACTCCCATCTGTATCTCTATGATAGTGTGAAGTGGCATCTGTTCAAACATTCATATATGTTATTATAATACGGCTTGCATCCAAAACTCTCTCAAAGCTCATCACTCATTGGTTTTAAGATACATCTCATATATATTTCTAATTTAGATTTACCTCGATCTGGGGTATTTCTTTGAGGGGACGATCCGCAAAATATGCATATAAGGCTCTCAGAACAGCCTGCATAAAAAACCATCAGAAAGAGGAAGATTGGAACTCAGTGACAACTCAGAGAATTCAACAGCAAAATATAAGGTTTGTGGTTTTCTTTTATCTTTTCGAAGTATTACAGTTAAAGCCGGAATACAACCTGGTGAGATATCACGACGACAGGAGCTCTTTGTCGTTCTAACTCAACGATCACAGGTTCAAGCCTGCATTGTCAAGGAAGCAACATATTCTTGAGATTTAGTTTATGACTAAACTTAAAAGAAGTACAAGAGACGAACGTACCGTTGAATTACATCAAGGTAGGACTCTCCACGAGGGTATCGGTATCGCAATTTGTCCTTTTGCCGAGATCTGCAGTCATATGCACCACAAGATGAGTTAGAGAAGTCTGACAGCTTATTGCCTGTTTCACGAGGGTATCGATGTCGCAACTAATAATGACGCTCTTTTTACATCTACAGATTTGACTAAGTCACTTACTCGTACTCTTCTGGCATGTTCTTCTTTACCTCTTCATATGTCATCCCATCGCAAACTCCCGCATTGATCTCGTCAAGGGCACGCCATTGCACCTAGATGAAAATATGAGAAATCGATTTCCTCACAGCAAAATCTTATACACCTGAAGAGCCAGAAGACATTCTCGCAGTAGGTGAACACCAACCTTGGGGAATCCGACAATGGAACTTGCTGTTAAGTTTGTTCTCTGAAGTGTACTGGTCCAAATCTGAGATAAATAAAAGCCATTGATATTAGCGTATGATTAAAAAAAAATTTATTCCAGACCAACCAAGTATGGAACTGACTGATCCCTTGACCTAAAGAGGCTTCAAGGATGAGTTAAATGAGTGGGATGGTGTACTAAAACTAAATTGGGAAAACTAAAGAGGCTTCAATATATTCACCATTATAAACCAGCTATCACGGATAAGTTTACCAATTGGAAACGAAAGGATTAGAGCTCGGAAAGGTTCAGTTCTTAACAGAAACTTCCAATTGAATTCTCAAATTTTGAAACGTGTTTCATCGTACCCAGGTCAAGCATCAAGTTTTCTTAGACACAATTTCCAATGCACCAAATTCCTACATATTAAAGCTTGTTTGTGGTACTTACCGAAGCAGCCTTTTCAGATTTAAGTCGCTTTTCAACAAAGCTGGCAAGTTTCTTTGCGTAAAGTTTTCCAGATTCACTGCGTTACAAAATTGCAAAAGGTTATGAGAAACAAATTTCCGCATTTAAACAAGAAAAACAAATTTCGATCAAAATTAGCATACCATGAGGTGATCTCACAAATGTGATGGATTCATAAGGAAATGTGATGGAAAACCCAAAAAAAAAACACCGAAACAATCAGACAGCATTTGCAAGACACAGAGCAGAGAACATACCTTATTACGCTATCTCCTCCAATTCTGCCTCTAACATTATCCATGCTTTCTCCATGCCGAGTGAGTAGTATTGGTCGTGGTGTGAGATGCGTATTCACCTAGAAGAAAAATCAGCGCCTTCAAAAATCTAAGATGTTGTGAACACTCTAAATTATATTTATATAATTAGCCGCAGAATGTTGAGTCTGTTGGCGATGGACACAGTGACCTATGCAAGCATATCACTTGTAAGCTAATTTTTTGCATGTTGCAAATAGGCTAAAGACGTGTCAATATAGAAAACAAGTAAGAGCTAGCCTATTGATTCTGTATTACGGATTTGTTACCAAGAAAAACACAATTCTCCCAGGAAGGTAACCACTAATATTGTTCACCTGCAACAAAAATAGAATAAAAGTCACAAAGAGTCAAAACCATCAAGTATCATATTAAGATTAAAGATTACATGAAATAGCCATGTGAAACGCCAAATTTTTTAACAGAAACAGATAGAGACGTACTTGTATCTGTCCACCGTTCCCGCTGACCATATCAATCATTTTGATGTAAGAACCTTCTTCTACAGGCTCATAAACCTGGCAAAAAGAGTAAGCTCAACATTTTTATAGCTTAAAAAGGTAATTAAGAGACGTTGAGAAAGTGCAGGTTTGTATACCGACCCTCTCATAATTGGCTAAACGGTCTCTAAAGTCTCGTACTCCAGCTTCAAAATCCGTTCTTCAGAGTAGCATAAACTAAATTTAGTTGATCCGTGAAGGAGAACGTAAAATATAAGTTACTGAGTAAACATCGTACTCTTCTGAATAGTCAGGACTTTGCTGGATTTTAAGACGTATGTTCCTTTCAATAATGCGCTCATCATTGCATAGCGTTTCCAGAAAAATTATCTGCATAAGAGATAAAAGGTAAATCAGTTACGGAGGATAATTCCAAATTCAATATTAACCGAAGGTGGTCATGACAGCATTCTGGGCGCTGCATCAAAAGCAATTCGTTGAAATAAACACTACTAACCAAGCATGCTTTCTACAGAAGAATAACCGTGCCATTTTATATGAGAAACATCATCACAATATATCAAAGCTTCAATACCTTACACTTTCCTTCAGCCATTTTCATCAACATATTCCGTCGAACTCGTGTGCTATTAGTTGCATCAAAGATTCCAACCTACAGCTAAAAACTATTTACAATGCAAGATATAAAAACCAGGAACTTACTTCTAACCAAGATACTTACTTGACCACCTTCCTGCATCCAAGCTATCATGTCCTCCATTGCAAGTGCTGCTACCTAGTGGCATGTGATATATTAAAACTATGTGCAAAGAAGAAGATAAACAGTGTTAACATTTACCACTGAATCAAAACACCTCCCAATATGACGAATTTAAGTTGAAAATATCATAAGAAAGATTTAGACACACAAATTAGAAGACACAGTCGGAAAATGGCTTAACAAAATTGTTCAATTTTCATTTACCTCAGTCCGTGCCTCTACACCTTCAGGATTGTCAGCTCGGAAGAAATCAGCACTCTACAAAAGGCTCATTCGTTTTTAATCACAAATAATCCAAAACGAGGACAGAAAATTGTAAAACCCTCGGTTTAAGAACCAAGCCTTACCTGGTTAACTCCATGTTTAAGCCGTCGGTACTGCCAAGAAACGGAGCAGTGCTTGAGTCAATCTTCCCAACAAGAGTTGCGTTATGACAGAGTACGCTAAAACAATCAATGACCATACCAACAAAATAATAGCTAACCTTTCCAACATTAAAATGTTTAGTATCATGTCCCAACCAGCGTAGATATCTTGTCAACTTTGCTGCAGTAAAAGTTTTTCCTCGAGCTGGCAAGCCAACCTGATACAATTTTGACGGGAACGGTGTGAAATAGAACATCCAGTCTCCTTTTTTTTTATTTACGTTTATAAGTTAAATAAAATAGCCAGCCACAATAACGTCCAGCTCCAACATTCAAACAAGAAAACATAAGCTAAACGACCTGCAAAATCTATGACTCTGTGGTTAAAAATACCAGGACAATAGCTAGATGTCTATCTTCTTTCGGTCCAAGCATTTGATCAGCTACTGCTGCAGCAGCAACAGCTCCTGCAGCGGCTGGCATTGAATTCTAACAAATAGAACGAATAAAAGGGTGAGAAAAATATTTAAAAAATCTTAAATTTTAGATGACCCCACTGAAAAATAGAAAGTAGCTCAGGCCAAACCTTGATTAGCTTGGTATCGACCAAAAAAGAGCTTGCGCTAATAGACTTGACTAGCCTAGGGGAGCCAACACCGCGGTCAACAAAGAGTCCCTTTTGACCATCTTTCTGCTGAAACGGTGAGAGTGTTCCCACTGCCTTTGACTCAGCCTCTCCTGAAGCCGAATAGATATTTGAGGAATCGGGAACAATGATCGTCATTTCCTGTGGGTGAGATGTATGGAAATTATTAAATAAGAAAGCCGGAAGTTAACTAATGGAGAAACTGCATCTACCAAGCAACTAATCAAAGTAGCACCTTTGCAGATGGAGATCCATCAACCCTATCATCAGAATCTTCAGAAATGTTTGATGCTGTGTTTGTAGTCTTATCATTAAGAAAAGTACCAGAAGCTGAAAGAGATCGTGGATTCTCGGCATTGTCAGCCGCATAAACAAGGGACGAGTTTGCAGAAGGTGCAGGAGCAGGAACCTCATAATGCGCAAGATCGAGCTCCAAACTTTCCGAAGGACACTGCTATAATACATCAAACAAATTTTTCATTTGTCAGGATTGACACAACCAACACATTACAGATAGATGGAATTGCGGTTAAAAAAAAAGAAGTAGAAGAGCAAACTTACCTCGACAGATTTCGGATCAGGATTAATGCTGACATCAGGAATTCCACGTACTGTAGAAAGCTGGAGGTTCTCCCTGTAAGCTCTCCAACTAGTAGCAAGATCAAATGGCGAAACTCTGTCAGCTTTGATGAAGACACGGAATTCAACAATCACATCACCTTCCAGCCTAAACAGAGCTAATCTAGCATCCCCTTGTAACGAACCACCAGTAAGAAGCCTGTTTTCACCCTCCTCCACTATGCAAGGCGTATTCCTGTTCTTTGGCTTCAACAAGAACTTGAAATCCAAAGTCTCTATACACGAAACCAAACCAAAAGAGGTGATGCAGAAGCTTAGATTACAATTCACAGAAACACAGCAGCTTTGATTATAACATAGGCTTCAAACTAAACGATCGCTAAACAAGTCCACCAAATAGAGAGTAATACCGTGATCAGGAGGAACAACGAAGCTCAGTTCCGACATTGACGCAGATTCACGTAGCATCGGAAGCTGTTAAATCAAAATTGAAAAAAAAAACGGACGATGCAGAAACGCAATCAAATTCGAGATGGATGAATCGGAAGTAAAGACGAAGAAGAAAAAAAACAATCAAAGAGATGCTCACAGCTTTGGAAGGATCCCAGGAACCGATGAGGGAGAGAGAGCCGTAGACATGAGGAGTGAGCTCACCTTCAACCTTAGAATTCTCCATTTTGAGTGAAACGTAGAGCTGACCTCCTCCGCCATTGGAACCATCGTCATCGTCCTCACTATTCTTCGATGCACCTGACCCCATCGTAACCACCGTCGCTGTTCTTCTTTCTGTTATTTTGATTTGAATTAATTTAATGAAGAAGAAGAAAGAAAGAAAAAATCAAACGGATAATAAGAGATTGGAGAGCAAGGGAAGAAGAACCGAAGCCGCACCCTTTTTTTTTTGTTTTTTCTGGAAAAAAAATCGGGTTGTCTTGAGTGGTACATTGGGAGAACCGGATAAGATCAAACACGTGGTGGTTGGTTACTTGGTTTGTGTCGTTTCGGATCCGATAGTTTCGAGCCGGGTCGGATGTATATTATTTTATATACGAGCTTGTACTTATTGGGCCTGTGTTGCCGACTCGGAGATTCTATAGCCTGTACTTATTGGGCCTGTATTGCCGATTCTGAGATTTTATAGCTTGTACTTATTGGGCTTGTATTGCCGACTTCCGAGGTTTATTACACTGATCAGTGTCTTCTTCATAGCTCTTTGAAATAGAGAGCCTTGTCGCTTCTACAGATAGATCCTCAAAAATCAAAAATTCACAAAAATCTTGTCTTTTGAGTTTTGAGCGCCATTTAAATTTCTTCTTCTTCTTAATTGGGTTTTAAGCGCCATGAATCTCGAAAACCTCAATCTGTGAAAAATCGATGGTGTTTATTGAAGAAAACTGCCGAGGTATGCTCATCGCTTCTTTATTCTGTTTTTTCGTCTTAGCCAGTGGGTTTTTAAACATTGACATGAGTAGTAATCTGGAACTGAGAATGGGCTTTGTGTTTTCGCTTGTTGCATTGGAAAACTCATTAGATGAACACGATATACTTAGGCATATCAATAATTTAGTCCTCCTACTTTCTTTTACATATCTAATGCGTGATCTCAAAAGCTATATAGATTACAACATGGTTCCCTTCTCTTAGCTTTGCACACCAAACAAGTATTTTATACTCAAATTCATAACAAAACTAGATTTTTTTTTATTTTTTTTTATCAGAAATATATGTCAACAGTTTAGTTTACATCCTTCTGTGTTCACTTGTAGTAGTAGTGATCTTCTTTAGCTCATTAAATACGCGTAATGTTTCTCCGTCAAAACCTCCAGCAAACTGAATTGAATGGTTTGTTAGTAAAAATAACCAAATAGATACGAACATGGCTTTAGGCCAGGTTAGCTTTTATCTACCTGGTGTATTGTGTAGGCAAATCGAACCCCTTGAAGCACAAGATTTCCTTCTTTAGCGCTTTTGTTTGATTCCAGCTCGTTGGTTATTCGCTTCATGTACTCCTGAGCTAGCCTCAGCGAGCTGTATTTTATCTGCAACAAGGTAAATCTTCTGTCAAAGTAGTGATGTATGTATTTCAACGTATAGTGTGTTATAGATTTCATCATAATCAGAATTAACCAGTCACGTTGCTACCTGTCCAATCAATCCTGTCTCGAGCATCCACTCCCACGGTATCTGAAAGTCCTTGTATCTCTTCCCTGTACTGTCTCTCATCTTCTCTGTGTTGTTAACACTTTCCTCTAATCTGAAGATTTTGAAAAGCCATTATTAACTCGTGTAATTGGTATAATATCAGGAAGTTGCTAGTTATTACTATATTCTTTATACATGCTCGCCTGTTTTGTAACGATTGAATCCTTTGCAAAGCCTGCGTCAGGGGATCCTTTGGATTGTCCTTGAATGACAAAATCTCTGATTCAAGGTTCTTTAGCCTCTTGTAATTGTAAGCAGCCTCTCTTAGTGAATCTGCTTTGCGTTCTGGCCATTTAGGGAAATGCTTTAGGACTGCCCTTTCATCAACTAAAGAAGATAGTTCTTCGTCTATCCATTTCACAAATGTCTCCACTTCTGCTATGTCTGTAAATTTTGCAGCCTCCACCTTACTAATCAAGATATTGATATGATCTCTGTGTCTGTCAGTGTCAGATTTAATCTGCAAATGCGCACACAACACCGTTAGGAGATCTTTTCTGGCCCATGTTAAATCTGTTAATTCAGTTTTCTAATACTCTGCACCTGGATAATACAATTGTGATGGAGATTTCATATGGTTTCTCATCTAATCACCTCTACTAAGTTATTCTTATGGACAAAGTTTATACTTTAAAGTACTTACATCTGAAAGATATTTGGAGCGATTCTCGATTTCACCAATCATGTTTTTGCTGAATGAAGGAGACATAGCTCCATTCTGATTGATCTTGTTCCCCATATGAGACTCTCTCTTCGTCAGGGCACGATAAAACTCTACAACTTCTGGAGCACGCGACACAGATCTTTTTCCAAGTGTTGTCTTTGATGGAAGTGGTGGAGGTGGTGGTGGCTTTATTGCTGTAGACTGTGCTTGGACCATTGGCTTGGGATTTGGATTCCTGACCTCTTGACCCTTTGTGTTGGATTTGACACTCTCTGATGCTTTCAGGTTAGATCCGTCTGTATTGCCGCCATCATATGAGCTCTGCAACTTCTTCCATAACATTGATTTTCTCTCATTATCATGTGCTTTAAGATTGTTTACTTGTGTTCTTAGGCGAGCGACTTCTTGACGCAGCTCGTGGTTTTCCTTCTCCAGCTTATCATTCTTCATTAGAGAAGCTTGAAGCTCCTTCACCAGACGCATGAGATCCGAATCGTCTTCTCCATTTGGTAACATCTCTATGTATCCTCTTGTACTAGTGGTATGCGAGTTTGTTTTTCTTTAGGGGAAATTTTTCTCCTTTTTATGACATGCCTTTAAATTACTTCCCATTGAAGCATTATAGACTCACCTAAACCTTTGATGTTCACTTTTGCGTGTGGTTAATTGCAAATTACAGTGAAGCCATAGAACAAGACTATCCTCTTGTGTGACCCCTTTTTTTCTAATGATCTCCTAGCTTCGTAGTTGCACTGAGCTGGAATCGAACCTAGAATAATACTGCGTATATACGGCCTAAGCTCTTTTGTGTTGGAAACTAAAGTCATCATCTTGAATTATATATTCAAGATTATAGTCATGCTTTGATGCGCATCGTTTGTCTAATTACTTTTATTACTTTGCTCTTTTTTTCTAAATTGCAGACTAAGTTAGAAGATCCTCTGGGTCCGCAAATAAGTCACAGGTAAGCAAATACTTTACTTAGCCTTCCTAATCACATAAAAACACATAGATAAGATAATTAATTATGTTGAAGCTTCATTAGCTTCTCTTTTATTTGGTCATGGAAGCTTCATTAGCTTTTAGTTCATAAGGAATTGAACCATTAGGTACGCGGTATGGCTTACCTCCCAAGTAATAGTCATATGCTCAAGAAGTTTCGTGTCTCATTCTCTCACCCACTTTTAATCCACCTCGTACGTCCACGTATGAGTTCTTTAGATGGCTTTTTCTAGTATATCTTTCGTAGCGTCATGGTCATGGACTAAGCTTTAACTTTTTATTTTCTCTCGCTCCAACTTAATAAATTGATTTCACTAGTTTATACAAAACTACACTTCTTTCTTTGTTTAGAAATACATAAATTGGAATCAGGACATAGTGTACTGTAGTATTAATATACTGTAAGTCACAGTCCAGGAGTCCAGATCACTAGTGTTTTTTGGGTTCTGTTTAATTTATCAAAGAAGAAACTGAAAAAGGTGTTGGTTAACTTGTGGACTTTATTATTCTCTGCATCTGAAGCAAATGTAAACTCGAAAATGACATCGCACCAACCATACAATAGATTCTCCTACTCTTACCAAAAAAAAAAAAAAACGAGTTATGCATTGTCTGTTAACTGTGTCTAATTAATTGAAAGCTTGGTTAGTGCTGCTGTGCATCATATAGTAAGAACTCAAAATTGTCATCTATCATGCTATGGTTTCTTTACTATAGTACCTTCTAATTCTCAAGAAGGTTAAGTAAATCAACTAATTAATATCGTTGAGGTCCAACCGAAAGTAAACCCTGTAGATTCTATAATAATCATTTGGTTACGGAAATTAACAAACCTCCGTTAATAAAAACAAGTAACTCTACCACAAAAGTAATAAAAACAGGGATAAAAATATGCACATCTAAATAGTTATATGAAAAAAAACATTTTCTTTATAATCACATTTTAGAAAATTTTAAACTGCTTATAATGTTCTTGCTGCATTCCAAATTTTATAAATTTTTCAACAATTAATTCAGTTTCCTTTTAATATCAATATGCAAATTGTTCATCTTTTTGTATTTTCTTCTCCAGCCCAGCCATGGATCGATCACTCTTAAACACACACGCTAAACTCGTGGCGCGTGACATCCACTGCCTGACACAGTCGCCTACGGAACCCAACTCTTTCTCCCTAGTTGGCGGCAGCGCGTTCGTCTCACACGTAGAGACAGTGGGCACAATCGTCTCTCGCGACCTGACCCCTAAGTTCCTAAAGTTCGACGTCGACGATGGCACAGGCTGCGTCACGTGCATCCTCTGGCTCAACCAGCTCTCGTCTTCTTACTTCTCCCGGTGGGATCCAGCCACGATTCTGCTCCTCACAAGGGCTGCGCGGAAACAAGCCGCAAAGATCAGAATCGGAGCCGTGGCTCGTGTTCGCGGTCGCGTTGGCTCGTATAGAGGAGTGATGCAGATCACGGCTACTGTTGTGGTGGTCGAGAGAGACCCGAACGCGGAGATCTTGCACTGGTTGGAGTGTTTAAGGCTCCGTCCAAGTTATCGCATTCAAAGTTAATTAACTCTTCTTCTTTTTTTGGTTCAAGTCAATCAATAGTTAATTAAGAGAGATTATTACAAGTGTCAACCCCAACTCATGAAGCAACCAGTTTGCAAGCTTGGATTGATCATATATACTTGAATATTGTGGCAATTTTAAATTGAGAATGGAAGGGTAGATTAAAACTAAATTATTTTCATTATCAACCATATCAGCACCTTCGACTGACACAAGTTTTTTTTTCTTCTCTAAACTGTGTCAACTACATTGATATATGCATATGCAGTCAATTGTATGATACAATACTTCTCTAAATTGTCGATGAGTCTTATTTTCCTCTATATTCTTTAAATAGAAACTGAAAATGATCAGAACCAACAAACATTTTTACAAACCTATTGGGAGCATGTGACCATCTGCCATGGCGTGTCTTGAATAGCTTTCAAGCGTGTTGTGGTGATTACTGTTTTGGGTAGGTATAAGCAAGTGTTGGGCATACCTTGAGTGTGTATGTGGTGCATGTCTCATATATAGTAACCTGACATAATCAATAATAGCTTTTTTTCCTTTCGGTCTTGGAACATCCGAACATGTCATGCATGTCTTCTTCATCTCGAGTCTTGTGATCATCATCATCATGGATAATTTAATTGAGCTGCTGCATCTTAACTCGTGGATCTTGAGGATAGATTATGCGGAGCTAACCGATCTTGGTTTTGCAACGTACGTACGTATACATGACATTTTTGGTTTTCGTTCCTTAGATTATGCCACCACCACATCCTCTTCCCCTGCTGCTACCGAAGCCTCCTACACTGCGTCCTCCACCGCCTACTTTTCGGATAACGACAGCTGATTCCGGAGACTTTGCTTTAAACCCAACAACAACATCATTCGGCTCGGTGGCATTGAAAGAAGGGAGAGTCTTGTTCTTGTTGTTCGTAGCAACGGAGGAAGGTCGTGAACTAACGGAAGGATATGTCTGTTGAAGATGAAAGATGAAGAGAATGTACAACAAAACCAACGATGTTTTTGTTAAACTCATTTTCTTTTGCTTATGTGTCTTCTCACTTCTCTCTCACCTTTCCCTTTTGCTCTCTATTTATATTCATTTCGTTTCTATAATTATTTCTTTTCTCACAGAGAGAAAAAAATAAAAGCAACAACTTACAATTTTTTTTTTCAGGACAAAGAAAACTGTATTTACATAATTAATTGAGATTCGCACCCAAAAAAAAAATACATAATCAATTGAGAAAATTATGTATTTGAAAAGAAAAAAAAATGCTTATATATATATATATATATATAAGTAAGAGACATATATTGTTCAGAAGAGACATACAAGTTACAATGAGAGGTTCTCTAAAGACCTATACTAGAACTATGCTGTTCCTTGAAGGTTCTTGCTGCCGCTAGCTTGATCTATATATGTTGTTCGTTTATGTGTTTTTTTTGTTTGGTCTAAAACAAATAAGCATAGTTCATAGTTGTTTTACAAGATAAGTCAAACGGTGAGGTTTCCCATTCATCATTAGTCACTTTGAAACGTTAGCCTTTGGAGGTTATATACGCGCGTTTAATATATTTAAGTTTAAAACTACACAATATATTTTAATTCGCCCTTTACAAACGCTATACTAAAAAAAAAAAATTCACAATACGAGTAGAAGAATCCACATCAAGCTAAGGATTGCTTTCTACAATAAATTTACAATGCAGACCTTACTTACAGTTGGCCCAAATAACTTTCAGATCAGACCAGATCGCACATCAAATGTAAACGTTATAAAATCAATAAATAAAATGGCCAACCAATACTTTGGCAACTAATGAACCAAGAATACGCCGGTTAACACCGATAAAGCGAACCAACCGACCGCACGCGCTGTTCCTTGAAGATTCCTATTGCCGCTTGATCTATGCGATCCTACCGATCCACCACCACCCGCATAAACCGGAATCCATGGCCGGCTAGGGCTTTTACTCCTCCCACCTCCCCTGCTGCCACCGCCGCCACATCCTCCTCCGCCGCCTCCTTTTTTTATGACGACAGCTAATTCCCGAGCCTTTCCTTCCAACCCAACAACGTCATTCAAAGGAAGAGCCTCGTGGTTCGTACCAACTGAGGAAGGTCGTGATGAACTCACGGAATGAAAATGGTGCAGAAGAAGAAAGACAAAGAGAATGTACAAAACCAACGATGATGTTCTTTTCACACCCATTTCTTTTGTTTCTTTCTGTGTGTAATTTGATCTCACTTTCCCCTATTGCTCTCTCTAATTATATAGATTTCGTTTCCATTGTAAAAAAAAAAAAAAAAAAAAATGAAACGCGGCAGAAGTTGTTGCCACTTTCGACGTAGTCTCTCTCATTATGAAGCTGCCACGAAGATAACTAATAATAAAATACTTATCTACATTTGAACTTTATTTTAAACAATATAGATTTTTATGAAGGACCAAAAATATAAAATAAGAATAAAAGTAATGGTAACAAAATAAATAAGGATAGAAGGGTTTGGGAGATGGTTCTCCTAGGATAAATAGAATTAATTAACCCATCAGAAATCGTTTCTAGGTGTTTGGTAATTTTTTTTGCTCTAATATGTAGTTTGTCGACTAAAACAAATTAGTTAGCAAATAAAATAGTAAGCCACGATAAAAATTTACAAATAGAGTTGCGCCGCGTGTACAATTTGACATGTGGGATATCACGGAAAATCATATTAGACACCTTTCATGTCAACCAAATCTTGATTTTTGATTCAAATTTAAAAATTATGAAATTATCCATTGCATAATATATTAATCAAAAAAAATCTTGTAAAAACATCATGATATTTATCTAAAACAAGATTAATTAAAATCTAAAGTGTAATTAAAATTAGCACTGAAACCAAATTATTGTGATTTTCTTTAAAGTATAAACTTAAGATAAGAAGACACAGACGAAAGTGAAAACAGAAAAAAAATATATATATATATATATATTTGTTTTAGGATTTACAATATCTCATATATATTAAAGTAGAAGTAACCTGTCGTCCTGTCGTCCTATTGGAAAGTTTTTTTTGTTGTTGTTAATTTTATTAAATTACGGCTAGAAAATTGTTTATATGTTTGTATTTTAAAACATGTTATTCAATTATAATTTTAAATAAATTTAAATCTAAGCATACACTTCTTTGTTATGCGCAGTCTCATGAATTAGAGATTGCAATACAGTATCATGAGGATACTGTTTGATAAAAGTCATAAATATTGAGTATTCTAGAGTAAACATTTATAGTGATAAATATTGAAGAAAATACGTATGTAATAAATATAACATTTATAGTGATAAATATTGAAGAAAATACGTATGTAATAAATATAACATTTGATGAACAAACAAACTGAGGACGTAGTAAATTTGAGATACTGCTAATTTGCGTTGTCCTCCGAGAATAGCAGCATCTACTTGTAAGAGAGCAATGTAGATTTTGGCAATGACCATAAAAATTAAACAAAATCACATGCATTCAATTTTGAAAAGAAAATAAAATGGGGACTTCTGATTCTTGTCCATGAACAAACTCATCTCTATCCTCAAAATAAGACCATCCAAAATGGATTCATAAACCTTAAAACAATGAAACCAATGTACTCTTCCAGGTAACCAACTTAAAATATTCTCCCGAATCTCCCATATCACCCCGACGCTTTCGACTCAAAAAACTATAGACCCAAAACGACTCAGCAAAACCCGACCCCAAGCAATCCCCCAACCACTTGATATGACTCGACAACAGATGTATAGATAGATAGTGCCAAGACGATGACTCAATTGCATCAAAACAATTTTGAGGCTAAATTACCTCGCCAGGAATTTGGCAGCGTAAATACTGATGCATCTTAAGTGGAGGGACCAGTCTCTTCGGGTTTCTTTTCTTCACCAGCTTTCTCCACTTCACTCTTTTTGGTTTCTTCTACTTCAGTCTTCACCTTCTCCACAGGTTTCTCTTCGGTTTTCTCCTCTGTCTTTTTCTCTTCCACAGTCAGTTTCTCAAGAAGCCCAGCAGCGTCAGAGGCATCTTTGCTCTCTTCTTTCTCTTCTTCAGATTCAGCAACTTCCTTGAACTTTTGCATAAATGTTTTGCAATCTGACAAGGAAAATAAGACTTGGTTACCCATTGAGTCTAAACACATACTTGACCACTTCAAGATCAATATCTCTTTCTATAATGTCAAGCACAATCTAGCAGCCAAAGTACTTATTTCGACAATTCCTGAACACAATAAGGCAATGTGGAGTTAATAGCGATTTTCAAAACTTGGTAAACGGAGTGCCATATTCAGCGGAAACTGAAAAGCCACAGCCCCAAAGTAGCCAATGATGAAAGCTCTAAGGATCTCAAAGAACAAGTAGCCATATAACAAAGATCCCTCCAAGACCCTTAAGTAATCTAAGCCATAAATTCTATCAAAGCTGTAATGAAACTAAATAAGGCAAACCAGCATCGACATGGAGATAGGGCCATGAAATAAACTAGATAATCGAAGGAGAAGGCTCGTATAAGATAGCCAACTACGTAAGAAAATTAACTCCATTACGTGACAAGGATCCAATCTAACAATGAAACAGAGAATGCAAAATGTATCACAAACTCACTCTCGATTGAAGCAAATCGGATGCAGAAAAGCTCATCCTTGAGTTCCCCATCAGCAAAGTCACGAGCGTGCCATACACAAGACTTTTCATTTCCAACGTGTTCCTGAACAGTCATGCCCGATTTAACTGCAGAAACACCAGAAGCCGGAAGACACATAAGTAAAAAAAAAAGAGTAGCCTAAATACGGATCCAGATGCAACTCAATAAACAGAAAGTTTACCCAAGTGGTTAGCACAGATCTTCAGAGTTTTCGATTGCCTCATAACGAGACGAATCTTGCCAGTGTTCTTATGCTTTAAGAGCTTCACAGTACCAGCTCCTCTCTCCTTCCACTGATTCGCATCCTTATCGAACCGATACAGCTTCGATTTCCTTTCGATTCACAAACATAACGAAAATCCAGTCAAACATCACCAAAAAGCTAAACCCTATAAATTCGATCAGATCCAGTTGACCTAGATCACACAAAAAAAAATTAAGAGAGCAATTGAGAAACAGACTTACAGATCGAGGACGGCGTCTTCGTCTTCCTCTCCGGTAGTGACGGCAACCTCCTCAAGCCTAACGATCGGAGCAACCTGAGCTCCGGTGTCCTCATCCTCGTTAGCTCCTGCCTCTTCCTCGTCTCTGTGCTCGTGCTCGGGTTCGTTGGTCGCCATAGTTATCTGCCGAGATTTGCTCGTCGATTCAGTTGTTCGTTCGTTACGGTGCGGCGTATCCGAGAGAGAGAATTTGGGGGTTTTGTAACACAGGAGAAAACGGAAGGAAAGGCATTTTTATAACCGCGTTGAATTGAAGCAACCAATGGGCCGATTTCTCATAAATATATATCTGGCCCATATAAGGGCATTTTTATAACTGCGTTAAAATTTAAGCTACTAATGGGCCGATTTCTTATAAATATATGGCCCATTTAAGACCCATTTATCTAGTTCTTGATTTAAAAGCAAAAACATATATACAAAATGAGAAAATACAATTCTTAATTTTTGCACTTGACATAACTTTTCTTTTGTTTTTTTTTTCTTTTACAGCGCACTGAGTTGATAAAAAAAAACTTTATTTCTATTTGAAAAGAAAGATAAATTTCTGTAAATAAATTTTTTAAAAGGATATATTTTCAAAATTTCAAATCAAAATTTGAATGTTTATATAAGGATATTTTTATATTGGATTTTTCCACAAATAATACAGACATACTTTGACTAAAATCGCTGCAGAACACCAAACAATTCAAATATGAGACCTTAATAGTGGACCTTAAAAAGATATATTGCCTTATATTATATGTTTAAAATTGTGACAAATATACAGCAAGTATTTTCCTTTTTTAATGCACATGTAATTGTTATTCGTTGAACAGCAGAGTCAAATGTATTTTAGATTTTTTCCTATTTTATGAACCGTCGATGGAATCATTTTTTACTTGGCGTACCGTCGATGGGAGTTTGAAACAACAAAACATAGAGAACATCTTAAAGTTAGGTTATAATCTTTTGTAAGGGCAATATCGTCCATCTATCTTCTTTGTCTTTATCCTTTCGTACCTCTTCATATTAACCTCTCTTCCCCCACACACATATATCACACACCCTCCTCTTCTCTCGCTTATCGTACCAGTGGGATTCATTCTCGTCTCTTCACGTCTATCTCCTAAAACCTCTCCATGGCTGCATCATCATCAACAGTATCGTCAGATGCAAGAGGCAAAAAGAACCTTCTTAACGTTGATCGGATCAGCATGCTTCCGGACGAAGTGTTGCTCATGATTCTAGAGAAAATACCCACTGAAGAAGCTGTCCGGACAAGTTTATTGTCTACACGTTGGAAGGGTGTTTGGAAATATTTGCCGTCTCTTATCTTTGATATGAGAAAAACTTGCAACGCCCAAATGGGATCCTTGGCCGATCGTTCGGGTGACATTGCTGACCTTATTACAAAGGTTTTATATCTTCCATTTTTTCCAAATATTTTCTCTGAAGTTTTTAAAATTATGATTTTTTCGCTCGAAATTATACTATAACTAACAATATTTCGCCAAAGAATCTTGTTATATAAATATTTGAAGATGAGTATAAATTGTGAATACATTATTATGATAATACGAGAATCTAGGAAAATATCATCTCTCTTGCCTTATCTTACATAGTTATTAGTTAGTCATAAAATACAGTATTTAAGATCTGGCTCCTATTGATGATTTAATGTTATATACTGTATTTGTGCATAATTCTATTGTAATCACAAATCTTGTATTTCTTTTGAAGATTATAAACAATCACAAAGGTCATCTAGAGTACTGCAGAATCCACCATTTTTCATACCAATCAAAAGACGGTGCTCTCGAAGCTTGGATTCGAACTCTGATTCATGTGAAAGGCACCAAAAGTCTCTCACTGCTAAACCATCTTGGTCACAATAGGAGAGCCAGCATGCTCCACTTGCTCCCAAACACATTCTCCCATCCAGCCCTCACCTCACTCAGCTTATACCGCTACGACTTTGAAACTGCAAATCCCTTTAACAAGTGCGACAATCTCATGATTCTCCAACTTGGTAGAATTTGTGCTGAGGTTGGTGTGTTCAACACAATCATTGCAGCGTGCCCCTCTCTCAAGGTGTTGGTACTAGAAATCACGGCGTACAGCCAAGTTGGTTGTTTGAAGATTCATAACAACAATTTAAAGCTCTTGCACGTGACTTGCTCTCATATAGATCGCATTGATGTGTCTGCACCTCTTCTGGATATCTTCTCCATTCGCTTCACTTTTGTTACGAAAGATAACTTCCTCCTTGCAGCCCCTAGAGTACTTCAAATTAATAAAAGCTATTGGGCTGCAAAAGCAAGGACACCTCATATCAGCTACAACATATCGGGTAATGCTCAGGTACGTTCAAACCACAAGCAAATGCATTTAAACTATCTATATGGTATAGATATGCTTAGGGTTTGACATGCTTGAATTGTTTATATGAATCGAAGGAGAAAGAAAGCATCGAGCATAAGTTCGTGGTGAGTAGAGATACTAATTATTTGGTGCGGTTTCAATCTTTGGCGGTGATCGTGGATTTAATGAATCCAAGGGAAGTTCAAATGTTGAGAGAGGTGTTAGTTGCATGGAACGGAATAATGAGAAAGCTCGAGATATCGTTTACGGTATGTTCATTTATGCTTCGTTTTCAGTTAGATATAGATTTGATTAAAACAAAAAATCATCACTTTCGTTTGATTGTTTATCTATATAGAAAACATGATACATGTTTTATGTTCTTGTATATATATAGGATACCAACATTCCTAAGAAAGAAGGTGAATCTTCTATTAGTGGAGCAGAGAAGAAAAAGTGGGAAGATGGACAAATATTTCCCAACGCTGATTTTCGCGTGGATGTTTTGTGGATGTTTAATTTCAATGGTTGCGATGAAAACCAGTTTGAATTGGCTTCGCGTTTTGTGACGCAAGGGACCGTGATGAGAAAAATGATGATCAAGACATCGTTGATTCCTCCAAGCGAAGAGACAGAAGCCGCTGTGGCCAAACTAATGGAACTTCCAAAAGGTAACGAAGAGCTTAGCATTGAATTATGCTTCTAATAAATTTTTATTTGGATCTAGTCGTCGGTCATTTGAATGAATAAGTAACCTTCTATTTGTGAAGTAGAAGACTTTATGGTTACAACTTTCTAGTAATGCTTTTGGTGTTTTTGTTGAATGTTTTTTAATATTTGGGACTTATTTTGTATTAGTTTGAATATTATATGATTTGTTGCATTGAGAATGGTTTGTTGCATGCGGCTATCTTAATCATGCTTTAAGAGAAGCTTCCATAATCACTCCTATAAATCTATCTGCACATGGAATGAAACATGTTCTTATGGCATGTTTCATCTTATCGGATGGAAAAAAATATGCTTGAGCGCTCATCGATCGAGACAGCCATCTTTAAGTGATCCGGTTAGCTCTACGGTTCATTTAAGTGCTCCGGCCAAAAGCCGATCGAGCACTTAGAATGAGTATCTCCACTTGAAGCCGAAGCTTGTTTGGCTGTATACGTGAGCTATCAATATGAGGCAAAGGTTCCGAAGTAGGACACTCAATCTCATCTCACCGCGTAAAAAAGATAGTTTTGTCCGTTTCGAATCACATGTGCAAACAAACAAAACTTCAGGCAGATATAAAGACAAAAGTTCGAGTTAATTATCGTAGAGTCATCAGCCACGTCATCGTACGGATACGATGATGAGTTGTATTCCGATTCTACCCTTGTTGATCCCGAATATTCCATCGTTGTCCCTTCCTTCACCGAAGCGTGGCTTCTAACTTCCACCCAACCATCCGATTCCCAAATTGCCCCTCCGGTCGTCACCAAATTACAAACCCTTGCCATCGCCGCGTTTATGAGTTCTGATCTCCATTCGCCGCCCCTCCCTACTTCCTCTTCTTCTTCTAAGTCAAACCCCGAGTTGCCCCAGTCAAGAACGCAACGCGGAGATGACTCAGTGGGTGATGAGTTGTGACACTGAAACAGATAAGGATGCTGCAAAAGCTGATCGCAACTCCACCTCTGATGCGGGTCTCGCTTCAGACACTTTTCTATGAAGTCACGACCCATCTCCGACAGCGTAACTGGGAAAACGGGTAACTCGCCGGGGAATCCGATTCGACTCAACGAGTCAATCCCGTGGTCTTCCCAAGCGGGTTTCCCGGTGAACATCTCGATGATCGTGCAGCCGAGAGACCAGACGTCGCTCTCTGGACCTTGGCACTCTCGTCTGATCACCTCCGGAGCCATCCAAAGCGGGCTTCCACGTGGCGTGATCTGAGCCGTCGGTTTGTTGATTCTGATCGCTGACCCGAAATCCGCCAGCTTGATCACGGAGCTCCGGCTGACGAGGACGTTCCTCGCCTTGACGTCGCAGTGAACGAATCCTTGCGAGTGGACGTGGCGGAGAGCAGAGACAAGACACGCCGTGTAACGCTGGAGCAGAGTCTCGTCTTTGATCCCTCCTCCGGCGTTATTAGCCACGTCACCTTCTGGAAGATACTCTAAGTAGAGGTTACGAAACGACGTCGTTCCTTCTTTTGAGTGACCGTCGCCGAGTAGCCTCACGATGTTCGGGTGAGGCTTGAGCGAGCGGAGGACGGAGATTTCGTTCTCGAGGGACTCTGATTGAGTGGGAAGGCACGTGGCGAGATCCACGGACTTCACCGCGAAAACTTCACCGTTAGTTTTGCTGATCGCCGTGCTCACTGAACCGAAACAACCTCGTCCAATACAAGTACCACGAACCCAAGAAGAAGACTGAGGACTTAAAGATGACATTAAAGAAGAAGAAGTGTTGCTCTGTTTCTCCATGTGTGTCAACTTTCATATGTCGTACTTACGCAACTCGAAGCTATTTATATGTGTCTTTTGGAAGCTGTAAAACAGGAAATGTGAACGTGAAATAAAGTTGCAATTTTATTTTGTTTCTGACATGGACAATTCTTGTACACTTGTCTTTTCGATTTGTAAAGCCTCATCTTTAAGAAATTTCCTACGTGGACATGTCACGTACAACACAAACTTTCGAGTTTATCACTAGATTTTTTAACAAATTCTACCATGTTCGATGGTCGGTTATGGATTTTAACGACTTAAAAATATATTCATGTATACCAAATTTTTTGCATACACCGATGGTCGGAACAAACTCGAAAGTTGTTTTGGAAAACGGAACAAACAAAAAGATCAGAGAAGATCATTTTATAAATTAGAAGAAATTGGTGTATGCCACTAATGAGTAATGACACTTGGAGAAGTTCTCGGGATGATTGTAAGAAACAATGCACTTGCCCTTTCTGCTTAATCCTTATCCAACAAGAGTTAAGTTGCGGTTTGGTCTTGTCCGTTAATATTTTACTCACAAAGAATAAAAATCACTCCCTCTCGCTTCACGCAATCGTTTTCGTTTTTATAAGCACAACATTTAAAAAATGGTCTCTTTAACTAAGTTAGACAAGTGATCGGATCATCCCGACTGATCGTGGGTAAGACAAATAAACAAAACGTGCCGATAGATTTGGAACGCTTGATATGTTGACATTTTTTTTGTTTTTTTTGGTGTGTGCTAATTTGGTTGACCCTGACATGATCAGACATGGAATATACGGTAATCGACGTACAAAACATTATTAGCAAAGATTCATGAATCCAAAACAGCCAATCATACTTGGGAAACAAATAATTATATTCGTAGCATAAAGAAGGCGAGGGTGCACAGTAACAGAATATATACGAGAAGTAGTGGATATCCGAATAAATATTCGGAGTTGTCCAAAGCAGATCAGCGTTAGAGATGAGGGAAGAGGTTGCCGAAAGGGGTTGTGTTTTAAAATGGGGGTCCATCTGGAGGTTTACGTGGCATGAAAACGTTGGTTCACGTTCTTTGACATATTAACGAGTTGTCTGAACACACATATTGGGAATTGACGTGCTTGATCAGCCTCCACGCATAGTGAAACTATTATATTTGTATTTTTGGTTTGTTGGTATCATGAAGCTCACAACAAGAATTTACTCAAAAACGTTATCCAAAGATATCACGGAGATCGAGTTGGAGATGGAAGGTAGAAAATGAAAGATAGGGTTGTTAACTTTATTAATTGAAGAGATGGTTGGTTTGGAATCTTGGGATGGTTAATCGCTGGATCACTGTAATTGCATTTACCTAGGGAAATTATCACTAGAAAACTAATTAATAGGGTTTGGTGGTAGAAATATATATTCATTTTAAAGAAGACCAAAGTCTCCATAACATATACTATCAAAGATGAAGTTTTGTGAAATCTTGCTAACGATTTGGCAAACAAGTATAAATTAAAGTTTAAATTGCTAATTTAATATATAGTGTAGTCAACCTGATCTTTGAATTATTCCAAAACACACAAAAATAAAACGTTTATTATTCGACTCGTATATTTTACTTTGTTTGTTGTTTTTTCTGGGAAAACTTTGACCTTCCGCGAACCTGAAGTGCTATTTGGACTGTCCACCACTTGTTCCATATCTTCTTAGGGCAACTATTTTCACCTTATGTGTGTGTATGAATAAATATTATAAATTACTAGAAATGTCCAGGAAAATAAGATATTATTTGGAGATTTTAGGACCCATACCATATCTTGAGTTGTTTTCCAACTTGGAAAACAACTCAAGATAATGACATTGCAACATGTACTTTTAACACCGTACAAAACTTTCTGACTTTTCAGTTTTTTTATAGGATTAAGGTAATAGCTATCCTAAGATATATTTATCTCCTAAATATATACACTAAAGTACATTTACTAGTACATGCGTCAGCGTAAAAACGTTACGTGTATATTAGTTTTGTAATCATTTATGGCTAAACATATAATTTTAAACAATACGTTGATACGAGAAAATTAAATGTAATAGTTGGATAAGTCTAACTCCATTGCGCCGCCTCATGCTATTGCAAGAGGGTAACTAGTTTACTAACTACTACTAGGGATGTGGATTTTCAATCCCGCCATCGTACGTGATGACAGGCTTGCATCCACAATCAAAGTACTTTGAGCATGCAAAAGTTTACCAAGCTTTATTTCTTTGTGTTTCTTTTTCCTTTTTACTCTGTTTTTACTTTTATAGTTTTGAAATAAGACGACAATAAATTGAAGAAAAAATACAGTAAAGTTTATGAATTTTATTTATCATATAAAAAGCTTACTTTTGTCAAAAAGTACAAGAATATGATATATAAGAGATAATTTAAGATGATATCCACAAGGTATCTTAACAACTTAAATGAACTAATTGAAGTTAATTGAAGAATGTAAGAAGGACTCCAAACTCTAAGTCTCTAACGTCCGAAACCTGAATTGTTTTCTTATCCCTACGTCTCTCCAATGGTTAGAGGAAGCGGCACAGCGGAATCAACATCACACTGATATCGTCCAAGGAGCCTCGTGATACGGAGAGGTCAACTAGCTTCTTACAAGCTAACAATGGCTTCTGTTTCTGATCGGTTCCTATGCAAAATGGTCGAGCTATATCTACTGCTTCCTGGTTACTAACCTTCTCCCATAGACCGTCTGATGCTAAGATCAAGAACTCGTGTTGGGGATTGATCCGGAGAACATTTGTCTCTGGCTCAGATATTATCCATTGTTTGAGATGAGCATCTCCTATTCCTCTAGATACTGCTAAAGATCCTTGGATTCTCCAAACACTTTTGAATGTATCGACATAACCCCCCTGCAGCATTATCGTAATCAGAACCATGTAATCCCTGATAAACCAAACAGCAACTATTTGTGCAAGAATTCTTACCGAGCTCTCAATTCTGTTACGTTCATCTTCTCTCGAAGGGCGATGATCAGAATTCATAGCCTCAGCGTGTCCTCCAACGCTCAGAACAGCACGACAGTCCCCAGCATTGGCCACGACGAGATTGCCATCGTTGATCAGAGCCGTGACACAGCAAGAGCCGCCCTTAGCATCCTTCTCCCTAAGAAACTCAGAATCAGTCGCTAGGTAACCGCGTCTTACAGCTTCTTCAATCTTGGAATCGTTCATCCCACCAACAATCTCATCTAGAATGTTACTACACAAGTTGTTAGCCGCAAACTCAGCCGCTTTTGATCCTCCATGACCATCATAGACTCCGAATATTGCCTGAAATTAGAATAATATTAGTGATTTTGTAAGTAGTATAATCTATCTATTCAAGAAGTACTCATACAATTCTATAACCTAACTTCATAAAGCTCACACTGGCTCACACACCATAACGAAACCTTAAGTTAATATTACTCTTCAAATCACATAAGGAGTAAAGAAACTCGAAACTAAATAAGAAAATTGATGTGTTACCTGTTTGGGATCACCTCTAAGGTTGGTGATGGCAGAGAAACGATCCTCCATAGCTTCTCTTCTTCCTCTCTTGCAAAAAACAGAGTACTCACCACCTTCCCTCTCGACCTCTCTACTCTCCTCCCTCGTCGTCTCTGTAGTCACCGACGCCTCAGCAGATATAGGAGCTGCACTACCAACCGGTATATCAAGCCTCATCGGGCGTTTCCTCTTAAGAACGCGTCCGGGAACAGAGTCCGATCGAAACCCTAATTTAGCTGGCGGTTTAAGGAGACGGAGGCAGAACGGAGATGTGGGAGACGCAGAGGAAAGAGAAGGAGAAGAAGCTGGAGGATTGAGATGGGATAGAGATAGAGTTAGGGTTTCATGCGCCGGAGGTTTGTTGCAGAAAAGTGACGATGACGGAGAGAACACCGGCGAGTTGCAAACGGCAACTGCAAACGACATCGTTTGTAAAAGAAAACTTTTTTAGGTAAGTTTGATTGTGTCTATGAGTCGTGTTTTGTGTTTTCTGTTTTGTGTCAACGAGAGAGAAAGAGTCATTACTATATATACAAAGACAAGTCTCAAGTCTCCGTGGCCGTTGTTGTTTGCTTCTTCCAGCCTTCCAGGTCAAACGTTACCACTCTCATCTCTTTGTCTTTTGACTTTTCAAATCATGGATCCACCGGCACAGTCCATTTTTCCGCTTTTGTTTCTTGCGTCAACGCCCAATTTGTTAGTTATTACTCTTCCAGAAATATATCTTTGATTAATTTTTGGATCATTAAGAAAAAGAAAAAGAAAAAAAGTCAAAGAAGGCAATTATCAGTTTGGTTTGGTCTAGTGTTTTTGTTTTTGTTTGTTTAAATTGTAAGAAAAGGCCGAAATAGAGAAAATAAAAAGAGCCCATTAAGAAAGCCTTTTTAATGAGATAGCCCATATTAGTCGGACCGACATGGATAATTGGATATGGATATATTTGTGGTGATTTTAGAAACCCGACCCAGTTCGTTATATTTCCAGCAGCCGTCCCTTCTAGTTCATATCGGCGCTCGGAGATCGGGGATCGCTAGTGGCACCTCCTTCTTTTTCTTCTCCTTCGAGATCAGGTTAGATCCTCTTTTATCTTTTGCTTTCAACTTCGATTTATGCGTGATAGCTATTTTTGAGATTTCATTCTCTGTTCATGTTTCTCTGAGTTCTTAGGGTTTTGCGGTATCTATGTATGTTCCTTATTGTTTTGCGCAGCTCCGTTTTGTGTGTTTTAAGCTCAAACACCTTTAATTTTGATCGTCTCTGGTCTCTCAATGTGTACATTCTGTTGCTTTGTGGTGAGCTGACTAAAACTTAACTCGAATTTTGTGTTCGATTCAGCCGATTGTTGTCTTCCTTGTTTGCTTCGTTTACTATTATGCTGTGGATTTTAAAATTTTCCTGTTGTTGCATTTAGTTAGCTAGAATTGGCTATTTTAAGTGAATGCTGCTAGTAGAAAAATTGCTGCCTAGAAGGTGTTCGTTGAAATTCCTCTGAGAAACAAAATAGTAGGAAACACTTTCAAGTCTCGTAGTGTTGAGTTTGCTTTGAATTATGACCCTAGGAAATAGATATGAAAGGTTAATACCTACAGAGCATGGTTGTATCTCTGGCTATTACTTGAAATATAAATAAAGTGAATTGTCATTATGTTTTCTTGTTGAAGGAGATGCATTGGTGCTATTACTTACTTTGGAACCAAACCTTATTGCAGGTCAACAACTTAAAAGAAGGACCAAGATTGTGTTTAAGCAGCCATCATGGCCAAGCATCATCCTGATTTGATCATGTGCCGGAAACAACCTGGCATTGCCATTGGGAGATTGTGCGAGAAATGTGATGGCAAATGCGTGATATGCGATTCCTATGTCCGCCCGTGTACACTGGTCCGGATTTGCGACGAATGCAACTATGGTTCATTCCAGGGGAGGTGTGTCATTTGCGGAGGAGTTGGAATCTCAGATGCTTACTACTGCAAAGAGTGTACACAACAGGAGAAAGATAGAGATGGTTGTCCTAAGATTGTCAATCTTGGCAGTGCGAAAACTGATCTCTTCTACGAACGTAAGAAATATGGTTTCAAAAAACGATGATCGTTCGTTGTTGGTTACTCGAGCTATTTGATCTTTTCTTAATGCTTGGAAGAAAGTGTCTGTAACTTGTCTGTGTTAAGAAAACATGTATTCAAAGAAATGATTATGGTTTGTTTACTCATGTGTCTTATTGATTAGTCGGATCGACGTGTTATCTTTTCTTTTCTTTTTGCTTGGTTAATTATCTTGCCTTTCCTGGATCACGAGATACCTTAACATAATAGTGTTCACTGTTCAAAGCCTTACCACATTACTGGATTCATATATAGTACTAATAGAAGAACGCAGTTTGTTGCCGATTCAGGGGGGTTTTGGAGTCGAATCCAACAAAATCTATATTTGAATTTAATGACATAATGTCAACTTAAAACTTTACAGAATACGCAATAACTCCCAAAAAGAGGATATCATCCATTACATAAAACCCCACATGATCGTCAGAAATATTCCTTTAAAAAAGTGAGGAAACTCCCCCAAAATCTTTTTTCGTCCAAAAGTTTAGACGTTGACTTTGTGTAACGGACGGTGACGATAATAGTCAACGGCCCATGCATGTTCGCTTCTTTGCTTATGTGTTAAACTGTTAGCTTAACAGTGTGGAATCCACAATTTGTCTTCCAATAGTCAACTCATACCTCCAATTAGACTGTGCCACGTGGTATATAGCAGCTATTGTTGGAACATCTTATTGAATCTTAACACAAAGTTTAAACAAATAACTCTTGTTTATTGCTTTAGAAACTTCTCAAAACCAAAGCACCTTAATCTCTCTAATCTCACAAGTGTTGTTACAACCCAACAACTCCTTATATATAGAGAGATTCTTTATGTAAGACAATAATTAGACAACTCCTAACTAGTCCTATTCCTAGTCTCTTTGGGAACCATGATTCGGTGAGATTAGGACAACTTATTCCTTAAGCTAATTCAAGCTTATCTTCAACAATCACCCCCATAAGCTTGAAGTTCTTGTTGGACACATCATGGACACCAATGAGGTCTCGCATTTCTCCGAACTTGACTCTTCCAAGAGGCTTAGTCAAGATATCTGCTTTCTGTTGAACACCAGGAACGTGTTCGACTTCTACCTGCTCATTCTCAACACATTCACGTATGAAGTGGTACTTCCTGTGGATATGTTTGCTGCGGCCGTGGAAAACGGGGTTCCTGGTGAGTGCTATAGCTGACATGTTGTCTATACGAACCATCACTCTCTTAAGAGCTTCGCCAGTCACTTCCGAGAGCAAATCCTGCAACCAAATAGCCTGCTTTGCTGCTTCAGTAGCTGCCATGAATTCAGCCTCAAAAGAAGACAATGCCACTGTCTCCTGCTTCTGAGAACACCAAGTAATAGGACAACCGTTAAGATAAAAGATGTGTCCGCTAGTACTCTTGCCATCATCTTCATCTGTATTGTAGCTACTATCGCTATAGCCGACTAAACCCGAATTGTCTCCAGTCTTGAACCTGAGACCATACTCTGTTGTTCCTTGCAAATACCTTAAAACATGTTTCAGAGCAACCCCATGACACTTCTTAGGACAGTGCATATAGCGACTTAAAATCCCAACAGCAAACGACAAATCGGGTCGAGTATGAGTCAAATATCTAAGACAGCCAATGCTCCTCCTAAACTCTTGTTCACTAATAGATTGTTCTGCCAAAGCTTTAGAAAGTTTAGTACCCGAATCCATTGGAACTTGAACTGCATTACACTCTTTCATACCAGCTTCTTCGAGAATTCTTGCTGCATATCTCCCCTGTTTCAAGGTGAATCCATTACTCTCTTGTGAAACCTCGATGCCGAGATAATATGTCAATCTACCGAGATCACTCATCTCAAATCTAGATGACATTCCATGCTTAAATTCTTGAATTAACTTCAAGCTGCTCCCAGTAACAAGGAGGTCATCAACGTAAACTGCAACAATCAACAGATGCTCCTCTACTTGCTTTCGATACAGAGCAGGTTCTTTAGCACAACGCACAAACTTCAGTTCCATAAGAATTTTATTAAGCTTATGATTCCAAGCTCGAGGAGCTTGTCGCAGACCGTAAAGAGCTTTGTTCAATTTATACACTAGCCCTTCACATCCCTTCTTCTTAAACCCTTCAGGTTGAGAAACGAAAACTTCCTCTCTGAGTTCTCCATGTAGAAAAGCCGTCTTTACATCCAGATGATGTACTTCCCAACCTCTTGATGCAGCCAACGCGATGATGAACCTGATGGTCTCAAGTCGTGCTACTGGAGCGAATACCTCATCGAAGTCGATTCCATGTTTTTGTACGTATCCTTTCGCGACTAACCTTGCCTTGTACTTATTAATGCTCCCATCCGAGTTTCTTTTAATTTTGAACACCCATTTTAAGCCTATCGGCTTCACACCCGATGGTAACTCTACTAGATTCCAAGTTTTGTTTTTCTCAATCGAACTCAACTCCTCATTGCAAGCTTCTCTCCATACGTCTAGCACTTTTGCTTCCTCAAAGTTTCTAGGTTCATCATCCAAGCTTAACAAGAGTCGCTCTGCTTCTTCCTCTGCATATAGCACATAATCATTCAAGTAACTTGGTCTGACACTCGGTCGAACTGATCTTCTTAACTCAGGTGGAGCTACTTCAGGTGCTTGTTCTGGAGTTTCTACCAACACTTCGACTCTATTATCTGAGTTATTAGTTGGTTCACAATCTGCTTCAACTTCTCTTAAGCCATTGTTACCAAAGTTTCCAAAACTCACAGTAAAGGACCCTGAGACTTCTTTCTCACCTTGTATCTCATTCCAGTTCCACTTCTTTGTTTCATCAAAGGTTACGTCACGACTTACTGTTATCTTACGTGTTGAAGGATTAAATAGGCGGTATGCCTTACTTCCTGGTTCAGTTCCAAGGTGCACCAATGCACGTGACCTATCATCTAATTTTCTCAGATGCTGTGACTCCACCCGTGCATAGCCAACACATCCAAAAACACGTAGGTGTTCCAAATTCGGCCTTCTTCCTTTAAACATCTCATACGGTGTTTTGTCTAACAGAGACCTTGTGGCTACTCTGTTAATCAGGTATGTAGAATGCCTTATCGCCTCTCCCCATAAGTAGTTAGGAACCTCCATGTGCTTTAGAAGGCTTCTAGTCATCTCAAGCAGAGTTCTATTTCTTCTTTCCACCACCCCATTCTGGTGTGGTGAGTAAGGAGCGGTTAAATGTCGCTGAATGCCAGGTTCTGCACAGTAGTTCATGAACTCGAAAGACACAAATTCTCCCCCCCTATCGGTCCTGAAAACTTTAATTGTTGTTCCACTTTCTTGCTCAGTGAGGGCTTTAAACCTTTTGAACGCATCAAAGGCATCACTCTTGTCCCTTAAAAGCAGAGACCACATGTAGCGAGAGTAATCATCAATAAGCACAAATACATACTTGTTTTGTGCTGCTGTTGCAGGTGAGATCGGACCGCATAGGTCTCCATGGATCAGATCAAGTGGTCGTGCAGCTCTGAACCGTGTTGCCTGAGGAAATGTCTTCCTCGTTTGCTTTCCTAGCAAGCATGATGCGCAAGTCTTCATAGCAAAAATCATGTCTGGAATTCCAATGATGAGTTCCTTTCTAACCATCGATTCCATTGTTTTAACATTGACATGACCAAGTCTCTCATGCCATCTTGTAGGATTATCTGCTTCTCTGACCTGCAGTAAGTTACTCTCAGCTTCCATACGAACTTTATACAGCCTGTTTTGCGACCTATTTGCTTTCACCAAAAGCTTCCCATCGCGATCGTGTAGTGTCAAGTAATTCTCTTTCATTCTAACCTCACAACCTGTCTCTGTTGCTTGTCCAAGACTAAGAATGTTGCTCTTGAGAGCTGGTATCCAATAAACTTGAGCCAAAATCTTCTGATCGCCTGACTTCGTGACAAAGAGAATTGAGCCTCTCCCTTTGATATCGACTCGTGAATCATCACCAAATCTTACTTTACCCGTAACAGTCTCATCTAGCTTGGTAAAGTAACTTCGATTCCCTGTCATGTGGTTACTGGCTCCGTTGTCAAGGTACCACATATCATCTCCAGCTGTCTTAGTTTCAAATTTTTTCGGATGAACCTTTTCCTCATTGAGAAATACTACCTCATGCATCAGTAAATCTTCAGTATCTTGGTTTTCAGATTCATCCGTGTCTTGAATCTCCTGAAGCTTAAGCAACCTCTCGGGACAATTAGAGGCGTAATGACCATGTTTATCACACCGATAGCAAACTATCTGAGACTTATCTCTGTTCTGATAGTTGCCACGACCACGTCCTCTACTTCTTCCTGCAGATCGTCCACCTTTGTTTCGTCCTTGGTCATAACCCTCTCGGTGATTATTTGCATACATAAGTTTGGTTTGATCATCCTCTTGATCTTCCTCATCTCGAATTCTTTCCTTATATGTCTTAAGCCGACCAACTATGTCCACAAAACTTGTCTTGTTCAGATCAAGAACCTGCTCTAAAGCTGCAATGATGTGGATGTACTTCTTCCTTGGTAGGCTATTCAGAAATTTTTTCACCAACTTGGGTTCTTCTATGCTTACGCCTAAAGCACCTGACTTTGACGCAAGTTCAGACAATTTTCCCACAAAATCGTCGATTGTATCAGTAGTTTTCATCCTCATCCTCTCGAACTCTGACATAAGGGTTTGTAGCCTCGCCTCCTTTACTCTCTCAGCTTCAACATAGAGAGACTTGATTGCGTCCCAAATTTCTTTAGGTGTAGCAAGATTACCGACTTGTAGGGTTAGAGTTTCTGGAATAGATTGGAACAGAAGAGCCTTAGCTAGATTAACCTTATCAGCGTCAGCTTCCCCTGTTTCAACCGTTTCCCATACCTTGTTTACCCTTAGCATCACGTTCATCTTCATCGCCCACACCGTATAGTTAGTGGTGGTAAGCATCGGGCATTGGAGGTTTGACGTGCTTGTTTCCTTAGGTGTGGATGTCATGGTGACAATATCTCCCATCTCTTTCTTGATCAACGATATCTTAGTTCAACGAAGATTATGTGTTTTGGCAAAGATTCAATAACGCTCTGATACCAAATATTGAATCTTAACACAAAGTTTAAACAAATAACTCTTGTTTATTGCTTTAGAAACTTCTCAAAACCAAAGCACCTTAATCTCTTTAATCTCACAAGTGTTGTTACAATCCAACAACTCCTTATATATAGAGAGATTCCTTATGTAAGACAATAATTAGACAACTCCTAACTAGTCATATTCCTAATCTCTTTGGGAACCATGACTCGGTGAGATTAGGACAACTTATTCCTTAAGCTAATTCAAGCTTATCTTCAACACATCTCAAACAGAGTTATGCATTTCGATCTTGATTTTATAGTTGAATTGATTTACTGATTTCTATTTTTTTGTTTTTTTATCGGATTGAGTTCCTTAAAGAGATAAGTCAAACAAAAATTTAGACGAAAATGATACTGTAGCCATTAAGAAAAGCGTTTATTTCTAAGACAAAAGGTTTACGTTGATGATTTTATTTAGGGACAAGCGTTGAAACAATCAAAAGACAGATATTCAATGTATTTTAGTTAGGGACATAAAATGTAAAGGTTTAATATCAGAATATTCCAAAACGACATGTCTTTGTAGGTCTCTATACCAACTTCAGAGCAAAATGTTTTGCAATAATGTCTTGTGCCCTAGAACATCGATTCCGTAATTTCTTATATAATTTGCTTGAATTTGTATTAGTCATCTCACCGTCATATATTAGAAATTAGAATATTCCGGTTATACAGCACTCTCCGAAAAATATGTTATGTAAAAGTAGTTTGGAACTAATGTTAATTTAAATCATTTTGCGTATATAAAAGGAGAGGGTCACAAGAGATATAGTTGAATAGAGGAAAGAGAGAGAGAGAGAGAGAGATAGAAAGAGGAAAAGGAAAAAGAGAGGATGTGTTATTGTTATGCAATTCGGTTGTGCTTGTGCATCTTCTTTGCACTTACGATCGTCTCTTCGGCTCGAATCACCTTTTCATCATTTTCAGGTAAGAGCAATCGAGCTCATCATGATACCATCGATATATACAATAAAGAGGGGAAAAAATTAGAGTTGTATTTTACCAAAAAAAAAAAAAATTAGAGTTGTATATAGATTCATAAAATTGTCAGAATCGATCGTTGGATTGCTTAGTCTCTTCGATATTTATGATCAATCGTAATCGTAGGTTTAGCCGCTTAGATATATCTCGTATAGTCGTATTTAGCCAAATGGCTGATTGGCCCGTACGTGATACATGTGTGTGGAGGGAGATACAAATAGAGTCTATATTATTCAACCGTGTTTTCATTTTGGTTTTTCTATCTTTCGTTTTTTTTGTTTGTGAAATTTTTTAGCTACATGCATCTCTATTCTTTTTTAAAGCTCGTATCTATATCTGCGTACGTAATATATATGTTAAACCTACATGCATATAACAGAAAATGAAAAGATGGTGGAGGGAGGTAGATCGTTGATGGTGAGCACCAATGACTATGACAAGCCATCGGCCAACGCACGGCACAACCCACCAGGAAGGCGTGGAGGAGGTCGGAGACGGAGAGGATGAATACAAAATGTTTTTTTTGTATTGTTAAGAAAAAGAGAAAATTAAATGTTCTGTGATATATATATATATATGTTATTTTATTATTAAATATTTCTATGTGTGTTATCTTTTTACATATAGTGAATAATATAATTTCGGCATCTTAAATAATATATGTACTGAAAAATTAATAAACAGACCATGATACATTTTTGTATACGTTGATCTCTCAGTTTCAATAAATGGTAAAAGAATGATATTTGTCTTAACTCTTACGTACTGGGTGGGCTTTATTAAAACCCAAATGAATAAATGATCTACATAAACGGGCTATTGGGCCGGTGCTGTCTGAATCCGTTAACCACTTGGGCAACAAATAATAACAGACAGCGAAGAATCTGACGTCCTTTTCTTGCGCCCCACAAGAGTGTTAGTGAATCACATGTTTTTTATTGTCGTTTCTTGCGCATCAAGTTCTGCTGACGCTTCTTTTATTTATATTTTTAGTGATTCACATGTTTTATATTTTTTGATTTTTCAACAACCATTAACTTTTTCAGATTTTCTTTTATATAAAAAACTCCCAATTGTTTGTAACTTTGTACCTTTACCCGATGAACAGCTACAGCACATGGCATCGGTGTAAGGTCTTCATTAATATCGGAGCGGTCGTCGTGTGTTAAACACAGATTATTCTTAATGTTTATTTTGTTAAAACGTTTTAAATATTTTTCTGTGGCTACCAAAAAAAATATTTATTTTGTTACGAATACGAAAATTTTCCATTTATTTTGGGGGAGAGTTAGAAAGAAGATTCAGAATCGGAGTGCCATCTGTCATTTCCAAAACTGGCACGTAGGTTTTTCTCATACGTATACAGTGAATTAATACTGAATACAGAGGAGTACCAAAAGGCGGCTCTCGTAGAACAACTTAGGTTGCTTTGTCGATTAGAGAAGTAAAAGAATCATGCTTTGGATCAAAAACCTAGTAAGAATCTCGCCGACCACTTCATCGGTCGGAAACGTGTTCAGAAACCCCGAATCCTACACTCTCTCGTCCCGTTTCTGCACCGCTCTGCAAAGGCAGCAACAAGTGAGCGAGACGGTTCAAGCAAAGGAGGATGTAGCTAACGATGTGTTGGAGCCACAACGTTACGACGGTTTGGCTCCGACTAGAGAAGGAGAGAAGCCGAGGGTTCTGGTTCTCGGGTCGGGTTGGGCGGGTTGTCGTCTTATGAAAGGGATCGATACGAGTATCTACGACGTCGTTTGCGTCTCTCCTAGGAACCACATGGTCTTTACCCCTCTCTTGGCTTCTACTTGTGTCGGTACGCTTGAGTTTAGGTCCGTTGCTGAGCCTATCTCTCGTATCCAACCGGCGATTTCAAGACAACCCGGTTCCTATTACTTCCTCGCTAATTGCTCTAAACTCGATGCTGATAATCATGAGGTAAATCTGAGATTTTCACTTAATCGTTTTCTTGGTCTTTCATATTTTTAATCTTGATTACTAATTAATTAGGTTTATGGTTCTTGTGTCTTTTTTTTTTCTTTCTAAAATTCGAAAACGGTTTAATAATTGTGAAGTTCTTGAAATTGAAGAAAAGTCTTGCAGATACATGTGTCTATCTTTATTTATTTTTTGGGTTTTTTTTTTTCCTACAATTTGTGATATGTAGAAGAAGATTTATTGAGACATGGTTTCGTTTCGTTCTACATGGACAAACACATACTCTCTCCGTTTTTTAAAATATAGGATGTTTTAGTTTAAACACGCATATTAAGAAATAACTATTTTTAAAAAGTTTAACCAATTATAAACAACATTGTATAATATAAAATATAAAATTAATATAAAAGTTGTATAGAAACTTGAAAACATCATATATTATGAAACAAAAATATTTCTCTAAACATTCTATATTATGAAACGGATGGAGTATTTGGTTTTTAAGAATAATTTTCAAAGCATACAATCAAACGCCAATTTGAGATTTCCTTCCAATTTTTGCTTGTTTTTGGGGTTTATTTGGAAAAAAATGATACACTAAATGCAAAGGTAGAAGTGGCAATGCAATACATTTGGTTTTGACTTTGTGGGGATCCTCCTATTGCTTTAAACAGGTGCATTGTGAGACGGTAACCGAGGGATCAAGCACATTGAAGCCATGGAAGTTCAAGATCGCTTATGACAAACTGATTCTAGCTTGTGGTGCAGAAGCTTCCACATTTGGAATTAATGGAGTCTTAGAAAACGCCATCTTCCTCCGTGAGGTTCACCATGCTCAAGAGATTCGTAGGAAGCTTCTTCTTAACCTCATGCTCTCTGAAGTTCCAGGTATAATAAACAACACAATATTCTTCATCCTCTTTCTTTTTTACCTTTGAATCAAAACTATACTCATAATCATTTACACGCAAATTAATACATATATATGCAATAATATATAGGCATATCACACGGGGAGAAGAAGAGGCTGTTGCATTGCGTTGTGGTTGGAGGTGGGCCGACTGGTGTCGAGTTTAGTGGTGAATTGAGTGATTTCATCATGAAAGATGTTCGCCAGAGATATGCTCATGTCAAAGACGACATTCGTGTTACTTTGATTGAGGTTTTTTTCCTTATCTATTCTTAAGTACTTTATATATATATATATATATGATGATGATCAGTTTCATAAATATGAAAATTTTGACCATTTTTTCTTTCCAGGCAAGGGATATACTTTCTTCTTTCGATGATCGACTCAGGCACTACGCAATCAAACAGTTAAACAAGGTTATATATATTATAACTCATCATCCAAATTAATGCAAATTAACTTTATTTGCTCTAGTTTGAGAGAATCTTGGATAGTTTGATGTTGAAAATATGCTAGTTTTGACTTCAGTCTGGAGTGAAGCTTGTGCGTGGGATTGTGAAAGAAGTAAAGCCTCAGAAGCTAATTCTTGATGATGGCACCGAAGTTCCTTACGGTCTCTTAGTCTGGTCAACTGGTGTTGGTCCATCTTCATTTGTGAGATCTCTTGGTTTTCCAAAAGATCCAGGTGGAAGGTTAGTTCCAATATCACAACTAAAGTTGTTCTGTTTTTTTTTTTTATCTCGAACAGTTTCTGATCTTGGATCATTCTGTTTCCGTAGGATTGGAATTGACGAGTGGATGCGTGTACCTTCTGCACAAGACGTGTTTGCGATTGGTGACTGTAGTGGTTACCTTGCGAGCACAGGGAAATCAACACTTCCTGCTCTTGCACAGGTCTCTGTAATGTTGTAATAGAATTTATTTACTTTTGTTCTATGCGGAGTTCTTAAACATGAATATCTCTGATCTAATGAAGGTGGCTGAGAGAGAAGGCAAATACTTGGCGAATCTGTTGAACGTGATGGGAAAAGCTGGAGGAGGAAGAGCCATGAGTGCAAAAGACATGGAACTTGGAGAACCATTTGTGTACAAGCATTTGGGAAGTATGGCTACTATTGGAAGATACAAAGCTCTCGTTGATCTCCGTGAGAGCAAGGTATGTATTAAAAAATCTCTCATTCACTTTCACATAAACATCCCTCAAAAACACATGATAGAAGGCTAACTTGGAGGAGGGAGTTTTCTTGAGCAGGAAGGAAAAGGAATATCAATGGCAGGCTTTGTGAGCTGGTTCATATGGAGGTCTGCGTATCTGACTCGAGTCGTCAGCTGGAGAAACCGTTTCTATGTCGCTATAAACTGGCTCACCACTTTTGTCTTTGGTCGTGACATTAGCCGAATCTGATCCTAATCTCCTCTCATTTACGTACTTGCTCTGTCTCTCTCTCTCTCTTGTTCACTTTATATAACCTCTAATCCCGAAACCATCTCAAACGATGTCCTTTTCGTGCAACGATGCAATGAAGTCAATCCAGCGTTTTACAAAGAAATTATCGACTTTGACTTTGAATTAAAATCTTCTGGTTTGACTGATATGATGAATTACTATTTTAACAAAAAAGCATGAAGAATACATACAGTTTCAACATTCTTGAATTTTTTTTGTCAGAACGCCGAAAGTGGTCAAATATATTTCTGTGTTTTGTTAATTTATCACAGATTCATCAAACTCTAGAGGTTTGATTTTTATTTCTTTATATATTCCAACTAGAAAAAACAAGAAAATGAGTTTATTTGTAGCCGGAACTTTAGCATAAAAACGCATAAAGTTGTTACATCCAAATTCCTATATTTCGTCGATAAGCATATCAGACACCATCGGTTACAGGAGAAGATGGTTTAATACATCTGAATTTGGAAGTTGGGAATAGGACAAAAAAATTTGGGAGAAATATATCCTAAACTCAAAATGCCAAAAAGAGCTGTGGCAAATTGGTACTCCTACACAAACCTATGTACGTGATAGCTCTTAGCCATTATACATTGTAATTTACACAAGCCAAAAATAAATTTCCATGACAAAAACAATCTTGGGGATTATAACTATTTATTACCTCATTTATATATATGTGTGTAATCACATCACATCCACCTTGGCCGGCAACTCTACTCCGGAATCTAAACCGCTAGAAGAAGTAGCAACCAGCTTCACGGCCAACATTGGATTCGAACCGTACTTCTGTCTTGCTTCAGCAAAGCTCGGAGAAAGAACGGTTAGCATCCACTGATCAACTGTGTTCTCTTCTTCACCCGATGATACTGATGACCAAGAAGCCGCCAGAATCTGAATGATCACTTCTTTATCTAGCTCTAAATGTGTTTCGGATCCAAAGCACCGCTCAAAATGAGAACTGATCTTCTCTTGAATGTTCTTGGCTAAGGGATCAAAGTCAACCGGTTTGAACGTCACTTTTCCGTCCACTTGTTCAATGAAGCTATCGAACCAAGCGTTCCTGTCCTCTGTCTCATGATCGAGGTCAACTTCTGTCTCATCCACTGGAAGATTCAGATCCAGATATGAACGTTGCACTTTCGCTGCACGTTGCTCTGTTTCTAGCTCATGTTTTCTCTTATTTACCCCAATTTTAGTAGCTTCTGCTAGCTTAATCTGCAGTTTCCAGCTTCTTGCGCTGAGAACTTGTTCCTCAGAAATTTTCACAGGTTTAATAACATGATCAGCATCATTATCCTTGGCAATCCCAGACGTCACAACAACAATCACATTTTCCATACTGATCACTCTTCCATGCGAATCACGGAGTTTCCCAGTACTCACAGCTTCAGACAACCTCATCTGATCCGGGAACTCAGCTTTTTCCACGTTTTCTAGTAAAATAACAGAGTGTGGTTTCCTTGATAACTCACTGGTTATGTAATCTACCACTGTTTTACCTCTGAATTTGTCATCAGGAGAACAATGCTCTGCCCCAAATTCTACACAGATGCTATTGACCTGACCACCAAAGAGGACTTCAGAAAGAGCCATTGCTACTTTCTTTTTCCCGACTTTATCGGGTCCAAGAAGAGCCAGCCAAATTCCGTTTGCTTGGTTACTTCTCGTGGAGTCAGTTTTGCATCCACAGATGATTTGGCTTATGGCATTCACAGCTTCGTTCTGCCATGCAACTTTACGAGAGAGTGATTCTCTGAGAGACTTAAAATCTTTCTGATATGTATGCTTTAAAGAAGAGCTTAGAGTCATCAGTAGCGGTTTCTCCCTCGCTGCTTTTGATTCCTGGCTTTTTGATGCATAGATTACTCCCAACCCTAAATCTGTAGTAACACAGCTCAAAGGCGAACTCACTGTGCGGTTAATCACCAATGTCGTTGGATCGTCCATATGTTTTGGCTTTGAGATTGGAGGATTCAGCAGTTTAGGCGTCTCCAAAAAGCTTGAAGGGGTTCTGCTGGGCATACTGGGACCATTTGGCTCCGTTGGGTTTCGCACGCTCTTCTCGGTCTGAACTGGGAACTGTGGACTCACAGACTGAAAACCGAGTTTAGGAAAGGCCGTAGTTTGATGGATACTTTGGCATATATTGTCCCACTTCTTCTGCAGAGCTGCGGTTTGCGAGGCTGATGTATAAGCGTCATCTAAAGCCTGCACTGAATCAGAACCGAAATCTCTCAAGATATTACATCTAACACCATTAGAAGCGACTGCAAATGAGGAAGAAGTTGATAAAAACGCACCTTAGTGCTGCCCGTTGTTCCCTTGTCTAACTCGGTCTCTGCTGCCCGTAGCCATGAGGGCAACTTCTCGGAACATTGGTCAGCCAGAGAGAGACTTGAACCAGCCTTGATAACAGCGGCTACTTCTTGCAAATACTTCTCGTTGCAGAGGTGACATCTAGAGATCGTCTGATTAACTGTGCTACTCAACGGTACTCTGAAGTCTGATGTTGATGAGAAGAACCCTCCAAACGGAACAAAAGATCCCATCAAGCTGTAACCAACACATTCATCCAATTAGGAACTTGATCAGTTGCAAAGACAGAACATTAATGTCTACTTTCAGAAAAATGGGAAGCATAAAGCTGAGAAGGAAGTGCCATGATAGTGGTATGTTAAAATATTTGAGTTTATGTTTTCGACGTTGACGCAAACAATAAACTATTCCCACGAGTTTAGTGATGATGTTTCAGCCAAACTTAAGAGGTATAAATAGCATTGAGTTCAACAGTCTAATAATGTCAATAGAAATAGCAAAAGGCATACCTTGATTTGGGATAAACCCCTTGACTCGAGGGTTTAGAGGCTGTGATTGGAAGAACATGAAGGTCCCAATCCTTCTCAATATTAGGAAACCGATCAATAAGCTTCGTGTAAGTCTCGTTGCTCGACACATATCCGAGGAACCAAAGTTTTTCACTTTGATCTTTCAGCAAACCCGAGAGCTTCAACACCAAATTCTCAAGAGCATTAGCTTCACTAGTGAAGACGTTAAACTCTCCCAGATTAAGCACCATCCCCGATTTCGAGCCACTATTTTGCTCTACGATTCTTCCTAAATCATCAATTTTCCCACGAATCTCCTCGTCAGTTCTTGATCCATCGGCTAATATTTCACTAATCTCCTTCTCTACACTAATCACGCTTAACCCACTAATCTCCATTGGAAGAAACCCTAACTTCCCATTATTGATCGAATCGACGAACGTTTTGAGAGCTTCGTTAGCACAATTACCAACAAGGAGAGGGTTCTTCTTATCTTTCCGGCCTAATACTTCTCCGATCCTCCGAGAATTCTCATCGACACCACCGCTCCCAGTAAACGGGAGCTGACGGTTCGGATCCGAGTTGGGAAGATTACAGAGGAAGAGAGGAGGACAGCGACCTCGTGAGAAGCGAGAAGAGAACTGCGTAACCGGAGGGTGAAGCACATCAAGCTTGATATCGGAGCTCCGAAACCCGGCTTCACCGAATACCCGGTTCACAATCGGATCGTCGAGGATCGACAGTATGAAATACTTCAACTCGACTTTCAAAACCGTCGTCTGACATCCTCCGCCGCCGTTACTGGCGTGGATCTGCTGGAGGTGATAAGACTCCGGGTGCCGTCTCTGATTCGCCTGAGAGCGTTTGATCGCCGCCATGAGCGAATTGGAAACCGGAGGATCTTCTTCCGTCGCCGGAGACTTCGACGAGGGGAGCCTATCGAGAGAAACGCCGACGCAGAGCTCCAGAGCTCGGAACTGGAGACTAGAAGAGTAAGGAGTGTTTCGAGCGGCGCGTGAGACGCAGACTTCCCGGAGAATAGACGAAGGCATAGCTAAAAGAGCGGAAACAGCGTGAAGCGACGTCGTCTGAGCGTGGCTCCTACGACGAGCCACGGCAACGGCATCGTCTAAAGCACGAGCAGCTTCTTCCGTCAAGCATTCTCTCGCCGTAATAACCGGCGTCGGCATCGGCCGGAATAAAAAAGTCAAAATCAAAAGTGTAGAAAACAAAAAATTCACCAAACCAAGGAAGGAGCCCTTTCTTCCAATCAAACCAACCCAACTCAACTCAACTGAGTTAAACTCTTCCCACCAACAAAAATATCAGAAACTTAAATTAAAAAGACAAAAAAAAAAAATAAACAAAAATTCAGAAATATTTTTTTATAAAAAGAGAGGCGTGAAAATTCTGGAAATGATTTTTATCGGAAAAAGTTTAATCAAAAACTTTGTCATTAGTCTCTTTAGCTAAAAAGTTATATAGATATATATAAAATAAAAATATGATTTCTGACAAAATAAAATAAAATAAAAATATGATTTGGTTTTTTTTGTTTTTTTGGTTTGGTTCAAATGATATCTAAAAATCTTTACGCTTGGATATGTTCAGACTTAAATGCAGGAGTCGTTGTTTTGGTGGTATCTTTGGTCGTAGGACCCCCTCCAATATATTGTCTTTTTTTTTTTTTTTTCTTTTGTATTGTGTCTATTCTCGCACTTTCGTTTCTTTAATAATAATAATATTACGATGGTGAATTTTTTAACGAATATTATGTGGTGCTCGTAGAATCTCTCTCAGCCCTTTCCCTCCACTTTACTACATCCCTGATTCTCTCTTCAATTATTCCGAAACTTTTAAAAAATTTGTTTCATAGATTTGAAAGAGTTTATACAACCAGTAAATTCAAGATTACAAAAAGCAATTTCTTCCAGCAAGATTGATTGAATGGATGATAACTTTAATAAGTTTTACCGACATGAGAAAAAAATAGTGCTGCTGCCATTTGTTTCCTTCTTCTTCTTTTGTTTTTCTCCCATCAAAATTGTTTCACTGCTTTTTTCACCACTTTGAAGATTCGACATTAGATCTCTTTGTCTCCCGATTTTTTTTTTTTTATTTTTCTAAAAAAATAAAAGTATACATTAGATGACTGGTCAGTGGTCATGCCAACGAACAAACTATACTGATGGGTTGAGAGGTCTTGGAACAACATGAAAGGAGTCCACATCTCTCTACTTTTTGCTTGCATACATATCTTCTCTATCTTTTTTTTTTTTTTTTTTGGATAAAATATTTTATCTGGTTCGTAAAGTGTAAAATAACAACATTTGGTTTATGATCCAAAGAGAAAATTGGGATTAACAAAGAAAAGTCAACTTAAATTCTACGATGGAGAAAATATAGAAAAAGGTATTGCGTGGTTGTAGACAATGACTTGAACTTTATAAAAGATTAGGTGAATGTCATAAGAAAAAAGAGGAAAAGCATTAGTGATTAGAGAGTCCCAAACACCACCTTTTTTATACTACTACTTTTTTTTTTTGGCGTCTTTGTCATTTATCATCCAATTAAAATATCTTTTTTATATATTGTTTCACATTACTTTGGCACATCTTTTATTCCCGATCGCAGAGGCATCTTTTGAAATTTTACAATTCTTTAAAGTTGGTTCCATGGTTGCTACCCCCAAGTCTTGACTGACGGTGACACATTAGTTCAATTCAAATAGTTGGGGAGATAGATCACAGATGCGGCATCTTAAATGATCGATCAAACCCTAAGACCATTGTTATAGTTAAGACTTAAGAGAAACAATAGAATGCATATATACAAATCTAGTAGCCGTATAAAATTAATTAATCCCATATTTTTCTCCGTCGTGTCGCATGCTAATTAATTAACCGAGAAAAAAAACAAGATAATTATAACGTGTTCCAGATGATCCCCTGTATCGAGTACACAGTAAACACTATTTAATGCCAAAAGTGAAGCTAATGACGTTTGTGACTCGCGTGGCAATCAACGGTCGCTATTCGATCTGTAGTCCTTCGCGGTTCCCTTTTAAACAGTGTGGCACTTTATAAGTGGATGACGTTGTTTATAGCATCCATTAGGTTTAGGACACGTGTTCAGAAACATTATTGCGAAGCACCATGGATAGAGCGTAGTAAGGTGGACGGGACATGAAATCCTCGACTCACCCTTTCTCAGTTCTCATCAAGCAAAAGGTCTTTGAATTGACTTCTCCACCTTTCTTTCTTTTGTTTTTCTTTGGTTTTATAAAGGAAAAACAAAATTGTCACAAATGTCAACTACTTTCATATAATAAATTAGTCGAATCAAAACCTATTCTAAACGTAATCCTTTTTCTAATATATGTGATTTCTTGTTTATCTAATTCGTGTGGTTCACTGGCACCTGTTGGTCATTAGCTTAATCACATGCATCTTTGATGTGACTTTTGTGTCATATCATAGCTTTTTGAGTGATTGTGTTTTTTTTTGTACTTCTTCTGATTCACTTTATTTCTATATCTATAAAAACATAATCTTAAATCATATGCCCGAATCAAAAATCAACCTATATTCCGGTTCATTAGTTTTGTTTGACTATTTAACTTTTTTTTTTTTAATGAGGAATGAACACTTGCAAATTCTACTACTGTTACATTTGTTTCTTTGTTTGTTGTGAGTAAAAAAATCTGTCATACTAGTACATAACCAAATTAAAGATGAATTGATGATTAATTACGAATTTTCATTATTACTAAGTTTTAAGAGTCTAATATATGTGGTGGAGACACGGCTCCGTAATTATGTTTTACGTTAAATAATTGAGATAGCGATATCCACTTTAATTTATTTTGTAACATGATTATAAATGTTTAAGTAGACAGAGAAAGATCTTTGTCATGTTTGTTAATGACAACTACACAAACATGGTGTCTATTTGTTGATTGGGGTCAAGTGTGCGTGGTAGCCTGCTGCCTTTTTTTTTTTTTTTTTTTGAGTATAATTTGTATGTCAGAACTAAATAACTAATAAAAAGGTCATAACTTTGAAAGAAGAAAAAGGAAATCAAAGTGAGTTTTTTTTTTGTTGTTTGTTTGGTGCCCTGAATCCAAAATTTGGTCGACATGTGCCTAACGATGAAGCAAACCAAACTTTATTGCAATTATTTCCCAATAGTGTGTCGTACATTATTGTCGACTTTGCCGAGAGCAACATGGGCAAGTTACAAGTGGCAACTCACCTCTGTTGCGCTTTTTTGGTATCCTGGGCCTTACATCAGCCCATTATTTGTTTTTTTAAAGCACCCTCTACCCAAAAAGCAACAATGGGCCTTACATCAGCCCATTGTTTGTTTTACTGCAACTGTACTCTCTCTTCCGTCATCTTCGTGTCAAGTGACTCTCCTCCTCCTCTGTCCTCTGCCAAAAACCTCAGATCGGAAACATTCGAAAAACCCTAAGTCTGGGAAAATGAGACTCGCCCGTTTCGCTATTCGTTCCGTCAACGATGTAACTCTCCTTCGACCGTTTCGTCCCACCGTGTCTAGAAGCCTCTCGACCAACGCTAACGAAGGTAAGCACCATTTCTACGGTTTTTTTTTTCCGTCACATTCTCGGATCGTATCAGAAATAACCACGGAATCGAATCGAACTTGAGCAGATCCAAGACAAAATCGTTCTTCTTTTGACTCGTCGGACAATTTCGAATCGATGTTTGGCGATAACTCTGGCAACGATGAGAAAAGCAGTGGTTTCTTCCAGCATCTCGGTAAGGCCGAGAGAGATAAGCGCGATTTCAGTGGCTACAATAGATCAGGCGGCGGATCGAGATACTCCGCTGGTGGTTCTATGAACAGAGACGAGAGCTTCGATCCTTCATCTGATGGCGTTGATGGGAAATTGAAAGAAGCTGCACTGTTATACAATGTGGACGAAGGAGATGGCCTAAAGGAGTACTCTTTTAGGCCCGATTTCAACTTTATAGGCGCTAATAACTTCCCTAGGGTATGATTTCAAATGTGTTTTGTCTAGTGCTGCATTTGTACTTGAAATTAGCAATCGAGTCTCCGAGTATTATAGTTCATGTGTAATGTATTATATTCTACAGTGGGTTTACTGGGACGGTACGAGTTTAGATTTTCCTTAATCGTTTCTTGTTTGCTTTTGATCTTGAGACTTACACTAAGCTCTAAGCATATGTTCTTTTGTTTTATGGCAGATGCAAAAGCAGTTGCAAAATCCTAGACAGAATAATAACAAGTCTGAGGTCACTACTGCAGAAGTTCTGAAGAATGCTGATTTCAGGGTGAGTGTAATTGTTTCACAAGTAGTGTAGCAGCATGTGTTTTGTGATTTTTTAGGGGTTTTGTTGGGATGGGTAAATGAAAGATAGTTTCTTGTTATTCTTTGTGTGCTCACATCCTATGAAATGTGTTTTGTTGGACAGAACGTTAAGTTTCTGGCATATTTCATCACCGAAGCTGGGATCATCATTAAGAGGAAGCAGGTTGATTCTTGCTTTAGTCTAGCTTGGTTTATACGATTCGCAATGACGTTTTCCTAGTTCTCATGATGAAACCCTCTTTTTTATTTATCTTTCACAGACTGGCATTAGCGCAAAGGCACAAAGGAAGATTGCTAGAGAGATCAAAACAGCCCGTGCGTTTGGGCTGATGCCTTTCACTACAATGGGTACCAAGGTATTTCAGTATGGGAAAACCATGGAGAACAGAGACCAAGATTTCGAGTATGAAGCGCCTTATGATGATGATGATGAGTTTGATGAGGGAAATGCTTGAATCCCAAGGATTGTGTTTTGGGTCAGTTTTCATTTCCGTGGTTTTGGTCAATATATGGAATAAATCCGTTGTTACCATGTTGAGAATACGTGATTGGCTGCATGCTGATTTCAGGGCGAGTGTAATAGCTACTCTTCAATTTTCACGTTGTTCTCCTCCCCATACTAAAGGATTAGGATTTGTATCTTATGCCTCTAGTTTGTTACTTTTGAAGATGTGAGTCAGACTGATTGTTTATCCTTGTGTCTAATTCAAGCATCACACCGTCTAACAGTAGATTACGGTTTCTTTATTCTATAAATCAAGTCGTAATCAATTATCATCTCGTTCTACAGCTGATAAACACACACTTATGTCAAAAGAAAGAAAGGATACACCCAAAAATTTATGTTCCAGAAAAGACAACTCATCTGGAACCCCTCTCTGTTCTCGTCATCTCCATGTTTCTAACATTTTCAATTGTTTTCCTTTTCTGTTGGATCAACCTCTCAAGCCTATTCCTATCTTCATCTGGAAGTTTACATGGTTGATCCAGAGAAGATGCTACGACTTTGGATCTTTCGAGTAGTTCCCTCTCTTTTTGTTCTGCAAAGCAAAGCAATGATCCTGCACAGACTTCATTAGCGGAAGCCGGCTTCTCTGGTTTGAATTTCTGAAGCTTTGAGTACTCGCTGATGAGATGAAACATGTAGTCATAAATCCGGTTCATGCTAATGCTTTCCATATATTCTTGTCCTCTTTTTCCTATTTTTTCAGCCTGTAAAAAGGAAACGCCTTAGGAATGGTATCTGATATATTGATGATTCGACGAGAAATGTGGAATATATTATTACATCAGATGGGTTGGCATTGCCCCAATCAACTGCATATCTGATGGACCGACATAGATCAGTGGGAGAGACAGGCCAGTAGTTTTCCTTGGGAAGGAGGCCTCTGCTGAAGAAATCTTCATACTCAGGTGAGATTATGAGTGTCATGGAACCACATGATAGGATATACTTTAGGGATACTGACCAAGCGTAACCCTCTGCATATATTTTGTACCTAATAGTGATACAATGAATTCCAACCAGATTAGATCCTTCTCATATCCTCCAGTCATGTATACATGCATAACTTGAAGGGTTTCTCTTAGGACATACCGGTGATTGCATTGGTTGGAGAGCCTGGATTGTTCAAACCCACCTTTTGCTTCTTCTGCCCAGTCCTGTATTTTAAAACACAATCAGCAAGACTCCCATCCAGGTTAAACTATATCTATTAGGTCTGTAAGCAAAAGCGAACCTGGCGCATAATCTGTGCTCCCCATAACCTTGAATGGTTGCATTTCATGAGCTCCAATCTAATAGGCGATACAACATCGGGATTGCCTTTCCAGTAAGCTCTAGGTTGCTTGCTTTCCCAGCTACGTCTTCTAGACCCTTGCTTTATATCTCCAAACTCTTCTTCCCACGGCCTTAGATTTGTCTCCGACCTTCATCACAACACTCAGATTCAGGCAAAGACCTTGAGTAACAACAACTTATGGGTCTAAATAATGGAAAAGAGATTACAAGTATACCAGCCCCAAAACGACCAATCGGGAAAAGGAATGTCCAAATGAGCTTCATTGGTGCAATATCGAAAAAGCGGAACTGGAAAGGACTGGTGCTCGGTCTGGTTGATGATGGGTTTGTCCATGCAATCAAACATCATGTCGACGTCAGGAACCATCCCAGGATACTTGTTGAGCAGTTGAAGAATCCCCCAGATGGTGAACATCATTCTGCTCTGCACACACGCGTAGTAGAGATCCACGTATAGCTTTCCCGAAAGTATCAACACTCGAAACGCAGCGTTGGCTTTAGCCCTCTTCACGTGCTCTTTAGTCACCCCAGTCTTTGCCCATGGCTCTAAGTCCCGGTGAATCCACCTGGCTTTTCACCAAATCAATGATAATCAACCAAAAGCCTTGATTCTTTTCTGAGTAATGAAATTGGTTCAGTTTCAGACTCTAACCTGAAGAAGTCTGGGCATTGCGGTTGATGGGTTGGACGACCCGACCCGGAATCTGGCAGGAGACTCTTTGGTTGAACGACTGCGTTGTACGGACATGAAAAGTAGGAGCATTGAAGGATTCGGTAAGCCTGAGAATGTTTCGTAGCTTCGTTGAAAGATTTGCGTGGGAAGATGTGCCACGGTGTCGGTTCCAAGTTATGTCCGGCTAGAGTTTTTGTCTGAGCTACAAAGTCATCAACCTGTTCGACGAAATTACCCAGTGAGAAGAAGACAATAACAAAAAAAAAAAAAAAAAAAAGCAGTCACGTGTGGTTTGTTCTTACGATCACAGAGGCAGCAATAAAAGCTAGTAATATTTATGATTGGATCTATCAATCACGGAGAAAACAATTACTAACATTTACAGTATCAATGTCGCTGAAGGAGTCTGACAAATTACTGAACAAAATTTTCCGAAAGGACAAAATAAGCAAAAAAAAAACTATGTTTCTGTCAGATCCGATATAAGTAAATTAGGAAAGTAATTGCTGAACGGAAAAAGATACCTTGTAGAGAAGAAGAGCGGTGAAGGAGAAGAAGGAGAGAGCAAGAACACATAGAAGGAGATATGAAGGTGTACGAGGAGAGCTTTTGTGAGGAAGTCGAAGACGGAGACGAAGACCCATCTTTTATTTTATTTTTCTCTTCTATTTCTTTGGTTTTCTTCCTTCTGCAAACCTTTTTTTCTTCGCTTTTCTTTCATTTTGCTTTTTTGTTCTTTTTGGTGATTTTAATGGCCTCTCGAAGAAAAAGAAATATTCTCTGGATTTATTGGGATAATATATACAGTGCGCCGCTCGACGCGGAGGTTCACTTTTCTCTTTTCAAATTACAATCAAGTTTGTTTCTATTTTAATTCTACCATTTTATATTTCTTTTTTTTAATCTTTGACATAATTTATAAAAAAAAAGAAGAAAAAAATATACTATTTATTATTTTATTTTTTAACAGAAGAATCTATTATTATTTAGGGATTCTTATGCATTTTGCCATTTTTTTATTCAAATATTATGAATGTGTTATTTTCACCTAAATTTATAGATTTGCTATTTTTTATTTTTCAAAATGTGTGTTTTTAATTTTTTTTGTTTTGTTAAAATACATATTTCATATCAAATACTAAACCCTAAAAAAATGGAACCAAGAAAACCCAAACATAATTTGTTAAATTGAGTTTTTAAATCTTTAAAATGGCAAATCTAATAAATTGAAAGTGAAATGGCAAAAACTATAAATACCATTGAAAAAAATCCCTATCTAGTAGTTAACTCTTATTATTTACTCCCTCCATTTCAAAATATAAGATGTTTTAGAGAAATTTTTTATTTCATAATATAGGATGTTTTCAAGTTTCTATGCAACTTTTAGATTAGTTTGGTATTTTATATTATGCAGTACTGTTTCTGATTGGTTGAACTTATTAAAAGTAAATATTTCTAGTTAAAACCTCCTATATTTTGAAACAAAGAGAGTATCATTTATTAACTAAAAGTTCACCCACATGGCCTTGTCGATTTTGTACTCATTTATTAAGTTTGGCGAATTTAGGAAAGAGTAGACTTTTGTAATCGGTTAAAAAGTGAAAGCAGAGGGAGCTCGTGGTATGTAAAAGCAACATAATTACATGATGCTATGCTATGTAAATGGGATTAGATTTGGTGTTTGGTATGTACAATGTGAATTAGCTCTGTAAAGACATGTCTCATGTAATGTTGGAACACAATTACATGATGGAAGTTAACTTTATGGTGTCTTGTCTTCTTACCCATCAAACTATCAAAGTGTCTTTAATTTGGCCATTACGTCTTCCTTGTATAAAAAGTTAACACATGTGTTCGATGCATAAGAAGCCAAAAGAGATCCATCCTTCTTCGTTTCATGTACTTTTTTTCTCTTTATTTCTTCGTTTTTATATTGTGCTTAAACTAAAACATGGCAGCTCTTAGCTTGGAGTTGGCTAAGAAGATCCATGGATGCACCGACGCAGTAGTGGAATCCGCCTGCCTTTACCTGATGTTTACTGATGATTACATCGTTTGGAACACAACGATTATGAACGAGATTTGAGTATGAAAGGTTTAAGAGAGATATCTAATATATTTGTAAATTTCTTCTTTATATTTCTATTTATCTAAGCTTAGAAGCATAGTTTTGTCTCTGAATATAATTTATTACATTTACATTGGTACATATTTTGGTTTCGAAAACCTAGGTTTAATGGTTCTTTTATCTATTTTTGCATAAGGATACATATTGGTATCACAAGAAGCCTCCATTCATTCCAATTTCCAAACATATGGAGATGGAGGCCATATTCTTTGATCCATTACATGCTAAGTATATATACTTTTTCACATCATGTATGCATCTAAGTAAAGTGATTTCATGAGAAGGCCACATACATTTACATATAATTCATTACACTAATTACAGATTTCAGTAGCTTCCAATATATTTGTTGGTCCCTTCACTGGGACTGGTTCTGGTTGTCAGAGACGGCCTCATAGTGACTATAGTGTTTTCGTCTGCTCCTGCTTGCAGTGCAGCCATCCCTGCTTCCAGAAACTTCTCAACAGCGTCCTCTGCGTACTTGTTGCCTTCACTTACAGTCATGTTCTTCCCAATGTCTGGATATGAGTTTAGAAGATGGTCTCCAACGAGTTGGGAAGCGAGTTGGATCAGCTCCACCTGGAATTCTGAGAGCTTTGAGTCTTCTCTCGCTCCCCGTGGCCTCAGCAATTGTGTCACTTCCGGTAGTTTCTCTGTTGGATTGTCATCAAGGTCAAAAATTGATGAAACCGATCTGATGTATAAGTATTTTTCCAATATTCTTGTTTCGGATTCAGAAGCAAGTTCTAATTTCTTAGACATGACCTAACACTAATATACCTACTAAATTCATCACTAATATAGTTCTCACTTGTATCAACAACATACAAGACGTATTTCTATCAACCTTAGTTTGGTTATTACTTAATGTAAGGCTTTCAGCGAAAGAAAAACTAAGATCATGTATAATGGACTGAGAAATAGAGGTAGAGAAAGAAACAGACCTGGACAATCTTGGCGAGGAGAATCTCGGATACGGAAGTACTTCTCAAACGTGCCAGCCCATGCATCTCTCTTAGTGAGGAAGTGTGACTTTAGGTTGAAGAGTTTCTTGACGGTTGCGGGTATAGAAGAATGCTCATACTGTGAATGTGGCGTTGGACCATCAGGTTCATGTATCACTGCATTGAAAACAAATCCGAAACTAGTCTTAACAAAATCACAAAGACGGTCCAGGGAGCTAAGAAATGTATATAAAGCTTTGCATTCTCTCAAGATCAATATAATAAACTTAATCATCAAAGCAGAACCTCAAAATTGTAAGAGCAATGGTTTCATCAACAATGGTACGAGTTTAACAGATCACATACCAGTGGCCTTCTCGATCCAGGGAGAGATGAGAAAGGTAGGGACACGAACGCCCAAACGATCAAACCCGAAATAAAACGGGTCAGGTCCAATGATCCCATCAGGGTTAGGCACACCTTTAACCGGCGTGGGAACATGGTCATAAAACCCACCGTGCTCGTCATAAGTAATAAGCAAAGCCATCTCTTCCCACTGTGGACTGCTCCGTAACGTCTCATAGACTTCCTTAACAAACCGTTGACCCAACGCCACATCATGCGACGGGTGATCATCGTTAGCCGGGAAAAGATTGACATCGAAGTACCTCTGCTCCACAACGGAATAGTTAGGAAGCTTCCCTAGCTTGGCATGGAGCTTGAACTTAAGCGCGTAGCTATGAAACTTCACCAAATGCTTAATCCTACGAAGGGATTTGAAGAAGAAGGTAGCAGGGATGTTTTGGTAATAGATCCCAAAACTGAGCCCGTTCTCGTCTAACGAATCAAAGATGGTTTTTTGAGGAAACCCTTTAACGAGATCTTTCTTGACGTTGCTTGAGCAGCCATGAGAAGTAGCTGAGTGAACGTAGAACCGATTCGGCTGTGTCGAGGTAGGTACAGAAGCGAACCATCGATCGAACACACCGAACTCGTTAGCTAACTCGGTGTAAACAGGTAAGACCTCGGGTTTGAATCCGCTCATGACGTTTTTAGCCATCCCTGGCTCCATACTCTCCGATTGCTGTGCGAACCCGTTCATTGTCGGGTCGCCCGATGTATCGTTAGACCCGAAGATCTGTTCTCGGATCGCTTGGAAGGAATGACCCGGATCCATGTCTACGAAGACGGCGTCGTTGGAGACGAAGATCTTCTCGGAGTTTGGATCGGAGACGTTGAGTGGGTTTGATTCTTGACCGGTTAATCCGTCGATATCGGGTCGGGTCGATTTGAGCCAGCCGAGGATGTGATCGAAGGAGCGATTCTCCATGACTACAACGACTATGGTCTTGATTGGTCCTTTGATCTTGTGGGGTTTATTGAATTCGAGAGATTGAGACGAAATTAGTAAGTAGCAGAAGAGAATAACGGTGGCGGATACTCGTCGGAAAGCCATATTCCCGGTGATCCAGACCCGGAAAAAGGGGCGATGCCTAGTGGAAAATTCGGCGGAGTATTCTAGCTAGGGTTTATCAAGGAGGAGAAAAAGGCATATAGAGTACTTGAAGATTAACAATGGAGATAGAGATACCATAGAAAGATTTAACTTTTAAGAGCAATGAGAAGTCCCTTTTGGATTTAAACTTTCCTTTCCAAACAAAAAAAATATCATAAAACTAGGTTTGACTTCGGTTCTAGATAATCCCATAAGTCAAATCCGCAAATTGATGTTATATAAATTTGGCTGATGAGTCGGATGTGTCCTAACATACTAAGTTAGTAACAAACACATTGGACTATATTACACCTCATTCTTCATACATCTGAGTACATACTGTACATGAGTGCAAGAATTGTAGAATGGAATAAACTAACACAGCGAATACTAACTAAATTGCTCCACTTTTGAATGCTAAACAAGTCTTGTTGGTCCAAAACTATAGTATATATTAAGAAAACAACGCTAACTAGCTACTACTCTAACGTATTGTGAGTCGGAAAATTTGACCGTGGAATCTTAAATTTTATATCTGTCTTGGTTATTTCTACATTATCACATTGGAATCCACTACCATTTCACAATGCAAGAAACAAGCGTTTCACTCATTTCAATAGAGAAAGCATTTAAGAAAAAGAAAAACAGAGATGAAGAAAGCAGAGCTGATATTCATTCCTCTACCGGAGACAGGCCACCTTCTGTCGACGATAGAGTTCGGAAAACGTCTGCTCACTCTTGACCATCGAATCTCCATGATTACAATCCTCTCCATGAATCTCCCATACGCTCCTCACGCCGACGCTTCTATTGCATCTCTCACAACCTCCGAGCCTGGAATCCGACTCATCAGCCTTCCGGAGATCCACGATCCACCTCCTCTCAATCTTCTCACACTTCCTCCGAAACATACATCCTCGAATTCGTCGATAAAAACATACCAACTCTCACAAAAACCATCCACGACTTAGTCTCATCATCATCATCTTCCGGGGATACTCGTGTCGCCGGTTTGATTCTTGATTTCTTCTGCGTCAGTTTGATCGATATAGGTCATGAGGTAAACCTTCCTTCGTATATCTTCATGACTTCCAACTTCGGTTTCTTAGGGGTTCTACAATATCTCCCCGAACGACATCGTTTGACTCCGTCGAAGTTCGATGAAAGCTTCCACGATGAAGAGTTACATATTTCTGCTTTCGTGAACCGTGTTCCAGCCAAGATTCTGCCGCCTGGTGTGTTCGATAAACTCTCTTACGGTTCTCTAGTCAAAATTGGCGTTCCATTGCATGAAGCAAAGGCTATTTTAATCAATTCGTTTATGGAGGTCGAGCCTTAGGGCATCTGCATCGGTAAATATTAGATGAATTTCTCAAAATATTGTATTTTAATCATTTTTATATAAAATTATTATTTATTTAAATAAGAAATTAGAAAAATAAAATATAACTAATTATAATTAGCCAGGTGTCCAGAACTATTTTTCAATATTTTTCAAATGAGAATTTTTGAGAAACGATTTTCACCTTCTCTCCTATTTTTTTATTATTTTTTATTTTTTAATTGGTGAAAATTTAGTTGAGAAACCCCTCTGCACATAACCTTACGCTGCTGAACATTTTTCTCGAGGGCGAGATTACCCTCACGTGTATCCTGTTGGACCGGTTATTAACTTAACAGGCCGTACAAATCCGGGTCTTGCTTCGGCCCAATACGAAGAGATAATGAGTTGGCTTGATGACCAACCGGACTCGTCGGTTTTGTTCTTGTGTTTTGGGAGCATGGGAGTCTTCCCTGCACCTCAGATCACAGAGATTGCTAACGCGCTTGAGCTCGGTGAGGTAAGGTTCATCTGGGCGATCCGTACGAACATTTTGGGAGATGGCGATCCTCGTGAGCTGATTCCAGAAGGATTCGTTGATCGAACAAAGGGCCGTGGAATTGTATGTAGTTGGGCTCCACAAGTTGATATCTTGGCTCACAAGGCAACAGGTGGATTCGTGTCTCACTGTGGGTGGAATTCTGTGCAGGAGAGCCTATGGTACGGCGTACCAATTGCCACGTGGCCTATGTATGCGGAGCAACAGCTGAACGCGTTCGAGATGGTGAAGGAACTGGGCTTAGCCGTGGAGATAAGGCTTGATTACGTGGCTGACGGTGATAGGGTTACAACGGAGATCGTATCCGCCGATGAAATAGCCACAGTCATCCGATCTTTGATGGATGGAGATAATCCAGTGAGAAAGAAGGTTAAAAAGATATCAACAGCGGCGAGGAAAGCTGTTGGTGACGGTGGATCTTCTATGGTGGCCACCGGAATTTTTATTAGAGATGTTCTTGGGGATCACTTTTGATAATCTCTCTCAGAGCCAAAGTTGGATTATGTAATAATAAATAAATAATGCTATGAATTTTATTGTGTACAAGTAGTATAATAAAAGCATCCAAGACACATACAAGATACATGGCCGTGTTCCTCCTATATTTAAGTAAACTCATGTTATGATGACTTATGAGCATAGACGACAAAAAAAAAAAAAAAAAAAAAGAACATAGATACAAATATGTAGCATATACTGTACAGTATAATTTTCAATTTGATCTGTAGATTCTCTTTGGTGTGCTTATTAATCTTCAAAATATACATAACGTATCTCTTAAACAGGATGACAAATGTAAAAAGACACTGACGAATTGGAAACACTTTTACAGTTTTTAGTTTTTACGCAACAATCCAAACCAATTTCTAACACACAATAACTAGACACCAGTTTCTCGTCACTCAAAAAACATTATCTAATTAGAATTACTATTTAGGCAAATGTCCATTTCAATTATATCTATCTTTTTTTGTAGATAACCAATATTTTCCCTATTTTTGTAAACTATATTTTGTGATGGAATTTTGAAAAGTTTATTTCTTGACAAGGACTGTTTTACAATTAAACACAACTAAAATGTATCTAAACTCACACGACACAACTGGACACACACATGTTTAAGTGTTTAACCAATAACAGCACTTCCTAGTTTGTTGTGTGCTTCTCAGTTCTCTCTCACTCACTTTGTCTTAAAACCAAACAAATCTCAACCCGAAGAAGAAGAAAAGAGAGAGAGATAGAGATGGTGAATAAGAAAACAGAGCTGATCTTTATTCCAGTTCCATCCACAGGCCACCTTCTCGTCCATATTGAATTCGCCAAGCGTCTCATCAATCTCGACCATCGGATCGACACCATCACCATCCTCAACTTGTCTTCACCATCTACTCCTCACGCCTCCGTCTTCGCCAGATCTCTCATCGCTTCACAGCCCAAAATCCGCCTCCACGATCTTCCCTCTCCCAACGATCCTCCTCCATTCGATCTCTACCAAAGAGCTCCCGAAGCTTACATTGTAAATCTCATCAAGAAAACTACCCCTCTCATAAAAGACGCAGTCTCTAGTATCATCCGTCAAGGCTCAGATTCGGTTCGTGTCGCCGGTTTGATCCTCGATTTATTCTGCAACTCGTTGATTAACGATGTTGGCAACGAGCTTAATCTCCCTTCTTACATATACCTCACTTGTAACGCTAGATACCTGGGGATGATGAAGTATATTCCAGATCGGCATCTGAAAATCGCATCTGAGTTCGATTTGAGCTCCGGCGATGAGGAACTGACGGTTCCCGGATTCGTTAACGCTATGCCCGCGAAATTCATGCCGCCTGGTTTGTTCAATCGAGAGGCTTACGAGGCTTACGTCGAGCTAGCGCCGATGTTCGCCGATGCGAAGGGTATTTTGGTCAATTCCTTCGCTGAGCTTGAGCCTCACCCGTTTGACTACTTCTCTAACCTGGAGAAGTTTCCTCCGGTTTACCCGGTCGGACCGATTCTAAGCTTGAAGGATCGAGCGAGTCCGAACGAGGAAGCGGCAGATCGAGATCGGATAGTGAGATGGCTCGATGATCAGCCAGAGTCATCGGTGGTGTTCCTATGCTTTGGGAGCAAGGGAAGCGTTGATGAGCCTCAGGTGAAGGAGATTGCTCGAGCGCTCGAACTCGTCGGCTGCAGATTTCTATGGTCTATTCGAACAAGCGGCGCCGTGGAGAGTGGGGATCCTGACGATGTGTTGCCGGAGGGGTTCATGGGCCGAGTAGCGGGCCAGGGTTTGGTCTGTGGTTGGGCCCCTCAAGTGGAAGTGTTGGCCCATAAAGCAATAGGTGGATTCGTGTCTCACTGTGGTTGGAACTCCACGCTTGAGAGCTTGTGGTTCGGCGTTCCTGTAGCCACGTGGCCAATGTACGCTGAGCAACAGCTTAACGCGTTCGCGTTGGTGAATGAGCTTGGGCTAGCGGTGGATTTACGGATGGATTACGTGACGGGTCGTGGGGATTTAGTTACTTGTGATGAGATTGCGAGAGCCGTCCGATCTTTGATGGACGGTGGGGATGAGAAGAGGAAGAAGGTGAAGGAGATGGCTGATGCGGCGAGGAAGGCGTTGATGGACGGAGGATCGTCGTCTTTGGCGACTGCTCGATTCATTGGAGAATTGTTGGAAGAGGATTTGTGCTAATGCAAGGGTGGTGAGTAGTAGTAACACACGCTCTGTGTCTCTGGAATGTACTCGGAGAACATAAATCAACTGTATTATTTTCAACTTTTTAAAATGTAAAATAAAATATTTTGCTCTAATAGGGGAAAAAAAACTGTGGCAATCTTTTATGGTTCTTTAACTTTAATCGAATATTCAAGTTGATACGGACATAGACAACGTCTTGCTCGTCAAGTACAAATGCTTTATAGTTTTGGGTGTGCTTCGATTTGAGTTTTTTGGTTTAAGGAATTTAGTACTAACTAAAATTACACCTTTATTGTTTGGTTGTTTCAAATTCTTGCCTTCTTGGCAATTACATCTCCTCAGCTTTCACGATCTCTTCGCACGCAGAGACATAATCAAGAAGCAGCTCCACGGCTAACCCTAACTATGACAATCTTTTATGGTTCGTTAATTAATATAACTTACCTTAGGAGAACTAAATCCATTTGACCATATAGATTGGATAGACAATCTCCAATTGTATAGAAAGTATTTGAACAAATAATAGGAAACTAACCAAGCAAGAGAAATAAAACACAATCAATGGGAGGCAAAAAAAAAAAAAACTATTTTATGTTGGTAAAATAAGTTTTTTTTTTTTTGGTGATAGTATAATGTTTATCAATTAACATTAACAATTTTATGTTCTTAATTAAGTGTGACTGTTTGAGGTTTCAGTTTCTAATCAATTTGTTTGGTACAATTTCAGGTTGGTTTGGATTGGTTAATCGAATTGGGGGAAGCTTACCTTATTTAACATAATATTTATTAAAGATCTCATTGGACCATATCGAACGACGACGTTTACAAAAGATGGAAATAACTAAGCATCATCGCCGATCAACTCGTCAAGGAATCGTTTAACAGCAACAAACGAAGATCCACCGTCCATCAAAGCCTTCCTCGCCGACTCTGACATCTCCTTCACTTTTTTCCTCAGCGTATCCTCACCGTCCATCAGAGATCGTACGGCTCCCGCGATCTCCTCAGCTTTCACTATCTCTCCGTACGCAGAAACGTAATCTAAACGCAGCTCCACGGCTAACCCTAGCTCCCTCACCATAGTGAACGCGTTTAGCTGTTGCTCGGCTTTCATTGGCCACGTGGCGATCGGAACTCCGAACCACAAGCTCTCGAGCAGCGAGTTCCAACCGCAGTGTGACACAAACCCTCCGATCGCCTTGTGAGCCAACACTTCCACCTGTGGTGCCCAATCGCACACTAATCCTTTACTCCCCGTCCGATCTAAAAACCCCTCCGGCAACAGATCGTACGGACTCGCTTTCTTCGTCGGACTTGTGCGGACTGACCAGAGAAACCTATGGCCGGCGAGCTCTGTGGCTCGAGCTATCTCCTCAATCTGCGGTCTGCCGTGGATTCCTAAGCTCCCGAAGCAGACGTACACAACTGACGACTCCGGCTGGTCCTCGAGCCATCTCATGACCCGGTCCCGGTCCGACGAGTCCAGATTTGGAGATGGGCGATCCTCTAAACTAAGAACCGGTCCGACCGGATAAACCGGAGGATAATTCTCAGGACGACGACCAAAGTAATCAAAAGCGTTTTTCTCAAGACCTGAGAAGGAGTTTACCAAAATGCCCTTGGTTCCAGGGAACTTCTCAGCCATTTCGACCCACGCCTCGTAGGACTCTCTCACGAACATGCCTGGAGGCAAAACCTTCGTCGGCACGGGGCAGACGTAACCAGGAATTGGCTGTTCTTCGTCGCCGGAGCTTAATTCAAGCTTGGAAGAGATTATGCTATGTCTCTCAGGGAGGTACTTCATCATACACGTAAAACCAGCGTTAGACGTTTGAAAAATGTAACAAGGAAGGTTAAACTCGTTTGCCACTTGGATCAAGGGGACACAGAAGAAATCGATAACCAAACCGACGACCCGAACCGAACCGGATTCCTTACGTGATGAGACCAGAGTGGAGAGAGCGTCTTTGACATAAGGAACTGTTTTCTTGGTGAACTCTAGAATATAAGCCTCGGAAGCTTTATAGAAGAGCTCCAACGGTGGAGGGTTTTGAATATCAGGCAAGGCAACAAGACGGATTCGAGGCTGTGAAGCAACGAGAGATTTAGCAAAGAGGTGTGCTTGAGGAGCGAGAGGTATTGCCCAATGGATGATGGAGATGGTGTGAATGCGATCATCTCGTTTGATGAGAGACTTAGCGAATTCAATGGAGACCAGAAGATGACCAGGGGATGGATATGCAACGAAGATGATCTCTGCTTCTGCTTTCATCTTTTTTTCTTATCTCTTCGATATCTCTCTACCTCAGTGTTTTCTTTATGGGCTCTACTAGAAGCAAATATATAAGTTATATAATATAACACAAGGTACCAACGGTTGATAGCTATAATACGCATGCACCGATTCACGTTTGAGCACCCGTTCCATAATTATACATGTTGGCCTTATTATATATATATACACTCACGGGTTTAACGCGACAGTTACCTTTTACAAGGCTATACTCAGGACTTTAGCGACATGTGTTAAGAGTTTTTCTGTGCAGAAAGACTGGTTTAAATTTCCGAGGAGAGGGTTGTAAACTAAAAAAAGATGAATGTAGAAAGATGGAGAAGACTACAAGAACACTTTAATGAAGACTACGATATAACCAAAGAGATAAGTCCACTTTTACCGGGAAAAGGAACTAATCCCACTGCAAACTAACTCCTTTTCAGAATCTCCTCACAGCTCACACACCCTCTCAGACGATAACAATGAGTAGTATTCTATGGAGAGACCGTACATTTGCTCAAGAACTAATAGTATAACCCACTTCACTTCACTATCCACAAATCACCCAAAATTGTCAACAAAAAATTAGCCACATAATTGGTCAAAATTAACTCCATTAATGGCATTAGGTATGCTGAGACGTCTTCGTCCATGATTCAGTGGATCCTTCTCTTAAACGGTTACAAAATGAAGAAATGGCTACATGCCTAGTTGCCTACATTACATTAACTGCTTTTTAATTACTTTCGACTTTTTTCCAGTTCACGTGTAGAATAAAAAAATTCTACAAGACATTGTTTTGAACCCAAACCATAGTGTTGTAAGTTTGTAACTTCAACATCCTATGGTTTTAACTATTGTCTATATAAATTAGTTATATCGTATAGCACTATACTCTAAAAATTACAACCATGTTCTATTCCCCCAAATAAAATTTAATATCTAAACCCCTAATACAAAACTGTTGTCAAAACAAAAAAAAAGAAAAAAGAAACCCTAATAGTAATCCTATCCTACCCATGGTTTTACAACTTGATTCCCCATTGCTCGTCCAAGATGTTTATCTTTATACGAATGTAGTATTTCTCACATCAGACAGTTGCGGAAAAATCGTATTCCCTGTTGATTTTATATACAAAAAAATTGGCGCTTAGAATCTAATAGTTTTATTATTCGTTATAAGGATTAGCAAAATAAGAAGCTGTTTACCTGTAGAGCATACGTGATGTCTGATTCGTCTATCCTCAGGCTAACTCTCTTTACCTTATCTCCGCGAGCTTGGCCTAATTTTAAAATCCCCTGAAACAACAATGCCAACATCACTCTAGAGGGAGTCTTAAAAAAATTGTTTTTCTTTCTTCTTGCTTTGTCTGAACTAATCAGTTCACAACTGAGCTATAAGATAGGCTATTCTGTTTCATACACTACTTAAGACGGCGAGTGTAGTTAGTTACCTGATCGTTTAGCACTGTACACATGTTAGAGAACTCTGTAATTCCAGCTGGAGAAATCATCCAAGATTTACAGATTTCTAGGTATAACTTATTAAGCTGCATTGATAAGTTGTTGGAAAGGTAGAATGAGTAATTCAGAACAATGTTTTGGTTGTACTCATGAAGTTCGTTTGCTGGAAGAAGATTACCTCTCCAATGGTTGAATCCTTTTTGCTCCCTCGGAAAGCCTTTGCAGCAGAACATAATATGATCTGTGAATTGTCAAGAGAAACATGTGATGACTCCACTTAGAATCTTGAAATCAACTCTTGCTTAACTATAGAAGTTTTATGACATTGTTGTATATGCAAAGAACTCTGATGGATGTAACTTACTTGTTGATGTTGAGGAAGAGACTGAATAGTTTCAACTATAGGAGATTTAAACGTCTTTGATAATGCAGTAGCCATATGGTCCATCCTTACCTATAAGATTGAGGACAATAAGACCAATATTTATAAAGATATTAATATCAGATTCCTACGGTTTCATACTACATCATCAGTAAGTAAGCTGGACCATGTAACTCTTGGATAGAAAAATATCCAAATACTAACCACTGGATCATCTGAAGTTGGACCATGTAACTCTTGTACAGTTGATCCATTTATTTCTGTTTCTAAGATTTCTAGAGAACTCCTGAAAATCAAAATCAAAGAAAAATGTAAGATTTTTGATAATCTTTTAGGAGTCAAGAAACAGAGTATGCCCTTTAGAGTATACATATTTACTTAATATGAATCCAAAGCACTATCCCACTCATGTTTCCCAAAATAAGGACATAATCTGAGACAAAAATTGCAGAGCTAAACCCACCTGCAGACACATAGAGCTTTTCTCATGTCACCTGATGCTGCAGCAACTTTCTGCCACAATACAAACAGAATGATGGTTAGAGAAGCAAGGTTGACTCATGACTGAGAGAAAATATAATACTAGGAAGGATATAAATTCTTACTCTAGCACAGAGCTCCAAGGCTTTAGATTGAAATGCAACATATGGAAAAACCTATTAGAACAGAGGTTGAATAAAGTGAGACATATAGACACAATATAGAATATCCTTCGTATACAGATTATTCTGTCTGAAACAAGACATCTTAGTACGCAACCCGGTAGAATGAATTACCATAAGCCTTTCCTGTAGTATCCTAAGGATTTGATCTTTAGAATAAGCACGGAAAGTGATAACCATAGGTTTGCCTGCAAACCCAAAAAAATAGAAACAGCAGTTGAGGAGTACATTCAACACTTAGGATTTCAAAGTTGAGACTTTTTATGCACACGGAAGAACATCACAGAATTACAAAGATAAGAATTCTCACAATTAAGAGACTTCAATTTAGGAAGGAATCGATCTGCAAGGTCTATTGCATTTGCTACACCTGAAGATAAAAAAAAAAAACGAGAGAGTAATTCAGAATTGCATATAACCAGAGAAAATGAATACAGATATGAATTGAATCATAGCTAAGACCACTAAAATACAGTACCTATAAGTATACACCTCGAAAATGGCAAAGTAGTAAGCATAAAAAGATCATGCAAGACTCCTCGGTCTTTTGTGATCAAGTAATCCATCTCATCTGCAATTATTAACCTGGAAAAGAGAATAAACTAAGGATAACACTGCTTCTTTCTTTACTTCAGAAATCTTTGATGTGTAATCAAAGCACAAGAAAAGGGGGAAATATAACCATACATCATTCTAGAGCTGAACGATTCTTGCTTTTGAGAAGACAGAAACTGAAGATGCTGTAGAGGTGAAGAATAGCTATTAGCTTTCTTACCAGGATCGTTTTCACCAAGTATCTATCAACAAAATAAAGCCAATCAGCATCAATATTGAACTGAAATCAAGAACTCAATGGTCTAGAGTTATTATACCTTGCTGAAAATATCTGTTGTTTTTGTCAAAGATGTACAATTCACAGACAATGTATCCACTTGCGGCAAACCTTCCTGTTAAAATTCACCAATGTTCAATCTTTCTGACGATGACAAACAAGATAACGCTATAACTTATAACTAAGAAAAAATTCATACCTGCTGTGACCAGTCACTAACTTGTTGTACTACTTTCTCCATAGACAGAGATTTTCCAGTTCCAGGACAACCGCATATATACAAACTCCCAGCCTTACGCTGATCGATGCAACCTTTCACAAACTCCAAAATCCGTCTTTGTTCATCATCACGGCAAACAATTGTTGATGGTGCTTTAGAGACGTGTAGTGCCTCCTTCACAGCTCTCATCTGCTCCTCGTCTATAAATTGACATATAATAATCACATATGAGTAAAATTTACAAACTAAGTCGACTATAGAAGAAGAAACGAAAACGGGTCATGTTATTATATACCTCTAGGATTCCAGTTAGATAAGTTCTCTACTCCCAAATTGACTGGATTTGTCAAAGTTTCATTAGCGTCTTCCTGCAAAATTACGTAATTACGAATCAGAAATATGAACTGTGATGAAATCGAACACATGTATATTACAGTTTTACCTTTATCTCTGGGATTCTGGAATTGGAAACAGAACTTGGACGATGAGATTTCGATTTCTTCGGCGTGGTGATGGACAAATTCTCAGACGGGAGATTCACTGCCGCTGAATTAGATCTCAGCTTTCTCTTCCGAGGAATCGCGGATTCACCCGTTACGGCGGCGACTATGGGCTTGTAAGAAGAAGACAAACTCGGCCCGGCGATGGTAGGCATTGTTAGTTAGGTCAGTCACACAAGTAAAAACTCCGAAACGAAATTGGCAGAAGAATGTAGATCCAATTGCACTGGCGAATACAATGTCTTAATTTGGTCGATGCTACTTGTTCGAGAGAGCGACAGCAAGTATAGAGAAAATTTTGAGAGTAGCGGGAAAATGTGAATGGCGGCGACATTTTCACCTCCCGCCTATCTTTGGAACCGCCACTTTCGCGGCTTTTTTATTGGGCCGCTTTGTGTTAAATGGGCCTAACATTTTTTTGTCAAACAGGCCCAACTTTTTATTATTCGCATTTTGCTAAAAAAAAATCCAATTTTTTTATAACTAATATTCAAAATCTATACAAAAGACTAGGAATCGATCATAAACATAAACCCACGAAAAAAATTAGCACCACTCAAAATCCGCTAGTGGACAGCATAAATGTCCTAATCTTTCGTTTTTGGACTCTTGGTTGTGTCCAGATTCATCTCACTGATGGTTATGAACCTAATTAAAGGGTGAACTAACTTAGTTCATATGTCAGTAATTAACCTACGTATACAACACGATGATAACTTCTTCTATTTTTGTATTTAAAGACAAGATAAGGCATATCTTTTCCCTCGTGCTCAGAGAACAAACACCTCAACTATGCCCCCGTTAACCCTAAACACAGCCTTGTTGCTCCTAACCAAAATTTATCCTCAACTACCACTAATGATACTTTATTTGGCTACCGAGTTGTCTTCCTCTTAATCACCTTGTTCCAGCCACAATGCTTTTAATGGTTTGATGGGTGTCGGAATTAAGATCCAAATCTTAAAAAAACAATGCATCATAAAAATCTTTTTATTATAGTTTATTTGATATTAATTTGATAAATAAAAGAATCAAACAAAGACTCAAAGTGGTCTAAGATATTTTATTTTTTGGTGTACCTTATTCGTCAACTTTTATTTGGGAATAAAAATTTTCCATTCAAGTCCGCTGATATTATATCACAATATGCACCAAAATAAGAATATCATAAAATGTAAAATAAATAGAGAATTTAGGTTGAAAGAAGATAAGAGTGATGAGAGTAGCCTTTGCCGTGTCGCTGCTTCAGCCAGTCTCTCTCTCTCTCTCTCTCTCTCTCTCTCTCTCTCTCTCTCTCGCTCTCAGCATTTTAAGATAATCTGGCCATAGCATCCTATCAAGAGCCACTACGTAAACTTATTTCCTTTTTCACTACACAGATTTATAACGCACGTACGTTATTTCATTTAAGTTCGTATGGTGTAAATCTTTTACATATTTCTTATTGGTTGATTTCTTTCGAAGAGTTTGAAGTTCATACGCATCAATTCATTGGAAGAATCGATTTAAACTAAATATGAGACCTGAAAGAAACAATATCGAAAAGAAAAAAATATAGATATGTTGATCAAATGATTAGTGATTCCATATCAAATTTAAGTATATGTTGTGAATTTTGTTTATTACGTGTTAAGTTGTCCGTCAATGCTCTTTAAATATTTACAAACGGTAGCTACGAGGAAAATAAAACAGAGCTACACTAACATAGCTCTGCAAAATATCAAAGTACTTAAGTACATATATAAATATGTTGAAGACAAAAACAAAAGGACTAATTATAGTAGACGACGAAAACAAATATGCTACACTTAACTAACATTTGTGCCGACATCGTATTATGTAAAGTGCAATCGATGAACAACTGTTAAGATCACATGGTTCATTTTATCATTTTCTATTTGTTTTATTTACCTTCTCAATATTTTAGACATTTAGCCTTTAAATCTTGCAGTTGTCTCTCATAACTCCATTTTTGATTGTCGAATCGCCCATCAGCTATAAATTTCGTTCTATGAATTGTTTATAGGATGTGTACCCATCTTTTCTAAAATTGTTATCTTTAAAATATGAAAACCTTAGCTTATACCTTTTTCCGACAACAACCTTTGCTTATTATGCTATCAGTTTTACTTTTATCTATTACAATAAAATCATGGGTCTAATTGAGATTGTGAATATCCTAATAAGATTAAGTAGGGTCCGCGACTTCAGGCCACCGATCCAGAGACGACTAGGAGAAGTTTGGTCGGCTGATTTGGAAAGTTACGTATAGTTTACAAAAAGGCTCCTATATAGGGCTATTTTCTAATTCATATACGAAAAACAGTCAACTAATGTTTTACAAACGGTCTATATATAATTATAGGGACTATACATGCCATTTGACGTAACAATAGAAACTGAAAACTAATCAATAAACGCTTGCAGACTACCTTCCTCTTCTAGAAAAAATACGCTCAAAAATCAGTTCCTGGACTGCAAGAACTCTTTTATTTGTGGGACGGCTACAACTGCTTAGATCGGTTGTTTTTGGCCTCATAAATTTTTGGATTTCTGCATTTAGGCTTTCCAAAGCTTGTATTCGAGAATTGGATCAGTTGTGCTCTGCTTTCTTATGGTCGGGTTCTTCTTTAAATACTAAGAAGGCCAAGGTTGCATGGTCAGAAGTCTGTCTTCCAAAATCTGAAGGAGGTTTGGGACTCCGCTCTTTGCATGAGGCAAACACTGTGAGTGTCTTAAAACTGATCTGGCGAATTCTCTCTGTTAAAAGCTCGCTATAGGTTAACTGGGTTCACCGGTACCTCATCCGCAGTGGCTCTTTCTAGTCTGAAAAAGACAATGTCGCAGCTGGTTCCTGGATATGGAAGAAACTACTGAAATATCGAGATCTAGCAAAACAATTACACTGCGTGGAAGTCAACAATGGTGAAACCACATCTTTCTGGTTCGATAAATGGAGTTCTTTGGGTTGTCTTTATGAGAAGGTGGGGGATCGAGGCTGCATAGCAATGGGATTACCCCTAAGCAGTACATTAGCTGAAGCAATGGACATGCCTAGAAGGAGAGGATATCGAGATAACCTTCTCTGTCTGATTCAAGAGGAACTTCACAGAAAACAACTTACTCGTATCCAAGATAAGCCGGATGTCTCCTTGTGGAAACGCAAGAGTAATACATATCACAAACAGTTTTGCACAAAAGACACATGGTTCCACGTCCATGAAGAGCCTCCAAAGATGGTGGAAGCTAAAGCAATTTGGTTCTCCCAAGCAACTCCGAAGTATGCTTTTATCACTTGGTTGATGGTTAAGAATAAACTTGCAACTGGGGACTGCATGATTAAATGGAACACAAACGCTCCATCAAGTTGTGTTCTCTGTAACCCTCCCTTAGAAACAAGGGAGCACTTGTTCTTTCTCTGACCCTTCTCACAGAAAGTCTGGGAATTGCTGGTTAAAGGGCTTCTCAAAAACAAGTGCACAAACGACTGGCGGCAAGTGTTGATTCTACTAATTACCTGGACAAAAAGACGAGCTTCATTCTGGGCTATATTTTCCAAAATACCATTCATTCTATTTGGAGGGAGAGAAACAACAGGCGCCATGGCGAGCCAAACTCAACTGAGGAGGTGATGGTGAAGCTGATTGATAAAAATATTCGAAACAGGTTAAGTACCATGCTGGACAAAGAAGGTATCCTTCTGCATGCGTGGTTTGAAGCTAGATTCTACTAAAGTTTTTTAGTCTCTACAAACAAAATGTTTTAAGCACACAATTTATTCCAAAGTTGTAAAACATTTATTTTTTTTTTGAATATAATTTAACATAAAATTCAAAATAAATAAAACTAATCAATAAACATAGTAGAAGATATCAATGATATATGAAAACATCAAAATAAGTTATGTGGACAAATTAAGTTATTATTCACTCAATTGCCTCTCTACTTAAAAAAATACCAGTATCATTACAAAAAAAAGAAAGACATATATAAATTTGCACGTGCGTAAAACTCAAAGGTTAAAACGCTACTCTCACTATAGCATATACAATGATACTCAAACCAGCAGAAACTTCACACGTGGTGGCTCTGCGAATCTAATGCAAAGCAAAATTAAACATGGGACTATATTACACCGCACATATGCATTATTAAAGAATACTAGTATTAAAAAAGAAGAAGCATGGTATTTAATAACCTAATGGAATTATTATACTATCAAAAAAGTTCTTGATACGATAGAAGCACATTGATATGACAAGGACATAAGCCTATTAAATACGCAGTGGAAACTGAATCTAACAAAAGAAAAAATTTAAAAAAATATCAGTCGTTAATACGATATCAGCAATAGTGGACGACGTAAATACCGTCACCACCATCACTCTCTTTAGACGTTGCTTTCTTTCTCCAACGACGTCAACTTCTGTCAACTTGGTGCCTACGTACCTGTCATCTATCACCATTCTCCGGTCACTTCTCATTCCTTCTCCACCGTCGCTTCCTTACCCTCTCCAATTCAATTGCTACGTTCCAACATCAAGTATTTTGATTGAACGAATATATATCAAAGGCTTTAACTTATTTGTCGCTTCTTCTTAATTAATTTGATATAATTTTTACATGCATGCAGATATCCATCTACGCGAACGTCGCGAAGTGTTTCCTACCAGAATAAAATAATCGATATTATATACTTTGCAAGAATAGAAGATCTTTCTTCGATGTGTTTTTATGCCATGTAAATATACTTCACTGTTATGGAACAGTGCTGACAACGGAAGTTTGGTCAATAGCAACATGTTAACTGGAAAAATAAGACATTAATTATTTTGGACGTGAGTATATTGTTTTACTCATCTTCGATTGAGAAACTTAAGAAAACAGTACTATTCAGACTAATATGATATAGCACATGTCGGACTATCATTTTAAAATCGATCCACCAAATATGTAAAAAGATCTGAACAGTTTTTGTGGTTCTTGTAACAAAACTAAATCGCTTAACTATAATATCTTTTATTTTGTATTTCTCCAGACGTGACGCACGCACACACTAGTTTTAAGACATAAAAACTTCATTAATTAATGAATATTCATTTTCCTTTTCCGACTCCAACCCGATAGTACGTACATGCATGTGTGCTCTTACTTTACTTAGCATTATATGGTGATGATATATAACTTATTTAGTGTGAGTATTATTGTATTAACCACATGACTAAAGCAACCGTATTATTGACATTTTACAAAGAAACCATGTGTTTGTAACTTTTGACGTTTCAATCTCTCGTTCAGTGCATTTCATGTAATGGTTTGAGTTTTCAAAGGTGTATATCCTACGTTACTATAATAATGTTGGGCTTTTTTTTCTGAGAGTTTTGTCAACATTAAACACGGATTGTGTAAATCGAGTTTAATTTCATTTGAACCCTTTTAAAGTTTTAACAATAAGAAAAAAAAAAAGAAAAGAAGAAGGAAAAAGTCAGTTCCCAGATGACATGGACACGGGGACCCCACTTTCTTTTCGCCTACCCTTCTAATTGCCAGCCTGTTTATATTTTCAGACTCCTTTTTACACTTAAATTAAATTTTTAAAATAAGTTCACGCAAATTACACGTGTACCTTTACATGTCGTCTAATGTAAATATACTTTCCATTTGTTTTTCAAATTTGTCAGATCAAGTTGGCACATTTACAACCGTTGGATCTATCCCTGTTTTTTCTCACTTATTTTCTGTGAATGCTGCCATGTCACACTCATTTCTTTCACTTGTTACCTTTATTTTTTATTATTTTTGTTTCAGTCTTCCTTTTGAGATAAATCTTGATCGCGTTTGTATAAAGGCAGCTCAATGCCTCGTGCTCCATCCACTCTAAAACCTTTTTATCCCGAGAAACTTTTTGTTCGTTTCTTCTTCCATCCGAGAAAAATCTCGGACAAAAAAAAAATCCTCTTCTCATTCATTTTAATAGAGTGAGTCTGTTCAGCTTCTCCCCCTCTCTCTCCCTCTATTCAGTTTTCTTCTTGTAAGTTATATGATATCGAAGTTTCATTGCTTGATTCAGTTTTTCTCCGATCCGTTTTTTATGGGGTTTATAAATGATTCATTCCCGTGACTGTGCATGTTTCTTTAACAACTTATTATCATTATTTCCCCCTTTTACGTTTCTTAACAACTGATCTTGTAATCCTCTGTTTTGACTCACTGGATTCATCTTTTTTAAATTATGCAGGAATTTTTTGCTCTGTTTCTGTCTTTTCTTTTTTTTCGTTTGGCTGAAGAAGAAACTAAGGAGTCCATATTTATATACAAAATGGGAGTGAAAGTAGCAACAACCTCAACCTTTCATCAATGGGTAGCTCATCCCATTGTTCATCATTCATCTTCCCTTTCTCAAACCCTAGCTTCCTCCTCCTCCTCTGCCGTTTCAAGACGACGCAGCATCGCAAACGACGGACGCTCTCTCTCCTGTCGTTCCGTGATGCATCCTTCTTCTTCTTCTTCTTCTTCTCCTCTCTTCTTCGGCACTCCTTCAACGACTAATAAAACTCAGTTGATCCGCAGAGCTTTTAGCGCAGACGTCGATCCGTTTTCTGAGGAGGAGTTTTCGAGAAAGATGCAAGAGCTTGCTCTCAAATTCCAAGTCTCTAACGAGGAGGATGACAACAACGAATCACATAGTACGAGCATTGACCTCCTAGGTGGCCATGATCATTTCAGATCATCAGATTCAATGGAACAGCCATGGCCAGAGATGGTGCAAATGTCAAGCATCGAGAGGAAAGCAAACAGCGTTGAGCTTCCTCTTTCTCTTCGGGTCATTAAGAGAAAGCTACAGATGGAAGAAGGACTTATCAAACAAGTCGGCGACTCAGCTTGTTGCTCTGTCAAGAAAGCTTTCTCTTCCATGGTGTTTATGATTAGAGAGCTTCAGAGCTTCACGTTACACATGAGAGAGCTTCTTCTCTTTGAGGATTTACAAGGGATCCTCCAACGTGTGAGAAAAGAGATGCAAGCATCGTTCGTTTGGTTGTTTCAACAAGTCTTCTCTGCTACTCCTACTTTGATGGTCTCTGTTATGATCCTCCTCGCAAATTTCACGGTTTACTCTATTGAGAGCAACTCTGCTTTAGCCGCATCGGTTAGTCCTCCGATGACCACTGTCTCTTTTAGCTTCGAGACGACGGAGGTTGGTGAGATTCAGGAGACAAACCAGAACAAGTTTGATTCTTCCATGGTGAAAACATTCTCTGTTTCATCTCCCTACGGAAAAACATCTTTCGTAGGTGGCGGCGGTGGGAACAACATCCCACCGCCGGTACAAAGCGGAACAGAGGGGGATGGATCTGATCAGTTCAGGAAATCTCAGTTATCATCTTCATCTCTCGGTGCAACGAGTGCGGACTCGGATGTATCTGTGTCAGGGCAAGAAGAGATTAAACTGTGGAACTCTATTTTGGAGGAAACGGAGAAAATGGAAGCGTTGGATCACGAGACGATGAAGGGGATGGTTTCTCCCGTGGAGGCTCGGTTAGAAGCAGAGGAGTCCATGGATTACTTCAAGACGGAGCTTCTTTACCAAACGGGGTTGTCTCAAGAGCCTGAGAACGTTCTCCTTCTTGCTAATTACGCACAGTTTCTCTACTTAATCATCCATGACTACGACAGGTAATTAAACATCTGACCATTATATGATAATTTTACTAATCATGTTGTTAAATGTATATTTATCTTTGATTTTGTTCTTTAATTAGACTAGGATTAGAGAATTTAGATTCGTTTTGGTGTTAGGTTGGAGTCTTGCATCCAAATCTTGGGTTTGATTGGCTGCAAGTTGAAACTAACAGTCATGGAATGATAGATAAGTAGATATTATATTGGGAGATAGGGAGCCATAGATATTTTAAGCTAAGAAAATGGTCATAATCTCACCATAAGAACCAATAGGATTGGCTTTTTAATTGAGTGAACCAGTTCTCTTTACCACTTAGAGGAAGAATACAACTAGTAAGTGAATATCTCTACATTTCCCATTTTCAGTATAAAATAGGGAATAATATAAAATGTGTCACACACTAGGGATTGATTGTTGTTTTCTTTCCCAAAGAGTTTGTCTTTTAGCTTGAGTCTTCTTTATTTTTATTTTTGGGGTAGGGTTCCAACAAATTAAATAAAAATCTTGGTTGATACTTGATAGTGTAGTTTGTGGTGGAATTTTGAAGCTTGAGTTTTAGATCACTGTTAGACTTTAGTCTGTTACATTACTCCTTTCACCAACCAATGTTGTTGTTTAGGTAAAATAATTCACTAAAATTGGGCCAACTGGTAAAATACTGTTTTAACCTTGTAGATATTTTTGGTGACCAGACAATGTTTTGACATGTTAGCTATGGACTATGACTAATTCAGTAGCGGTTCCATTTTAGACAATTTTCTCATTTGGTACATCTGTCACATTCTATGACCAAAACCCAATTCACTTACGTTTTCTCACTTACCCTTTTGGCCTTGTTCAAATCCATATCTTATCCTTATACTCTAGTGAACAAAACCACAAATGTGCTGGATCTTTGTCCATATTCTAACGTGGCTTCTTTTTTGGTTATCGGTTGGGTGAAAACAGAGCGGAAAAATATTTCAAGAGAGCAGCAAAAGCAGAGCCAGCAGACGCGGAGGCGCTGAACAAATATGCGACGTTTCTGTGGAGAGCAAGGAACGATATTTGGAGAGCAGAGGAAACGTACTTAGAAGCAATCTCCGCCGATCCAACCAACTCTGTCTACTCCGCCAATTATGCTCATTTCCTCTGGAACACCGGTGGTGATGAAACGTGTTTCCCTCTTGACGCTCCACCGCAACAGAACACCACATGAAAACTGAGTCACACAACAATTTGTGTAATGTACAGTGTGTTTTTTTTTGCCTATACAAACTCATGTCATGTGGCATTATGGCAACTTTTTTGTTTTGTAAACAAAAAACTTTTGTTTATATAACGCGTACATATTTCGAGTTTTGACTTTAGTTTTATCTTACTCGTCACAGACTTGGATTCTTTTCGTGAACAGAACCATGTGTCAATTAGTTTCTTTAAAAACAAAAGCTAGATCTCATCCTTTATTCAGAGAGGATGTGGGCATGTGGCAAGGTTTGTGTATAGCATTTTGCTGGATGATTTATAAACTGAAATTGTCCACTTCTATCTGTCTACAAGTTTGAAACCATCTTTTTATTCTGCGTGTCATTCGTCCCCTGTACATGATTGTCGACATGCAGTGTGAAATTATACAAAATGTCTCACAAAATTAAATTATACGCAGTTGCTTAAATGGTTTATTATTTTAATTTTGTTAACCCTGGATTTAGAAAGTATAAAGAGCATTAAAAGCAACAAAAGAGGTGGGAGTTAGAGAAATATGCGTAGATTTTGCGAGAAACCAAAAATCCATCTCGATCCATACGTTTCTTTAGATCTCTCTACATAACACAACGGATCGTGAGGAAAAAAAACACAGAAAGAGTAACGTGAACCCCCCCCCCCCCCCCGAAAAGAGGGACACGTACGTACGTCTCTCTTTGACTTTCCTTTGTTTCATCACTCAGTATCAAGTGGGCTTTGTACGTGTCTATCGCCCCCATAATAAGCTTTTGGGATTCACGCGGATCTGCATATTCTCACGTGAACTCATTATAATACTCTTCTTGTCAACTTTTTCCTGATAGATGATGTGGAAGGCTGTGAAAGGCTGATGATGTTGAAGGCTGTGAAATTAATGCTGCAGTTATTTTCTTACACCTTTGGACTTTTCTACACCAGAGTACACGATCGACGATAGCTTTTCACGGTATAGTTAACCTTTGATTTCAGTAGAGTACTTGCATCATTGCAATCAAGAAGTTGTATGCATAGATTTTATTCATTCTCTTTTTTTTGTGCAAAGAGATTTTATTCATTTAAGTCTAATCTTTTTACTAGACCGAGGCACGTCAGAATAATCATAAGGCATAAACCCATTAAACATTTCAAGCAAAGACTATCTAATCAATCATTCAAATGATTAATCCTCTCCCGCCTATTTTATAGCTTATTTTGTCAAGGCATATTAAAATTTGCAAAAATCCAATTTTGACTTCATATCTATATTACTACATATATATATATATATATATATATATATATATTCTATCTTGTATTCAAAAAAAGAATGTATTACAAGTTGAAAAACTATCAGCTGCAGATTGAGAAACCTCTCAACTCTCAAGTTTGTTGCCTGATTTTGTGCTTATTACTTCAGCCTCTTGAAAAATCCCACTCTGGCTTGGGAATACGGTTTATGACATCTTAGCTCTGGCAAAGACGACTCCAGCAAATAAACCTGCAAAACCAAAGTGCATACATACCACCATCAGATACACAAATTCATTCATCTTGCATGGTATATGATGCGACCCTATGAGTGTGTTACTTACCAAACAGTATGCTGAACAAATTTGGGAGACTGAGAGGGACATTGAAGAGTACAAGACCAGCTAGTGATATTGGAACCTTGTTTAACGAACCAACCAGACTGCCACATAATAGGAAGAATGTCTAACATTAAACATGAAAATTTTAAAAATCCAATCAGATGTTGTTTATTTGGCCAGAAAGAGAGAAATACCTGTAAGTTGTGGGTCCTGTTTGATGCAAGAACCACATCGAAGTAAAGCTAATGGCCAAACCAAGGAAGCCGCTTGCTGTTGCCACTACCCAAAACATTGCATCTTTTGTCACATCCCTACCAGAGAGTTAAAACACCATGAACATCTTACCTTCAGAAGATATCACTTTTTTCATCTGCCCCTATTTAGTTCCTGTGAGATCATCTACTTATGTATATCTTCCCATTTGCGGTCTCAAGTGTTGTTATGAACACATATAGCATATACACAACTAGTTTAAGTCATTGTCAATGGGATTCAGATATTTTTAAGTGAGATAAAGAAACAGCCAAGTCTATTACTAAATTGACAGAATAACTATACACTGGACAAGTGTCACTCTGTTTAAATAGCTCTTACGTGCTTATTACGTATCTCCATTCGCCCAGTAAGATGATTAAGATGATGCCAAAAGGAAGTGACAAGAGATTATTCAGCAACACCATTGACACCTCATTAAGAGAGCCAGACTTTGTTGACTGCTTTGCTTTGTCCATGACTCGACGAAGAGTGAGCTGTAATAAACAATTTAAAGATCATTATGGAAAATGAGGGAGAGAGAGAGAGAGAGAGAGAGATGCATCAAGATCCAATTACTGGTTTCATAAGCGTGAACTCACTGAATAACTTGCAGTTAGGAAGCAGTTGGCAAGCTGCCACGAGTACCCTACTGCATCGAACGTGAGATCCGTGATACCTCCGCTGATTGCAGAAATGATCTGTATTGCAAATTCTTAGTTGGTTTCACCTTGATACTAGAGAAGGACTGCATACAGAACCTAACTGGATGCAAGATGTACATATATCTTACCATCATGAACATTGCAGCCCAAACCTTGTTGTTCTGCCTTTTTCGGAACATGTAAACCTCCCCTATTGCTGTAATAATATTCGTCGCATTCTTCAGAATAGTCACCATAGCGACGTTTATGTACTTCAAACTAGAAAAAGGAAATGTAATGTTGCATTGGTCTCAAACACCACACATTCTTACTTTTAAAATTTTCACCAAGTACAGTAGTCCTTTCCCCTGATGTTCGAAATCTTACCTGTACATACCCGAAAGAAGCATGCCCACAAAGATAACATTGACAGGCATCCAAACTCTGATTAACTTCCAGTTAAATTTTTCCACAGAAACCATTCCAGAGATATCTAGCACAGCTACCACCACACAGCTGATTAAGTTCTGAAATAAACGTATAAGGAAATCACCAAACTATATATATATATATATAGTTTTTGTTTCAAATCATCACGAAGCCACAAGGAATAAAGCTAATGGGGTCTTACTTGATATAACATCAAAGAGATTCCTGCGTTGAAATTATAGCTGGAGAGAACAATTTTGTTCAATATAATCATGCTGCAGGAAGAGATGCAGTAAGCTGCTCCAGACACAAGAGGTCCTGACTGTTTCACTGATCCGTGGTCACGCCTGTTATCTCCATCAACCGGAAGATATCTTCGTCTCCACCTGAGAAACCTTTCAGCAAGAATCAAAGAAACTTCAGTTCACTATTCCTTTAATAGAACCACAACAAAAACATTAGACCATAAGACTGAACCAGCTGTATATTAGTATTATTACCTTTCACTTAACCATCTACGTTCGGAACTCTTTTGATCTACAAGTTGATAGAGAACGTTTTGACCACCATTATCATTCAGCTCTGATTCATCAGGTTTGTTATGGCAAACAACTGCTTCAAGTTCCACAGCAGTCATACCTTGTTCCTGCAGCCAAGATTAACACTACCGTTATTGTGAAACTGGAGTTATGCATACAGTGCAATAATAAACAGAGAAGTTGATACCTGAATAGGAATGAATCGCAGAAATCAAATGGGTTAGGAAGAGAGTTTAATCAAACACTTAACAGTTCGAGATCGCTTGAAGCACGGCGCGTAAATACGAAACGAGAGAGAGTAGGATCGGCGTAGTTGGGGAATGATGAGATCCACCGCTAATGTGAAGAGGAGGAGAACCGGCGACGATAAAGGGAAGGTGATGGGACCTTTTTAGGAAACACGCAAAGCGTAAGAGGCGAGGAAGAACATGGGAGGATCTGATGAGCGAGATTACCGAGGTGGAAGATTGAGAGTGTGAGTAACCGTCCATGTTCAGCATTCTCCATCCTTCAATTTTACTCTCTTATTTATTTATATATTTAGGGTTCTTCAAATCTGAGGGGGAGAGAGAGGTTAATAATTATACGTTTTAAAAATCAGCCGGGAGAGATGTAAATTGTGATGAGTATATATTTTTAGGCTTGAGTTGAGGCTATGCCGGAATCCATGGCGATTTTGCTGGCGGGAAGATTGCCGGTGGCTGTGGCGACTGGCGAGTCGATATTTTTGTACATGGACTTGGGCTTTTCGATTTTGGGCTTCTAGTTATTGGAATTAAGCCCTGACGATGTTAAATACTTGCCGACAAAAATTTCGTCTCAGGTTAATAATTGATTTGATTTTGATTGATACTACAAGATTTCCATATATGAATTTCTTCTAGTGGATGGACATTAACAAATGTATGTATGATCTATAAATAAACATGCGAATAGTGGGAACTTCAACTTTTAGTAGACCACATTTCTTGTAAAACAAATCGAACACGACCTACAATTCGCAATCATTTCATATTAAAAGATACTACTATGTTAGAATTGGGTAAAAAGACTATATAAAGGGATTAGTCGTTTTAGGGGCTATGAAATGTTTAAGCTAATCAAATCACACACGCGCACACGACACACATCATATTAGCTTAGGTCCTCTCCCGTTCATTGAAGGTGTTACTGCTAACAGTTATGCTGCTAAACCAATCAGTGGCCTTCATATAATATTCGCAGCTTTACTTTATTTCTTAACTTTCTTGGACTAAACTATCGTTAATTTACCTTTTCACAATCGATAAAATGAAAAAAAGACTCGTAGGTAAAATCCTGAAAGTAGTTCCCATAAACGATATAACAATTTTATAAGATTTATGTATTCTAGTCTTCTAGAATATATATGTCGTCTACTAATAACATAAAACTGATGTAGTGTAACATTCTCTATAGACAGTATTATGTATTTGTAAATCGAGTACGAGCAGAAGGAAAAATGAAAACTGATGTAAAACATAAAACATTTACACACACATAGGTTTATGTAGATATTACATAAGCAACTTTTTCACAAATAAGCAAATAAACAACGAGCGACCAAGACAAAGGGTTTATGAATGATAAAACTTAAGAAGTAGATTTTGATCTGGTGAAGGAGGATGATGAGTTGATGAACTGTATACAGTCTTCTATGGCCTCTGATCTATGACTGTCGTTGTTTATTGGGATGATGATTGACGGCTGAGATCTCCCGGAAAAAGAAGAAACCTTTGACGGTGGACATCTTTTCTTCTTCCTCAGCGCTACCAGACGCAAACCTTTTGCAAATTTGCATCCAAGATGCTTGATCAATTTTGCTGCCGTGACTTCTGTTTTCCTTGGTAATCTTAATCCGCAGCTTGTTGTGCATCCCGGACTCTTACCATAAGGTCCCTTGATAGCGTTTTGCTTGGCCGAAGCATCTTTCTGAACCGGTCTAGTGTTTTGGTTGGGCCGTTTTATCCCAGTAGCTGACATATCGAGAGAGAGAGAGTGAGAGAGGTATGTGAACACCAATATGAGGATAATGATAGATATTTATGGGATTAATGCTTGAGCTAATAGTTCAGGCAAAGACGGGAAAAGACATGACTAATGATGTATATATCTAGAACATCATTACGCTTAGGCCATGATTAAGCACTCAAGACATAAAACACATAAACTAGTAACAAAAAAGTGTAGCTTCAATATTATTTTAGACCCTATATATATATATATATATAAAGACTTGTAGTTAAAGTGGATCTACCAATTTATAAAGACTGCTAACACCCAAGAGCAAAAAGAGAAGACTAGGTTTGGTTTTTCCTTTTTTTCTTTACGGTCCACAGAGCGAATAAACCCTTTGTTTAAGTGAAGAAAAAGGTTAAGCAACCATTTGGTATCATTCTTCTTTGGTGAGCACTCATGTGTGCACATAACAATCTAAAAGAAGGTATCTATTTGACTCCAGGAGAGGCCGATATAAACTTACCTTTATGGATGGCAGATTCCTTTCATGAGAGTCTGAGGCTACAATAAAAAGGAGGAAAAAAAGAAAGAAGAAAAAAACAAGTTAATGGTGGGCACAAGAATATGAGAAAGCATATAATAAACCAGGGAGTGTCAGGACATAAATAGAAGATCACAATCTGGAGAATGTAGACTGATTTTACATGTGAAAACATTCCATCAAGATCAGCACAATAATTCCTGCATGATAAGTCATTGATTAGATGCAAATGGCATGAGATTGACTGACATATATATAGCAGGTTTCAAAAATGCCAAAAGGGAAAAGAATGCATTAGCAAAATGCTCTGTTACAAGAACACAATAGTTATAGGCACCAACCGTATACATATCATTTTACCCAAAACCATCAGAGAGGACATATTTTCTGTACTGTAATGAGCTTAATTTAAGACACGAGCAATCCAACTATGTCCCCCAATGAGTTTACTTTGAGACATGGAGATCATTGGTTTCAATATTACAACTCAAAAGAGAGACATTCCAGGCATTTTAGCCATTTGATGGATGTACAAAAAGAGTAGGAAAATAAAACTCACACATTGGTACATCAAACAGGGAATGGATTCCAAAGCCTTAAACCAGCCTGCATATAAATTCTGCAGAACTGCAAGACGATGATATAGGACAGGGCATACTACCAGACGTAATCTGAGCATGGTTCAAACAATCAAATCAACAGAGAATTCACATTCGAGCATCAACTCTAAAAACCCAACCTGATTCAAGAAGTTGAAAGCAGAGAAGAAACTAGAGATATATTAGAAACATGTACAAAGGTACAAAAGGTGTCATAAGTCTTGTTCCCCAGACACATACAGAAACCGAATAAAGAGAAAGATGCAGCCAATCAATTCGCAAACGAGACATACATAATAATAGACATATATCATATCCTTCATCAAATTCATATTATCAGCCATTTCTTTCTTGGAAACACCAAGATGAACTTGTAAATCTGATGATAGGTAAAGCCTTATATAAAAAAGTCACACACTTATGGAAATCAACAGCGTATTCCATCCTCAACATTCACGGCGATAATCACGGCCATAGCTGTAGTGTGGCCTAGTTGCAAAGTCGCTCTCAGACCTTTCTGCAGCAGCAGCACCTCTCTCTTCATCCAAGTTCAATCCACCCAACGACTTCTGAAACTGCCTGTGATCATAAGGAGAGTAATCCACTGGCGCAGATGGGCCACTAGGCACTCCGTAGCTAGACAATCTTGAGCCCGCAGGAGGAGCCTGTGATGGCTTGTAATCGTTAACGGGAAAGGCATCAACGGGAGCTGATGGCCCACTCGGCGGTGGAGCGTAGTTAGAATACCGAGGAGGAATAACAAAAGGAGGCTGCTTGTGATCAGCCGATGAGAAAGCATCGGCTGGAGCAGATGGGCCACCACTTGGCATGCCGTAGTTGGAGGCACGATCGTACATTGAACGTGGAGGAGGAGGCGGGAAATAGTACCCGGAGTAGTAGTGATCAGTGAACTGGTAAGGAGACGGTGACGGTGACTGCGAGAATTCTCTGTAGTCACGCTGAGGAGACGGAGACGGAGCTTGGGGAGGAGGAGGGGGAGGGGTAGGGGAGTAATAATGGTTGTTTGGAGGGGCAGAATAGTAATCTAGTGGTTGTGATTGAGGACGTGGCGGAGGAGGAGGATGTTGCTGCGGTGGAGGGATTGGTCTATCTTTGATCGAGAGCTTCAAGCGTATCTTCCCCTGAGGTCGACCCGATGGACGAACCAGCTCAAGCGAGTTGATCAATTCCGGAATGATCGACCCGTCCGAGTCAATCAAGCGAGCTAGAGGAAACCTAACCGATCCAACGAGGGTTTTTGCCAGATCCGAAGAATTGGAATTGGAATGAAAAACCTCGATGTTGAGGACCGATTCGTGGACAGATCGGGTGAGAGGAAGAGTGATCCGCTCGTTCCACACCGGTTTGACGGAGGCGGAATCGTCTGAACGGGTGGAGAGACGCTGGTCTTGGTCAAGGTACAGAACAACGTAGGGTTTCAGGTCACCGTTACGCCAGTTGACGTTCTTCAGGTGCTTAGCCGAGACGACGGTAACAATCAGGTCAAGTGGCTCCGACGAAGCCATGATGAGTACTACGCTGCGTTTTGAGACGAGACGAGACGAGACGGTGGTGTTCTGTTCGCGGTGGTCTTAGCTAACGTGCGCACGTATCTGTCTCAAAAGGTGTATGTATGTAAGCTATCATCGTTGTATATCAAAAAGGTTTTTAAAACCTGCTGCGTAATCAAGAAGCTTTTGACTTTCGTGGTTGACTCATTCTTGTAGAGACAGCTGGAGTTATTCATAACAGGAATAGGGATATTGATACCTTTATATCCAAACAGAAGACTAAATTCTCACCAAGCACAAACAAGATAGGGAGGCATTTTGAAAGAGTGGATAACACTTTCAGTCTTCTTCTTCGTTGGGATAGGTCAAGGTCAGGGAACAACAATGGCTTCCTCTGCAACAGCTCCAAATTCGCTATCTTTCTTCTCATCTTCTCTGTTTCTGTCTTCCTCTCACCAAATCCCTAAAACCTACGTTTCCGTTTCGAAACTCGGCTCCGGCAGAGTAACGAAGCCACTCTCTGTCGCTTCCCAGCTAGCGACTCTACCAATCATCTCATTCGAAGGGGAGAAGGTTGGAGAGACGTATCTCGACCTCAAAACGGCGCCGGAATATACCGCGCGTTCCGTTGTTCACCGAGCCATCGTGACGGACCTGCAGAACAAGCGGCGAGGTACTGCTTCGACGCTGACTCGAGGTGAAGTTCGCGGTGGTGGAATTAAGCCTTACTCGCAGAAGAAAACTGGTAACGCGAGGCGTGGATCTCAGAGAACTCCGCTACGTCCAGGTGGAGGTGTGGTGTTTGGGCCGAGACCTAAGGATTGGTCGATTAAGATCAACAGGAAGGAGAAGAAGCTGGCGATATCGACGGCGATTTCGAGTGCCGCTTCGGCGGAAGGTGGTGCGATTGTGGTGGAGGAATTTGGGGAGAAGTTTGAGAAGCCCAAGACGAAAGATTTCTTAGCAGCGATGAAGAGGTGGGGATTGGATCCGAAGGAGAAAGCTATGTTTTTGATGATTGATGTCGATGACAATGTGGCCAAGTCGAGTAGGAACATTGGAACGTTGAGGATGCTGACGCCGAGGACGTTGAATCTGTTTGACATTTTGAATTCTGATAAGCTTGTGTTGACCCCTGCGGCGGTTGAGTTCTTGAATGCGAGGTACGGTGTTGATGCCTTGGAAGAGGAGGATGAAGATGACACTGAAGGTTAGTGTTTTCCTTGAAGACTACTCACTTGTTCTTGAAAGGAATTGGCTTTTTTTTTTTTTTTTGGGGGTCAAAATTTGATGCTTTTGATGTTTCTGCTTGATTGTTGTTGTCTGGTTAGTATAAGTAGAAATTTGATGTGTTAATATGGAAACGTTATTGTACATTTTGTTTTTTTTTTGGGTGTGCTATGAAGGGTCAGAGGAAGCTGAAGAATGAGTAGCTCCGTAGTTCCAGATTGCTTCAAGTAGTTGTGGCTTATGAGATTAATCTTCAGTACATGTTCTTACTCTTCTTGATGAGGTCTTCTCTTTCCTTTTTGCTTAACAACAAGTGATAAAAATGTGCATTTTGTTTTAGAGTTTTTCATAGAGAGTATTATCCTCTTCTTTGTCACACTACAACCACCCTCTATGATCATGAGTCGAATACTATCTACAAAATCGTTTAGAATGGAGGCTTCTCTCATTGATTAATATGAGTTGGTTTTATTTGTTCTCTCCAGCCAAAACCGAAAAAGGTTGAATATATATTTTGTTGATTGTTTGTGCATCAGTTAAGATTGAAACACAAAGACTAGTGTAATAAGAAGGTTTTGAAATTGTAACGAGTAGTGAAGGATACACAAGCACTCTTAATACCAGGTCGCAATGACACAGCTTTCAGTCTTATTTAATTGTGGGCTTTATGAATATGGCTCAATGTTTTAAAGAAGGGATATGAATATATATATAGGATGCAAAATCTATGAACGTATAGGGTCAACTACAAAAATATGGTGGTCAAAAGAACAAAGATCTTTGGAAATATCAAAACTGAAAAACCAACAATAACAAAAATAAAAAAAGACCTCCAAAAATCTAACGGTTATGGTTTCAAATGTAAGCTTGACCTCTCTCTTTATCGATCAATTTATGCTTCTTTCTATTTTTTACTTTTCTTTTTCAATCAGTTTGATTCTTAGGGGAATAAAAAAAACACAAAACCGCCATAGAATGCTTTGGATTGTTTATCTCACAATGGTTCTGAGAATTTAGTGCTGTTTTTAAAAAAAAAAAATGGGAATTGATGCGAAAGATGTCGGAACTCTGTTCTGGAAAATTCTCATATTTTCCACGAACACCATTTATACATACGTAACGAAATACCCCTTTGTTTCTGCTGTTTCTGCTGTTATCTTCCTCTTATACATTTTCCTTCCTCGTCTTTTCTATTTCATGCTTTACTCTTCTCCATTGATCGCCTGCTCTGCATTTTATCTTCGGAACCATCCAAGTTTCAAGCTTTTGAATTTCAATACGGATGATGATGACTTATCTTCTAATTCCCAAAAGAGATCATCTGAGGAAGAAACAGGGAAGGCGGACTTAAAGCACCAACGAAGTGTACGACGAAACGCCAGAAGAAAAGTTGAAGAGGTTGGCAAAGATTGGGACTCTTCTCAGGCTAGCGAGGATGAGAGAGATAAAGTCATTTTAACAACTCTCTATGGCGAAATCCCCAAACTCGAGAAACTCAAGAAAGACAGAGCCTTTCTTGTGTCCGAAGATTTCTCCTTTGAGTCTAGCCTTGACGAAGAATGTCCTTCAGCCACCGGTGACGTCTCCGTTGTGGATCCATCCGAGAGGTTAACGAGCGGTGGCGGCGAAACCGAGATAGAGTGTTCGTCATCATCAGGAGATGATGAAGAGGAAACTAGCCGTGAAGACAAAAAGGTTGTAGCTTGGACAGAGGATGATCAAAAGAATTTGATGGAATTGGGAAACTCTGAGATGGAACGTAACAAGAGGTTAGAGCATTTGATTACGAGAAGAAGAATGAGGAGAGTAGTCAAAGTTGCCGCTGAGGGAAGAAGCCTAATGGATATGGAAGTTCCTTCAATCTGTGTTGGACGAAACTATTTCGGTTTGGATCAAGAAAACTACATGATTGATGGGCTTCAAATGCCTGAATCTGCACCTTCTGTGTTATTATTACCAACAAAAAACCCCTTTGATCTTCCTTATGATCCACAAGAGGAGAAGCCTAACCTCTCAGGGGATAGTTTTCAGCAAGAGTTTGCAGCCAACCCTAATGATATCTTCTTCTGCCGCCATGAAAGCTTTTGCCGCAGAGTCTTCCCATTGGAAAATCAGCTTGACTCGAAATGGGAGCCGTGGAGAAACAAATCTATTGATGGTTGGCCTAGAACACAACAAGGTACATTCTTTCCCATCATTTTGCTGTTAGGCGAAGAACTTTGGATTTGTACGGTTGTAGTTATTACCTTTATAGATTATAAATGATTCTAAGTTCTACAGTTTTTGGTTTATGATCATGTAGGTAGCAATGATGGATTGGTTGGGGAGAAGCATTCTCTAATGAAAGGAAAAGACCTAACAAGAGCAGAAGGAAATGATATGGGATCAGAACACAGCACAGAAATCGTTATGAGTGATTCAAGCTCATTGCTTTCTCCTGGAGAGAGAGAAATGGATTCTGATGTCTCAAATCAAGCAGACTCTTCTGGAGCATCCGGGAAACGAAATGGTGATCTTCTTCGTGTTGAAAACCCTCTAGTTGGTTTAGTTCCAAGAAACACTGGTTCGGTTTCGAGCTCCTTAGCAGCGGAAAGGCAAAGATACATGGAGCATTTTGGTTACAGGTCAAGAAAAGGTCGCAAGTTATCCGTGGAATCTGATCTCCAAGTTGAGTTTTCTGAAATCGGATCACCTCCCACTACAGTCGATGGGAATAATTCTTCTGATGAGGAGAAGTCACTCTTTGTTAACGAATCAGAAACCGGAAAGGAGATTAGTGGTGAGGAAATTGAGGTGATACAGAAGAAGAGCATTGTAGATAGAACAACAGAATCTCAACTGTTACCTATGAAGAAAGTTGATCAAGATTTTAATGAAACAAGCTCTCCAGAAAATCATGTAGCCAAACAGTTTGAGGGTCTGTCTGATGGTACAAATGTCAATGGAAGATCTGAGGATTCAGAGAGAGGATTGCATATATCTGAAGAGGCTAAAGTTCCTCACATCAATGAAGTTATTTCGAAACTAGAGGAGGTTATATAGTTCTTGTTCTTGTCAAGTTTTGTGGAACATGATTGCTTTTTCAATGTGTTTTCTCAAAATGTTGAATTTGAATTTTTTTTTTCTTGCAACGTTTTGACAGGAATCACAGGAACTTATCCAAAACTCAACTGATGAGATGAAGATAAGTAACGACTCTGGTGAGCCTGAACGCTCTGAGTCTGAGAGAAGAACCAATCAAGAATCCGAAGAGAATTTTGAGGGAGGCCAATCAACACAAGAGATGATGCAAGAACTTGTTGAACCTCAAGTTTCAATTGTAACTAACGTCACATCATCAGACGAATCTGCTACTTCCCCAAGATCAGTGTTACCAGACATGGTGTTACCTTTAGAACAGACTTATACTCTTACTTCTGAGAGCTTGGAACATACATCAGATAGTCAACCGCGACCTGCAATCCCATTTTTGGAATCTCCTCAGAATCAATCAGGTGGTGATATAGTAACAGTTTTAGAAACAGAGGTTAGTTTCAATGGCTTTTCTGTGAACTTGAACTGAAATGTACTTTTTAAAGAAAGATGAAGTGTGTTTTTAAAAAAAAAACAGGGACAATCTGAGGCAAGAAGTGAGGAGGAAGCTACTGGAGTAGAATCTTCTTCAGATGCAATTGTCTCTAACACTCAACAAACTCAGGCGTCTGCAGTATAGAAAGTATAAGTTTCCTAGCTAAATTTCAGATTTACTGTTTTTGGAATTTGATTTAGTTGGTCATCAAGTTGTTTGTTGATAATTAAGATAAAATTTATTTTGTCTTTTAAAAAGTTTAATTTATATCTGATAACGATTGGCTATTTGTATTTAAAGTTTAATTTTTAGTAAATTACTGTCTTTAGTTAAAAATAGGTAGATAAGAAGATAACTTTGTCAACAAGAAGGGTTTATAACAATTGGTTAATTTTATCCCGATCCCGATTATGAAGCTCTATATAAATATTCTTTATTTAATATTTCAATAATAGCATTATCGTCACTTGTTTTTTTTTTAATTATTTATAGTTTTTCCATGGATCCATTTTGTTCACTAATAACGATGTGTAAATTTTATCCATGTTGGCCGGAAAACTTGTGGATAACAAGAAATGATATATAATCTATTTTCTGATAACTTGTTTAATAGACTGTCTAATTTAGACTGAACTCAAGATTCTTAAACTATATGTTAGTTTACGAATCTTTTAATTTCATATATGACACAATTTATACTTGTAATTACACATTACATATTCAAAGTTGGACGTCAGAATTCGTAGAATATGATATCCACAAATGACCCCATAATCGATTCTTATACTCTCTAGTCTCTGCCAATTAGATTAAAAAAAGGAAAAAATGTTTTTAAGAAATAGTATTAAGCTTCCTTACGATTATATAGGTGTAAATAATTTTTTTTTTCACGCATTAATCTCTGTTTTGTTTAACATGTGGATAATTTTTTGGTCATGTTTTAAATTCTATCCAATACTGTTTCATTTGTTTCTCTTACAGAACACTTATCTTCTTTGGATATATCTTTGAACAAATTTTTTAAATATTGCTGTGAATAATTTTAGTAATCCTTCCTTCTATTCTGATTATAAAATTAATAATATAAACTTGACTTATTTACACGCATTTCTTATTGTTTACCTAAACTTGCAAAGTGTTACACTATGTAATTATAATTGAAACAAAATATGCAATGATACTACGGTGGAATATTTTATACGTCATTATCTTTTACCTATATAAAAAAACAATTTTATAATTTATCGAGTTATTGGTTTATTTCATTTAAAGATGGATCTAAGATTTAATCAGAAAAAAAGATTGTCAAGAATTCTTATTATTTTACTTAAAATGATAATATCAGTAATTAATTATTATAAGTAATTATCTACATTTTTCTTTTAGATAAAACTGGACCGAGTCAGTCGAAAAATCCGATAAAAAGATTCAGTTGCAAAATCATAGTTTATCCAAAAACCCTACCACTTGTCTAAAAAAGAAACGCATCTCCGATAGACACATTGAGTTTTATTTACGTTCCTTAATTCACATTATTAGATTATCAAAAGAAGAGAGCTTTACCGAGAGAGAGTTTTTATATTAGCAGTAGTAACAATGGCTGTTGGTTCGATGAATATCGAAGAAGGCACTGTTTACCCTGCAAAGACAACTTTTCAAGTCTGTCTCTGCTGTATGATTGCTGCTGTTGGTGGTCTCATGTTTGGTTACGACATCGGAATCTCAGGTTTCTTTTCTCTTCTTTTGTTTTTTATATTTTTAAGGTTTGTAGTGATCAGTTTATTTAACTAATAATAATAATGGTTTTGCAGGAGGTGTGACGAGTATGGACACATTCTTGATAGATTTTTTCCCACACGTGTACGAGAAGAAACACAGAGTACACGAGAACAACTACTGCAAATTCGATGACCAGCTTTTGCAGTTGTTCACTTCTTCTCTCTACTTGGCTGGGATCTTTGCTAGTCTTGTTGCTTCCTATCTCTCCAGGGCTTTCGGAAGAAAACCAACCATCATCCTCGCCTCCATCTTCTTCCTTGCCGGTGCTCTCCTCAACTTGTCTGCACAAAACCTTGGCATGTTGATCGGTGGCCGTATTCTTCTCGGTTGTGGTATTGGTTTCGGTAATCAGGTAACCCATATCACACTATATATATCCATCTTTCCTTTGTTTTGATCTTTTCTAGGATTTCCTCTGTTTTTAGGGTTTTTTTTCTCTGTTTGTTATATGCCGTTACATCAGCATCAAACATTGATTGAAAGTGAAACCAATGCTTTTGCAGACGGTTCCATTGTTCATCTCAGAGATTGCTCCGCCGAGATTCAGAGGAGGACTAAGCGTCATGTTCCAGTTTCTCATCACCGTCGGAATCTTAGCAGCAAGTTGTGTGAACTACCTCACTTCCACGTTGAAGAACGGCTGGAGATACTCTCTCGGTGGTGCTGCTGTCCCTGCTTTAATCCTCTTGGTAGGATCCTTCTTTATCCACGAGACTCCAGCTAGCCTCATCGAGCGTGGTAAAGATGAAAAAGGCAAGGAAGTCCTGAGGAAGATCAGAGGCGTTGAAGACGTTGATCTCGAGTTTCATGAGATCAAACGCGCCACAGAGGTTGCAGCAAAAGTAAAAAGCCCTTTTAAGGAACTCTTCTCCAAGCGCGAGAACAGACCCCCATTGGTGTGCGGAACGCTGCTTCAGTTCTTTCAACAGTTCACCGGAATCAATGTGGTTATGTTCTACGCTCCAGTCTTGTTCCAGACAATGGGTAGTGGTAACAACGCTTCTCTCATCTCTACCGTTGTCACCAACGGTGTGAACGCATGCGCTACCATTTTATCGATTGCCTTGGTTGATAATGCTGGTAGGAGATGTCTTTTAATGGAAGGAGCCCTCCAGATGACCATTACACAGGTTAATTTCTTTTTTTTATATACCTTGCTTGTGTCACATGACATGATATACAACATATTCTTACTTTTACTTGGATAACAATCTTTTTTACATTTTGATATTCTCTCTCCAGATGACAATTGGAGGCATTCTCTTAGCTCACTTGAAGCTCGTTGGTTCTATTACGGGTCATGCCGTGCCACTGATTGTATTGATCCTCATCTGCGTATATGTGTCTGGTTTTGCGTGGTCTTGGGGACCATTGGGATGGCTGGTTCCCTCTGAGATCTATCCTCTTGAGGTGAGAAATGCAGGTTACTTCTGTGCAGTGGCGATGAACATGGTCTGCACTTTCATCATCGGTCAGTTCTTCTTGTCAGCTCTCTGCAGACTCAGATCTTTCTTGTTCTTCTTCTTCGGAGCAATGAACATTATTATGGGACTATTTGTGGTCTTCTTTCTCCCCGAGACCAGGGGTGTTCCTATTGAGGAAATGGCCGAGAGGCGTTGGAAGACGCACCCGCGTTGGAAGAAATATTTCAAAGACTAAATTTGTTTCTTTTTTTTTGCCGTAGTTATTAATAATTCGAACATTTTCCAGAGTTTTTTAGCTAGAGTTTGCCCTTCTAGTTTTTTTTTCTTTTCTTTCCATACTTTCTCTGCTAATTTTAATAATTTGTAGTTCACATTGTTTAGATTATTAAGTCGAAAATGTTCATTGGATAAGTAACTCTTTAATAATAAAGAAAAGTAACTTATTCAGAATTTTATCTTTAAAACAGAGTTTTTACTTTTAACTTTTGAAATTTCAATGAATATGCACAAATTGTAGTTTGGGGACTGAATTGTTCTCGTTCAACAGTAATTTTGAACTTCAGCATTTGAGATCCCTAATAAAGTGGCGACAAATCATCACTAAGAAACTTGAGTGTATAAAAAATCTACTATATCCAGCACAAAAACATAATCATATATTCATATCAATTTTAGTTTTCTTTTTTTTTTTCTTTGATAAAAATTAATTTTAGTTCTTACGTTACATTTTTAAAAGTTAAGAGAATACTAAGTCAAACTTTTTGGAAATTTATTAAGGTGACTGACTCAATCAGGCTAAGAAACGGTGCCATTTAACTGATAATACGTATTCTTCTAACATCAACACCAAACCAACACTGCAACACAACATACGGACTCTATTCTGCCATCATTCCCAAATCCAGGTAATAGACTCAAATCCAAATTATTTACTACAACATCAAAAGTGAGTGCGTGATTGTAGTAACACCAAGTAAGCAGAGAGTGTTATGGGCTGACGGATCTGGAGGTGCTTGATCTTGCGCTCCTCGAATGGCTCATTGAAGATTGACTGTCGCGCCTGCGAGACTTGCTTCTGCTCCCTTTCCTTCCCTTCTTCGGGGATAAGCTCCGCGATTTGCTTCTCCTCAGAGGGCTTACGCTGCTCGACACTGACCTGTACCTGATTTCATTTGTATCTTCCGTTACTTACTACATTACTCAGCAGTTTCAGCTAATCTGTTTCTATTAACCTAACGCCATACCTTCTGTAGTGACGACTTTCAGGTGAGAAGGACCTGTCTCTCCCTCGGTAGTAAGGCGAAAAAGACCGGTCTCTTCCCCTGCAGTAGGGTGAGTATGATCTGTCACGTGCTCTGTATCGTGGCGAGTATGACCTGGACCTGTACCTCCGCCTGTAGTAAGGCGAGTATGATCTGTCCCTTGCTCTGTAGTGAGGTGAGTAGGATCTGGACCTGGACCGTTCCCTCCGCCTGTAGTAGGGTGAGTATGATCTGTCGCGTCTCCTGTAGTAGCGATCATCAGGTGATGGAGATCTGGAACGAGAGTAAGATCTGCCTCGCCTATAGTAGGGTGAGTACGAAGATGATCTTTCTCTCAACCTATAGCTTGGAGAATAAGATCTGCTCCGATCAGATGAGTAGCTTCGACTGCGACTACGAGAGCAGCTATCAGACCTGCCGAGAGAGTAGCTAGGAGACCTATGGTGTCCTGCAAAAACAAACCATGTAAGAGAAAATCCGGAAACACCCACTAAGGAATCGTAATAAAACCAATAGACAAGATGCCGTATATACCTCGAGCGGTTCTCAGCCCCAAGTACTTTCCAGGAGTTGGAGTACGTCCTCTACGACGTCTTGCCTGAACATAAAACCAGAGATATCATAGAGCTGTCAGAAATCTACCAATTAACTAGGAAAGTATTTGTAAAATTGGCGACAAGACAAAAATAACATTTGAACATTGAAGCCACTGAAGGAAGGGTATATATCAAGTTAATCAAGAAAGAGAGGAATGCAGGGTACACAACCCTATTTGTGTGCACTGTTGCAACGTTTGCTATTTGGTGAAGCACGGCTGCTACAAACAGCAGACCTGCTGCCACAGAAACTTGAAAGTGGAAACAAGCAAACAATTTAAATGAGAACAAAAAAATATAAAAAAGTATCATATTACTCTCATCGCTTGTATTATTTCAAAATTTTCCAGATCGGAAATATGGTTCTACTTATATACCAGAGAAGTAATCCGTTTATTTACCTTCTCAACTTTAATGACGCGGCCGAGGAGAACAGAGTGATCCAGATATCTGATGCAGCGGTTAGCATCACCAACAGTTTCCAACGAGATAAAACCAAAACCGCGAGATTCTCTAGTCCATGGGTCCAGGACAAGGTGAACATCAGTTACCTAGAAATAGTTAAGCTCACAAAGGTTAAAACATGGAAAAAAAAACACATCTACAGCTTATGCACTAGTGAGCTACAAAAGATTTAAAAAGAAATCCAAAAATCAACATAACATCCAACCTTTCCTTCTTTAGAGAAATGATCCTCCAGATCTCTTTCAGTTACCCGGTGAGACAACCCAGTTACATATAAACTGTTACCAGGATTCTCAGCATCGCTTGAGATACTCCTAATTTAAAAAGTTCAGATATAAGCGCTCATTCAAAAGCAGCAAACCAGAAACTCATGAAGATTCAGAACTAAAGGAAAGGAAACGTACCTCGACCGGCTTCTAGACAAGGACCTTGAGACAGACCTTCCACGATGCTTGTCATAAGGAGATACTGAAGGAGAGTATCTTGACCTTCTTGAGTAAGACATCTAAAAGAAACAAGAACATATTAAACGATTGAGATTCTTGGCTTTATGTGTGTATTTGTCTTAATTTATATGAACATGCTAAATTTGAACAATAAACCAATATGGGAAATAAACAATAGATTGTGAAAAAACCCCCAAAATCTACAAAGGATAATCCAAACAACGATAGTTTATTCAAAATTTACAACACCTTTAACCTCCAAACCAACTACCACAGAAACAAGAATCAGACCTTCATCATACTCAATCACATGATAAATGCTTACATCTATCTAAACATTTTCCCTACAGATCTAAAATCAAGCTAAAACACATCGAAATTCATAGCGACAATTCAGATCTAACGACACCTAACAGACAATTCAAAAACAACTCTGTAACACGTTCAAACGGCTTTAAATCGGCAAAATAATGATGTTAAAATCGATCAAACAGAGAATACTCACATCGTAATACCCCGACGAACGTTTCTCCTAGTGCAAATTGGATGTTCCAGAACTCTCTCTGCACCTGACCGGAGCTAAAATGAATTTCACGATTCCGTGTGAGTTGGGAAAGATGAATATATAGGGAGAGAGGATTTAGAAGAAGCTTCGGGAGAATCGGACGCGATGAAATTTATTTAACTCGATCGCATGTTCTATTTTGGTGTCCGGCCCAGCTTTATAAGAGTTTTCCTATCACAGAAGGCCCAATGGATTTGATGAACCGGTCTGATTCATCCAAATTTCTGGTTCATATATCAAATTATATTTTATGAAATTGAACATGACTCCATACTACATTAAACACAATCAACTGGTCTCTATAAAAATGATACCTTTCATGAAGAACCGATACGGGAATCAATATATTTCAAAAGTTAAAAAACTAAAGAAGCAGCAGAAAATGATTCATACAGAGTACAAAAGCCTTCCGAGAGCATGGATAGCGGGAAAACTTGCAGTACAGTACATTTTAAACGAGAATTCTTCTCTATTGAGACGAACCAGTTGCAGTAGAAGCAGCAGCAGGAGGTTGTTGAGAGGATCCTGAAGGTGTTCCTGCAGACCCAGAAGGTGCTCCTGCAGACCCAGCAGGTGCAGAATCAGGTGATGGAGCAGAGACCGCGGCTGGAGATGGTGCAGGTCTTGATCCAGGACCAGGTTGCTCTGGGTACGGGTAAGCTGCTGGAGGCGGGGCATAGTGCTGCATAGGACCAGGATGCTGATGATGGTTAGGAGGATACTGCTGCTGGTAAGGCGGTGGCATATATCCATATGGTGCTGGTGGGTATGACTGGTGTGGAGGCATCATGTAAGAAGAAGATGAAGCTCCGCTGTTGTCAATGGTGCTTGAACCACCAGCCTCTTGATTTGAAATGACTGCACCCATTCTCTGTGGATCCATTGATGGGTAATAAGGTTTGTCTTGGTTAGCTGATGGTGGCTGCATATAGTACTGCTGCATTGGTGGGGGCTGATTGTGCTGCTGAGATATAACTGCTCGAGGTAGTAAACCACTATGAGCCACACTGCCCTGTTGGTTGGAACCTTGCTCAGGTCTGGGTCTTCCCCATGTGAGTTTTAGCCTCTGACCGTTGACGACTAGCCTGTTGGCGAGCTCTTGTGCAGCCTTCTCTGCACCTTCACGGGATGTGTATGTGACAAACGCACAGGCTTTGTCAGCCAAGATTCTGATAGATTCGATTTCTCCATAGGCGTAGAATTGGTCTCGTATGTCTTGCTCCAGGATTCTTGAGTTCAGTCCACCGACGTAAAGCGTTTTGATGCTTTCATCCTCTGGTGATTCCAAAGTGCCCATCTCACCGGCTTTTCCAAGTAACTTCATAGCAACTGGATCATTAACACTGCAAAATGTATACAAAATAGATGAGAAACAGTTCAAACCAACCGTTTAACATGCATAAATGTAGAAGTACTAATACATTATTAAGGGAAGAATAAAAGGAAAAGACCCTATATAACAAGATTACATTGAGAGCCAACATAACATAGTTCAGAACAGAATTGAAGATAACAATTCACATATGTCAGTGGCTTCCAAACACCGAGTATATAATCTGATCAAGGAGAAAATAGTACCATGGCAGAAACATACAAAATTTCACCAACTCCACTAGGGTAAATAGTGAAATAAGCATTTGAGAAGGTAACAAAGCATCAATCATACAGAAGAAAATAGCATACCCATAATAACGGTCTTTTATGTTTTGCTGGGACAGCTCTCCTGTTTCGGGCATCTCATGCCGGTATGGACATTCGGCACCTCTTGTACACTCACCCCTGATGAAGAAACTACAAACATGTGCTCGGTTCCTTTTATAGTATGGCGTTGTTCTTTGAAGCTTTAAAATAGTATCATTAGGTCGCATCTTCCCGAATGAGGATTCATAATCCAGTCCAGCTCTAGTCTACATATAAAACAAAAATCAAATCCACTTAGATAAGCCACCATGAGAAAACTAGACTTAGTCATCAATCATTCATTATAACCTAATCAAATTCCAAAACCAACATATGTTGAAATATAAACCTTAAGTTAAAAAAGACAAAGAAAGTGAACATGGTCATACCTTCCTGTCGTGCTCTTCAGCAAAGTACTCTCTGTTGACATCACTTTTAGGGATAGAGTCATGAGTACTAATGTTGAGTGCCGTATCCCTGACCTGAACTGGAAGACCATACTCAAGATCCAGAAGACAAACTTGGCACACGTTTTTCAACTTGCAACAAGTCTGACAAATTTCGGTCTTCTTGTATCTAGCATCCCGGCCAGGTCTCCACCTAAACACCGTGAAAGGTCTTGTACATATCTTGCATTCCTTATCGTAATTCGCTTTAGTCTACATACCAAAACACAACACTTCAGTCAGCAATTGCATCTCAAACAAGCCCCGAAAACTGCTTCCAATACCTAACTTGCAGCTAAAAGCTATGAGAATCAGCATTTCGAGCTATAACTAGACGAAATTGGATCGACGAAGTTGTGACCTACCTAAACCCTAAAAACCTAAATTACTAAGCTAACCACTCCAAAACACACAGAAAACATCAACGAGCAAGAGATTGAGATCCGAAAAAAAGACGATTCAGGAGCCATTGAAACAAAAACAAGAGACAGGCAAATCCATTAGATAGGAATCGAGGAAGTGAATTTTACCATTCGCACGTAGGGGTTGTCACCGAGACAAGATTCGCAGATGATTGGGAAATCGGAGCGTTCCCATCCATTGGCTTCATGATCTCTAAGTATCCTGTGAGCCATTCTCTTCTCCTCTGATTCGATTTCTCGCGATATCGAATCTCGAACACGAACCAAGGTGACGTCGGGACGGGACGGGATGGATATTTTAACTAGGGCAAAGTCGGTTTTAGATTTGTGTGTGTTTTATCTTTAGAATATTACAATATAACCCCGAAACTTTCACTAATATTCGGAATTGACTTTCCTTTTTTTAATAGCACAAATCAATCCACTAACTCATTGAGGCACTAAACGCATTGGCGGGAACTAAATATCCTTGAAGGGCTAAATCCCGCCAAAAAAAAAAAATTGGACTCCTTGTAGATGTGTGTGTCTGTCTGTGTGCCAATCTTGTTTTTTTTTTTTTTTCCAAAAAAAATAATCTGCAAAACCTCTCACAAACGAACGACGAGATGTTGGAGCTACGTCTTGTTCAGGGTTCACTGTTGAAGAAGGTTCTAGAATCGATCAAGGATCTGGTGAACGATGCCAACTTCGACTGCTCCACCACTGGTTTCTCGCTCCAAGCTATGGATTCGAGCCACGTCGCGTTGGTGTCTCTCTTGCTGAGATCTGAAGGCTTCGAGCACTACAGGTGCGACAGGAATCTCTCCATGGGGATGAATCTCGGCAACATGTCGAAGATGCTCAAATGTGCTGGAAATGATGATATCATCACTATCAAGGCTGATGACGGCGGCGACACTGTCACCTTCATGTTCGAGAGCCCTAGTAAGGTTTCTTATGATTTATGTGTACAGTATGATGTCAGTTCTCTTAGGGGTTTGTAGTATTATAGTAGTCTTTTTAAGTTTCAAAACTTGGTTAGACATAGTTTCGAAGATCTCTTTTTGACACTTGGTCATGTGTTGGATGATTTACAGCGCAAGACAAGATTGCAGATTTTGAGATGAAGCTGATGGATATTGACAGTGAACATCTGGGAATCCCTGAGGCCGAGTACCACTCGATCGTGAGGATGCCGTCGAGTGAGTTTTCCAGGATTTGCAAAGATCTCAGTAGCATTGGTGATACAGGTACATTGTGTTATATGTAGTCAGGATTGTTTCTATTGCGAATCTGAGTTGCTTTTTGGAGTCTATACAGAGACTTGACTTGATGTTATTGTTGCAGTTGTGATCTCTGTGACTAAAGAAGGGGTTAAGTTTTCCACTGCCGGTGACATTGGAACCGCTAACATTGTGCTCAGGCAGAACACAACTGTTGACAAGGTATTATTGACTTGTCTAGCTCTAAACTATGAAAACAGTTGACAAAATCATCTATGGCTGTTTCATTGGAGCGACATGTTGAATTGAGGTTTTTGTTTTGTGTATTGCAGCCGGAAGATGCCATTGTGATAGAGATGAACGAGCCAGTGTCTCTCTCATTTGCCCTGAGGTACATGAACTCCTTCACAAAGGCAACTCCATTGTCGGACACAGTGACAATCAGCTTATCGTCCGAGTTGCCAGTAGTTGTGGAGTATAAGGTTGCTGAGATGGGTTACATTCGTTACTACTTGGCTCCTAAGATTGAAGAAGAAGAAGACACTAATGCCTAAGACCCCTTAGTTGCCACAACTTCTCTTCATCCTAAAATGTTGAAGATTCCTTGATGATGTTTATGTTTTTATTTGTGAGATTCCATTGTATGCCCCTCTAGAATCAGTTGTTTCTTGACTTATTATGTTTTATGATAACAAAGTTCAGCAAAATAGTTGTCTTCGATACTGTAACGATTCATCAACAAACTAACTCCATTTGGCAAGATATTGATACACTAACACAACCATAATTTGCGTCTACCTCAAATGTATGTGAACATTTACATGAAAAGGTATATTGGATTCCATTAGACTTCTCAACATCAGTTCTTTGACACCATTTCTATATTTGTGTAGTACATGTAAGTGCACAAGACAGTGCATCAGGTAAACCTAGTATAATACAAGTTGACTACATCTACTTTGGTTTTACTTGTTTATGTTACAACGAAAGCACTTGAAGAGCCTGTGAAATGGTGGACTGACCCAAAGAGCTTCTTTGCAGCACCAAAATGGGTGATCCTGTAAACCCCTGGTGAGGCAGACTCTGGGATTCTCCATTCCACAGTGGCATGACTCCGGGAGCTCAGCTTTTTAGGCCTTGACCACTTGAACCTCAGACATAGATCATCGTCGTCATAAACTGGGGTCCAAGTCTTGTCCTTCTGCTCTAGTCTCTCCACCAGAGCAAACGTCCCTGCCATGAACATAGTATCACTTGTTAACATCAAAAATATGATCAAGTCACTCACTTAAAAATATCTAATGACTAAGAAGCAGACACAAGCATAAACAATTTTGGCTGATGATACCTTCTGTCAGTAGATCGTTTCTAGGGCAAGCTGACCGGAATACAACAGTCACCTGGTTGTTTCCCCTCTTCAAAGACAGGTTTTTGGGGACATCCGAGATTACATCCCCAAAACTGTCTCCGTCAGGAGTTGTGTCCATCATGACTGGTGTGAGGAAGCTCAGTTGCTTGTCAAGGAGATCCGGCGGTTGAGGACCCTGTTCAACAGGCATATCAAGGACGAGAGATTTGGAAAGTTTCTTGAACTCTTGAATGTAGCCACTGAGGGTGTGTGGGCCATACAGTGTAGATGCGCCCTAAAGAATGCAACCATTGCATCAGCTACAGATTAAGAGAAACATGAAGGAGCTGTTTGTTCTACAGTATCAGTGTGATAAGCTATTACCTCATATCTTTGCACTTGGTACTCCTCAAAGGTAGTCACATACTGCGAGTAACCATTAGCCAACCCAGCTATCACGACGTGAATCTCACCACTCAATTCTTTATTACCACTGCTTTTAAGCTGTGTCTTCACTGCATCACGGAGACGCCTTCCAGCCATAGTTGTAAATTCTGACAAGAAAGATAGACAGTAATATTAAACATCGCATCATTAGTCATTATTATGAAGTGTGACAATCTGAAGATTTTCCACTACCTCCAGGAACGCTGAGAATGAAAAGTTGTCCAATACGTAGAATTTGCAATGAAAGAATTGACGGCTGGAATCAATGACAAGTTAGAGTAGAGTTTTAAAACCACAAGACTCATGGAAGTTCACAATTTTTTTAACTACTTACAGCCCAGTCATATGGCTTTGTCATTTCTCCAGTGTCAAGCAAGATTGGTTTTGGGTAATGACAATCGCTTTGTTTCTTGTCCGGTTTTTTAAGAACGTTTCTCACCAATCTCCAGAAAGGGTTCCCCTGATTTATCATCCAAACGGTAGACTTAAGAAATGAATAGCATGGAGGCAATATATACCTATTGGATGATACAATATGACTTTGACTAAATACCTTCTCATCTCCTTGTGTAAAATCAAATGCTCCTGGTCCATCTGTGGTTCCAGCAGCAAAAGCGAATCCCATTGCCGCAGGACAAGTTTTTACAACTTCTGAATTCCCATCTTTTTTTGGGAGTGTCACATTGAGCTGTGAAAAGTCAACATAAACATGGCGGTAATCAACCTTCCCTTGTAGCTGTTCAGATGCTTTGCTGAAAAGATCCAAAGCCATCTTGAATTGTCTCTCACCAATTATCCGTGTACTCTCAAATTCATCAGGATAGCTGCAATGATAAAGCAAAACATGTCAACAGAGTATCCCTTTGAAAAAAGCCGACAAAAAAAATAAAGACAGGTGAATACCCTGGTCCACGCCCATAGCACATCTCATTTCTCCCACCACATGTACTGTGATTGAAATCACAAGGAAGACCAGTGTCTAGGCAAAAGGCTCCAAGCACATTTGGGCTAACATCACCACAGTTCGTTTGACAGAAAGCTGAAACAAAGCCAGGCATGTCAGCCTTCCTCAGAGCACTCCTCACCCGCCTTGCAGAACTTGAAATTCTAGTTGCAGGCCTACCAGGTTGTGACTCAAAGTAAGATGCAAGCTCTAGCAACTCGTCATCTGCATCAGACCAAACAAACTGAACATTATATCGTGTTCCATCTTTAGAGACACAATGCTCTTGTTAGAAAGGTGTTGTAAACTTACGGCTGTCCTGATTCTCGATTATGCTTGAAACTCTTCTAGGTATCTCATCTGAAATAAATTCTTCCGGGTAGGATCTTTCAGCAGTGTTCTGTTCAAACCAATCCTCCATGAATCGTGCTGCAGCGCCCTTGTTGTCCCCACTGATCAAAGAGTTTGTACGACTCATGGAAGTTCCATGGGTAGCAAACCAGTTGAAACTACCTACTGGACCCCATTGATCATCCACAAACTTAAGGAGAGTCATTTCTTTATCAACATCATACTTGTGTTTACTTCTTTCTTCTGAAGGATTATTAAGATATGCACTTGGACTGCGGTTAACACCAGCATCCAAGAGTTCACCTGTAAGTTAAGTTTAATTAGCTTACGAAAAATAGCAGTTCCGAAGAACAATCCTACATTACATGAACAAAATCTAGGCCAAGAATAAAGAAAACCTTGCCAATTTGAATCAATCAACATGGAATAGGATGGAGAAGACAAACATATTCGTTTTCTGAGGATTATTTCCAATGCACACAGCATCTGACTATATTTCATTTGTCAATATATCGTGTAACCATCATAAACTTATATAAAATTCCAACAATAATCTTTCTTTCAGAAAACATGAAAAACTTCCAGAGAGAGTAGGGATGTCAGTTCGTACCACTATTGATGAAAATTGATCCAGGACGAAGATTTTCATGAGCTTGTATGATACTGTGCTCAATTCCATCAACAAGGGCATCAAACGACTGACGAACAAATCCAAGAGATGTTACAATATACACCACATACTGAAGATAACCCCCTGGACCGGCATGGGTGTGAATACCACTGATGCCAACATTCTTTTCTGTATATAGGTCCCCATATCTAGAAAAGAGAGTTTATAAGCTACTATGATCTTATTAAAAAAAAACTAAGGCTAGTCAATCTATGAAAAAGATTAGGTGGCTACATTACCTTGCCTTGAGTCTCTCGATCACTTTTAGTTTAACAATTTGTGAAGCCATACAGGCGTCAAGGTTAACAAAAACAACCCGGTTTCCTTGAGGCTCAGAGACAATGAATGTCCGAGCTCGGAGCCTGAAGTGAATACCAGATGCTACTTGCTCCATGTTAGCATAACCCATCATATTAACATCAGCTGCAGGGCCGGTAATGTCATAGCTTCCCATTCCAATCAAATATTCAGAGTTAGAGTAAACTCCTCCGCTGGTGAGCAGCAGTAGCATACACGTGCTCCAAAATCTAAGTAAAGATAGCTCCATCATAGTGAAGTTTCTCACCACCTTCACATTACCTTCCTATGTCATAAAAATCACCGTTATTGGCATATATATATATATATATATATATAACACTAAATCTTTTGGCAAAGCAAAACTCAAAAAATCATTTCTATCTTTCTACACAAAACAAATTGCATCAACTGAAATCCGAAGATCCAGTCCATCTAAAACACGTAATTCTTAATATTCATTCGGAAAGCGAATAAAGTTAGTTACCACCATCTTTACTAAAGCCACAGAACATAACTTTTTCCCCTAATCTCTAACAAACAAAAGAAAAAGAAAAAAGAAAGAAAGCTGAATATAACCATGGAGGATCAGGGAGATGATATATGTATCTTAACATGCAATCGGCCAATAACTAAACAACAGAAGAGAAACTAACTAATCGGTAACCTGATCTCGGTACGGAATTCGTCTAAAACAAACCGGAGAGATAAGTCTGATCGATGTACGAGGAAGAAGAAAGGACTATGAAGCGAGAAAGAGAAAGAGAAAGAGAGTGAGAGGCGAAGGAGAGAAAGAAGAGTCTGAGAGTAGAAGCAAAGAAACGGAATTGGTGGGAGAGATGTTGGATGATGAATTTTCTCTTTCTATTTAGTTCGTCAAAGATGATGACGATGTTGACTTTTTTATTCAATTAAGAATAAGATGCCAAATCCATCTCAGTTTTTGTTTGGGCCAAAAACCTTAACTTCAATAAAGCTTTTTTATTTGGGCTTAAATACACAAGTCCATTATGGCCCAGAAAGAGGCATCTAGAATTTTCAGGATTATTCCGTTTGCCAATCTCTCCTCATCGTTATGGTGTGAACTGTGGTGAAGTTTAAAGAACTTGGGTTCCGAAAAGTTCTAGAAGCTCTGGAGATTTCTATTGTCACCACCATAAATACATCACTCGACTCATCCCGTTTGCTCAGAAATCGAAATCGAATTCGTCAGAAGTCAATATTGTAATCTCAGCGTTCAAAACATCATCTTCTTCCCAAATCAATCGAGAAGAATGTCGCTAATTCCAAGCTTCTTCGGCAACAACAACAGACGAAGCAACAGCATCTTCGATCCGTTCTCACTCGACGTTTGGGATCCTTTTAAGGACCTGCAATTGCAATTCCCCTCGTCTTCGCTCTCCGGAGAAACATCTGCGGCAATTGCGAACGCACGTGTGGACTGGAGAGAGACGCCGGAGGCGCACGTGTTCAAGGCGGACCTTCCTGGGATGAAGAAAGAAGAGGTTAAAGTGGAGATAGAGGACGACAGTGTGCTCAAGATCAGCGGAGAGAGACACGTTGAGAAAGAGGAGAAGCAGGACACGTGGCATCGCGTGGAGAGGTCTAGCGGACAATTCTCGAGGAAGTTTAGGCTGCCGGAGAATGTGAAGATGGATCAAGTCAAGGCCAACATGGAGAACGGTGTTCTGACTGTGACTGTGCCTAAGGTTGAGACTCAGAAGAAACCCCAAGTTAAGTCTATTGACATCTCTGGCTAAAGCCAATTTTAGCTTTTATATATACTCTCTGATTCATACTCATCATGTGAGGGTTTCATGGGTCTTGAGTCTTCTTTGTGTGGTGTGTGTGTGTGTGTGTCTTGAGTTTTCTTCTGATTGTGGTTCTTCGTTTAAAATATGGGGCTCTCTGTGTGTTGTCTTGTGGTGATGATGTATGTTAATTATCAATTAATAATGCTAATAATTACTTAAGGCCATTCATGTTTTTTATCCGCAAATTCGATTCTAATCAGGTTGGTAAACAAATCTCAAGCCTACGCCGATTTTGTTGTAATTTATACATCACCCACCCAATGTGCTAGCTTGCTGGATTTTTATACGATAGATCTGAAATTTTATGCCAACGTAAACGATGTTTAAATCTCCCAAAAATTCTCTACTTAAAAATTGACTTTACCTGTTGTTTTGAGCCAAAATATTATGACAAAGGATTCAAATTAATCAAAAACCAAAAAAAAAAATCTCAAAATTCAAAATTAAAATAAAAAGAGAAATAAATGGTTGTTTCCGTTTTCACCTCGGGAGCACAAAACTCGCAACGTATGAGGAGAGAAAACAACACACAGAAAGGAAAAACAAAACAAAACCAAAAAAAAAAAAAAAAAGTAATTTTCCAAAAACATTTCTTCCATTCTCGATCCTTCCCGGCTTGCTCAAAGGGTAAAAAAAAAAATCGATTTCCTAGGGTTTCGATTTGCTCCTTTTGACTCAGGTTGATCTCATCGTTTCCGTTTCCAAAGACGGTTATTGTAATCACTTGGATCGATGTTGACGTGAATTTGTGTATTTTGCGTAGGTTTGATCGATCGGACACGCTACGATTTGAGAAGCAATGGCGAATCGAATAGATCACGAGTACGATTACTTGTTCAAGATCGTCCTCATCGGCGATTCCGGTGTTGGTAAATCCAACATTCTCTCTAGATTCACCAGAAACGAGTTCTGTCTCGAATCCAAATCTACCATCGGCGTCGAATTCGCCACCCGTACTTTACAGGTGATCCAAATCTCCCCTTCTCTCTACAGATCGATCGTGTACAACCTTAGATTTTATTTGAGGTATCGGTTGCATTAGTATCCTCTGATCTTGTTGTTTTAGATCTTAAGGTCTTACTCTTTTGAAAATTCCTTCTATTAGGTGTTTGTTTGAAAATATAAACTACTGTAGCTATTGGAATCTCTTAAGCCTGAGATATTTATTTGTCTTTTTTGTTCATGCTTCGATGTATTTATTTAGGTTGAAGGCAAAACAGTCAAGGCTCAGATTTGGGACACTGCAGGTCAAGAGCGTTACAGAGCAATCACAAGCGCTTACTACAGGGGAGCCGTTGGAGCACTTCTTGTCTACGACATAACCAAGAGGCAAACCTTTGAGAATGTCCTGAGATGGCTACGTGAGCTCAGGGATCATGCTGATGCCAACATTGTTATCATGATGGCTGGAAACAAATCAGATCTGAATCACCTGAGATCTGTTGCTGACGAAGATGGCAGCTCTCTTGCTGAGAAGGAAGGTTTGTCGTTTCTCGAGACATCTGCTTTAGAAGCAACCAACATCGAGAAAGCGTTTCAGACCATTTTGTCTGAGATTTATCATATCATAAGCAAGAAAGCCTTGGCTGCACAAGAAGCTGCAGGTAACCTTCCGGTTCCGGGCCAAGGAACTGCGATCAATATATCAGATTCATCCGCTACTAACAGAAAAGGGTGCTGTTCTACCTAGTTACCCTCCCAACTATAGCACATGACTAATCAACTAGTCACACTTTTGAGTTTTTTTCAAGAATATCTCTTTTGATCTTTTCCAGTTTCTTTTTATTTTTTTTAACTTCAGCAAGTATAGCATACCTTTTTCTTTTACCAGGTCTTTGTTCTTCCGTATTGAATTTATCATTTTATGTTACAAGGAGTCTGCTTAGTTGTATTGAGACACAACATTTTCCCAGGAACAAAAAAAAAAGTATTTTTTCACCATGCAGAAACATTTCTATGAAAGGTCATCTGATTCGACGTGCACTGTTTACATGGTGGATAACATAACATACTGAGAAACGTAGAAAATGGTATCCATAGGTTAATCTCTTGGTTTGGCCAGTGTATAGTATTTGATCATTGGTATAGCATAGCCAAAGTAGTCTTTAGCTTGTCTATTAAAAAATTTAAGGTTAATAATTGCTTTAACTCCATGATTTATATAACACACAGCTTAATATCTTGTTTTTCTCATTCCCATAAGTGTTTTGCTTTCAAAAAAAAAAGAATGGGATTAAATCATGTAAAATTCAAAAAGAATGTGAGTATGAATTAGAAGAACACAAAATACTAAGAATGTGACAACAATAAAATTAAAATGTGGAGACCATAATAAAACTTAAATAGGGATTAGGGAGGCTGAGGAATGAGGATGGTGTGAATTGTACTGATGCGCACGAGAGGCGGGGAACTACACCGAAAAAGTCCTGCTTCTGATAGCGAGAGTGGTAAAAAAATATATATATATATATATTAAAAAAAAAAGGAAAAAAGTTGGTGAAAAAAATAAAAATAAAAAAAAGAAAAAACTCAAGTGCTCCAGATTTCGTTGCTTTTTCGGGACAGTCTGTTGTTGTTTGTATCAACTGCGTGGCCTCTCTCCCACCTCTTTCTTCTTCTTCTTCTTCATCCTTCCCACTTGTCTTCAATAGATCCATCCATGGCTTCCCTCATCGAATCTGGTTGGCAGGTACCCCTCTTAGCCTATCTCCTCCTCTGTTTCCGATTCCTTTGGTTTTCCCCCTCTTCGCTGGCTTCAGCCCACCGCATTGGGATACATACATACATGCGTGTTTAATTTTCTATTCGTTTTGTTCTTTATCCACCGCTCTAGATTGTATCAATCGATCGGGTTTTTAATCTGGTGTCGTGTCGATTGCTCTACTGTTTTAGATCTAAATTTGACTATCATATTACTACTGCCAAATTACGTAGGAATCATGAGTGTGTGTTGTCAGTTTCCGTTTTTGTTTTTTTTGGGAGCTTAAACGGATCTATGTGTTGTTGGCACTGTAAACCTAAGTCGCATGAATGTTAGATATATAATCAAGTCGCTGTTTAACTTGCGGAGTTCCCAATGATCGGCATCCGAATACAGCAAAACGCCCGTTCAAATGGATTTTACTAATTTGGGATTTTGCATGATCTTTTTCCCCCACCTGAAGAATTAATCAGCAGCACTATATAATACTTAATGCATACTGATTATATCTTTATTATACTATCTTTCTGTGGTTGATGATGCAGTACCTTGTGACACATTTTAGCGACTTTCAACTGGCGTGCATTGGGAGTTTTCTCCTCCATGAAAGTGTCTTTTTCTTATCTGGTCTCCCTTTCATTTGTCTTGAAAGGGCAGGCTTTCTCAGCCAGTACAAAATTCAGGTTTTCTTCTTTTTTCACATAATCGTCCCATGTCTCTTCTATGTATGCTTTTATAGTTTTGTGCGACGGTTTGAATATGATCTTCTAGAGGTTGTTGATCCCCAAGATTTCTGTCACACATGAAAGTGTTTTCTTGTAAAGGCATCTGTACTAGTGATTGTGAATCTGATTCTTTTCTCTGCTTCTGTTACCCATTATGATCAGCAAATACTTTTTTTTTTGGTTCTACGCAGACAAAAAATAACACACCTGCAGCCCAAGGAAAATGTATTACTCGCCTGCTGCTTTATCATTTCTGCGTAAACTTGCCCCTGATGATAGCCTCTTATCCTGTCTTCAGAGCCATGGGAATGCGCAGCAGTTTTCCTCTGCCGTCCTGGTATTGATGTTAAACTCTTTCATTTTGGCAATAGAAATTAAAAAAACAAAAACATATAACAAAAGCTGTCAGTGTTGAGCAACATGAAAGAACCTGAGCTTATGTTTGATCAGGTATATAAGACCCTCTTTGGTGATGGTCCTGCAGGAAAGAAGTGTCTGCCCAGATATTATTCTACTTCATCATTGAGGATTTTGTCTTTTATTGGGGTCATCGGATCTTGCATTCAAAATGGCTGTACAAGAATGTGCACAGTGTGCATCATGAGTAAGTTTGTTCACCATCTGTTTTCCAATTTTAATACTTGGCAATGTTAGCTTAGATAATTTTTTTAAAAAGCAACCATTTAATGATATCCCAGGTATGCCACACCATTTGGTTTGACGTCAGAATATGCTCACCCTGCTGAGATTCTATTCCTGGGGTTTGCTACCATAATCGGTCCAGCTCTCACCGGTCCCCACCTGATTACCCTCTGGTTATGGATGGTGTTGAGAGTGCTTGAGACTGTTGAGGCACATTGCGGTTATCATTTCCCATGGAGCCTCTCCAATTTTCTTCCTCTGTATGGAGGGTAAGATCACACATCTAGCCAGCTCTCTTGAATCTCGAATCTATAATGAATTGTTATTAATGGAATTTTTTACTTTTTTGGTTTCAGCTCTGACTTCCATGACTACCATCACCGACTGCTCTACACTAAGTCTGGCAACTACTCTTCAACATTTGTGTATATGGACTGGTGATCCTCTGAACTATATATCTCTTCGCTTTCCAGAAAAGCTCTTAACTTGTTTTTAGTCCAGTGTGTAATTCGTCTCTGGTGTTCTCTGCAGGATCTTTGGTACTGACAAGGGATACAGAAGACTGAAGACCCTTAAAGAAAATGGTGACGTGAAACAAAAGTGAAATGACCAGTATGGATTGCAGAGTACATTTGTCTCTGGAGAGGTCTTATTCTGCAACCTCTCCTTTTTCTTAACATTTTATTATCGGGTTGCTGCAACTGTCGTGTGTCTTAGTTATTATGAGTGACTAGAATTGCTACAAATGTGGCATATTTGGAAAAAAAAACATTCGGTACTTCAACTGATTAGGTTGTTTAGGTTGGGCAGTTGAATCATTTGGTATGTGTCATCGTTTTTCAGTTCTCTCTTATTTATTTGCCAAGTAAGTTAAGATGCTGCCACCAATTCCATTGTCCACGAGTATAACAACGGGTAAACATGGCGTTGCCCACTGATACAATTCGATCTTAAAAAAATGGGTATACTGTACGTCTGTACCATGTTTTGTATTGCTTTGGGTCTGTTGAGTTCGGCCCGGTCCATTTGATGCACGTAGATTCACTGACTTGGTCGTTTTCCTTCCGCATATAAGGACAGCTAACTTATGTTGACATTCTATCTGATCAGTGAACATGTTTAGATGAAACATTGATTAGGTCAGATTAGATCTCAATCAAAACAATCACCCGACACCGACACGTACAAATGCGCATATAAACTGTGCATCGGTCCTTTGGTGGGTCACGCCCTTTATCCGTGGTGTAGGGTTTCTTTGTTTACCTCTTTGACACGTCCTTCCCCTGTTATCCTCTCTCACTATCATTTCCGTGAGATTTTGAATTTCTTCAAACACAAAAACTGCTCACTCGTAAAAGGTTAAAGTCTCTCGTTTAACAAAAGAAAATTCCCGATGATGTTCTCGAAAGATCACCACGTGTATCTGAAGTCCGAACTAATTGGTTTTGTTATAAAAGCAAAAGAAATTATGTACATCACTTTTTATTAATTGAATTTGAACTGATTCCACCTAAGACAGTGACACATCCCGTCTTCCTTTTCTGTTTGTTCATTACACACAACGAAGAAAGGTAAAAAAAAAAATGGTTTCAGAACAAAAAAGCCACCCAACCATATATACCTCCGGTTTAGCTGTTTTTAATGAACCGGGGAATATTTTTCTTGCAACCAATGCTTGCATTTTTTTCCTCTCTCTCTTTTGGGTTCGGAGATGAAGATTTGAGCTACCTTCGTCCCAAGGAAAAAGAATCATTTTAAACACAAAAAAAAAACGGTGCGAGTAGAGTGATTTAGGAGATTAGTGTCAAGCTACGTGTCTCTTTCTTCTTCTTCTGAGATCAACAACGACGACGCTTACGTTGTCGCTACTGTGTTTTGCCAACGCCAGCTTCGTCAGCAACACTGACGCCTCCGTACATGCTTTGTCCGTGATCTCTCCTCTCTTCCCGTTCTTTCTTGACCCCACCACCTTCTCCTCCTCTGCCTCTTTCCCTTCTTCTTCACTTCTCCTCCCGGGAGTTTGAGTTTCTCCTCGCCGTCTTCCTGATCCTCCACGACCACCCTTTCTATTTAAACACATGTGCACCATCGCACACGCCGCCTCGTTCGTCACTACGTCCCATAACCCGTCACTCGCTAGAATAAGAAACTCATCTTCCTCCGTCCGATCCGTTACCGTCACTTCCGGCTCCGAAGTCACGTACGGTTTCAAGTAGTTGTCTCCAATAGCTCGTGACATGGCTAAAACGCCTAGGACTCTTGCACCATCCCAGTATATCACTCGTCCTCCTGCTTCTTGGATTCGATCAAGCTCATCCGGACGATCCGGCTGTTCATTAATTTCAAACGTAGAAAAAAACCAAACTTAAAATCCACAAAATTATCAAATATGTCGATATAATTAAGAGAGATGATAATAGACTGACCTTGTGATCTGTAGAAAGAGGCACTGCTTTGCCATTCCGACAAAGAACTGCTCTGGAATCGCCGCAATTCGCGACAACAATCTTCTCTGGCGTAATGACGGAGACAACGGCGGTGGATCCAACGGCGTCACAGTCCGGAGTCTGTAGCTCACATCTACAGTTAGCGCTCATCACAGTTTCACCCCAACGAACAACCTCTTTATCCATGCGAGTGAAGCTACGTTCCATCATCTTTTTCCAATCTTCCTTCTTATCCGAAAGCGCTTCTTCTTGAACTATCTCGTGAAGCCTCTCTTTACATCGCGCCGCAACCTAAATAAAAACGTTGCCGTTCTTGATCAGACAAACTGGTTAAATAATTATAAAAAATTCGAAAAAAAAACTTTCGAAAAACGCCGTCGTACGTGAGAGCAGCCATGGCCGTCGTAAACACCAAAAAAGTGCCATCTCGTTCGAGAAAACTCGGTTTGTTTCCGTACAAAAGACGGATGAATCGACACCGCATCTTCCATATCTCTTCTCCTCCCACACACCGATGCGACGCCGTATCTCGGCCTCGGATCCGACTCTTTCACCGTCTTCTTAGAAGGAAGAATAATAACCGTACTACTATTATCGACCGACGATGAGTTTATGGAGACGTCACTGTCGTCTTCAAGCAAAACACTCTCTTCCGGTGATGATGATGCACAGTTCATAAAATCGTACTCTTCTTGTTTGTTACGCTTGTTATAAATCCCCTCAGGTTGCTCTTCCACCGCCGTCGGATTTAGGTCCGAGGGAGACATCCTGAAACGTTGGACACCAATCCTCCACTTCCGGCTAGACCAAGACGGCCTAGATTCACAAGTCGACGTTTCGTCCTCGTAACATATATCAGCCATAACTCGATATATCGATCGTCTCCGCTTCCGGCAACGAATCTGATTTTGATCGTCAATTAATTTCCGATATAAAAATAGAAAAAATCTCTTTCTCCGCAATTATTTTTTGAACAAAGAATTTTTTTTTTTTTTTAATGATAGAGCATGCAATTGAATAAAAAATTTATCGTCGTTACACGTTACAAAGGCATGCCATTTATATACCCACGCGCCTACCGCTTCACAAAAAAAAAAAAAAAATCCTTTTTTTTTTTCTTCTTTTTAAATTTAACTTTTTTTTTTAACTTTGATTTTTCTCCTTTGGAAAAAAATCTTTACAACGTGACGTGTTTGGTCTTGTGTCTGAAAGAAAAAACAAGATAAAATCATGACCGTTCATCTAGTCGCTATACAATCTAGAAATGGACCACGTAAGCATCACAATCAGGTGGGAGAGGTACGTGGCCCAATGAAAATGCAACAGAAGGGGAGAGAGCAAGTTCCTTTCGCGCCACGATTGTGGTCCATTCTTTCTGTCCAGAAGACCTTCCTTTTATTTTATTTTTTTGTTGCCTCTTCAAATTGTCTCCTTAAAGATAAAAGATCTGTCTAATCCAGTAATCACCAAATTAATTTCTTATTTTATTCTTAAGAATCCCATTACGTTAGTTAAAATCTTGATTTGTAGTTAACCTTAATTTGATCCATAATTAGGTCAACTTTTTCAAGACTAACGAATTAACTACGAAAACTTATAACAGCGATTTTGCTAGCTACCTTCTTAATTATATACTGTCAAGAAGTGTGTGTGAACTACAATTAGGTTACTTTAGACACGTATGTTAACTTTTCATATTAAAATTCTCTTTTCTTTGGTTTTTTTTTTTTTTTTTTTTTTTACAGATCATCTGTTATTTTGTTCAATACTAACTATATGGACCGAGACTAATCTCCTAAGACAACGGCTATATATTAATATATGCATTGTGTGAATTTGCAATGTATCAAAGGCTCGCTAAAAATTAGTGATCTTTATATGTTGCATCTTCAAAATACTCCCAATTAATTAAGATCTTGCATTACCAATTTACCACAAATATATAGATGCCTATTATAATAAGTTGACGGCAAAAAAAAAAAAAAAATTAAAGGCCGTTATTTATATGGTTTAAGTCAGTTTCAAACTATAGTAGTACTTGTTTGTGATCATATTACCTGTTTGTGTATAACACCATTCTGATGGAAATATTGAAGAAGTTTTTACATTTTATTCATGATTACCTAACATACATAGTCAATGAAAAGAGACTAACGAGTAGAGTTAGTCAGTGCATAAACATCCATGATTTAATCCGTATCTCTAATAAATTAGTATATATTGATTTGTCGGGGAAACTTAGATTTGAATTCGGATCTACTTAAAAGAGTTAAGATCCACAAAGATTCTCAGCACTCAAAAGTATATATAGTGTTCAGCATTTCCATTTTAATTATTCAGATTTAAGAGTACGGAGACCAAGATTTTAAACTACAGCGTATATAATTAAGAGAACAGTTATAGTATTGAATATTAACAAATCTGTCTCCAATAAGTGAGATTTTATATAATAAGCACGAGATATTCACGCAACTAAATCTCATCTGTTCACCTGTAAAGCTGTAGTTACATTCATGATTACCTAAACAAACATAGTCTATAATAGTATAAAATTAAGGCCTCATCAGTTAGTAAAGTAGTCACACTATGAACAGAAGTAGAGAAGAAAGTTAGCAAGAGAAAGCCGTACAGAGGGACACGCAATTGTCTTGGAATTAGGAGAGTTTTGTTAACCGTTAAAGCCATTATACAAATTTTTTATTATAAAATAAATAAATAAACAAAAAAGGCTTTTTTGGTGAAGAAGTGGCCCAACCATTTTATCTCGACGTTTTTTTATCTCCTTTTTGTTCAACTACGGCGACTAAGGGACCCACTAAACTTTTAATAGAGAATCTGAGGGCTTAGTTTTCCTCCACCGTACACGTGTTACTATCGCAGCTCTCATTACGTTGGATATTTTTTTTACTGACCACTAGACTTTGTCCCTCACAGTCTCACTCTCAAAAGTCACATGACAACAACATCTTTTAATGTGTCTCGACTGCAAAAAATGCTAAATTGATTAGCAGCAATCCTTGCATGTTTCCTTTTTTCTCGCCGGATAATCTTCTTGTATGTATCGTTTCGAGCATATATATATTAGTGTTGGGGCTCTAGTTGGGATAGACTTCAAATAGAGTTTTCGAGCCACATTAAGACCCTCTTCCATCCACGTATCACATTTCTATTCGCCGTTTTTCTAAAAGTGGAAAATTGGAAAAATCTCACTCCCAAACAAAAGTTATACTAGTACTAGATAAGAATGATATCATTATAGCAACAACAATCATGCAATTGTTTCTAAACTTTTTCAATCGCTAATTTGTGAAAAGATTTTGTTTGGCACTAATTCAAAAGCCGTTCCTTTCAGTAGTTTTTGGACAGTTTTTGACTACTTATTGCTTTAATTCAAGTGATTAATTACGGATAAAATATATGCATGCAGAAATCAACATAACTGATACCCGTTTCCATTTCAGAACCATTTGTTCAACAACAAATATATTGAGATCCATATACCTTTATCAAACAAAAACATCTACAGTGTATTTTCATGTTCATATGATATCTAGACAGTACTCTTCTGTTAGTCGTCTTCGTGGAGATCGATACTTCCATTAAATTACATCCGATCCACCCCATTAAAAGCAAACATTAATTGATGTACCACTTCCACCTACAATTTTTTTTCCGTCTATTGGTTTCATCACAACCCTTATAAAACACACGATGTAGTCTAAATCTTACTTTAATCATGAATCAACAGTTTTTACTCATCTAGCAATAAGGTAAAAGACGATGTTTTTTGGGAAAAAGTGAATACACATCATTGTGAATAAGATCATCAGAAACTATAGTAAAATAATTGTGATGAGTGTTACCGAAATCTCAAATTTGTTACAATGAAATTTGTAGAGGGTTAAACGGGGCCCTCGTTCGTGTACCCACCGATTCCATCCAAAATCACACTTTAATAGAATTGAGTCCCTATACTGATCATGAAGCTGCTAGAATCATTGGTATGTGACAAAATCATTCAGTTTCTGTTTTTGGAATATAGCGTATGAGTTATCATGACCCTACTAAGTTATTATTATAATACGATTTGATAAAGATGGTATTATTTTAGTAGAAATATCTAAAGCTTAGTGTGCATGGTGGCATGCACCTCGACTTAGGCCTACGATACATCCATGGTCTTGTACTTATGTGGTCATTTAATTTCTATTATTTTTGCACCACTTCTCGTTTTATTTCAGGTTCGCTGAACGTTTGAACCTAAATTAGAATTTGAAATAAAAGTAAAAAAGTTGAGAAAAAAAAAAGAAGAAGAAGCTAATTTACATTTTATTGCATCGTGACAACTATGTAGTTAGGGTAGGGGTGGTGGATACACGTTTTGAATAAAATATGGGGTACTGCTTAACTAATGTTGAATTATATAGTGATAATATAGGGTATTATAAAATAGTTCGAACCAAAACTTTGTGCTTGTATCATAATAACTAGCTAGTTTATGTTGCAAGATTGATCTGATTTATGAAACACCTTCCCTTTATTTGAAATTACAAATTATAGGCTTCTGTACACTATATAGTGATAGATCTGGAAAGATTCGCCTTAGATATTTTCTGAAGTTTGAAGTCTCCTATTATATATGTATGCATAATTTAGTACTCACAAGACCGGTGGTCTAACATTATAAGAGAGAGGCAAAAGAGAAAAATATTGTTGATTGTTTTACAACAACAATTATAAGATTTTTTTATGTTTGGGGATTTATTTCCTAAAAAAAAATAATACAATTTCTAAATAAATTGCCATCAAGATAATGTATTTACCATGAGATGAAATCATCAATTCAGTAATAGAAAAGGTTGAACATGCGGGTGAGAGGCGGCATCCACTGGTGGCATGAAAAGCTGATAGAAGCCGAAAATTTTGAAAACACGTCAGAAATATGAGATAACGCACATATGTTGTGTAAACAGAGTTGTAGAGAGAGATGATGGTCTGGATCAGGATAATAAAATCGTATTATTTTGGATGGGAGGACAAAATACCACTTTTGATATTACATATTTTAATTTTGATCATTCTTGTTTGTATCACTGTTGTCAGTAGGGGTGGCACACTGACACATACTTTAAGCAAACCCCTAATCCAGGTCATGTAAGTTTCCTGAATCATAGTATTATATTTTGATCAACCGAGCTAGAAATTAACCATAACGATAAGATTCTATGCAGGTCAATAGGTCATAGGTTTAGAATGCGTTTCAGATGAGCACATAGGTCTTTTTGTTCGAAAGAAGAAGAAAAGCCAATATATTCTGCTTCTCTATGCTTCAGCGGTGACTTAGCCAATATAACGTACGTGACAAGTCTCGACATTGAAACTTATTATATCAAGTTAGAGTTTTGTTTGTTTTTTGGGACATTGGATTTAACCTTGTGGCTGATACGAGAACCCATTGACAGAGAGACCTCCATCTACACAAATGGTCTGACCAGTTATGTAAGAAGCTGCAGGCATACATAGAAAAGCCACGACCGAGGCTACTTCTTCGGGCTCTCCCAAACGCCCTAATGGCTTTCTAGACACAAACGCCTTTACGAAATCATCATCATACACCTAAAGATTATCATCAAAATCAAGGGATCAGCAAAGCCAATAAGGAGAGATGGAGGAAACTGTAGCATAGTAGTATGTATCTCACAGCTCCAACTATAGGAGTCGCAATGCCTGCAGGAGCCACAGCATTAGCCCTTATGCCGTCACTAGCCCACTCGCATGCCAGATTCCTTGCTAGCTGATTCATCGCTCCTATGTCACACACTCACATAAACAGAGTTGCAGAGTAGATGGAGCCAACAGACCTCTTAGTTTAAGCACATAGGTCTTGTTCTCTTCAATAATTTTTAGTAGATAAATTACCTTTTGTTGCAGAGTAGATGGAGCTAAAAGTAAGCGATACAACTCCAGCAACAGAAGACATGAACACGATGTTTCCACACCCTGAAGTCTTAAGCAGAGGATGTGCAAGCTGGCTCAGATGATAAGCAGATTCCAAGTTGGTTGATACATGAAACGAGAAATCCTCTGCTGTACAATCCACCGTCGGCTTTGGCCGAATCGTTCCAACATTGTTTATCTAATAATCAAAACATTTACATTAGTCAAATCAAGATTTTGAATAATTAATAGAAAGAATGTAAAGATTAACGTACGAGAATGTCGAGCTTGCCACCAAAGATTGAAGACACAGTCTGCATTAAGTTCTCTCTCTCTGTTCTCGAAGATACGTCACAGACTGAGCCAGTGACTTCAAACCCCTTCTTTTTCCATTTGCTCAAACACTCATTAAGCTGAGATTCATCCCTGGCACAAGTATGTATCACTGCTCCGAATCCTGCAAGTTCCTCTACTATAGCATGCCTTCAAGAAACAGAGGTTAAATTAAAGTAGAATGATTTCAAGAAAATATGGAAAGATTGTGGAGCGTAGTCAAGATAGTATACGAACCCGATCCTTTGGTTCCACCGGTTACAAGTGCGGTCTTGCCCTTAAGGCTCCATCTCTGGCTTTGCTCTGCTCCAGCCATTGATCTCCTACGTCTACAGAAGCTTAGATTGAAAAGTAAAGAGAATTAAGTGGAGCAGACACAAACTCACAAAGTTGATGATTAATGGAGATAAGAAGTCAAAACTCAAGATGATGGGCCGGATCCATCAGAATCCAAATCGTCCATCTACATAGCAACCAATCTTTAAGGCCCGTGGCTTTACCATATAAAAAGGTAAAAATAATCCTAAATGGGCTCAAAATTATACTTCTGGTGGAGTATATAGATAGTTTAGCTAGCAGTCGAGAATTTTTAATTTGTAGTTTCATGAAGCGTCTCTATAATACGATAGAATAATTCAGACAAGCAACTTCACACATATGATTTCGCAAAAGATAACGTGCCAAGTCTCGACACTAAATGAAACTTATTAATAAAGTTCGAGTTTTTTTTTTTTTTTGGTTTTAGTTTTTGGACATTGGATTTAAACTTGTGGCTGGTACGAGAAGCCATTGACAGAGAGACCTCCATCTACACAAATGGTCTGACCAGTTATGTACGAAGCTGCAGGCATACATAGAAAAGCCACGACCGAGGCTACTTCTTCGGGCTCCCCGAAACGCCCCAATGGCTTTCTAGATACCACCATCTTCTTGACCTCATCATCAAACACCTAAAGATCATCATCAAAGTCAAGAGATCAGCCAAGGCAAGACAGAGAGATGATTCTTGGAGGAAATGTAGTATAGTTTGTATCTCACAGCTGCAGCTAGAGGAGTTGCAATGACTGCAGGAGCCACAGCATTAGCCCTAATGCCATCACTAGCCCACTCGCATGCCAGATTCCTTGCTAGCTGATTCATCGCCCCCAATGTCATACACACACACACATAAAATGTTTCAAGACCCAGTTTATGGCTTTGTTTTTACATGTGAAACTATTGTAAGATAAAAAGAAACCTTTATATAAAGTTTTAAAAACAAAAAATCAAACAGAGAGGTTTTTTTGTGTTCTTCAAGAATTTAGTATATGACCTTTTGTTGCAGAGTAGATGGAGCCAACAGAAAACGATACAACTCCAGCAATAGAAGACATCAACACAATGTTCCCACACCCTGAAGTCTTAAGCAGAGGATGTGCAAGCTGGCTCAGATGATAAGCAGATTCTAAGTTGGTCGAAATATGGAACGAGAAATCCTCTGCTGTACAATCCACCGTCGGCTTTGACCGAATCGCTCCCACATTGTTTATCTTATGATCAAAACATTACATTAAATCAAGATTTTGGGTAAGTGATGAAGAGTACATAAAGATTAACGTACGAGAATATCGAGCTTGCCACCAAACATTGAAGACACAGTCTGCATTAGGTCCTCTCTCTCTCTGTTCTCAGAGATGCGTCACAGACTGAACCAGTGACTTGGAATCCCTTCTTTTTCCATTTGCTTAAACACTCATTAAGCTGAGATTCATCTCTGGCACAAGTATGTCTTACTGCTCCAAACACTGCAAGTTCCTCTATTACAGCATGCCTGTTTGGTTCAAGAAAAGAGAGGTTAAATTATAGTAGAATATGCCTTTCAAGAAGATATGAAAAGATTTTGGAGCTTATATACGAACCCAATTCCTTTGGTTCCACCGGTTACAAGTGCGTTCTTGCCCTTAAGGCTCCATCTGTTGCTTTGCTCTGCTCCAGACATTGCTCTCCTACGGCGCCTGAAGAGCTCAGACTGAAGAAGAGAACAAGTGGAGCAAACATATAGTTGAATGATCATCAATCACTGGAGATAAGATAAACTCAAGAAGTTGGGCCGGGTCATTGTCTCAAGACTCAAGCGGATCCAAAATCGTCGTCTACGTAAGAACGAATCTTAGGCCCGTGTCTTCACAACATATAAAATAGTCAAAAGGAAAAACAAATTTAGAGAAACTAATTCTAAATACAAAGAAGTATCCTTAAAAATTATACTCCTGGTCTGAAACACGTACTTAGGTCTTTTTCAAAAAGAAAACACGTACTTTAGGCCTCTGATGATCCTAGTCATTTTGCATTTTAGTGAGTTTTTTTTATAAGATCTCAATAATACTCACATTTAGCCGATTGTTGATTATACACATTTGTTAACTACTTAAAGTGATGACTATCGACTTGTCTGAGATCAATTATTTTCTTCTGTTTTTTTTTAAACATATGAACCAAATAGGTATTAGATTCTTTCTTGCACGTATATTTCCCAAAAACCTTGTCTGGATCTATTTTATTGTATGCTAGTTTGGGATGTTTATCCATCTCAAAACAAAGTTAGGTCCTTGCCACTTATCATCACGATCAGCTAAACTAACTTGAACAGTTCAACATTATAGTTTTTTTAATGGAATTGATGCCTTTTGTGCGAATATGTTAGGAATTTTACTTAGAATTAATCTACAAGCCTTATACAGAAATATGAGAGAACTCAGAGAAGGCGTGAATTTTATGATAGGATAAAACCGTATTATTTTGGATGGGAGGACAAAATAACACTTTTGATTTTACTTATATAAATTGTGATCATTCTCGTCTGCATCACTGTTGACCATAGGTTTAGATGCGTTTAAGTTCGAGTTTTATTTGTTTTTGGGACATTGGATTTAACCTTGTGGCTGATACGAGAAGCCATTGACAGAGAGACCTCCATCCACACAAATGGTCTGACCAGTTATATATGAAGCTGCTGGCATACATAGAAAAGCTACGAGCGAGGCTACTTCTTCGGGCTCTCCGAAACGCCCTAATGGCTTTCTAGATATTATCACCTTCTTGAACTCATCATCATACACCTAACGATTATCATCAAAGTTTTTGATATATTAGCAAAGGCAAGAAAGAGAGATGATTCTTGGAGGAAATGTGTAGCATAGTTAGTATCTCACAGCTCCAGCTAGAGGAGTTGCAATGACTCCAGGAGCCACAGCATTAGCCCTAATGCCATCACTAGCCCACTCGCATGCCAGATTCCTCGCTAGCTGATTCATCGCCCCTAATGCCACACACACACATACACATCAAGGCCTTAGATTGTTTCAAGTGCCTTTGCATTTACATGTGAAAACTAATTGTAAGAAAAAAAAGAAAAAGAAACCTCTATTAAAAGTCTCAAACAGAGAGGTGTTTTTGTTTTCTTCTATATTACCTTTTGTTGCAGAGTAGATGGAGCTAACAGTAAACGATAAAACTCCAGCAACAGAAGACATGAACACAATGTTCCCACTTCCTGAAGTCTTAAGCAGAGGATGCGCAAGCTGGCCCAGATGGTAAGCAGATTCTAAGTTGGTCGAAATATGAAACGAGAAATCCTCTGCTGTAAAATCTACCGTCGGCTTTGCCCGAATCGAGCCCACGTTGTTTATCTAATAATCAAAAACATTACATTAAATCAAGATTTTGAGTCATTTGATAAAGAGTATATAAAGATTAACTTACGAGTATGTCGAGCTTGCCACCAAACATTGAAGACACAGTCTGCATTAGGTCCTCTCTCTCTATTCTCAAAGTTAGGTCACAGACTGAACCAGTGACTTGAAAACCTTTCTTTTTCCATTTGCTCAAACACTCATTAAGCTGAGATTCATCTCTAGCACAAGTGTGTATCACTGCCCCGAATCCTGCAAGTTCCTCTACTACACCATGCCTATTTGGTTCAAGAAACAGAGAATAAAAATAAAGTAGAATTGATCTCAAGAAAATATGGAAAGATTTTGGAGCTTATAATACGAACCCGATCCCTTTGGTTCCACCAGTTACAAGTGCGGTCTTGCCCTTAAGGCTCCATCTGTGGCTTTGCTCTGCTCCAGACATTGCTCTCCTACGGGCGCCTGAAGGAGCTTAGATTGAAAAGTGAAGAGAATTATGTGGAGCAGACACAAAGTTAATAGATAGTTCATCAATCAAATCATTGGAGGATAAACTCAAGATGATGGGCCGGGTCCATCAAGATTATATCTAAGACTCAGTCAGAGAGGATCCAAATCATCGTCCAATGATAAACGTTTACGTAACAACGACATCTTTTACGGCCGTATAAGTCAAAAAGGAAAACGAACGTAATTATTTTTGTCCAGCCAAAATTTGTATATTCGAAAACTTTTAGCCTAAGGGGGAAAAACAACACGAAAGCTTTGTTATGAACACAGATAATATCTCAACTTCTCCATTTCATTTTTCATTTGACCAAATTAAGAGTTCTTTTATCTTTAAGAGTTATATTTACGTTTTTTTATTAGTACGGTTATGTTAACTATAGCTAGACGGCATGGTTTCCCTTTTTTTGCTTAGCCAATAGTAGTATATATCTATCAGCTTGTGTGATTTGGGTTGGGTTGTTGGGTGCACGTACTTAATTATATTAGACCTCTGATTATCCTAGTCATTTGCATTTTAATGAGTTTTAAGTTCTCAATAATACTCACATTTAGCCGGTTGTTGATTATACAGATATGTTAATTACTTAAAGTGATGACTTGTCTGAGATCAATTATTTTCTTTTGTTTTTATAATGTATGACTATGAACCAAATAGGTATAGATTCTTACTTGCACGTATATTTCCCCAAAAACCTTGTCTGAATCTACTTTATTGTATGCTAGTTTGGGATGTTTCTATTCATCTCCACAAGTTAGGTCCTACGACTTATCATCACGATCAGCTATAACTAAGACTTGAACATTTCAACATCATAGTTTTTTTTTTGGAATTGTATGTCTTATGTGCTAATCCTCTTAATAGATCTTTTACTTAGAATTAATTTACAAGCCTTTATACATAGCTTTTTAAACAATATACGGATTCTCCATAATTAATTAAGAAATTAATTTAGATGATTTCCTTTTGTGCCGACAAACAAATTTTGAGCTGATAAAAAGTCAAGTTTCGAACTTGCAGCTGATTGGTTTTTTGCGAATAGTATAACAATGTTTAGTGCTAAGTTTTAATAAGAGCTTAATGGTCGATCCAGACTTTTTTTTTTTTATTTATTCCATGAAGCCTCTATATATATACGATAGAACTATTCAGACAAGCAACTTCACACATAACAAAACGTACTTTCATCTCTTTCTTATTATTGTCCATCAATGGCAATTGCTTACAAATCAATAGCTCTTTCCATAATCACCCAATTATGCCTCGTTTCTTGTGTGCTAAGTCAACAAAACGAAACTAAATTTCTTTACCATGGATTTTTTGAAGCTAATCTTCTCAAGTATGGATCCTCCAAGATCCTCCCAAGTGGCATCTTGGAGCTAACAAACACCTCAAGGAGACAAATGGGTCAAGCCTTCTATGGCTTCCCCATACCTTTCAACAAGACGAAATCATTAAACTCGCTTTCTTTCTCCACAAGTTTCGTTTTCTCAATCGACGCACCAGGTCATGGCCTAACCTTTCTGATCTCACAGTCGATGGATTTCACCCAAGCCATGCCGAGCCAGTTTCTCGGTCTCTTCAACACTTCAAACAACGGGAACTCCACAAACCGAATTCTCGCGGTGGAATTCGACACGGTGAAGTCAAACGAGTTTCTTGACGTAGACGATAACCACGTAGGCATCGACGTGAACGGTTTGGTCTCCGTTGAATCTGCACCAGCTTCATTCTTTTCCAACAAGCAAAGCAAGAATATAAGCTTGAAGCTTTCGAGTAAAGACCCAATTCGGGCTTGGATCGAATACAATGGAGGGGAAATGCTTCTCAATGTCACATTGGCTCCTCTTGACGTTTCTAAACCTAAATTTCCTCTTTTATCGAGAAAGATGAACCTTTCAGAGATTTTCTTGGAGAAAATGTACGTTGGGTTCTCGGCATCCACAGGAAACATCACGGGTAATCATTATGTAACTGGATGGAGCTTTAGCAGAGAAGGGAAAGCACAAGACTTTGATCTCACTCTACTTCCTTCGCTTTCAACCCCGTCGCCATCTGATTTTGATGACTTTGATCCCATCTTAGATCCTTCTACCGATTCAGCAACCTTAAATCCTTACCGCACCAAGTTGATCTGCGCACTTGCAATCATCATCTTTATGATTTGATTGCAAACCAAGAGGCCTAACGCATCGGTCTTATTATAAATTAATGTATTACTTTCTTGATTTTATTAGAGATGAATAAATTGGATACCCTTAAGCAATTACTTACATTAACTGGTCTGTTATTATTACACAAGCTAGTGTTTGTTGTTACATTAATCTCAACTCTTTGCTTAATAAGTTTAAGATCATTTAGCTTTTAAAAGAACTGGATCATCAGGTGAAGTCAACGAGGTGTCAGTAGATTAAAAAAAAAAAAGCCTATATAACTAAATGTTGTTTTATCTTTGATTTTTATATAATCCTTTTTAATTTTGTTTGTATACATGTTTTTTTGACGAATCCAAAAAGGAATAATTGCTTCCCGGATTTGATTTTATATAATCCTCTATATCTTCGTGTGTATCAAACGGAATTTGAGGAAGTTAGGCTATTCTGGACCTATGAGCATCACTGCCGTTGGCGTACTATCAAAGATCCCTCGTGACATCCATCCTAGAAGCGGTGTTTTCCACTGGAATCTCTATTTGTCACGACGGCCCCTACGGTTAGTATCTTCTTGATGATGATTAGAAGAGAGAGTCTTTTAGTTTTGGAACCTGAGACTACTGAATGAAACAGCTCACAAAACCATGCATGGTTGAAGCTGCCCTTCTCACTACTTATATATTAAGAATCCACCTCCAGCTTCTATGATGGTGGTTAGAACCCGTCCAGTACCAAAGGTCGATTTTTTTTTCTTTTCTCAGCCTTCTAGTTGATAACGAATACCACACACACTATCTTTCCGTTCCCATTTGATTCTCCCGCCTCCACTGATGCCAACTGCTGCCTCTGGGAAAACTTTCTTCTAGTTGATTCTCCCGCCTCCCCGCCGTTCCATAAACGATCACTACAACAACAACAACAAAAACTTAAAAGGGAAGGCCGCCGAATCGTACAAACTATAGGCCCATTAAGCGAAGCCCATTCTCATCCCTTCTTCTCATCAACACAACTTTCAACCTAACTCGATGGATGGAGTGAGACTCACGACGCGGACATGACTGAGCGAGAGAGAAAAAGAGTAGAAAGAAAGAAGTAATCTGAATTCACTTTGGTCCGATTCGTTTCTAAAAAAAATTCTGAATCTTTCCAAGAACAACGATGGCTATGGCCACTTTGGATCAGCTCCACTATAACCTGTTGAGGAAACCCGAGCAGGTAGGTTACTCTTTTTACATTTACATTTTCAATTAAAACCCTAGAACAGTGAGTGCCACAAAAAAAAAAAGTTCAATCTCTCATATTGTTTGCAATCAAGTTTTTTATCAAATCTTTAAATTGATACACGTTTTCAATTCAGTAAAGATTGTTTCTTTGTGTAAGATTAAGGTTGTTTCCTCTGAATTTTTAGTGAATTGATTTTGTTTGAGAATTTTTGAATTGAATTGTTCAAAAATTTTGGGCAAAAAAAATGTTATTTTAACTCTCTGTTGTTTCAGGAGAAGATCACTCCCGAAGAGCTAAGTGTTATTAACTCGTGCTATCTCAAAGCTTTGTGGACTGCTGGGTTTGCCTCTGGTGTTGTAGGAGGTTTAACTTGGCTAGGTTCCTCCTCCTTTTACTCTCTTTTTAAGTCTCTTTTTATCTTATGTTACATAATAACTCAGCTTTTGAATTCGTCTTCTGGTGTGTGATGTTGTTTCTATGTAGTGACAAAAAAGTTGATAGCGGGAAGAGTATTTGAGAGGCGTTGTCTTGCAGGAGGTAAAACTATTTGCTGCTAATCTTTGGAACTAGTAAAATGGTTTCTCCTCCTTCTCACATTGGACAACTCCACGCAGGAGTGGCTTGTGGAAGTTTTCCTACTACTTGGGACAGGGCAAGTTCGAAAGTTGCAGTTACTTACCTTGATCGTATCCTTAGCCAAGAATATGGAACACGGATGCAGAAAGAGCTCGCGAATGTGTAAGCATCCGTTGAGAGCTTGCGCTTTTCGAGACTTTTTTTTTTTTGTGTGTTAAAATTGACTTTTGTGACCTTTACAGTGTTTGGATTAATTATATTATGCAATGTATCTTTCGTAGTTAGTCTGATTCTACTAAGTTCTAACTCTTGATTTGGTGGACATATTTTTCCAAACTACAGCTTAGTCAGGTACAATGAAGGTGAAGCTTGGAGGTGGCAACTTATGTCCAAGCATTTCTACACCGAAGCTGTTTACGGTGATGAAGGAGGCAAACCTCAAATGCGTTGGCGTAGTAGAACCACTTTCACAGAAATTGTTGCCTCTTCTTATAATGATACCAAATCTCAGAAAAACCACAGTGGTTTACCAAATCGAGGAGGCATCTCTAATGGATTTGATGCATCAAAGACTAAACCAATGCTCCAAAATAGTCGGGTGAGTACTATCTAAACTAAACTTAGTTATTATTAATCCATCATAAAGCCTCTGCAAATGCTTTAGGCATCAGTTTAGACAAAGGACTGGTACTGGTTTTCCAATAATTATATAACTGAAATCTTGTTTTCAGGATGGCGAGATGGTAGAAGAAGATGCTCTTGACATTGTATTTGGTGGTCCAGAGCCAACTGAGAGCAGCATTCCTGCTGCGCCAGTTATTAGTTCAAAGGGTTCAGGAGGCAAAACGCAAACTCGCAAACAGAAAAGAGCTCAACGAAGACAAGAGACTTAAAAACCGTGAAACTTCCACCACCACATATAATACTCCTCACTACGAACTTGCAGAGTAGAGAAGACAAGAAACAGTTATATGTCTCTTCTGCTTGATGTTTTATCACAATGGCGTATTTGTTCTATTTAGATCACTTTAGCTAATCGATGGATCCAAGTTTTTAATTCCAATAAGGATGATGATTCTGTAAAAGAATACATTTTGAAGTAATAAAATGTTTTCATTGTACCGAACTAATACAAATTGTAGGCCCATTAAGCGAAGCCCATTCTTAACCCTAGGTATATATTTTCTTTGGATCAGAGGGGTTTCGAAACCCCCCTGGCCATAGTCGAGGGACGACGGTATCGATCTCCCAAGCAACTTTGCTTCTTATTATCTCTGAGTAATGAATGGTCTTTTGGGACATAAAGAGGTTTCCGGTTCCTGAGATGGCTATGCCTATGATGCTCGTCGGGTGATATACAATAGATAGAGTTGTTACTATTTCAGATATATTTTGTAAAAAAAAAGAAAGAAATTATGAAAATAGAGAAAAAGGAAATAAAATATGAATCGCGGGGATGATGACACGTGTAATTGTTGAGACACGATCTGATCCAAACCTATTTATATTATTTCTTCGCTGCTTTTTCTGTCTTGACCGCTACTTATCGATCTCTCTCTTCTGTCTTCTGTCTTCTTCTTCTTCTTTTGTCTACGTTTCGTCGCCGATCTCGACCGGATTCCATCTTACCACCTCCTGCCAAACCCTAGGTGAGCTTAAAGAGCTTAGATTGTTATGTTTTTTTTTTTTTGGGGGGGGGGGTAATTTTTGTGGCAAATTCACCCTAAAATGCTGCTTCTGATGATATTAGATTCCCGGAGAGAACGAAATTTGGGTTTTCGCCGGAATTAAAATTAAGGGGCCGCCGAGAAGAGGATGGGTACAACTACGACAACGAGCGCTGTGTATATCCAAGTTATAGAGGATGTCGTCAACAAAGTCCGGGAGGAGTTCATTAACAACGGAGGCCCTGGGGAGAGTGTTCTCAGTGAGCTTCAAGGAGTAAGTTTTCAATCAGACTTGTCTTCCTTTGCTGCATAATGATTCAAATTTAATATCTTTAGTCAATTCGCCGATGTGGGTGGCTTGGATTTGATCCAATGCAACTAGGGTTTTTCTATTTTTACTTGGCTTTTTGAATCCCATTATTTATTTCTGGAGCTTAATTGGGACCTGTGTGTAGATTTGGGAGACGAAGATGATGCAAGCTGGAGTCTTGAACGGACCAATAGAGAGGTCATCGGCTCAGAAGCCAACTCCTGGAGGTCCACTGACTCATGATCTCAATGTTCCTTATGAAGGTACTGAGGAGTATGAGACTCCCACTGCTGAAATGCTCTTCCCTCCGGTAATTTAAATTAAACTCACTCTCTACTAATCTTGAATTTTGTGATTAAGCATTAGCTTTATCAATTGGTTTCTTTTCCACTTGACATGTTGTTGCTGTAAGTCCTTATTGTCTTTGGCATCGTTTTGTTTTTCTGTGTTTGAGCAGACGCCATTGCAGACTCCTCTTCCAACGCCCCTTCCTGGTACTGCTGATAACTCCTCCATGTATAACATCCCTACCGGCGGCTCAAGTGATTATCCAACCCCTGGAACTGACAATGGAAGCAACGCTGATATTAAAGGAAGACCCAGTCCTTATATGGTGAGCTCTGCTTCTTATTAAGGCTCCTGCTGTGTGGTGCCACAAATGCTTATCTAAGTGTTTTCATAGAATTTACAGAGGCAATAATAAATGATTGACTTCATATTTTTTGGGTTTTTCTGGTTGACATAAACTGAGAATATGTTCTCTATTGCAGCCGCCTCCTTCCCCGTGGACAAATCCCAGTCCCAGACTTGATGTCAATGTTGGTAAGTACTACTTCTACCAGTACGTTAGGTATCAATTTGTTGTTTGGGATATAAACGTCTGACCTGTTGCTAGCTTATGTGGATGGTCGTGATGAGCCTGAAAGAGGAAACTCTAATCAGCAGTTTACGCAGGTACTTCTACTTAACATCTAAATCAAGAATTGTGAGTTTGGATTTTTTTTGTTTGGGTTCTTATCTTCGTTGTAGCAATTACGTGATTGATTTGATTAGTGCCCATTTCAATTACTTCCTCAGTGGACATATTTTTCAAGTCGACTAATATATATCTATATAGCTAACATTATAACCTAATATCCATAATTGGAATACGTCCAGGACTTATTTGTGCCATCCTCCGGTAAACGAAAACGTGATGATTCTTCTGCACCTTATCAAAATGGTGGATCTATACCTCAACAGGATGGTGCAAGCGATGCTATCCCTAAGGTGTGTGTGAGAAAAACGAAATTATGAGAGTATTTGTAGCACCTGCTTATATTTTTATTTCAAGAATGATGTATTTATGTCTCGGTGGCACACCTGATTGGAGCACAATGTTGCAGGCAAACTTTGAGTGTGATGCATTCCACATAACCTATGTTGGTAAAGGAAAGGCCCCACGAGACTTCTTCTGCTCATCATCGAAGATTCCTCAAGCTGATGGGCCAATGCCTGACCCTTATGATGAAATGCTGTCCACACCAAATGTAAGAATGCTGCTTTTCATTGAGTAGTTCAAATTTCAATAGGTATATACTTCTTCTACATGTCTACAGATCAGTAACAGGACACTTTAATGCCTTAGTACAATTTAATCCATCTTCACTACCTATCATAGATATTGCATTTGGATTTGCCAACAATCATGCAACATTTGTTTAGAGATATTATCTAACTAACTAGAGATACCGTCACGCGATTACTTCTGTTAGTAATTCCATGAATTTCATTTACTGGGTTGCAGATATACAGTTATCAAGGACCCAGTGAAGAGTTTAACGAGGCCAGAACTCCTGCTCCAAACGGTAAGAGAAGCCAGACAAAGATTTTGAGAGTGTTATAAGCAAAGTAAATGAATATCATCTGTTAACTTCCCTCTTTGTTAGAGATCCAAACGAGCACTCCTGTTGTTGTACAAAACGATATCATTGAAGATGATGAAGAGCTGTTGAACGAAGATGATGATGACGACGAGTTGGACGACCTAGAAAGTGGTGAGGATATGAACACGCAACATCTGGTCTTAGCTCAATTTGACAAGGTAATAACCCTCCTTTTTACATAGGTTTCTGGATGTATTCTCTGATGTAACTCTAATCACAATGTATGTATTCTCGGATGTAACTCTAATCACAGTAAGACTTGTTTGGTCTTTGTAACTAGGTGACTCGCACAAAAAGCAGGTGGAAGTGCAATCTGAAAGACGGGATCATGCATATAAACGATAAGGACATTCTCTTCAACAAAGTAATCTGTGCCTCCCAGTTAAGGTTGGAGCTATTATGGTAAAAATAATACTAACACACACCATGTCTAACTTTTTTCAGGCAACAGGCGAGTTCGACTTCTGATCTTGACACGACACTAGCAATGCTTCTAGAAAAGTCAGTCCTTGAAATGTCTAGTGTCTTTCTTTTTACCTTATGATTTAAGACCGACGGAGAAAGACATGATTATTTATGGGAAAGTGTACTCTGGTTGGCTTGCTGTACAAAAAGAACAGATTTTTCCTGTCGAAGGCATATCAACTTTATTTCATGAATCTTCTTTATTGTCTTTCAGGCAATGGGCAAATTAACTTCCCAAAAGCTGGATCTTTCTTAGTTTCTTACAATTGTATCTAGCTAGTAGCTATATATGTCTTGAGAAATGGGTTAATAAGAAAACTATTGAAAAACATTTGGATTCTGAAACATCAAGGGACCATTCTAAATGCTAAAACCCTCACTGCGAATGATGTACAAGCACGCACTTGGTCTGAAAAATATTCAAGAGACCAATCTGGTCACTATAGTCGGCCTTAGCTGAATATTGCAACCCTTCCTTGTCCATTGACGGCTGAGGTCCGTTCTTCTGAGTAATACTCACCGGGAACGAAAAATCGTGCTCTACTCCAGATGGAGAAGCGTGCTGATATGGATTTACGTGGCCTTCTGGTGAGAGAGAAGATTGCGAATTTGGAGAAACAAAGAGAGGTGAAAGCAGAGGAATAGCTGCGCCTGCAACAGCATCACAAGACTGCTGCAGAAAGGGGTTCTCGGGAACACGGTCAAGATGCAGAGCCGCGGGTGCTTGCCTTTGCAGCCTAGTGGGTGATCTCGGGAACACGCTCTTCCAAAACATGTTCACAGTGTTCTCCATCACGAATTCAGCCAATGAGTATTAAAAAAAAAAAGCAAAAACGCAAGAAAGAGAGAGAGAGAGAGGGGAAGGTAGAAAGAGTGATGTAATGAGGAGAATAAAAGGGAGAGAGGTTTGGTGTGTGTTGTGGATGAGGGCGCAAAAGAAGGCTTCGGTTATGATGGAACATGAGAAGGAAAATAGAAAATAACAGTTACGTTTGAAACGGTCATTACCTAAAAACTAAACAAAACAAAACAAAACAATAAAGCTGCTCTCTTCTTTTTGGTTCTACTCTCTCCACTCTGTTGGCTTCGGTTACTTGTTTTGCCTTTGGTGTTCTTACAGTATGGTCAAAGGCCTAAAAAAGGTCAACGTCTTTATTGTTTGGTTTGGGTCGTTTTTTATAACTACAACATTACAACCATTACCTTCATCTGTTGAGAACGTTTAAATCCTCCAATAATACATGGCCAATCCGGTTTAAGATTTTGTTTCGATTCACATATTTTGACTTTCGCTTCTGTCACTAACATTGTATCATAATTACGAAATTTACCATCATAGTTTGTGCTGTGGTATGAAAACGACAAAAACTAACTTAAAAATACTCCGACCTTTGTTTAGGCCTTTCACCAAACTGAACGATATCCAAAGGACCAAACAGAGTTGAGAATGTACTTGGTCTGAAATATATTCAAGAGATCCATCCGATTGCTAAGGTTGACCTTGGTCGAATGTGAATCCAAATGCTGTATTAAGAAAGAGGTACATATAACTGTAAGTAAGATCCAGCTTTTGAAAAGTATTTCCATCGTGTGAAAGAGGATAGAAACTCATGAAATAAGCCTTCTTTGGCCGGAAAAAATCTGTTCTTTTTGTACACACAACAAGCCAACCAGAGTACACTTTCCCATAAATAATCATGTCGCTCTCTCGGAGGTCGGTCTAAATCTTAAGGTAAAAAGAAAGACATTGAACAATGGAACTGTGACTTTCTTTTCTAGAAGCATTGCTATGGTGAAGATCAGAAGTCGAACTCGCCTGTTGCCTGAAAAAGTAGATAGAATAGTTAGGTATTATCGCTACCAGAATAGCACCAAGCTTATTTGGGAGGCACATATTACTTTGTTGAAGAGAATATCCTTATCATTTATATGCATGATCCCGTCTTTCAGACTGCACTTCCACCTGCTCTTTGTGCGAGTCACCTAGTTACAACACCAAACAAGTCTTACGGTGATAAGATTTATGTGCATAGAAACACACCCGTCGATCTGTGTAAACAAGAGTCATTACCTTGTCAAACTGAGCTACAACCAGATGTTGTGTGTTCATATCCTCACCACTTTCTAGGTCGTCCAATTCGTCATCATCATCATCTTCATTCAACAGCTCTTCATCATCATCAATAACGTCGTTTTGTACAGCAACAGGAGTGCTCGTTTGGATCTCTAACAAAGAGGGAATTTAGCAGATGATATTCATTTACTTGCATTAAAAACATCTTTCTTTGGCTTCTCTTACCGTTTGGAGCAGGAGTCCTGGCCTCGTTAAACTCTTCATTGGGTCCTTGATAACTGTATATCTGCAACCCAGTAAATAAAAATTCATGGATTTACTAGCAAAAGTAATTGTTGTATGTTTGAGGAAAAATCCAAATGGAACATGAAGTTTAAATGAGAAATTCTCATTCCCTTCGTTATCATGTAATAAGAAGTCAAATGAGTTTATATATAGTTCAATATCTACGGAAGGTGGTGAGAAGGGATCCAATTAGTAAGAGATTCTGGTTACTGGTTTTAAACTCGTTGAAGAAGTATATGTTCACAGGAATTCTGACTACTAAATGAAAAGCTGAAGCATTCTTACATTTGGTGTGGACAACATTTCATCATACGGGTCAGGCATCGGCCCATCAACTTGAGGAATCTTCGATGATGAGCAGATAAAATCTCGTGGGACCTTTCTATTGCCAACATATGTTATCCGGAGTGCAGCACATTCAAAATTTGCCTGAAAAAATTGCTCCTATCAGATGTATCACTGAAATTTTTCTAACTACATCATTGTTGAAAGTAAAATTCTCTTCTTAAACTGAGAACTTATAGATGCGCGTATCTTTATGCAACTTAACCAGTTTTGAATTCATGTATCTTCTTTTGGATGGCACTAATAAACTTGTGAAGTGGAAAAATGAAGAGGAGTCTAAGGGAGCTAAGGACATTTTGTTTTACTCATGAGAGCTATTCCAAATGCAAATGCAAATGTGTAGTTCTACACACACACCTTAGGGATAGCATCGCTTGCACCATCCTGTTGAGGTATAGATCCACCATTTTGATAAGGTGCAGAAGAATCATCACGTTTTCGTTTACCGGAGGATGGCACAAATAAGTCCTGGACGTATTCCAATTATGGATATTAGGTTATAATGTTAGCTATATAGATATATATTAGTCGACTTGAAAAATATGTCCACTGAGGAAGTAATTGAAATGGGCACTAATCAAATCAATCACGTAATTGCTACAACGAAGATAAGAACCCAAACAAAAAAAATCCAAACTCACAATTCTTGATTTAGATGTTAAGTAGAAGTACCTGCGTAAACTGCTGATTAGAGTTTCCTCTTTCAGGCTCATCACGACCATCCACATAAGCTAGCAACAGGTCAGACGTTTATATCCCAAACAACAAATTGATACCTAACGTACTGGTAGAAGTAGTACTTACCAACATTGACATCAAGTCTGGGACTGGGATTTGTCCACGGGGAAGGAGGCGGCTGCAATAGAGAACATATTCTCAGTTTATGTCAACCAGAAAAACCCAAAAAATATGAAGTCAATCATTTATTATTGCCTCTGTAAATTCTATGAAAACACTTAGATAAGCATTTGTGGCACCACACAGCAGGAGCCTTAATAAGAAGCAGAGCTCACCATATAAGGACTGGGTCTTCCTTTAATATCAGCGTTGCTTCCATTGTCAGTTCCAGGGGTTGGATAATCACTTGAGCCGCCGGTAGGGATGTTATACATGGAGGAGTTATCAGCAGTACCAGGAAGGGGCGTTGGAAGAGGAGTCTGCAATGGCGTCTGCTCAAACACAGAAAAACAAAACGATGCCAAAGACAATAAGGACTTACAGCAACAACATGTCAAGTGGAAAAGAAACCAATTGATAAAGCTAATGCTTAATCACAAAATTCAAGATTAGTAGAGAGTGAGTTTAATTTAAATTACCGGAGGGAAGAGCATTTCAGCAGTGGGAGTCTCATACTCCTCAGTACCTTCATAAGGAACATTGAGATCATGAGTCAGTGGACCTCCAGGAGTTGGCTTCTGAGCCGATGACCTCTCTATTGGTCCGTTCAAGACTCCAGCTTGCATCATCTTCGTCTCCCAAATCTACACACAGGTCCCAATTAAGCTCCAGAAATAAATAATGGGATTCAAAAAGCCAAGTAAAAATAGAAAAACCCTAGTTGCATTGGATCAAATCCAAGCCACCCACATCGGCGAATTGACTAAAGATATTAAATTTGAATCATTATGCAGCAAAGGAAGACAAGTCTGATTGAAAACTTACTCCTTGAAGCTCACTGAGAACACTCTCCCCAGGGCCTCCGTTGTTAATGAACTCCTCCCGGACTTTGTTGACGACATCCTCTATAACTTGGATATACACAGCGCTCGTTGTCGTAGTTGTACCCATCCTCTTCTCGGCGGCCCCTTCAATCTCCTTAAATTTTAATTCCGGCGAAAACCCCAAATTCGTTCTCCGGGACTCTGATTTTATAAAGGCAACATTTTAGGGTGAATTGCCCAAGAAAATTGCAATACAATATAAAAATAAAAAGGAATCCGAGCTCGTTACGGCTCACCTAGGGTTCGGCGGAGGAGGTAAGACGGAGGAGTCTGGGACTGGTAGAGATCGGCGACGAAGCGTAAGAGAGAGAAGACAGAGAGATCAGAGATCGAGAGAGGAGCGGTCAAGACAGAACAGCAGCGAAAGAATATAAATAGGTTTGGATCAGATCACATCGCTACATAGACACGTGTCATCATCTCCACGATCCAGAATTTTTTCTCATCACCTACACGATAATTGTTTTTTAATAATTAAATTAAAACCATAAATCATCCAGTTACAGAATTAACCAAAAACTTTAAATGTTTTCTAACCACTATTAGAATATCCAGCTCAATATGGATATTAGTACTATATTCTACTATCAGTTAAAATTATTTTTTCCAAATTACCGTAGTCTTCTTAAAACTTAAAATTTATATTTAATAAATATAAAATTTATATTTAATAAATATAAAAAACCGAAGTATCATCATCTTCTAGCTTGAGAGTAAAAATGAGAGAGAGGTGTAAACGTTATTTGAGATTTGTGTTTTGAAATTTTCCTTACTCTTCTTTTGAGATATTGGGTTATTAAGTACCTTTTGAGACAATCGTTGCCATTTTTTTAATGATCTTGAACTGTGAGTAGAAATGTCTAACAAATTTTTTTTAGAGAATGTCTTAATTAAAAGCTTACGAAATAAAAGTATTTTTTAATATCTAAATAGAACAAGAGTGTAATATAAATAGTGACAAAATATTACATATATATCATATTATATTTTAAAAGTAAAACAAACAAAAACTTGTAAAACATTTAATATTGTGTATCCGCTAAAGACTAAGTGAAATTTTATCACTTGTTTCAACGTCTAAAAAAAAGTCATGGCTCAAGCCTCCTGCTACTAGCCTACTAGCTAGTTTCCCCTCGATCAAAACGAACAGTCGCCACAAAATAATTCTGATTCAGACTTAGCCACTTGGTTCAGCACTTTCAACCGTCAGATTTTCACTCTGAAAAAATCCAACGTCTCTCTCAACACCACGTCATTCTTTTTTTTGAATAAAAAAAATTCTGTGTAAAATATGTTTCTGACACTGTTCGCTTTTTTCTCTTGTACTTTTGTGTTTGGTTTCTCACCTGAGAAGTCTGAGTTTCTTTCCTTCTTTCTTTCATTTTTTTTTTCTTTTTTTCTTTGCCTTTTGTATAATTGTTTTTTCCTGTTAAGAGTTTCTCCGTACGGTTAATTTTTATTTTCTTTTGCAATAATTGAAAAGGGCTGTTGAAATAAATCTGTAACGTGATCACTTATTTTCTGATTACAATCCAAAATTCTTATGATCATGACATTATCGTCAGAGTCAAAAAGAGACAAAGATCGAGTGGTTCATAACTTTCCATTGGATTCTTCAATATCTCGATTTTTTTTTCTTTTTTTTCCCCCGCTCTCTAATACAAGAAGATTAATTTCATTTTTCATGTCAGTAACACGGAACAGTGTCCAAGTACGTACATTCTAATGCATAGTATAGTAATTCTATCTTATACTTATACTTCTACTTTTCTTTGATATTTATATTATTTTAATATTTCTGGCTTTATTTATAAAAAAATTAGGTTAGGTAGAAGAGGGAATCTTCCTTCTATATCAAAGAGACAAGAAAAAAAAGTAAGAAAAATTAATACTGCCATAAGATAAATAATGAATAAATGAAAATAGGTAGTACACTAAATATATACAACATCATATATCTCTCTCAAATTAAAAAGATTTCTGTAACCTTTTTAAGAAATTATTCTGTTTTTATGGGATATTTCTATTCTAAATGGGTTTTAGCTGTACAGAATCCAGTTAGCCTATATATATATATATATATTATAATAAGAAATTGAAAAAGAAGTTACAATTCCAATAAAATATTTGCCTTTTAACAAAAAAAAAAGTTACAATTCCAATATTTGTGGTGTAGGCGCTAGGCAGGTGATATAATCAAAATAGCATCATGCAACTTATTGACCACATTATCATCATCATCTTCATAATTGTAAGTAAATCCATGACATTAACTAGACCCCATTAAGATATTGTTAGGAAGTCTAATCACAGCTATAAAAATAGCATAAACGTTGCAAAAGCCATGCGACGACAACAAATAAATTAGTATAAACAACAACAAAAATAACTATGTGAAAAACACTCAGATCTGTTGACCAAAAACAAAAGAAACCTCAGATCTTTGACCAAATAAATTATCATTGGTTATTATTATTAAATTTTATTTCATCATTTTTGTTTTGCCAGACATTGAAAGTGACTATTCGATTTAATCCTAACAAAATAATTGTACGTCTCGACACATCGACCCTCCAGATTGTGGCATATAATTTCCACTTTATTTAAAAAAAAAAAAAAAAAAACGTTCGATGTTTTCAATTTTTCTTCATCAGACGACACACTTTTAATTATTTATACCTCTCTCTGTAGACACGATGACTCTGTCTTATCAAAATTAATAGTAATATATTATCAAAAAAAAATCTCTTCTTACAATGTACTAGTATGGAAACTTGCAGCAACTTAGAGGGGAGTAGTAGAGAATCAAACTTATCTAATCATTAAAAAAAAAAATGCATGAGATCTATCTATCTACCTAGGAATCATGTTTATGCCAACAGACAAGCATAGCCACACACCTTCTCATGATGTAAAACCTTCCCTTCTGTTCTTTGGCCAAGCTACTGTACTTTTGAGTTATGGAAGATGACCCTTTCTCTTTTTTCGAAGAGCTTCTGGACATTGAAGACGAAGAAGAAGAAGAAGGGACTGAGCATTTGGTGGATGAGCTCCGTACGAATGCAGGAGCTTTTGAGGAGGAGGCACTCGTTGAGTAGCTTCTAGAGAACTTGGATTTAGATGAAGTTGAAGAAGATGAACACGACGCAGCTAATGCATCTTTTTTCGACAGCTTCCACTTCTCGTCCATGTCTCTGTGTGTTTGCAGAAGAGTTATGGAAATAGAAAAGAGAGCTTCTGACGACTCTGATGAAGGGCTCTCTGTTTTTTTTTTTTTTTTTTTTTTTTTTTTTTTAACTTTTCGTTTGATTGTGAGTTTGTGGTGATTGAGCTTAGAAGGAAAGATAGTGATCTAGAGAGAGGGAGAGAGAGAAATGGAAGCAAAGAGAGGGATAGTGTCTCTCTGCTTATGTCTATTATATAGTCAGTGCTTCCCAAATATAACTAAGAATGAGCTGAAATATTGAATTAGTTAAATTAAATCGTATAATTCGGGTAATGTGCAACTACTAGTATATATATATATATATATATATTTTTTTAACAAATTTGGATTAAGTTAACTAGTGGAACTCCTGCACAAATTTTTACACCTAATTGAACTTTTTCAAAGCAGTCATGATTGTACAAAATCATAGTACTAGGAAAAACAAAACAAAAGTTGGACTTAGTTGTATACAACAAAAAAAATTGTGACAGACAGCGAAGCATTTTCATGTTTATTTTGGTATATTCTTAACAAACGTTCTATATATCTTTTTGAGTTTTAAGTTTTCAATAAAGCTTTTAATTAGGTTTCCTTCTTAATCAATCTTTCTTTTTATAGTACAATATTGCAGTCCATCTGTATTTATGAATATTTGTTTACAAGTATTCTGTTTTTTATATATCTTAATTTGATTACCTTCTGTAAGACGTGGGTATAATCGCATATTGATATTTGATATGCACATTAGCACATAGAATTACGTTTTAAGGCGTTGTTAATATAAATCATCTGTCACATGAAAGAGAGAGAGAACACAATAAATTGTACTTATAAATAAAACTGACCTAGTGGGACAGGAACCACAATAAAATTTGTAGAGGAACACTATTTCTAAAATTGGTTGGTTTAAGAGTAAAGCTTCCACAAAAATGCAAGATTTTTTTTTTTTTTTTTCATGCCGACGGCTATATATATGTACGAGTCCAAATGAAAAAAAATATTATTATCGATCGACTAGAGAAGGAGACTCAAGTATTCATTCCACTGTACTTTGAATAAAACTACTTCCAAATGACATCTTTTAATTAGACGAAGTTGAACTTTCTTCTAAATGGAAAATTCTACAACACAATTATCTATCGTTGGTACAGTGCGTTGATGTTAAAATAAGAGACATGGTTTGTAATTTGTCTAGAAACGTCTAAAATCTAGGCGCGGACTTGTCTCTCGAATTATATATAATGAATCAGTGGTCTACAATTATACAAGTTTTCAAAAACTGAAAACATTAATATTTTTTTTTTGTGTGTAAGTGTATCATTTGGGAGTGTTTGGAGAGAAAGGAGCAGAGAGGGACGGGGGTAAAGTGTTCCTTACGATAAATAATTTTGAAATCGGGACCAAGAGTAGACAGCTTTGGTCTAATAATATTCCACATGTTTTTTTCTCACTTCTGTTTTCAAAAAAAACGTCTGGCTTTCTCGAAATTAACTCACTCCACTAATCACAGTATATTAGTACTATATATTAGCATTGCGTTGTACGTCCTTCTACCATTTCTCAATTGGTGAACGTTCATGTTTGTTCGTCCTTCAAAGTCACAGACGTACAGTATACGATGTTGTGTTACAGAAAACATGTTTAGTAAGAAGTTAGCAAAAAAAAAAATGTTAAATAAGAAAACGAAACAAAAATGAAGATGTATATACCCATATTAAGTGATCTTAACCATCTTAAATCAGAAATCAGATAATCATGATTTATGCACTACACATTGTTTCATCTTCTGATTATAATGTGAAACTAGATTTTCGTGTTTATAAGCTTTTATGATGATAACATGTGCGATCAGATGCTGTTTAATTTTTCTTCTTTTTATATTCTCTCAAGTTAAACAATCATAAACCCTTTTTCAGACAAAAAAAAAAAAAGAAGAAGTTAAAACAATCATAAGATTCATAACCCTTGGATTTTGTAACTTTCCAAAGCTTGCAGGTCCTCTTGGTTTTGATTAGTTCGGGGTTTAACTGGTTCAGTACCTGCTAGCTGTGTGTGGTTGACTGGTTAGTATTTGTTTTTATTTTGTTTTTAGCTTTGTCTTCAGAAAATTTAATACTTCGCCGGCTATTCCTCTGATTCAATATATTTATGATTATTTATATCTTCTATATAATAAAACGGAAAACGGAAGTATACAACTTTTTTTTGTAAACTATATAATTTTTATAAATTGGTTATAAAATAGGTTATAGATAAAATATAGATTGGTTACAAAAAAACGTTATACATTAATTGGTCAATATGTGAGCTATATGAATACACTTAAGAATATTCCAAAAAATACTCTTAAAGAGAATATTCCAATGATTATACAATTTCCTAAATAAAATATTTAGTATTCCATATATTGTTACAAAATATATATGTTAGGCATAAAAAATATACTCTTAGGCATAAAAAAATAAATTTTGGGCAATTTATAACACTTAATCGTGATTTACGAGATTTTATTGTGCCGTTGAAAATAAAATCTTACCTAAGCATGGGTCATATTAAAAAAACTTTCACCAAAAATATTTAAAAATTAAAATAAAAACAAACAATAAATATAATAATTTCTCATACATAAAATTACAAAATTAACAATATAAAACTTACAAAATAGGTGTTTTTTTCAAGCCATCATATTTAACATATGATTTTATTGCAAAAAACTTTTAAAAATAATCATATAAATTATATTTTGTTCTAAAATTATAATATAAATAAAAATAATTTCAACCCGTGCTTTAGCACGGGTCCTAATCTAGTTCAGTAGTATTTTTCTATTGTTTAAAATATTTTTTCATTAATTTTATATAATATGTAAATATTATATGTAGTGTAATAAACATTTATGGTTTCTATTTTTTTTGTTGCTTTTAACCTAAAAATCTATTAAATGAAACAGAGGGGGGGGGAGGAAATCAAAGTTTACAGTGTTAAAGGGTTGAACTAATGAACTTTATTTTTAAAAAGGACAACAAGAAAGTTTAAAGGTGAGATTTCTTTCAGGTTTGATAATGGAAAATATTATAACACCCGAAGTTCATCAAAATGTTTTTACCCCAATTCAATCACTGAATATTATTGAATTATGTACCGTCGCACTCCTCGCCCGCCATGACGATTGACGGGAACCGGTTTTTAAAAGATTTTTCAGTAAATAAGTTGGATTAAATTTCTAAATAAATAACTCAACCTATGTAAAATTGCAGATTCTAATAGCTAAACTAAAACAACCTGAATTAAAACTGGTTAGAGACTCCAAAAACCCACACGGTTCAGATAGAATTTTGAACTTAGAAGGGTTTTTAATGTTTTTGTCACCCTGATTTCTATACACGTACGGATTAAAATAAGAAAGAATCGAGAGATATAGAGGTAACGAAAGATCCGTGATCCTCTGATCTTGGTGGTCCAAGCATATTCTCATCGTTATTAACATCATCTTGAATTAGTCATGGCCCTTGGACTAGATTAGTACTGTATACAACATTAAAGCAGCAAGACTCGAAATATTCATTCCCTCTTACGTTATGCAACTGATGCCATACAACCACATAGGACATCGCTTCCAATTTATCCGAAAAAGGTTTATAAAAATTTGAGATGCGTCTGTGACTACAGATAATAAAAACACCGTTTATACTTCATACTTTAACAAGGGGAAAAAAATACCAAAAAAGGCAAATACTAATATATCAATAGCAGCCTCCAAACCGACAGAAAACAAACAAAAACTAAAAAAGGAAATACATCAAAACCACACTGGTTCAACAAGAAGTTCATAGAAACATTGTTTTGCGTATCCTACATCACTATACACCAGACAAAAAAAAAAAAAAAAAAAGCTGAACCACTTAATGTGAATCGTCAAGCCTATGCTTCCATGACGTGGTGCATAATACGCATACATAACATTTAATCAAACCCGCGCCTATTTACAAAATCAAACCAGGAACGGGACGATATATAGCTAGCATATAATAAGAATACTAAGTCAAAAGATGATCATTCGCAATCTAAGCGCAGCTAGGTTGTCGTTTAGAGGCTGCCACCACCGAGAAGAACAAGTCTAGATCCGGCGGCTGAAAATATCCGTTCTTCGGCGGTTCCTTCCTTTTCCCAAAGTGTACCGATCTCTTCCTTCTCATCGGAGGCGGACACGGTGGATATGCTGGTATCCGGCAGTCATCACGTGTCGGCGTTGTGCATCCCATGTTGTTGTAGTCGTCCTCAACGGTCACCGTGTCTCCGTCGTAGTTATCCATTTTTCTCTCCCTATCTTTCCTAATTAAGCGTCTCAACAAGTCAATGTGATTGCTTCTTTATTACACAAGCTAGCTAGCTAGTTTTGGTGGAAGTGCGCGTAGCTTGTTCTGGAAGTTGCTAAAGGCTAGCGGTGTAGAAACTGACACGTGGAGTAACGTACTGCCACGTGCTAAAGCGTAAGTATGTTCAGGTTGCCACACATACATACACACACTCGTTTATAATGTGGGTTTACTTGGAAACCAGGAGGCCCATTGAGCTCAACAAGGGCCCTAATTTTACCACTCAAATACCGAACCACGCTCCAAGAACAACCGGTTGGATTAGAGATCAAACCGGTTGAAATAAAACATATGTTGGAGTCTGGAACGCGTTGATGTCTTGGTACCCAAGCAGCTCAAAGTTGTCACATAAAATTGCTCTGTCAACTAACACAATAATAAATCACAAAATTTTCGTTCTGGGTTCTTTGATTCCTTTCAATTGCCGCAGCGCATCTTCATCACTTCTGTAAATTTCACTCCTTTTTGGCTCTATCTGAAATCGAAAGCTGCCATCTTTCTCCGTGAATTAAAATCTCCGATTTCGGTTTCTCTATATATTATTATGCGATCTCACTTTTGCTCGTATTGATTCTTTGACAATGATATTCTCCAAGCTCGGTTCCTCAATCGCTCGTTCCTCTCGTTCCAAGGTTCGTTTTGAATGTGTGATACTTTTCCCCAGATGCTTGTTGTTAATCTTGTGTGTTTTAAATTCCTATCCTGGGTGAAATTAGGGATTGGTGTACGGAGGTGGTGTGAGATCGGCGATTTTAAGCCAAGGGAGGCTTCGAGCGCCGCCGAATCTAGAGGCGGCGGCAAATCAGGTTAATGGTGGATTAGGGTTTCTGAGGCGGCACTTTGCTTCTTTAGCTGCTCGCAAGGGGCTAGATACTGGTGGTGATTTAAGCCGCGTTTTCGCTAACCCTAGATTGCGTCGGTTCTTTTCTAGCCAAACCCCAAAGAAGAAGAGTATGCATCCAAAACCCTTTCTTTTCATACGGAATCAATTTATGAGTGATAAAAATTGGTGCACATTTTGTTTTTGGATTCTCATGAATGGCTTTTTTTTTGTGCAGATTACGAGAAGTATTATCCAAAAGATACTAAGCAAGCACCCAAGAATGAGCAGAAATCCGAATCCAGAGGTGAAGGTTTGTGTGACATTCCCTTAACTTTGGATTTCGACTCCGTTTTGTGATGTGCAAAATAAATTAAGAAGACTATTTGGGGAGTTTGGGGAATCCTTTTATCATCTTTCTTTTTTTTTTGGTTTGATGAATAGGCAGAAAATTACAGGCTTTATACTAAGTGAAGATGTTTGACCAGCAAGGTTATTGATAGGTTAAAACTTTGCTGACCAAATTACCTACGGTACTCGCAGTTGTGCTATTTGAGAATTGGTCATCGTACTAATGTTTTGAATTACATGTATAGTGTGGAGGAAATATGTAGGTCGTCATGAAACTATTTTGAAATTTGCTGTATCAATCTTTCTGTGAATTTACTCCTTTGATTTTTTTTTTTTTTTTGCTTCTGAAAGGATTGTGAAAGTTTGTTTGAAGCTTTTAGTATTTGGATATGTATTTATTTGTTTCAATGCAGAGGGTTCGAAAAAAACCGAAAATGAAAATGTTGGGGACATGTTCACGAAAGAATTCCAAGATATGTTAATTCCTCTGATGGCCATTGCTTTTACCCTCTCTACTTTCTGGCTTGGTTCTATAGACAAGCAACAGGCAAGCATGTTTAACTAAACTTTGTTTATTCTGGATCTATTTATCTATATTATGCTATCTATCTAATTTCATGGACATGAGATATATTAATTAAATTTTCCGTGTATATCTGTTGGTTCAGATTAGTTTCCAGGAGTTCAAAAACAAGCTTCTTGAACCTGGTCTAGTGGATCACATAGATGTTTCTAATAAGTCAGTTGCGAAAGTCTATGTGAGGAGTTCACCAAAACGTAGTGGCCAGTATAAGTACTACTTTAATATTGGTAGTGTTGAATCATTTGAGGGGAAACTCGAGGAGGCCCAAGAAGCGATAGGCGTCAATTCCCATGACTTTGTTCCTGTCACCTACGTCTCTGAAATGATATGGTACCAGGAACTGTTGAGGTTTGCACCGACTCTACTTCTCTTAGGTACGCTAGTTTTAGGGGCAAGACGGATGCAAGGTGGACTGGGAGGTATAGGCGGACCTGGTGGTAAGGGTGGCCGTGGAATTTTCAATATAGGGAAAGCTCAAATAACTAGGCAGATAAAAATTCCAAGAATAAGGTTAGCATTTCAATCAGAATGGAAAATGGAATTACGACTCTCATTTCCCGTTCATGATGCTATTGGGATTTAGAACTGATTTTTTTTTGGTTTTTGCCAGATATATTTTAAAGATGTTGCGGGATGCGAGGAGGCTAAACAAGAAATTATGGAATTTGTGCATTTCCTTCAGAACCCAAAGAAATATGAAGAGTTGGGAGCTAAAATTCCAAAAGGTGCGCTTTTAGTTGGCCCACCAGGGACTGGAAAGACCCTTCTAGCAAAAGCTACTGCAGGGGAATCAGCTGTGCCGTTTCTTTCTATATCTGGTTCAGATTTCATGGAAATGTTTGTTGGTGTTGGACCTTCCAGAGTGAGAAACTTGTTTCAAGAGGCTAGACAATGTGCACCTAGCATTATATTTATTGATGAGATCGATGCAATTGGCCGTGCGAGAGGACGTGGAGGTTTCTCAGGTGGAAATGATGAGCGTGAAAGCACACTTAATCAGCTGCTAGTTGAAATGGATGGATTTGGTACTACCGCTGGAGTTGTCGTCCTTGCTGGAACTAACAGGCCAGATATTCTTGATAAAGCTTTATTACGGCCTGGCCGGTTTGATCGTCAGATAACCATAGATAAACCTGATATTAAAGGCCGTGACCAGATATTCCAGATATACCTGAAGAAGATCAAACTCGATCACGAGCCCTCATATTACTCGCAGAGGCTTGCAGCTCTCACTCCCGGATTTGCTGGAGCCGACATTGCGAATGTCTGTAATGAGGCTGCTCTTATTGCTGCCAGGCATGAAGGAGCAACAGTTACAATGGCGCACTTTGACTCTGCAATCGATCGTGTTATTGGAGGTCTGGAGAAGAAAAACCGGGTATGTGCTTTCGCCTAATCAACAAAATTAAACTTTATATCTTTATAGCCAGTTTTTATATCTGATTTGTTCATTTTCGGTTATATGGGAGCCTCCTTGATAGTAATGTAGGATATATCTCAAGTTTGAAACCCAACAAATTGGTGAAGTATCACTATCAGCTAAAGATTGCATCTTGTTTTTTCCCAATGGAAACCTGAATGATCTATAATCGTTTTGGGTGGTTTGATGGCCACAGGTAATAAGCAAGCTGGAAAGGCGTACAGTTGCATATCATGAATCTGGCCACGCGGTTGCTGGGTGGTTCCTGGAACATGCTGAACCATTACTAAAAGTGACTATTGTTCCTCGTGGCACAGCAGCACTCGGGTTTGCCCAGTACGTTCCAAATGAAAACTTGCTCATGACCAAAGAACAACTCTTCGACATGACTTGCATGACTCTCGGTGGCAGGGCAGCTGAACAGGTAAATCTATCAGCGTCCAACTCCTCCTTTTGGTTGTGAAACTGAAAGTGTTATGAGTGAAGGATCACATATAGGGATATATCCCAAAATGCTCTCTTTATTGCAAAAAAACATACGCAAAGCAATAAGCAAAGCTTAAAACTCTCTTTTTGATATCCTGGTATAGAAGTCAAGAACTCTCATTACCGTTTCAGGTCATAAAGCTTCTGTAATATGTTTTTTCAAGCTGTGAAATCCTGTTTTTTGGTGGGTCTTGATTTCAGGTATTGATAGGAAGAATATCGACGGGGGCTCAGAACGATCTTGAGAAGGTGACCAAGATGACATACGCGCAAGTGGCCGTGTACGGATTCAGCGACAAGATTGGATTGCTTTCGTTCCCGCAACGGGAAGACGAGTTCTCAAAACCGTACAGCAACAGAACCGGTGCAATGATAGACGAAGAGGTCCGAGAATGGGTTGGCAAAGCTTACAAGCGAACTGTTGAGCTGATCGAGGAACACAAAGAGCAAGTGGCTCAGATCGCTGAGCTCTTGCTAGAGAAGGAAGTTTTGCATCAGGATGATCTCGCTAAAGTTTTGGGTGAGCGTCCGTTTAAGTCTGGTGAGAAAACGAATTACGACAGGTTTAAATCTGGATTTGAAGAGACGGAGAAGGAGAGCCAGAAGGAGTCTGAGAATCTGACGCCTGTGGAGGATGATGGAGTTCCGCCGCTTGAGCCACAGGTGGTTCCAACGTAGACGTTTTGGAGACACCCAAAGTTAATACTAGTCATTGTAAATTTAATCCAAGCCGGCAATAACGAAACACACGCTTCTGTATCCTCCGTGAGGGAGGGATTGTTCTTTCTGGAAAAGTATCAATTTTATTTAGCTCTATCAATTTGCTCTGTTCAGAGAATCATGAACATTGGAGTATTCCAATAATGAAAATGATTACTCTGTTAAGTGTTTAGCTTTAATCACAGTAGAGAGTGTCATTGTATACAGCAAAAGTAAAGAAAATCAAGTGCACAAAACAAGTCCACAAGCTCTGCCTCCAGAAGAAAAATAAAACAGAACTTGGGACTACATGACAATCTTTAAGAGAAGAAACACAAAAGCTAAGAAGGGACCCAACAAGAAGAAGAGAAGAGGATGCGACCTTTCCAACCTTGTAAGAACCAGTTACTATCTTCGTCAAGGACAAAGTCTTTATGATAACCCCATTTCTTCATTTTCTCCCTAAATGACTCCACAAGCTCTGCCTTGACAGGCTTTTGCTTAAAACCAGCCCTAATCATCCTCACTTGCCATTGCTTGTAAGTCTCCGGTCTCTCGACTCTATCTATACCTTCACAAGCTATCACATTCATCACTTCTCTCCCGTAAAACTCTCCTTCAAAATGTATCCTCTCCGGGTTTTCTCGCGACAGAGTCGCACCAAACAAGTCAAAGAGCGCCGAGTAGTGAAACAGAGCTTCTTTGAACCGTGTGGTGAAGAATGGAGCGTTGAAAGATCCGTTGATCGTCGAGCTGAGGAAAACGTTAGGGTTCATGTCTCTGATTAGTTTTAAGAACCCATCCCTCGGACAATCCTCCTCCCCTGGAGTCGCGTCTCGGAGGTTCTTGAACCGGAGAACTGTATTAACTGCAAGAACCTCGTTTGGTCGGATCTTGAACTCCTCTATCCGGATTGTTTCCCAGTTCTTAGACGCAATAGCATTGTACTCAAACGGAATACCAAACCGTTTGCAATACTCCGTAAGTCTTCTACCCGTATCCTGTATTCTCTCGGTTGGACGAAACCCGTGTTGCGGAAGCTCAATGCCCGTAATCCTAAGTTTCCGTAGCCCGGTTTTGTTCTTTGATAAGTGCTGTATAAACATGGGCCACTGGAAACCGTAAAGGATCCCGAAATCGATTATATGAAGAACCGAAGCATCCTTGGCAGCATCAAGAATCATCTTGTTGGAGAAGAAATATATCAAAGTCATAAACGGAGATGCAGACAAGAACACATGGTAGGATTTAAGAGTCTGTGCAGCTGTTCGTTTCTTGGAGGTAATGGAATCGTAATAACTCTGGATCGTATTTCCTGAGATTCCTTGAAGACGAGCCTCAAGCGCATTAGCAAAGAAATGAGCTAGTCTCTGTGATGCATCACCAAGAGGTGAACTCTGTTTCCTTATCTGCCTAAGCAAATCATCCGCTGTAATCTTATCACCTGCTGAAACGGACTGTGCACATAGCGTTAGAAGTGTGCGGAAATCAACCGCTTGACTCTTCTTTTTACCCCGGCCGCTTCCTTTCTTAGCCTGAAGTACCTTGTTTGAACCATTCTCGCCATCTTCTTTAATCTGCGGATCGCATTCGCCATCAAGAAGCAAAACCTTATCAAACATTTCTGTTAGTTTCCCGTCTTCCACATTCACTGCGTACTGCTTACTACTCCTAGTTTCCTCTAGATCATCTTCTTCTTCTTCCCTCGCGTGATGACTCTTCCTTGTTCTCGAGATACCGGACCAATCTTTCTCTTCTTTCACCGGAACAACTCTTTCTTTCGCTGCCTCAAGGTTAAAGATCCATTGATCGGTATTAGGAAGAAACTTGCTAGCTTCCTCTAGCCCTCTCTTAAACTGCATAACTGAATCTGCATCACTAAACATACTCCTGACAAGAACCTCGTTAGCCGGCTGTCCGAATTGCAACATGTTTGACCTTGGATCCGACACAACACCGGAATCAACAAGATGATTATCATACAACACTTCAGTCTCAGTAGTAGAGTTAGCAGCTGTTTCGATGCTGACACTAGAATTGCTGTTACTACTGCTCCAGTAATCACCACTACTATTACTACTACTACTAGAAGTAGTAACAGAGTTAGGAAGATGAGACTGAGTTTGGGAGTCGTTGATCACTTGCTGCAGCATTTCTTCAGTCTGTCGCAGAGCCAAGGAATCGTAGAACATAGATTGATTATCAGCGATACTCTCTTCCATGAGAAGCTGGTGTACATATTTCAAAAGGGTGTTTTCAGAATCAATCTCATCAGTAGGAGGAGAGTATTGATCATCTTGTGATGATGAAGCAGGAACCCAAATCGAATAAGGTTGGTGGTGGTGATATTGATCAATACGGAGATCGAAATCGCTAGAAGAAGGAACACCGAAACCAAGATCAGGAATCTGATTTGGTAGGAAACTCACATCGTAACACTCGAAACCGTTGACCACCCCTGAGTAATTTTTGGATTCCATCAATTCCAAAATTAAAAAAGGAAACTTTTGATTTTTGTTTTTTTTTTTTTTTTTTGTTTTCTGAATTCTAAAAAGGAAATTCACTGAATTGATTCCCTCTTTCACAAATACAAGAAGATAACAAAGAAAAAAAAAGCACAGAACTTTACAAAAGATTCAGAAACGGATAGGGAGAAATCGGAAACAACATTGCTTACATCTGAAGAAGAAGAATAAGTGGGGAAAAGTTGAAGAAGGCAAGAAAAAGGCGTCAACTTTATTTTTTTAAGATCATGAAGTTAAAAAAAAAAGGATAAAACTTTATGGGACATGTATTGTTGTTGGTGAGTAGCAATCTGCAAATAGGATTGGGTATGAATGATTGCTATGCGTGAGAGCAGAAGCAAGAAATCGAGAGAGATTTAGAGAGGAGGAAGTTTCCCGGGAAACTCAAAAGGGGGACAAGACCAGTCTTGCGATTCGTCCGAGGAGGGTGTGCTTTTGACTTGTCATTTATGAGTGTTTTCAGTGTTTCTCATTCGTGGGCTTGTTGGGCCCATTTGTTTTTAATTTACTAATTACAGTATGTAGTAGTGATCGTCATGTTAATCGCAAAAAAAGTTGCCATTATTATTGACTAGTGGTCGAGGAATCTATTCTTTTTATAGCAGTGATTGTCTCCTAATCCCCACATTAAGTTTGTATAATCCATATGTTAGACCGACTAACGATACTCTTATATGATCCATATGTTGTTTGTGAATCTGCAAAACGTAAATATAACTTATTTCTATGTTTTTGTAATGCATTAAGAAAGGTATTCGTTGACAAGATTTCGGAAAAAATTGAATATGTCGACGAATTATGTAGTATCTTTATATTTCTTTTTTTTGTAAACAAATTGCGTATTTCTGATTTTCAAATTTGTCTACTGTTTTAAAAATCTAGTATAAGTAATATTTTTAATTATTTGGACTATGATAGATAGTATATCTATTTATTAGCTGCGGTCAAACCGTACAAATGGTATACGCAAACCATTAATTTATATTATTACGTAAATCATAGAACATGTTTTTTTTTTAATTTCTTGATTGCAATTATACATGATAGCAACTTCTAAAAAAAAACTAATTTCTAAGTTGCAAATTCCGACTGCATTAGATGGTTAATATTTTATATGTTTATTGCCCATATGTACTTGATCAACTCCTGTTTCATGATATTATTATTTTTGATGTAAAGTCAAAAGTGTTTCGCACAAAAGGTATATATATTTATTAATTTTGATTCCAAAAGTTTCAAGTTGACAAAAGAAAAGAGTTTCATATGCGAAAACTTGGAGAGCAAGATTAATAAAGGTTCCTGATAGGTAGAGTTGATTATCTGACCAATAGGAATTATTTTAAAAAGTTGCTGATGAATACTTAAGCGATTTGATTGTAATTATTATATAGAACAACGATAATAAAATACACAAAGAACATAAAAAGGACTCCTCCAGATCTGATCTCTGTCACTCACAATGTCATTACATATTTGTGAGATTCTCACCATTCAATATTGTATACTAGTACATGAAAAAATACATTATACTAACTACTATATAATGTCAGAAAAAACTCGAAATTGAAGTGGGTGTCACGTTTGATCTCATTTATTATCCCCTTTTTTTCTGTCTCCAAGTTAAATATTCAAACTTTTTTTTAGCGTTACAAAAATTTATTGGAAATATTAGTGAGGAAAAGTTCATTGGATTGATTATTTCTTTGAATTTGAAATTATTTTTGTTGTTCAATCAATAACTCCTAAAAACATGTCATACTATTGATTCATAGGAGTTTTCCACTTTCCAGGTTTCAAATTTTGCATTATTTCTGATTATATTGTCCTAATACATGATTATCTACTTTTCCGTGAGTTTTTGTTCTTTGGTATATAGGAGTCCTACTGTAGGACATGTCACACTCTGCGAGCCTGATCAATGCAATAGAACTTTTTATAAAGAAGACATTGGAAAAATATGTAACATTTCATTATTTATGCAACAAAAGATTACATGAACATATATAGCAAAAGATCATGCACTGAGTACACTACTATATCTCTCTCATATGTTATACTCTTACAAACAAACGCGCTATGTCACAAGCATATAACAACAATACCCCTAGTGTCCAAGAACCTAACTCTGAACTTAATCCACTCGTGTTGGCGAGAGACTATCAACAGAAAAAGCCCTACATAAAACCCTCAGTCGCTTAGGACGCAGAAAGAACATCTATGAAGACGAAGGAACCCAAATAGATGAAGCATACACAATCCTACCTTTCCAACCTTGAAGCAACCAATTACTGTTTTGATCAACATCGAAGTTTTTATCGTACCCGTTATCGATTTTCAACTTCAGATTTTGCATCAGTTCCTTCTCAAGCGGAAGCTGTCTAAATCCTGCTCTGATCAACCTCGCCTGCCACTGCTTATACGTCTCTGGTCTCTCCACTCTCTCCGTTCCTTCACAAGCCACAACATTAACAATCTCTCTCCCATAAAACTCCTTCTCAAACATCAGCCTCATCTCGTCTTCCCTCGTTAGCTTCGAGTCACACATATCAAACACAGCCGAGTAGTGAAACAACGCTTCTCTGAACCTTGTGACAAAGAATGGCGCGTTGTAGTTTCCGCTTAGGATCGCCGGGATAAAGACATTTGGGTTTACTTTTCTTATCAGCTTCAAAACAGCATCTCTCGGGCTGTTTACCAGAACGGTCTCATCTAGAAGGTTCTTGAAACGGAACAAAGAGTTTACAGCCACAAACTCTCCTTGTCGAAGCTTTAAGTCTTCAACTTTGATCGTTTCCCATTTCTGAGCAATTGCGTTGTACTCAAACGGAACATTGTGTCGCTGACAGTATCGAGCCAAGCGATGACCAGTCTCCTGAACTCCTTCCGCTGGTCTGAAACCGCGTTGAGGAAGCTCTATACCGGTAATCCGAAGCTTAGGCGAACCACCAGGCCTGAGCGAGAGGCGATGAATCAGAGCAGGCCATTGAAAACCGTAAGATATCCCAAAATCTATTATATGGATCGTGTTGGCGTTTGCAGTGAAACGCATCAGGCTGTGGTTAGCAAATATGATAGCAGCTTTTTTGAACGGACAGACCGACATGTATGTCTGGTAAGCCTTCAACATGTCTGCTGCAGATGTTTTCTTTGAAGATAAAGCGGTGTATATCTGTGTACCAGTCCCAGCTAAGCGTGCTTCAAGACTATTAGCAAAATAATGAGCCAGTCTCTCTGCTCCGTTGCCTAGAGGCGAAGAATGCTCCCTTATCTGTCTTAGCATTTCATTGGCGGTTCTACGATCATCCACTGATACAGCTTGTGCACATAACACCAAAAGAGTCCTCAAATCAGCAGTTTCTTTCTTCCCTGAATCGTTACTTAGACTAGTAGTAGCAGTTGATTTCTTCCCACGAATCTTTGCTCCATTTGACTGCACCGCAACTTGCTGTGCCGTCTCAACATTGGCAGGCTCTGCTGGAAACTTCTGGTCAAGAATGCATACAGGTTTCCCAGGGCCACATACCAAGATCTTATCAAACATTTCAGAAAGCTCACTTTCCTCAACATAAACAGCTGATTGCTTGTTACTTCTTTCTTCAACAGAATCCTCATCATCGTCACGCCAATGGCTTTTCTTTCCAGTCAATCTGTTTGGGGGAAGAGCAGAGCTATGATGTTCTGTCTCATCCTTCTTCTCCGTCTTAACAAAAACCTCAGAACCATTTTCCTTGGAACCTGAATTACTCGGGATGTAACTATCCACATCGATAAAGAGCTGAGAAGATTTAGGAAGGAACTTACTCGCTTCCTCCACCCCTCTCTTGAACTGCATAGCCAACTCACTATCTTTAAACATATTAGAAACCAAATCATCGCCAAAACCTGACCTATTACCAACACCACCAACCGTGACACTGTTGGACCTAGAAGTGGACTGGAAAACAAAATTACTCGGCATAGGTGACTGTAACCAAGAAGATCTATTATCAAAACCATCAACACTCCAGTGTGAATCAGAGGAAGTAGTAGTGGTGGTGCTAGCGTAGTCACTAAAGGCACCACCTGAACAAGAACCGTCAGGGCTATCATGAGTCAATTTATCAGGATGGTCGATAGAAGCAGGGGAAGAAGAAGAAGGGTACTTTTCGCCAAGGGCCTCATAGAGAGATTTCTCAGCAGCTTGAAGAGCCAAGGCGTCATGAAACATACAAGGCTTCTCTTCCATGTCCTCTTCCATAAGAACTTGGCTAATATACTTCAAAACCGAATCCGAGAAATCAGCGTCATCAGATGGGGATGATAACAGATCTCCTCCTGATGCAGCTTTGTTGTTGTTGTTGTTATGGGGATAAGACTGTGGAGGAGGAGGATCCATGGATGCGAAATTTAAGAAAGGCTCATCTAGATAGAATCCATTAGTAGCAGCTGAACCTAAGGCATCGTTTGAGGCAGGCAAATCAAACTCGCTAGTGAAATCGAACTGGTCCATGGATCCAGGGAACCCATCCGGATACGAACCCATGGATCGAAAAACAAAAACCCAAAATCCAGAGTCGTTAAAATCAAGTAAAGGTCGAAACTTTATTAAACCTGATCAAAAATATCACCAAAAACAGAGCAGTGAAGATCAGAGAAGAGAAGAGAGGAGAGGAGAACAAAAAAAGGAGGGAGATAAGAGAGAGAAGTGAGCATACCTCTTCGTGGGTAAAGCAGATTAAGCGGATTCGGCAACAAGATGACAAGGAAGGCAGAGCCTTGAGTAAGAAAGAGGAATAAGGTCTGTGTACGTGTTGTGGTGTAGAGAGAGGCCAGAGAGAAGATGAACCAAATAAGAGAGAGATAAGAACTGATTATAATTGTTTTATTACTTGAATGATTAAAGTATTAAAAGATAATGAAAATAAAGTGTATATGCCTTTTGTGTTTTTAATTTCCTCGTATAATTTAATAGTCTGAAAGGAATCTATCCGGTTCTGGACAATAATATTTCAGTATTTTGTTTTTACTATTACTACGAACAGATTTTTATTTTTATTTTTATTTTTATTTTTATGAAATAAAAATTAATTATATTATCTTGCTGAAAACTATATATATTAATTTTAAAAATTAGTAAATAAATAGCTTTTTTTTCTTCTTTTCTATTTGGTGTGGTGTATATTGCTTTATTTTAAGTTTTTTTTTAACTATTAAACAAAGAAAATAGCTAAAACTATACAAGTCATTAATTATATTTATATGGATACCATACCACCCAAAGAAGAAGCTAATTTCAATCAATCAATATCGTCATACAATTCATCCTTCGATTTAGGCCAAGCCCTTACATGCAAAACTAATCATTCTACTTTTCTTCCCAATTCTTTACTCACTGTTCTTTTTGGTTGACCTGTTTTATGTCGAAGACTAAATAATAATTCATTCATATCATAAAACTCAATTGTCTTACTTTTTCCTTAAAACATCTTTTAATTTTAAGGGTATATATGCCGCAGAAAAAGTTTGGCGTTACAAAACAAAGGACAAAAAAAAAACAAAAAGTTTGGAAGCAAAGAAACGGATAGCCCACAAAAACAGAGAAAACAAGACGAAACAGAGCTAGTCGAGTCGATGACTACGAAGCCAGAAAGATCCGTCTCTTTGGATGTATGATTGATGACGGCCTTCGTTTGTGACACACTTCTATAGAGAGAGCACTACTGTGTTGTTGTTGCTTTCGATTTATTGATGGTTTCCCAAATCTTGTAACTTGCTTAAAGATATAAATCTTTCTATTTATGATTATAATGGCTAAACATAATTGAACAACTTCGACAACAAAGATTCTGACAATACTACTAGCTACTGTATGAAGTTGGAAATGCCAATTTTTAAAATATCATTTAAATATAAGACAAAAAAAAAGATAAATAGTTGATATTCTAAACTTGTTTCCACTTGAAAAAAATTAGATTTTCCTTATTCCTCACGTCTTTTAAATTTGATCAAAGTTCAAAAAAATCCTTTATTTGTAGCAATTGTATATACTTTCTAAAAAAATCTACAGATTTCAACTTTTGAACTCCCATCATCGCTCCTTAATATCATGATTTTTAGTTTTTCATTAATTGCTCTCTTTACTTTCGCATGCCAATTATAAAACATTGGCCTAATCCTAGCCACATGCATGAACACAACCAAACAAAAAAAAAATAAAACACTTTTTTCTACCCGCATAACAACGATGCTAGCAAAAAACATAAGACTCACATATAGGTGTCGACTTTTGATAAGGATATGAAATAAGGAAAGTGACATCTCCAATTATTTCTCTCCATTCATCGATAAGATCCTAAAGAATCTTCCACCATATACTCTCTTTCCTCTGTAAGTTTTCAAAAAAGTGTGTTTAGCCATTGAGAAAAGTCCCATATAGCTATTACCACAAAAGGGCAAAGTGGATAATTATTGCTACGTATGTTTTGTTTCATTTCCTCTTATCAACTCGACCTTTTTTTGTCACGGAATCTTGTCTCAAGGCCCCATGTGCGTATCACAGAGCTAAGTTCTTGGTGATTTCTACATCATACATATTATAACAACTTTTTCTTATAATTTTTTTTTATTAATCAAACAAGTTTCAAATTTAGATAATTTTTGGTGATATAGATACGAGCGCTTTGCTGACAAACTCATAAATACGAATACTTGCGAGACACTCTTTGGGTGGATTCTTCAAACACAAATACACCACAAATATCTCAATTTTGCAAAGGAAACAAAAGAAAGAAACCCTCTTATTATAACAACGCTCTGTGAAAATTACATCAGACTTCACATATCTTCATCTCTATATATTTTCTTCTTCTTCATCACAATCCATTCCTCTTTTTTTTTTTTAACATTGAATCTCCTCAAATACATGACATAACAAAACAAATAAACAAACAAACAAAAAATTATATATATATATATATGAAAGAAAAAAATTCCAGGTTCATCCTGCTATAACGTTCATTTTCACGTTGCAAAGATAATATTTGTCCCCGGGTCTATAGACCAAGACTGGTCTCGAGTTTCTTGGGTCCCTCTAGCAATAGGTGTTTCCCCTGTTGCTGGGACCAGTAGGCATGAGCCGTTAGTACTCTGTCTAAGAGCTCCTGTGGAACTGGCTCACCTCTCCTTTGTTGCGGCGATATTCTCGCTGTGTGCACCAGCGTCTTCCATTTGTCCTATTATTCACATCAAACCCCAAATTACTTCTTGCACAATCAACCTAGACCTCATTACTGAGTTGTAAAAGGAGAGTTTTTTCTTTACCTTTAAGTCAACGTAAGTCCGGTGCTTAGCATTATCAAAAGCTCGCAACTTTACATCACGCCACCTGAATATAGATGTAAGCCCAGCAATTTTAGAATTATCGTGGACCAATTACTGATGGAAATTAAGTCCTCTACTTTGGTGAACTTAAAAAAGTTTTAGTTACCTTCCGGTCCCAAGTCTCTCCACAGCTTGAACAAGTGCTTCTACTTCTGCAACAGAGAAAGGTCGACGGATTCTGCGCTGCGCCACCACAGATCGCTTGGTTTTCCGAGGTGGGACTACGGTCAAAGCCTGAACATGCAGAGGACGGACTGGAATCAAGGCTCTGGAGTATATGGTTTTAGCCCTATTTGGTGCTGAGGGTTTGGAGTCAAGGTCACTTTCTACAGAATTACTCGGTTTAGCATGCTTCCCCGGTGATGGGAGACACCTAGAGTGACGAACATGTTCCATAAAACATTAGCAACATAATTCTTTTCTACACCAAAGACAAAATGGAAGTAAACATATTGATCTCTGGAGGGAGTGATACTGACCTTGTTAAAGTGTGAGGTACATTACAGGGACGAACATAGTCAGAATCTTCAGGAGGTAGCGGTTTAGTGGATTGTGGAGGATTGGGCTCAAGACAAAACCCTAGAGTATCCGAAAGAGTGTCTAGAGAGATCCCACTCTGAAGCAGAATTTTGCTGTCGTCTCTTACCTTTTTTCCATGAACAAGAACACCTATGCGTAGTTCACCTCCAAGTATCGAGGTCAAAGCTTCCAAGACTGTCCTCTAGAGAAGAGGAAGTAAGTTTTTCATCATTATCCAAAAACATATGAATGACCCTTTCCAGAATATTCTTAGTCAAAGATCCAAACCTTTAGTGAACCAACAGTTGCAGTCTCTGGGATTTCAATGAAAAGTTCAGGAACTCTAAATGACTTGATTCCAAGTTTCACTAAGCACAGCAAAGAAAATATGAACAGAGTCAATACAAAACTCATGTGATAGAAACAGAAAAAGCTTCATAGAAACATTTACCGTGAGAATCTCTTGACTGCACTGCTGGCTGCTTCTGACAAGCTATGGATGATAGAAAACCTGAAGCTGCAGAAAACAAAGCTCAGAGTTGATCATTATATCATCATCAAAACGTCGTTTTGACGTTAAAGTTTAAATGACTAGCTTTGTGGTAATACTCTTTCGAGGTGAACCAGAAAGGCCTTCAGTTTTAGCATTTTCTTCGGATTGTGATGCTGTATAACCATCAAAGTATCTTCTTTTTTTGATAGGATAGTTTCTCTCCAATCTTTGGCTTTTAAGACAATGTTTCTTGCTGTAGTAACCATGCTTCATGTCCAAGTCTAAACATTTTCATGGATAAACCATAAGTAAAACCACAACATCTTTAAAAGAACATATAACTACTAGCCCACAGTCCATATATATGTTCACCTGAATTAGTTACCGTAGTAGTATCTCTCGGCTTTGGAGAGACTTTACAATACTTTGAAGCAAAATGATTTCCAATACGCAGAGTTGACCTAAATGATTTTGTTCTGTAACGAGCTGACAAGTTTTCGCCATCATCATCATTTTCCTTACCAAGTAAATCTATATCATCAGAGCATAGTGAAGGATTTTGGGGAATTGGTTTCCTGAATCCACTACCTATATGATTCTCATCCTTGGCTACAACGTTCCTAGATAACTTTGCTTCAAAGTTTAGCCCACCAAGCATTGATTTGTTATCATTACACTCTGACCTATAGCAATCACTATTATCGATCTTGGTGTCCTCATAGACCAATTCTTGAGTTTCAAACTTCTCTGAAGAATCAGAAGTTACACCAGAAGAAGATCCGAAGTGGAACTCTGTAAGGGGACTTGGAGATCTATTATAGCTTTGAATTTCATGAGATTTTGGAAGGATCTCAGAGACAAAGAAACTTCTTTCAGCAATATTATTAGTAGTCTCTTCTTCCACTGTTGTGTCACGGCCGTTAAGAGGTTCTGTCTTAACTGCACACTGATCATCATTATTACCGGATGATGCGTTGTTACTTGAGGAAGAAGAATTCCCACCTTCAAGAAGCAGTTTGCCAGCTACTGCAGCCAACAAATCAAAAGACGATATTTGATGGCTTTCGTTTTTCTTCTTGAAAGCACTCTTCTAGGAAAAACACACAAACACACAAAAACATACATATCAGAGGTTGGAACATGAAATTAGAAACAAAAAAAAGTTAAAAGAAATCTATTTAGTTACTCTTGGTGATCTGGCAGCTCGAGGTGTGTGAGGCACCTCATAGCCATTGAATCCATAATCAAGCCTCTTTTGCAACACCATGATTCGAAGAACATTTCAGACATTCAGCAAAACGAAGGCATCCTCACGGATGTTACAAGATCCCTGCAGGAAGATAAATCATGTTAACGAGTTCCAACAATGTAATAGAATTTTTCCAACAGGTCCATCATGTGTATGTTTCCAAATTCAGAGATATCTTTTTTTATTGGTTAAACGGTTTAACTTAAACCTCACTAGAACCCAAGAATTTTCTACTTGCCAAGATCTTTTTAAAGCCTCACTTGATTAATGACAACGTAAAGAAAGAAAAAAAAAAAACAGAGCAAAATCTCACACATGAATACCTAATAACCAAGTGAAATTCTTCTAACCCTGAAACTAGGTTTTCATGGAAATTAAATTACAACATGGTTGAATAAAATTCATCTCTTTAATTTATTATGGTTGTAGAAACAGGAATCACCAATTCGAATAGTAAGATCCAAGAAAACATTCAAAAAATTCTCACCTTTTTCCGGCAGGCAAATGCACGGCGATAAGAGAAACAAGAGAAGAATCAACAGACTGAAACCAAAATGTTTTTTATTTTCTCATCAACACATTTTTTTCTTTTTTACTGGAAAACGAAAGAGAAAAAAAAGTTTGTGTTTTTATTTTATATTTTTTTCTGGTGGAAAATGGAAAAACCCGACAAAAGAAACTACGGGAAGGAGAAGGAGAAGGGCTTAAACCCCGTGGTCTTATACGAGTAACACCGGACGTGTGAGAGAAAGAAAGAAGAAGAGCGAATAACCAGTATAACCCCCCACCCCCCTGAAGACCTGTTCTTCTTCTCCCCTTCTTGGGTCACCCATCACTGTCTCACGCTACCTCCTCTTCATTCGGACACGTGTTCTCTCTGTCGGATCGTCCGCTTTTTTTTTACCACACACTAACTTCTACAAAAACGTTGAGTCACATATGCCATGTAACCCTTTTTTGGATTTTTTTTGATTTTTTTTTTCAAGTCCAAGCCATGTCATTCTCTTTTTACCCTTTTTAATTGTCTTTTTCAAATTTTCTTCTATTTTATCTTAACGGTCCCTCCTTTATACCAATTCATTTTCAATTATTTTGTTTTCTATTGAGAAACAAATTTATTTTGAAATTTATTTTCTTCTATTGAGAATCAAATTTAAATTTATTTGTACTTTAATATCGGAACGGTATAACACGGTCTTCTTAATATCTTAAGATAAGCACACACAACTTAACATTTATCATTAATTCATGAAAGTAATTCAAATAAGAGTTAATGCGTAGACATATTCACACATTACAGACCTTGAATACAAACTGTGGAGGGTATCTTTCGAAGAAATATAGAAAATGAAAAGATTAACGAGCTGAAGGAGTATCACTGATGAAAGTTATGCTATGTCCCGTTGACTTCGATGAATTTTCATCTTGGCTCCTTCTCTTACTTAGGTTATATATTTCCAAACACTCATTTAGCTCATGAGCAACCCGAGTCATGTTTGGTCTCTCTGTGGAACTAGGGTTAATGCACGACATCGCTAATTCAAGAGCTTTCCAAGATGAACCTGTGTCATAATCTCCATGGAGATTCGGATCCATTATACTTTGAATATCACCAGTTGCAAGCATAGACTTGGCCCATTCTACTATGTAAGACTTATCACGGGATTGTTCAATCACCGGTTGGCCAGTGATAATTTCCAGCAACACAATCCCAAAGCTATAAACATCACTCTTCTCTGTTAACCAATTATTTTGATAATATCTGCAAGAAAAGTACTTAATTGAAAATGTTTGTATTTTGTTTTCACTAAACACACGAAAAAAGCAGACATTTATAAACTAAAATGTGATGTGAACTATATATAACTTACTCAGGATCAAGATATCCCAGAGTTCCAGCTACATTTGTTGATACGTGAGTTTTACTCCCCACTAGAAAAGATCTGGAAAGCCCGAAGTCGGCGAGTTTCGCTTCAAACTGTTGACCTAACAGTATATTGGTACTTTTCACATCTCTATGAACCATTGGAGGCTTACATCCAATATGCAAATACTCAATTCCTCGTACATAGAAAACCTTCATATGTTAATTAACTATCATAGAAATGAATTTTAAAAGAAATAGGAATATATACATAGTATGTATTGTCTTAAAAACAAAGAAGAAGGAAATATAAACGATTACAAACCTAGCGCAGACTCGATAGCTATTTTAAGTCTATTCGACCAGTTCAAAATAGAGCCACCACGTTTTCCTGCCAAAAATCATCATAAGGTTTAATCTAAGGTTTAAAAGACTTTGGCTCTTGGAAAAGGCAACTAAAGAAAATTGTGTATTATACTCTAATGGTCTACCTGAGAGATGTTCCTTTAAGTTCCCATTTTCCATGAACTCGTAGATGAGAGCCAAGTCATTTCCTTCATCACAATATCCGATGAGGCTTACCAAATTCACGTGGTGAACTTTTAGAAGTAGTTCGACCTAACATTATTTAACGATATAAAAGGGTATATTTCGTGACCTCATGATTGTCCTAAAATTTCTTGGAAATTTGTAATGTAATTAAGTACCTCTGTTTTGAACTCCTTGTAGCCTTGAGTTGATGACTGAGAGAGAACCTTAGCGGCTACTTGTTCATTGTTTAGAAGACCATGACAAACAACACCAAAGCCTCCTTTACCGAGGATAACTTGAAAGTTATTAGTCATATCCTTGACCTCTGAATATGTATATCTTCTATTTTTCATTTCGAGTGATGGGCGCCTAACTGCAGGAAATATTTTGACATGGATTCATGAGAGTTAATACTTTTGATATGGATTAATATATATAAATGTTTTTTTTAAACTACCTTTGCAAGTTGATGGCTTTCTTTTTCTGTAAATAAATATGAGAACAACCACAAATATGATAACAGCCACAAACAAAAGAGACACAACAATCGGCACGACAGGGGATCTAGATCTTGGTTCGCTTGACCCACGTTAATTTACATTTGCATCAACACTAGAGAATTAAAACGTTATTGATCAATAAATAAATCTTTTTTTTTTTTTTCTTTTTTGAACAAAAATCAATAAATAAATCATAAAACGAGAGTGAATAATAAATCCTATGAGATCATCGCAAAACAGAGTCTTACGATAGCTTTAACCCATCCTTTTCCCTATCGAGAAGGGCTTGAGGAACAGAGCCACTAAGATTGTTTCCTCTTAAGTTTCTGTGGACGTGGAGATATCATTTTTTTTTTTTAATAAAGATCGTGGAGAGATCATTAGAAACTAACATAGACAACACAATGAGATTTAGATAACTTACATGACCAACAACGATTTCATATTGGCTAGAAATTCCGGCACTTCTCCAGTCAAGTTGTTATTCGATAAATCCCTAAAATTATTTTTTTATAAAGAGATAAATGTTAAACCAATCCAACAATTTTTTTTAATTTATTCAATCATGTAAAGACGTACAACTCTCGCAGCTGACTTAGATTTTGTATGCTAGGCAGTATAACTCCAGTTAATCCACTTGAAGACAGATCTCTGTATGCATATGACCGGAGACATAATCACATAAAAAGATACACTTAAATTGATAACAATTGCTGTTAAATTAATGTTCTTACAATGCTATGATTCTTGGTGGTGTGGAGATATCAATAACGTTGCAGCTTAAACCAATCCACGAGAATTTCTTAGGAACACATGGATCTCCCTGCCAGCTGATTCTACTCAATTGATAAGTAGTTTGGATGTTCTTTATGGCAATGACTAACCATAGTAAAAAAAGACCCATGAATTAAAAATTTGTAATGACTTATAAAATTACGTATAATTATATGCATAAAACAACATGGTCACATACCATCATCTGTACTCGTCTCTGATTGTGGAAAATGTATGATGCTAAAAATCTCTAAAGCATTTATTAGTGGTGGTAGAGTAGACTTGGGCGTTTTTGATAGCTGCACACGACATACCCCTCCCTCGCATTTCAGCGGAACAGTGTTGAATAAAGTCTGTGCTTCAAACTTCATAGGACGATAAGCATCGAAATCAACTTTTCCATTTGCTACAATTTTGAATTCCCTAGTTTCATTGGCCTGCACTTGTTGAATGTCGGCGAAGTAAAGATAACCGTACATTTCGTCATCAGAGGTTTCCAAATCCCAGATAATGGTCAATGGCTCACTGGCATTAGTCGGTATGGCGGCGGTCGAAATAACATCACGTGGGGGTGCATAGCCATGGGAAGAATCCGTAACGTTGAGGGTTGTGTTTATTTGAGTCCATTCCGGTTGTAAATATGGAAGCCAAATACGATCATACACATCTTTAGGATAACTGCCAGTATCAATAATTATCTTTTATATCAAGAAACCTAAAAAGAAATACAGTGATATGGAAGAAAAGTAGCCTATATTATAAAATATTACATACCTTATAGTTTTTTCTGAAGTGGTGAAATAGAGGTGCGCTATAGTCTTCAAGGAACCTGTTTGAGCACTATAAGTATCATACGGCAAGGGTCTTAACTCTATGGATGATATCAGTGGTGTGCTTTTCCCTGTCTTAACAACACATAAATCTAAACTGATAGACCTTGTAATGTGAATGATCTCCTCAGTCGCACCTAAACCCGATTTTCCAAGATCTAAAGATGTCCAAATATTGGGACCAAGATATAGGTCGAATCTTGGAGGATTATTAAGACCGTCGTAGTTGCCATATACAAACACGGTCCTGATTAGATAGTTCGTGTCTTGCTTGGTACTCAAACTATAACAATTTCTTATTCCATCCGGAAAGTATCTTAAAACTCTGTTTGGCTTCGAGATAAACTCTATCTCTGAGCTATTTTGGATATGACCGGTTTTTCCTCCGCGGATGAAATTGGCATCAGATATGTATGTTAAATTGGTGAATTTTTCGTTATAAGGTGGTTCGTTAGAAGGTAATCCACAATCCAAACTGATGAATCCTGGTAATTAAAGCCGGATAGGTAAATAAATATCGGAATAACTTCTTCATATATCAGAAAAATTCAAGAAAAAGTGAAAGAAATACCTTGTTGATTTTGAGACTTAACAAGATGTATAATAATGGAGAAAGTGGCATAAGCGAGTAACAGAAGTTTGTTGCAAATCTCCATGCGCGACTACTTCTCACTTTTCAAACAAACAAAAACTTAAACAACACCAAAAGAAGTACGCTTGAAACATTACAAAGTCATCTAGCTATATATCTTTTTATTTTGTGTACAATCTATTTATGAATATTTCTACTAGTAGTCTTTAAGCACTGCCAAGTAAAAAAGTTGGCAATGTCAAACTTATGGAAACGTCACCTGCAAATAGGAAACGATCTAATGTATTTTTCTAATACATAAATGACGTAAAAGACTATTATTAGTCTAAGATGGAACGAGTAATTTTCTAGGAAGCTTGACATGAAAGTTTGAGATCAATATGTGGCATTCTCAAATTCAAAAAGCCAAACGTCTGTTATTAAAAATATGCAACCATGCTATGTCGAGATATATTATAATGATCACACTGTGGCCGGTTAAATCAAGTGTTTGATATTTTAATAAATATGAATTTCATATAGTTTGTTGTGGAGAAACTATATTTTGCAATATTTAAGAATCAGGAATATCTGTAAATAACTTAATTTAATTTATGGGAAATCGTCAAGGTCAAGTAGTTTCTGAAATGTCAAATTTCTAACTCACACAACCTTAAACTTTCTTACCCATTAATTTCCACTCTTCAGGATGTAAATTGTGTTTGACAAAAAAAGTAAAAAAAAAAAAAAAGGAATGTAAATTGTTTGTAACGGTAAAATTGAAGGGAACTATCCACGCGCTCTAATTTTGCAATTTTGGAATATACCACAGAAACTGAGAGAATTTTAGCGAGCTATTACCACGCGCTATCTCTGCGAGTAGTGTATTTATTTTACCATCTGGATCCCGCTGCGTACTTGGGCCTTGGGCCATCGGCCTATATATTCTAAACAATTTTGTACTAATCCATATTGTGTTTTTTTTTTTAACGGTTCACATGTAAAATATTCACATTACAGACTTTGAATACACACAACCTGTGGAGTACTGTATCTCTCAAAAGAATATATATAGATATGGAAATATTAACGAGCTGAAGGACTATCACTGATGAAACTTATGTTATGTACCATGGACTTTGATGAATTTGCATCTTGGCTCCTTCGTTTACCTAAGTTATCGTATATTTCCAAACACTCATTTAGTTCATGAGCAACCCTAGTCATGTTTGGTCTCTCTCTAGAAGAAGGGTTAATGCATGACATTGCTAATTCAAGAGCTTTCCAAGATGAAGCTGTGTCATAATCTCCATGGAGTTTCGGATCCATAATACTTTCAATATCACCATTCGCGAGCATAGACGTCGCCCATTCTGATAAGTAAGAATTTTCACGTGAGTGTTCAATCGCAGGTTGGCCACTGATTATCTCCAGTAACACAATCCCAAAACTATAAACATCACTCTTCTCTGTTAACCAATTCTTTTGATAGTATCTGCAAAAAAAAAAAAAAAGATATTACATGTTTTTCAATATTTTAACACGCAAGAAACCAAACATCGTTGAAACTACAATGTGATATGAAGTAGAACTTACTCAGGATCAAGATATCCAAGAGTTCCAGCAACATTTGTTGATACGTGAGTTTGACTTCCCACTAGAAAAGATCTGGAAAGTCCGAAGTCCGCGAGTTTCGCTTCAAACTGTTGACCTAACAGTATATTGGTACTTTTCACATCTCTATGAACCATTGGCGGCTTACATCCAATATGCAAATATTCAATCCCTAGTATAATACATAGAAAAATCTTCATATATTAACTACTTATCATGAAAATGAAATTTAGAAGGAATAGGGCCGGATATATCAAACTGAGAAACAGTAACACATAATGATAAGAACTAGCAAAAATTTCTACATATACCTAGCGCAGACTCAATAGCTATCTTAAGTCTACTCGACCAGTTCAAAAAAGAGCCGCCACGTTTTCCTGCCAAAATTCAAAAATATATGGTTAGAAATCATTAGAATTTTCTAAAGCCCTTTTTGGCTAACTGTTTTATTTTATTTTTATATCATTTTATTTTAATATCATATTCTAACTATGGTTTTCCTAATTTACCTGAGAGATGTTCCCTTAAATTCCCATTTTCCATGAACTCGTAGATGAGAGCCAAGTCATTTCCTTCATCACAATATCCGACGAGGCTTACTAAATTCACGTGGTGAACTCTTAGAAGAAGCTCGACCTAACAATCAACAATATAAAAAGGTATAGGATCTGCAGGAGCGCAAGCAATCATTGTCCGAAAACTAAGTTGAAGATAGTTTTGTAATACCTCTGTTTTGAATTCCTTGTAGCCTTGAGTTGATGAATGTGAGATAACTTTTACGGCTACTTGTTCATTGTTTAGAAAACCACGACAAACAACACCGAAGCCTCCTTTACCCAAAACAACTTGAAAGTTATTCGTCATTTCTCTGACCTCTGAATATGTAAATCTTCTGTTTTTCATTTCAAGTGATGGGCGCATAACTGCAGATAAAAAGTTTTCAACAGGTTCAAACATATTTCATACTTTTGATGATTTTATATGATCATATCATATTTTGTTTATATATGCAATTCCCTAGTGAGTACCTTTCCCAGTTGATGTCTTTCTCCTTCTTAAAATGAAGACGGGAACTAACACCATTATGATAATGGCCACAAGAGAACAAAGAGATGCGACGACAACTACCACCGGAAATTTTGAATGGCATGAGACACATAGGTCTTTATTTCCTTCAAGACTAAAGCAAATAATGTTATTGGTCTATACAAAAAAAAAAATATAAAAGATGAATAGTGATCAAAACAAGATCACCATGGAAACGAATTTTACTGTAGTTGTAGTCCTCCCTTTTTTCTATTAAGAAGGGCTTGAGGAAGAGGACCTCTAAGATTGTTTCCATTTAAGTTTCTGAAGATGTTAAAAAAAAAATTATTAAGACAATAAGATTTGATTTTATAAAAAATATTTGTTGTGCTTCTTCGAAAAAAACCCCTACATTTTCAACAAGGAGTCCATCTTGGCTAGAAACTCAGGCACTTCTCCAGTTAAGTTGTTATTTGACAAGTCCCTATAATTTTGATAAGACAAAAATGCAAACATAATCTTATCAATTTTGCAAAGAGAGAGCGGTCAGTTTATCCAAATATGGAGATACTTACAATTCTTGAAGTTGGGTTAGATTTTGTATGCCATGCGGTATAACTCCACTTAATCCACTTCCAGACAAGTCTCTGTTATATAGTGATGAGAAATCAGATGTATTCAGAGTTCTTTTAATAAAATTAGTTTGAGTCATGTTCTTACAATGTTATGATTCTTGGTGGTGTGGAAATATCAATAACACTGCAGCCTACACCAATCCACGAGAATTGTTTAGGAACACATGGATCGCCTTGCCAACTGACTTTATTCAATCCGTACGTAGATGCGATAGTCTTAATAGCAATGACTGAAACAAAAGAATAAGTTAACGAAAATACTAACATGTGTATAAGACCTATAAAACGATGAGTATCTCCCATTGGTGAGTATCTCCTATAAAACGATGAGTATCTCCCAACAGACTTTATTCTATAAAACGATGAGTATCTCCCATTGGTGAGGAAATATAAAGCTTTTGGGTATTACTCACAATAATAAAAAAAAAATAATAACTTAACTAAGAATCTCCTTAGACTAATTTATATCATAGTTTAGCTTGTCTTTCTTTAACCAACTAAACCAATGTGGGATTCTTATCATATGTCTTATATGCATTAAAGTACACATGCCACATACCGTCGCTTTGGTTTGTTTCTGATTGTGGAAACTCAATGGTCGTGAAAATCTCTAAGGCATTCATCAAGGGTGGAAGAGTCGACCTCGGCGTTTCTGACAACTGCACTCGACATACCCCTCCCTCACATTTTAGTGGTACAGTGTTGGTTAGCATCCCTACTTCAAACTTCTTGGGACGATAAGGTGGGAAAATAACTTTACCATTCCCCACAATTTCGATTTCTCTTGTTTCATTGGCTCGCACTTGTTGGATATCGGCGACATATATGTAAGCATAAGTTTCATCATCAGCGCTTTCCAAATTCCAGGTAAAGATCAATGGCTCACTAGCATTAGTGGGTGTGGCTGCGGTCGCAATTACATCTTGTGGCAAGTCATAGCCACCAGACGAGTCACTTACGTTGAGGGTTGTGTCTATATGCGTCCATTCTGGCTGGAAGTACGGATTCCAAACACGATCATGAACATCTTTGGGATGACTGCCAAATTAAAATTCAAGTATTTACGTTATATCAATAAAATTAAATATGGATTAGGCTACTATTTTCTTCCCGTGTCATAGATTCAAATTTGGAAGTGTGTGTGTGTGACAGTTGTAGACGGAAAAAAACAAAAAAAGGTCAAGTTAACATACTTACAGTATTGTTTTGTTAGAAGTGGTGAAGTAGTAGCGAACTAAATTCTTCAAGGAACCGGTTTGTGCAGGATAAGTATTGTACGGCAAAGGTCTTAGTTCAATTGCTGATATAAGTGGTGTACTTGTTCCTGTCTTGACAACGCATATGTCTAACATGTTAGATCTTGTGACGTGAATAATCTCCTCAACAACAGCACCAAAACCTGTTCTTCTCAGATCTAGGGATTTCCAAATATTAGGACCAAGATAGAGGTCGAATCTTGGGAAAATATTAAGACCATCATAGTTTCCATATACAAAACTGTCCTGATGAGGTAATTTGTATCTTGAGTGACATTCAAACTGTAGCAGTTTCGCGTTCCGTCAGGGAAGTATCTCAAAACCCTATATGGTTTTGCGATAAAGTCTGTCTCAGAGACTTTTTTGATGGTACCAGTCTTTCCTCCGTGGACAAAACCAGCATCAGAGGTGTAAGTGATATCGGTGACTGGTTCGACATAAGGAGACTCATTGGAAGGTAATCCACAATCTATACTGATGAATCCTGGTAAAACCAAAGAGATACATCAGAAAGATATTGTTTTTTTTTTTTTTTTTGGAAAATCAAGTTCTATATATCAAAGAGAGAAGTAAAAGTACCTTGTTGATCCTGAGACTGAACTTGGTGTATGATGGAGAAAGTGGCAAAAGCGAGAAACAGAAACTTCATGCAAGTCTCCATTCGCGACTACTTATCAATTCTCAACCAAATCAAGATTTTAACAAACTATCAAAGCCTTGAAGCATCATGAATTCATTTATTTATGTATGAATGTACATCTGTTTCATACTCCTTTGATGAGCTGGTAAAGTCAACTTAATGCATACGGCTAGCAGCAAAAAATAAAACTAGCTAGCTACATAAATAGTGCTGGCAGTCATTAAAACAAAGAAAAAACAATGGAATACAATATCAATATGGATGGCGACATGATTTTGCTGTCGCGTTCTGATTTAATTTAATACAATGTGAACCAAATCATTCTTCATAACAATAAAAGCCGGGTCAATCGCAATAAAATAACTTAAGTTACGTAAACGAATTAATACTAATGATTTTTTAATGCATGTGAAACATAATAGTTCATTTTTCTTTTCGACAACTGATAGTCATAGAGGCTCACTTTAGTCAACAGTGAACAGATGTCAGAGGAAGCCAGTCCCGGTGGACAACCATTGGCCTAGAGGCTTCCTCTGAATTAACTTAGCCATTGACTATTAGTTAAAGATCATCGGTTCCGGACCTTCCGGTTTCTATCCTAATTACATTAGCCAAGTTAAACCTATTTCGGTTTTCCCTACTATTTAATTTAATAATACTGGCGGGTAGAACACGTATCTTACGGTAGTCTCTGTCACACAATTCGATGTCACAAATTAACTCAATTTTGATGTGAATTTGAGCTGATCTTGGTAAAATGAAAACAAGGCACGCACGCTCCCCAACATTGTTCGTACTTCGCAAGAACGTTCTCACCAGCCCTGCATGTATGTTAATTTGCTGTTTGTTTGAGAAAAAAAATCGTCTGGAAACTTCTATATCTGTTTTAAAATATTCGTGTTGGATATGGCCAAATGGAATATCCAAACTTATAAAAACAAAATCCCTAAAGAATTTTTTAATACTTCCACTTGGAAAAAAGTCTTACCATCATATCATTGTACTTGATAAATTATTTCGACTTTTTCCCACCAGCAATATAAGTGAAACTTAATTATTTATATATAATTATTCAACCGTTTTCTATAAACAGTCCAGAAGGTTTGATGTGTCATCATGTTTAGATTATAAGTATTTTGGTAGTTTGTGATCCTTGCTTTTCTTGGACAGAGTAGGAAAATGAAAAATCTCCGTGGACTTTTATCGGTCTTCCTGATTTTGCTCAAGCACAAGATCAACAACAAGGTACAGCTTTTTCATCTTTAATTTCTAAACATTTTTCCTAGACATTAATTAAGTTTCCAAACTTAAACGCTTGTCAATTATTTCCTTCATTTTTACTTGTCTTTCAAGGATTCATCAGTTTGGATTGTGGATTACAAGCCAATGAGTCTCCTTACACGGAACCAATGACAAAGTTAACATTCAGATCAGACGCTGATTTCATCAAAAGCGGAAAAAGTGGTAAGATTCAAAATGTTTCGGGGATGGAATATATAAAGCCATACACAGTTTTAAGATATTTTCCGGATGGAGTAAGGAACTGCTATACTCTCAGCGTCCTACAAGGCACAAACTACCTGATCGTAGCCATGTTTACCTACGGAAACTACGACAATCTTAATACGCAACCAAAGTTCGACCTTTATCTTGGTCCAAATATATGGACCACGGTCGATTTGCAAAGAAATATTAACGGTACAAGGGAGGAAATCATTCACGTACCAAGGTCAACTTCTTTACAAGTTTGTCTTGTTAAGACTGGAACAACTACGCCGCTAATATCAGCTTTAGAGCTACGACCATTGCGAAATGATACTTATATTCCTCAGTCTGGTTCCTTGAAGAACTTGTTCCGCGTTTATTTGACCGATTCCAAAGACGTTATTAGGTAACTCAAAACCAAATGATGATGACTGAATATATTTTGTATGAGATTCCCAACCACTTTGATGAATAAGATCTCTTCAGGTACCCAGTAGATGTCCATGACCGTCTTTGGACTCCATTCTTCATGCCGGGATGGAAACTGTTAAGAACAAGTCTCTCAATCGACACTTCTGACAACGACTATAACTTGCCAGAAGATGTAGTTGCTACGGCAGCCACACCTGCAAATGTGAGTTCACCATTGACTATTTCATGGAATTTGGAAACACCTAACGACTTAGTTTATGCATACCTTCACGTTGCTGAGATCCAGTCCTTAAGGGACAATGATACCAGGGAGTTCAACATCAGCGCAGGTCAAGATGTTAGTTACGGACCTGTTAGCCCTGAGGAGTTGCTAGTAAATACGCTATTTAACACATCACCTGTGAAATGCAATGGAGGGACATGCCACTTGCAACTGATAAGAACTCCAAAGTCAACTCTCCCTCCTCTTCTTAATGCTATTGAGGCTTTTACAACAGTTGAGTTGCCGCAGTCCGAAACAAATGCAAATGACGGTATGTGATCAGCTAAGTGTGAGTATATACTTTTCTATATACATATATACTTACTTTAAGTGTTCTGTTTCTATTTTAGTCATTGCTATCAAGAGCATAGAAACAAGCTATCAATTAAGTAGGATTAGTTGGCAGGGAGATCCATGTGTTCCTCAACAATTCTTGTGGGATGGTCTTACCTGTGAGTACACCAATATGTCTACACCACCAAGAATCCATTCCTTGTACGTGTGTCATGATCATTCCTAAGATTAATAAAAAAAAAAGGAATGTAATTAATCTCTCTGTTTCTGAATATCTTACACTTTAAATGTGTGTTATGATCTTATCACCAGAGACTTGTCCTCAACTGAACTAACTGGAATTATAGTTCCTGGGATCCAAAATCTTACGGAGCTTCAAAGATTGTAAGTACTTCGGTCTACATGAATACTCTGTTTATCAAGGCAGAGCAATATAAACAATTGTATCATTTTTGCAAATGATAGGGACCTGTCAAATAATAATTTAACAGGTGGAGTACCTGAATTTCTAGCCAAAATGAAATCATTGTTAGTCATGTAAGTGACTCGGTCAGCTATATTAACACATTACCAATTTATTGTCCCAGTATGTTGATGTTTTGTCTTTTTAACTTAGACAGAAACTTAAGCGGAAACGACCTTAGTGGTTCAGTCCCTCAAACTCTACTCGATAAAGTGAAAAAGGGGTTGAAATTGAAGTAAGATCTTCTCAACTATCTTTTGTCATTAAATCTGATGTCTTTAATTTTGTATTATGTCTTCACTAACACTTGGTTAGCTTGTTTACAACACTAGCATTGAAGGAAATCCAAACCTTTGTTCTTCCGGTTCATGCAACAAAAATAAAAATAGCATCATGTTACCAGTTGTTGCATCACTTGCTTCTTTCGCTGCTATAGTAGCAATGATCGCTCTTCTTTTTGTTTGTCTTAAAAGACGCTCATTACTCGGAAAAGGTATCTGTAACAAATTCATCAAACCAGATACATTAGTGTATGCATACATAGTTACATTACTCAGAGACATGATAGTGACTATTTCTTATTTTTACGGTTCTAGGTCCATCACCAAGCCAGCAATCAATAGTAACAAAAAAGAGAAGATATACATATACCGAAGTTCTTGGGATGACAAATAACTTTGAAAGAGTTTTGGGTAGAGGAGGATTTGGGATGGTCTACCATGGTTATATAAATGGTACAGAAGAAGTAGCGGTTAAGCTACTCTCTCCATCATCAGCTCAAGGCTATAAAGAGTTCAAAACAGAGGTTTTTCTTTGGCACCACCATTATTAATTCTTATCCATTTTGTAAGCTTAAGTTTATTTATATTTTGTACATATATTTGGATAGGTAGAACTTCTTCTAAGGGTGTACCACACAAATCTGGTAAGTCTTGTTGGATACTGCGATGAAAAAGATCACTTGGCCCTCATCTACCAGTACATGGCCAATGGCGATTTGAAACAACATTTGTCAGGTAACATATTCATATATCATGCATTGTGTTGATGATAACCTAGCTAGGATGACATTCATGACTATGTTAATACATGCAGGTAGCTCCATAATTAGCTGGGTTGATAGACTAAACATAGCAGTTGATGCCGCACTAGGTCCGTTTTGTTATTTTTTCAGAGAATGGACATCTCCATTTCTAGATTACACCCATTTAACCAAGTTTCTAATGATTAATTATCAAACCTGAATTTTTGGAGACAGGATTGGAATACTTACATATTGGCTGCAAACCGCTGATAGTTCATAGAGATGTAAAAAGTTCTAACATACTATTGGACGATCAATTACAAGCCAAGCTTGCAGACTTTGGGCTATCAAGATCTTTTCCGGTTGGAGATGAAAGTCATGTGTCTACACGTGTTGCCGGAACATTTGGATACCTTGATCATGGGTAAGTGTCTTTTGGCTTTTTCTCTGGAAACCACATTCACAAAAGAATCATAATCATCTCGTCCTGCAGATATTACCAAACAAATAGGTTGTCTGAGAAGAGTGATGTCTACGCTTTTGGCGTTGTATTATTAGAAATCATCACAAACAAACCAGTGATCGATCAAACCCGCGACATGCCTCACATTGCAGAATGGGCGAAATTTATGCTCACTAGAGGAGACCTTAGCAATATTGTGGATCCTAAACTTCAAGGGGTTTATGACTCTGGTTCTGCATGGAAAGCTCTTGAATTAGCAATGACATGCGTCAACTCTTCTTCCCGAGAAAGACCCAACATGTCTCATGTAGTTCATGAACTAAAGGATTGTGTGGTATCTGAAAACAAGAGGACAAGAGACATAGACACAGTGAGATCCATCGACATTAACTTAAGCTTCAGTACTGATATGAACCCTAAGGCACGTTAATCTCCAGTCTACACCTGCAGCATTCGTTCCACTACATTTTTTCTTTTCAAGAACTATGTCAATGCAGATATTGTACAGCCTGATGTCCTGCGCATATTTGATAATAAGTAGATATGAGAGCTAACTTATCCTTATGTTAATGCTCCCGTTACAAAGATCAAAATTACATGTTTGTCGTCCTGTAATGAGAGATGAACTGAATTCTTACATTAACAGAGACAAAACTGTACATCCAGATTCCAAAGACAGGACATGATATAGGAACTTCATGTCCTGCAAATGTTTTGATCAAAAAACACAGACCCAAGACTTGTTTATACTTCTTCAGACATACAGTGGTGAGGCCGATGGACGAGGATAAGCAACAACTGTACTGCCCACAGCAGTCTGCCGAGCAAAACCCGCATTCGCTTTTTTGCTGGCAACACTGTCACTTCTCCTACGCATTCTTCTCTCTGTTCTATCCATATTCCCTCCTATAGCAGCATTTAAAGTCTGAATGTGTTCGAGGTGAGAAACAACCTCCCTCATGTTTGGTCTCAGCTTAACCTCTGTGGTGAGACATCTCAGAGACAGAGTAGCCACTTTACATGCTTCTTCCATAGAGTACTGGTCCTGAAGACGATTATCAATGACTCGGAATATCTTTCTTTTGTTTACGAGATATGGTTTAGCCCACTCCACAAGGTTCCTCTCTCCAGAAGGACGATTTTTGTCCACAGCTCGACGACCAGACAACAGCTCCAGAAGGACAACCCCAAAGCTATAGACATCACTCTTTGTTGTTAGATGACCTAAGTAAAATATGCAAAGTGATGAGTCATAAGAAGAAGCTAATTCCAGAAAACAAAGATTTGACCAAAAAGAAGTTGACAATTACCGGTGGCAAGGTATTCAGGAGCAGCATATCCGTGTGTACCCATGACCCTTGTAGAGACATGACTTTTATCACCTATTGGCCCATCCTTGGCCAACCCAAAATCAGAAAGCTTTGCGTTGTACTCCTGCGATCATGTACCCAAAAACTTCCATCATAAAGCTTAAAACTTTAGCAGTTCTGTCATGGCAATCATATCAAAAATGAGTAAAGTGTAAAATACCGAGTCAAGAAGGATATTAGAAGTCTTGAAATCACGGTATATCACTCTTGTTTCAGAACTGTGAAGGAAAGCAAGGCCCTTTGCAGCACCAAGAGCAACTTTCAACCGGAGTTTCCAAGATAATGGTTGGAAGTACAAACCCCCTGCAAACCCAAGAAAAAAACAAACCCTAAATACTCATAACCATCATAGTAAGCTTAAAAGTTTGACACCAGCCTGGGAGGAAGGAGGACATACTCCTGAAAAGATGATTCTCCAAGCTACCCCGAGGCATGAACTCATAAACAAGAAGACGGTGCTCATCCTCTAGGCAATAACCAATCAGCTTCACAAGATGACGGTGAGAAAACTGGCCAAGGTAATTCACTTCAGCCTACAAAATCATCAAAAAAAGATAACAATCATCAAGCATTACAACAACACACAAGAACCAAAATTGGCATATTTAAAGCTTCTTTTTTATTTACCAGCCACTCCTGATGACCTTGCCAACCATCTTGGTTAAGCTTTTTGACAGCAATAACCAAACCAGTGCCTGGTTTTGTAGCGGTAAGAGACTTCTCATCAATCCATCCTTTGAAAACACAACCGAATCCACCTTCACCAAGCACACTGTCTGGTCTGAAATTCCTGGTAGCGGATTTAAGCTCAGCAAAGCTGAAACTCTTGAGGTTTGGAGACTGTAAGATCTCACCCTCGGTTCGAGGGGTTGGTCTTACAGACACAGACGAAGCCTTACTCCCAAGACTTCCAGTATCTTTGACGTCAGAACTCACATACTTCGAACTCGTCCCTAAACCCACCAAACCAAACCAAAAAAAAAAGCATTAGTTTCGCACCTTCATTAGATTCATTAAACCAATCGAATTTGCCAAAACACCAAAAAGCCCTAACCTCCATGAAAAAACAAAAATCAAAACTTTAAGAACTTTGCCTTAACAGATGAAGAGAAGAAGAGAAAAGAGAAGTAAAAGTGTAGTACCTGGGATCTCAGCCTTGACCTGAGCACTCAAGCAAATCCCCATGATTGAGAAAGAGAACCAAATTGGACACGCTTGTGCAATCTCTCACTATATAAAAGATAAGAAGAAAAAAAAGGTGGAAACTTTTAATCAAATTGGAAGCTGGAAAGTAGAGGCAGACATAAATCAAATCGTGAAAAAAAAAAAAGATTTTGCCAACTTTTATCCTATCCATATATGTAATGCATTACTTTAAAAGCCTATGACCAAAGTTCATCAAATCTCTTTTTGCCGATTTAAGTAAACCTAACAACTAAAACAATTGAAGAACCAGAGAGACAAATTCTTTACTCACCCTTTTCTTTTCTTTCTTGTTTTGAGTTCTCTCAGCCAAGAGATATAGAAAAGTGAAAAAACAGAGACAGAGAGAGAGAGAGAGAGAGACAGAGTAAGAGAAGCGTTGCAGTTGGGGTGGTAGCAAGCATTAATGGCGGATCGGTCCCGCCTTTATCTCTTTCTCTCGAAAATCAAAAATTTTCCCCTTTTTTAAAAAATACTACTATCGATTTGTTTTACTAAATACTAGAGGTGTTGTTGTCATTGCTCTCAATCGTTTTCGTTTTGGCCTTTTTGGTACTAGAAAGAAAAAAGAGAAGATATCATCAAGTCAGAAAAGATTAGCCCTTCTTCACACACCGCGTTCTATTACTTCTCGATGTATACAACTCCCACCTAATAGTACTGGGCTCAGCTCGGCTCATTTAGCGTTAATAAAAAAAAAAAAAAACAAATTCTTGTTTAGACGATCTATTAATTAGGTTCTGAATTTGATTGCGCATTATTGGTGTATATGTTACAAAAAAAAGGGTCATTTAAATAATATTTTTTCTTGATAATTTGGAATGAGACAATGCCCGTGAGGCTTACCAATACCAGCATATTTCCAGCTAACCCTACTACGTACGTTTTTTTTTTTTTTGTCAACAACAGATCAGCTCAAACGAACTAATTGGTAGAAAAATCGTTTACAAACAATACTTGGTGCGGAAATGTACATGTTTGGCGTGCCAAAGAATTCGTCCTTAAATTAGCATTTGTAGGAATTAAAAATAAAGAAAAGGAAGAAAATTCCTCCCTATTAGTCTTGATGTCGTCAAGGTACGCCGAGAACGCTGGCCAGTCGGAAGGAGAAGACACCATCTTCACCAAGTCTGAGCAGTCAGTATAAAAAACCACCTCTCTGAAGTCATGGCTGATCATGCAGCGCATCGCCCAAAGGAACGCTTCAACTTCAGTATGTAATGGAGATAGACTTCGCCTGAAATTCTTGGCACCCAAAAACGGCAGCGTTGTCTGGATCGAGGTACAACACCAACCAACACCTGCATACAAATCCCCTGCTTTCCAAGATCCAGCTATGAAGCATCGATATCCTGAAAAGACCGAAGGAAGGGAAACCGTAGGCACCCTAACTGGCAACTCCGAAACTACTGGAAAGGTGGGACTGGTCACTAGATCATCCTCTATCTGAGCCTGCTGCCATGCTGCAGCTTCACCCTCTGCTACCCTAACAATATCCTCTGGCCTTTCGGCAATATTGTCAAAGACACGTGCATTCCTTGCTTTCCAAATAAACCACATAAGCCAAGGGAAAGCCGCAATATGGGCTCCCGGATTCTGCTGCCCTAAAAAGTGATCAACATTTGCATATACTGATTCTGTCGGGAAGGAATTAGGTCCCACCGGCACATTTGCTAGCGCCCAAACCTGACGGGCCGGAGGACACACAAAGATGGCATGATTTATTGTCTCCAAATCCGCGCCGCATCGTATGCACCGTACATCACAAGCAATACCCCGTCGTCCCAAATTTGCCGAAACCGAAATACAACCAGATAAGACCTGCCACATAAAATGCTGGATCTTAGGTGGGCAACGAGCCCTCCACACACTAGCGAGTAGGGGGTAATTTCCGGGCCATAACCAGTGGCCGCAAAAGTCCGAACCACGTCATGACGTGCAGTATGATAGCCTGATTTGACTGTATACTTCCCAGTTTTCGTGAAATGCCAACCGAAGGGATCATCCCTTTGGTTACCACCCAACGGAATAGCCCTGATTAATGCAACATCAAGTGGATCAAAATGCTCATTGAGCATATCCAGACGCCAAGAATTATTTTGTCGATCAATTAATTGATTCATTTGAAGAGAAGGGTCCTTTAACGGCCCCTTGCTGGAAGCTGGTCTCAGGAATTGAGCTGGTACCCAAGGATCTGACCATATAGAAATGGTGTCCCCAGAACCAACCCGTTTAATAAGCCCTTTATTAACCAGAGAGCGAGCAGAACATATACTCCTCCATCCATAGGAGGGAGAGTATGACCTAATTGGATCCAACGGATGCGTATTCCTATAATACCTACTTTTGAAAACCCTGGCAAACAAAGACTCTGGAACGTCTATCAGACGCCAAAGTTGCTTGGCCAGTAATGCCGAATTAAAGTCATCCACATTCCTAAAACCAAGACCACCCAACTGTTTGCTAACACATAATTTCTCCCATGCAAGCCAATGCATGCCCCCTGTCTGAACATTTGTACTCCACCAAAAATTTGCCACTGCACTGGTAAGCTTGGATGTAATTGTTTTTGGTAACCGAAAACAAGACATCACAAACGTTGGAACAGCAGTTGCAACAGATTTAATCATCACTTCCCTTCCCCCTTTTGAAAGCAAATTTGTCGTCCAACCATTCGTCCGACTTTGAATCCGCTCCCGAACAAAAGAGAAAACCTTGGTCTTAGCCCCACCCAAACTTTCGGGTAAACGCTTTTTTTTTTTCGTTTTTTTGTAATGGCATTGGACCATTGGTAATATTTATAGATGGTTGTTTGTTCCCCTTGCTTAATAATAAGCAGTACAAACCTTAACGTTGTGTGAAGGTTTTTTAGAAATCTGAATAAAATACAAACTAAATCCAAGAATGATCCTATACTGGTCCTGTTACTATATAGTCCACAATTAATTAAGTCTCCTTTGATAGGAATTAGAATATTAAATCCAGAGAGAAGACCGACAAAGATTGTCATTGACTCCATTGGCTTCATTTATTTTCTTGTGTGCTTCTTTTATTCTCTTAACCCAATCTTGATTAATACTATACTACAGTACTAAAGTTTCAATTCGTTTTAAATGCAATTCAATTAAAACTTTAATACAGTACTAAAGTTTTAATGCATTAATGCAATTCATCTTTCAGATGCTGGTGTATGCGTTTGTATAGTGCTCAGGAGTGAAAAAATCAAAAAAACTTTGTATCCAATGAAATTATACAAGGTCCACACTAAAATGCCCCCATTGCTGATTTATCGCTCTTTATTTCTTTTTGTTTTGACTTTTGACCAAATTTCTCTTTTTTTGATTAAGAGCTGATTTCGTAGAGACCAACAATATTATACTAGTATTAATTTTATAAGAAGCCATTGTTCTTCTTTGTAACTATCTATCTACGAGTACTTTTTATGTCTAGTGTTCTTAGAAACATTAAGAAGTATGGAATACCTCCTTTGACTTTTTCTTAATTTAGCTGTTGAATATTTGACGATCAAGATTTTGGTTGGTTATTTCATGCAGTATTCTACTAAAATAAACTCCGATTGTGGCTGATGATATTACATAAAAGATAATGTAATAACCTCACTAGCCTTGACTCTTGACTCTTGAATTACGTAGACATAAATAAATAAGCATGGCTCTAATGTATAAACAAATTGGGGATGTAGCTCAGATGGTAGAGCGCTCGCTTAGCATGCGAGAGGTACGGGGATCGATACCCCGCATCTCCATCTTAATGTCATTTTTTCTGTTTTTAATATATTTTTTAGTATATAAAACCCCAGTAATGTGGTTGATACTTGATAGAGAGAGTCACCCCCAAAAGAAAAAGATTGTTACCAAGAAAAAAAAGTATTTACATCCGATAAAAGATATACAGCTTTTTAGTGGCATTGTTGGCATACAAAATATTTTGTAATATATTTTTGTTGAGAGAAGATTAAAGTAATGTCTAATTTATAAAGGGTTACAAAAACTCCCAATAATTTCGAAGAAACGAACAAGTAGTTCTGTTTAATGGATGGGAGAACATGGCATACTGATTCCTTTTCCATTTTTCTCAATATAATATATACCAACAAGTCGACTTCATATATCTTTTCTGATTAGGATAATTTGGTAGTCCATGAAAAAAAAAAAAAGAGTAAAACAAGAGAAAAGAGTTTTGGTGTATTTTAGCATTTGTCTCTTTCGGATGTGACAGTGTGAACGAATATTCCGACGGTTTGACATTTGCTTGTTTGACCCATCGGTAGGGACCCAAAGAGACAAAGGGTCCAATGTCCATGCAAAAGCATGTCTGCCACGTGGACTCGTCGGTGAACTGCTTCTTTCCTCCACGGCTCCAATCTACCAACTTACGCGGCTAGCAGCTCTCTTTGAGCCCCTAACCAAGTAGCTTGTAATTATTTACCAAAATTTTGCCTCTGTTCTCACTTCTTAGGCCAGGCCCAACTTACGAGGATGCTTTGGTAGTCCCACTGCTTATTTCCACAGCTCAACCAACTTAGCGGGTAGCTCACTCTGAGCCCGTGAGCAAGTAGCTAGCTAGCAGTTACTACATTTGAGGATTATGAAGGATAAGTTTAATCTTAATACGCATTAATTGGTTTTTTTCTTTTTGGGCTCACGGACCGGTTAAGAGCTCTCTATTGATAATCCATTAAAGAGATAATCTAGAGTACTTGGGGATAAAGTAGGAAGCATGTTAACATTGGGGGTAGATAAGATTGACAAAAAAAAAAAAAATTAATTTGAGTCAGGGATTATACCGTTCAACTAGTTTCAACAAACTGTATGACTCAGCATCAGGCTTGGCTCCACCTAGAACCGTCCTCTTAAACAGATTAGGGTCATACACCTTGGCCTTCACATAAGCTTTAAACAAAGCGTTGTACACAAACGCATACCTATTATACTTTGCATTCTTCACCTCTTCAAACAATTTCTCTGAGTTCTCAACATCACCTTTCTCTGCAAAACACTCGATGATCGATAGAGTCGTCTCCAGCCACGGCGTTGAGCTTCTTACGCTTTTGCTCGTCTTTAGAGTCGAACCCATTTCAATGTTTTTGAGAGCTTCCTTCATCAGTTTGGCTTTAGCACATCCTAGAGCCAGATGTCTATACGTTATGGAATTAGGCTTAAACCCGTTTCCCATCATCTCGCGGAACACACTGATTGCCTTCTCTATCAAACCTTCCTTGCAGTATACCGAGAGCAGAGAGTTGAATTGCTCTGTTTCTTTAAGTCCTCTTACATCCTTCATCTCTAACCAGAGCTCTTCAGCTCTATCAAGGTTCCCCACTCGCGCAAACGCTTCCGTTGCCAGCAAGTAACTCTTGGATCTAACATGATGAAACCCTCTGATAACATTCCAAGTTCTCACGAGCTCCTTTTCTTTCCCTAAACGACCGTACAATATCATCAATATATCCAAGGTCGACCAATTATCCCCAGTGATAGATCTCTCTCTATCTCCTCGGTATATGCTTCAGCAACTGTATGCAATCTAGCAACAGCATGAGCCATAGCCAATATACAGTAAGAAACCTCATTGGGCTCAACTCCAGCTTTCTTCATACCATCAAAAGCCTTTAGCAACCCGTCAATGTTATGTTCATTAGCTTCAAGCTTCATCAAGATATGATACGTAGAGACATGAGGAGTGGCCTTGTCAGCTTTCATGAGGGCAAGGTCTTTCGCTATGAGCTTTCTTCTCCCGGGAGCTGAGTTGCGAATGATGAGACGGTTGTAGACTAAATGGGATGTACGAAAACCGAGTTCTCTCATCTTCTTCATATACCCTAGAGCAAGCCTAATGACACCTTGGTCTAAACAAGCAATCACAAGGTTGTTGTAAAGAAGCTCGTTCTGAAACTCTTGAGGTACACGGGTGAAAAGCTTTTCCCCTTGAGAGACGCCATGAAGTTTGACTGTGAATTCAAGCAAGTAGGAGTATTCTAGCTCACCAAGACGGTAAGTTCTTTCTCTAATTACCCATTCCATCAACTGAATCAAACATTACCAAAACGTCTCAGCTGACACATTCAAAGAGTATCTTCTTCATATAAACAAAAAGAAGAAGCAAGTAAGAGAATTTAAGAACCTCAAGGGCACGTTTGTTTCGTCGGAGCTTCCTCAATCGATTAATGGCGTGATAAACATCTCCACCATGAACTGGAAACCCATCGCCCATCCAGCTCTGTACCGCAGACCCAACAGTAACCCCCTTGGGGAGCTTCTCGATTCTGAGAGATAAACACTTGATGGGCTCTTCTTCTCCGTCCGACCCGATACATGCCTCGTCCGGAGGTTTCGTCGAAGGTATTAATGTAGTGAGAAAGCTCAAAGCTTGGAAATTGGTATGATCGAAAGCAGGGGAAGATGTCACGCAAGGTGTTCGACGTATTGCCTGAACGAAATATTCCCGTTGCCTCATCACCGCTATAATAGATCTCATTTCTTCTTATTCTTTTGGGAGACCTTACTGGCCCGTCTAAAGCCCGATAAGTAACTACATAATGTTAGGTTAGTAGTATTTGGTTAGGTTTTCGAATTGCTTACTTTTGTCTAATTTCGGATTGGTTGCTAATAATACAAATAGGAATCTTAATAATCACAAAAGTCAACTACACATATATATATTCTTCTTCTTCTTTTTTTTTTTTTTGTTACATATGAAATTAATACAAATCACACCATCACCACATAGAAAATACAAAGCAGGAAACGTCAAAGCTTAGGAGAGTTATTACGCAACACACGATGTCACGTCTTTATTCTAACACACACATCTCTTAGCACCAAACACATTTGTTTTCCTCCCAGTGTTCCTGGCATATATGATTTTAGACCACAATATAATTTCTTCAACAGCTACAGTTTGACCCGCAGCTGCAGTTTGATCCACAGCTACAGTTGTCGCACTCCTGGTTATAGTTCTTCTCGCAACTACACCACACAAGAAAATACAAGAATTAACGATATATATCAAAGTTTACTAACTAATAGATCTGATGAGATTTAAGACTAATTCACGACATGCGTAAGACCGGCCTGAAATGTTTTCGAGTTTAAAGCATATATATGAAGGGAAAACAAAAAAACATTTGGTTCTATTAACAAACAAAATTGTAAAAAACGAGTCATTAGGGTTTTGAATTTTGTTATTTGTACCATGCAGCGATTAAAACTCAAATACTTCAAAAACCTAATTTCCCAAGATTTTAAATCTTTGAAGTTTGAACTCTTAATATATTTTGATGCAGGTATAATAAAAAGGTAAAGAAGAGAGAGGATCTAGGCTAACCTGCAAGAGTCACCGCATTTGCAGGAGGAGCCACATCCACAGTTAGAACCTGCCATTTCTCTTTGATTGATTGTTGTAGTTTCTTTTTTTCTTTTCTTCTTCTTGTTCTGATGCTTTTTGTGATTTCAACAAAAGGGAATGGCCACTATTTATAGAATAAGAGAGAGATTCGGTTTCATATCTACCATAGACGTGGCATTTCCTATATCCTCAAGTTTTTTAATTTCGTATATGACATTGACAAAGTAAGAAAAACATTGTATATATGGGATAATTGGATTGCTTTCTTGGTGAGACTTTCTTTAACAAATCTACGAATAACATCAACTTGCCCGTTATTTTCTTTTATCTTAGATTTGTTCCAACAGTTTTATTCAGGAAAGTAATTTGATGTTTTAAACAAGAAAACAAGAGTATCAACAAATAAAATAGGAAAACGTCAAATTAAATATGGCGAAAAAATGTAAAAAGTCGTACACGCAACAAGAGTAACGATCTCAATTGAAAACGGCAGCCGACCCAAAAAACAGGCATGAAGCGTGCCCTCTTTCATCTGCATAGGCTGACTATACGCATATTGTTTATCTAACAAACAGTCAAAACTCAAAACATTACAAATTCATATTTTACATATGATGTATTATATTAATCAGGGGGAACATTATCCGTTCTTTTAAAACTTTGTAATGTTATCTTATGCGTCAGGAAAACTTAATTAAATGAGAAATATTGTCCCCTGTCTTGAAATCTTCCTGTGGACGATCCAAGATACGGTCTACGTTCTACTAATTATTATCATAAAATCGAATATATACCTTTTTCTTTTTGGTAGCAACTTACTGTACATGTTTAATTTAAAAGATAACTTGATGTACATGCAATTTGAAGTGAAGGTTAGTAACTATGGAATTAAGTAGAAGTTTGTATGGTTTTGATCTTTATACTAAAAATTAAAAATTTAGGTAGATGGAGGATCCCAAAAAAATTATATGATGAGTGGTGTTAAATCTGTCGGTGAGCGACTGGTTTCTGAACAAGCCTATTTTGTCTCTGGTGCCGAAAGTTCGAGTAGGTAGGTATAAACATTTTCCCTAATTTTTACTAATGCTATATTGGAGCGCCAAAAATATAAGAGCCGCATAAATTCGTTTGGGCTAAGTAGTCTCTGTCTAGGAATTTACGAACGTCGTCGCTAATATAGCTTTACGTAAACGACAATAGAAGGAATAATCGTGTAGATAGGGTCATTATATATAGAATAGTATAGCATGCAGTAGAGCTGGGGCTGGTGTTTTCGTTGGCTTCTTGCCCCTTCAAGGTCCTGAATTGGTGGTACGTTCCATCACAAATCCTATCCGAATTTTTCTTTTGACTTCCCTAGTTCCTCCTACGTGCCGGCCTCGTTTACACTGAATTAGTACGTTTCCATCTTTTATATTATTTTCTAATAACATGTTCTCTTAAACTAAAAGATGATTTTGTAATCTTGTTTAAGGACATGTTTACTAAAAAGGATAGAGAGAGATAATTTAGGACAAAAACCTCATTCTCATAATATCTGCCGAAATTAGAAAATCTAAATCTATATAGATGGATTATATTGTCCAACAAGAAAGCTAACCGAGTATCTCATGTATATCATATTTGTTTCTTACCCTCTCATATACGAAATTAAAAAATATAGATAGGGAAGTTATAAAATATAAATTATATATATATATATATATGCATTTTATATAAATAAAACAGAATCTTTCTCTTTTTCTATAAATACTGGCCATTCCCTTTGGTTAAATAGCATAAAGCATCAGAAGAAGAAAAAGAAAAGAAACTACGTACAAAAATCAATCAAAGAGAAGTAAGAGAAATGGCAGGTTCTAACTGTGGATGTGGCTCCTTCTGCAAATGTGGTGACTCTTGCAGGTAAGCCTTCGACCCTCTCTTCTTTACCTGTATATATATATATATGTATATTTTTTCACCTGTATATATGTATGTATGTAGTTGCTATCTCATCATATTAATACTAAATTTTGAATGTTTGCTTTTGTGTGGTGAAGTTGCGAGAAGAACTACAACCAGGAGTGCGACAACTGCAGCTGCGGATCAAACTGCAGTTGCGGGTCAAACTGTAGCTGTTGAAGAAACTATTGTGGTCTAAAATCATATATGCCAAGGAAAGTGGGAAAATATGTGTTTGATGATTATTAATATTTGTGTATGTTGGAATAAAGGCTTGGCATATTGTGTTGCGTAATAACTATTATTATGCTTGACTTGTTCCTGCTGTGTAATGTTTTTTTCCTAATTTGTAACGTAAGACAAAAATATATAAAGTTTATGTATTGACTTTTGTGATTTTTAAGATTTTATGTCTCCTCTCCATATTATCATAAACATGCATATAGACTTACAATTTAGTTAGCTATATTATCATAAACATGCATATAGATTTACAATTTTTATTAAAATGTTTGTAGCATTTTTCATAATCGTTCTGTTTTATAAAACAATGTGAAATAATCAATTATAAAAATTGTGAAAATATTTCATTGTACAACAGTTGAGAGACTTCTCCAGCACAGACAAATTGGTTGATCTACTGAAACAAGTTGAACTCAAAAGAGATACAAAACTAAACTAGTCAACACAGATATTCTCCAATTTTAATCTCTCTGATCCCTCACCATCGCCGTCTACAAGCATTTTCAGACCATCTTTAAGCTCAGCCACGCCTTCTTCAAGAACTGCGCAAACCGGAAATATCCTCACTCCTTTCACTCTCCTCTCAAGTTCTTTCAATCTCTCCTCTGCACCATCCTCATCGATCTTATTTGCCACAATCAAAGACGACCTATCGGATAACCCTTCTTCATGGAACTCAAGCTCCATCACCAGATCTCTCAGTTGTTGCCACGGTGACACTCCTCTGCAACCATCTAGCCCCGATGCTAAATCCACAACGTAAGCCAAGACTTTGGTCCGTTCGATGTGGCGGAGAAAGTTGTGGCCTAGACCCCGGTTCTGATGAGCTCCTTTTATAAGTCCCGGGATATCTGCTACCGTCATGGAGAAGTCATCGTAGTTTACGTTTCCTAGATTGGGACGGAGTGTCGTGAACGCGTAGTGGCCCACGCGGGGTTTAGCACGGGATAGTGCACCAAGAAGAGTGCTTTTCCCTGCGTTTGGCAACCCAACAAGGCCTACGTCGGCGATGCTCTTGAGCTCTAATATCAGAACAGACTCAGAACCGAGCGAACCGGCTTTAATACCTGACCGTTCATCTTCATCTTCAGCATCGTCCTCCATGCTCTTCAAATTGGTTTGACGGATAACGGATTTAGCAAACTTGCTGCCTCTTACATAACGTGTACCACAAACGTTACCCAAACCACCTTCACCACCACGAGCAATGATAATTCTCTGACCTTGTTGTGTTAATTCCGCAACGTTATACCTGATTTGATCAATTTCTTCTTCGCTGTCTTCAAAATCATCTTCCTCCGGGATGCCTAAATGTCTCGTTATACTCTCTTCCTCAGTATCATCTTCAACAGACTCCGGCATAGTTTCCTGATGAGCACCAAGGTTCTCTTCCAGTGCAGGATCCTCAACCAGTGAGCCAGGAAGGTCCCATGGATCCAAATCTTTGGGAGACTCATTTTCCACCTGAGATGGAATCTCACCCTCCTGAAGATGAATCACTGTCCCAATAGGGACTTGCAGGACCTGCGGTAACACAAACAAGCGCAGAACGATGTATAAGTTCCCCACAAATAAAAGAAAGAAGCAGAGGAACTAAATGAGAATAAATGAAACCTTGTCTTCTCCTCTGTTTCCTATCCTGTTTTTGGAAGTTCCATGTCCAGCTTTCCCACCTTTCTACAAAACTCATAAAATCATTTAATAGAAATGCTCATGGTGAAACATCTTTCCGGAAAACGAAAAAGAGTGACATAAACTTACAACATGAGGTTGTAACCCGCTGAAATCCCAAACAGCGTGAGTGCATTCTAATATCACATCACCTCCTCTCCCACCATTTCCGCCTAAACTAAGTCCCAATTACATTACATCAACATAAACATTCTTCAAAGCAACATAAACTAAGTTCCAACTCTAAGTAAACCAACAAACCTAAAACATAGCTGTGGAATGGGAATAATAATCCAACAACTATGTATTATCAAATTCGGAGATAGTACCATCAGGTTTTCCATAGCGATCGGCACGGCTCCGTCGAACGCTGGAACAACCACTGCCACCTTCACCGCCACGTGCGTACAGAGTAAACCTATCCCTCATTCTAGTCTCCTGCACAACAAATCAGATTCAGTGAGGAAAAAAGCAAAAAGACTGGGTTTTTATTCGTGGGGGAAGTGAATAGATGATGAATTCACCTGCAAAGGCGTCTCTTTCCCTTTCTTCTCCGACGAATCTGAGTAGAATACCACTGGATAACTCATCCATGGCGGTTTTTGAGTTCTTCCGTAAGATCCCAAGTATCGGACCCTGCTTAGCCACATCAACTTTGTTCCCGACGGATCTCCGGCGACCTTAAGAGAAGGTTACAGTAAACTAACACACAGGAAAGTGTCCCGCTGAAGTAATTGATCGATAGAGGAGTCGCCGCGGTGGTGGTCGGAGGAGACGTGGCTTCAGGGTTTGACGTAACAGGCTCGGCCCAATAAGCTAACAAAGGCCCATTTAGTTAGAATAAATGGACTGAATTAGCATATTAACTAATTTAACTGCTTACAAAAAAAGAATTCTTTATTCATCAAAAAGTTTGTATCAAACACATATTTATATACAGTACAATGTATGTCCAAAAATAAAAGGCAAAAATCTACCTGAAAATTTCAAATTTGGGATTTTCTATTTGTAAATACTAATAGACACAAAGCAGTTCATCAAGAACATCATCAAAAATCAAATCTTCAAGCTCAAGAGTAAGCCATTCAGAATCACCTCGTAGATTCATCCACCCATCAGCTTTTGTAAGATCTCTTCCTACAATATCGTCCAATGAACGATCTCTATACTCATCTCCTAAACCAGAGAGGTTCCACTCGACTCTTCCCCATACCTCATCAAGATAACGTTTTCCATATGGAAATGTTTTAGGAAAGTATATGTACGATTGGTTGTGAGTCTCGACGATTGCCTCGTTAACCAAGTCAAAGAGAAGTTCTCTGTTGTTCACTACTGATTCTTCTTGTATCTCGAGTTCGTATACTAGTGATGGATTCAGTGGTTGTTCCTCTGAGTGCCATTTTTCTCCGTTGTCTTTGTTGTCAAGGAAGCCTGAAACTTCTAAAACCTTCTTTACATAACAAAAGTAGGCATCTTCTTCTTCTTCTTCTTCTTCTTCTTCTTCTTCTTCTTCTTCTTCTTCTTCTTCTTCTTCTTCTTCTTCTTCTTCTTCTTCTTCTTCTTCATGGTTGCAAATGTCTAAAGAAGTTAGACCTAAACCTGTAGAACAAGCATCCAAAGAATTGTTAAATTTGCATATCTTTCTCTCATCAAACATAGATATCTATCTATATATAGTTCGTTCAAGACAAAAGATTACCTTGTGAGGGTAAAGTTTCTGTCTTTTGTGCAGTGTGTTCCAAAGAACTAGGGCTAGGAACAGAATCTGGATCTTGTTGGAGGATTCTTTGGTTTGGGCTGTCTAAGTGAACCTCATATTTTTCTTCCTTCTCTGCTCTTACGGGAGATTCTGATAACAACAAAGATTTCTTGGATCCAAAGTTAGTATCTCGGTCTACATATTTCCTAGGCTCCAGGTTGGAAGTAGAATTGTCTCGGGGAAGGTCGGTCAGAAATGAACCAAGAACTTCAAGACTGGACAAGGACGAAATCCGTCTGAAGAATTGCGGTTTATTATCTCTTGAATCACTCTTTCTATCTTCATATGAAAGTTTTAAGCTCTTGGAACGCAGTCCACCACCTTCTCTTCTAAAACTATGCTCCAAGAGTTGAGAATACCTCACCACATAATCATCTTTCGCGACATCCGAAACCTTCTTCTTGTTCTTCCTTGTGTGATTTCGGTCTTTAAGTGCGTTTTTGAGCAACTTCTTGATTTCTCTAAACCCGTTTATAACAGTGTGGTTAAACCCATGATCATCATCAGCTGAGCCACGAGAAGGAGAGATTGGTTTGTGTTCTTGATGAGAAGTGTCTCTTGGAACATTCAGATTCAAAACCGCACTGTTTTGGTTTGGAGAATACCAGTTCTCCTTCTGCTTGTGATCGATTCTAGCAGGACTTGGAGAGCGTGAGATAGGAAACGAGCCTGACTTGGGCAAAACTCTTGGATTAGACTTGATCTGGACTTGATCTTTCATTATCTTGACAAAAACATCTTCCTTTCTCAGGATTTCAAGAAAATCAACGTACTCAGTTACTTGCTTTGTAGTCATCATCTTCTTCAGTTTTGCTTCTGGTCTCGTTGGCTTATTATTATCTGCAACAACTTTAACTATCTTTGAATCTTCATCCTTAGAATCAAGAAACGGTTCATGTTCCTCTGTTTCACCACGCATCAAGGAATGAGTTCGTGGGGTCTTCCAACCTATAAAAACAGAGTAAAAGAATCATTCAACCATTTATTTTCTTTAACTAACCATAAAAATACTTTGAAAAAATCTATTAAACAAATACAAAACAAGCTTACAGATTGGTCGGTTCTTAGTTCTCCAATGGTGAAAGTCAAGCACATGAAGCATTCCAGCTAACCATCCTGATTTGTGATTGTCTTTGCCATGTTTTGGACTCGAATTCTCGTTTTTTAAATGCTTCCCCATTTCAGACCTAATGATGATCTACCATTTAAATGACGTTTTTTTTAGCAAAGAACGGTCTGAAAGACAGAGTATTATACTCATTACTCAACAGCGAGGTATTATAAAAAAAAAAAACACAGACAAGTTTAGTCAGAAACACAGAGACTTGGTAGCTTTTCTGAAGTTGTCAAAATCCAACGAAAATATAATCAAATCATCACTATCGATAAAAATCTAAGCAAAAGAGGAATCATATCCGGTAAAAAGTTATACGGTAAAAAGCTGACCTGATCAAGAAGAGGAAGAAACAACAAGCAACTAAATAATAGTTTGACTCTTTACAAACGGAGAAGAACATATATAAGCTGAAAGAAGGCGAAGATGATGCAACGGAAGATGGTCTGGAAAAAAAGACCCTTGAACAAGAACGAAGAAGGAATAAAGTGGAGACTTTTCGTTCTCCTATGTGGTTCTACTTTCTTTACCCGCCAAGTATGGCCCGGTCTACTTGTAGAAAACTGTCAAAATGTCTGTTTCATATATGCATAATTTAACGCTCACACGCCACGAGAAAATACATGAAATTTTTTTTGTTCTCATTCAAACACATGTAGTTTCCTATATTAGATTTGATATCTAATATATTTTAATTTATAATTGAATTTCATAAATTATTTTCTCTTCTTTTATTTATATTTAAATATTATATTATTTTGTCAGTGCACATATTTAATAAAAAAAACTATTTAAATTTAAATAATTTTGTAGAGTAAATTAGTTCAGTTTCAGTTTTAGTAGTATTGTTTAGTTTCTACCAAATTTAGAGCTTGGTCTAACACAGTGTGTAAACCTTCTTGACAAACGATTATTTATATAAAAAAAGAGAAAGTTTTGATCCAGAAATTTTCATAACAAAAATCTTGCGGTTAATTAACCAATTTATATGTGTTAAAAAGGTTTCTAGAACTGCGCTGGTAAAAGTATGTGAGCAACCAAAGTACGTAGGAAGGAGGAGTTGTTAGGCTACTTGTGTTTGTGGCAAATCTGTTGATACCTGTTTTATGGGAAGGTAGGCCATCCTTTTGGCTGCTTAGGTTTCATTTGTTTAATGTTACAATTCTGTCAAATGATCATAGGATATCTAGTTCGATATAAACAGTAAAATGTAAGCCAGAATTGACCTGAAACTCAAGGTTGACCTAGAAGATTAAGAAACCCCAATCACATTTCGTGTTTTACCAAATACTGTTAGCAAGAAAAGAATAAAACAAAAAAACAAAAGGGATTTAGATAATCTTGTTTAGCAAGTGGTCGCTATCAACATGTATATAAAAATAGTTGGTTTTCTATTTATTAATTTAAGTCTGTTCCTATCGAATTAAAAAAAAAATCTTTAAACAAAACGTAAGTAAGAAAACGAAGTCAAAGACTTTTAGTTGGCTTGGCGTGATTAAGAATAGTAATGATTCACAACTGCCCCAACCAAAGTAAATGAATATTGCCACCAAACTTCATAAAAATGAACTAAACACATTCATATAAAATTTTGTTGACGAACAACACAAAATTAGAAGTAACAAAAAAAAATGAAAGAAAAGTCCAAAATTTATAAAAAATACTATGAATGAATGAATGACGTAAGAGAGGGTGAGAGTAGTGGTGGTGGGGGGGGGGGAAAGGAATTATGAAAGTTGACGAAGAGATTGAAGAAAACGAGGCCGTCAGTGACAACGTGACACGTGGTTGTCTCATAGCCCATCTGATCCTCTCTATGAACACGGGATCCAACGGCGATTGCCGATACGAAAACAAATGAGAGAATTTTGTGGCACTCCTTTTGACTTATACAAATAGAGATTTATACTACTATCTACGCAAGCTCCTTAATTGGCCCTTTCCTAGTTTTCCGCAGCTAAGTTTGTAAGCAAGTCTTTTTTTACTTGCAATGGGAGTTTTCACGCGTAAGTAAAGTCCACGCTCCATTCTGAGGCCGTGTGCCGTGTACTATTTTTTTCAGCAACGTATAGATTACACCTCTCTAAAAGGACAAAAGAACGTATTGGATATTTCTCACACACGCAATAAAGAAGAAGAAAAGAAGAAGACTCCGTCTTCCAACTCCTCTCGTACGGCGGTCATGACTCACACCAGAGAAGAGCGCGTGCATGCATGCACACACTGATACGAGAGTGGTCCTTATAAACCATCTTTCCCCATTTAAATAGAAACCCCCTGACTTAAAAACCTCTTTTAAGTCAACGCCTCCTCACTCGTTCCTTATTAGTACTAGTTGCTAGTTGTTACAACTCTCTGCGAAATTTTCATTTACTTCTTTTCAACGTCACACTTTTTTTCATCCACTATTTCCTTATCAGCGATTTTTTAAATCAGACAAAAAAAAAACGAATAATATCTCTTGTATATATTTGTTTCTCTTTTCTTATATTCGATATTTAATACAATTGGGTTACTAGAAAAATCATTTTCTCTTTGCACATAAGTCAACTCTTCTCTCTCTCTCTCTCTCTCTTTAATTACTTCTTCTTCTTACACCTTCTCTTTGGATTTTTTTTTCTTCACAACAACAAAATCAATCTCATATTGAATTTTCTCAAATCGTCTATATAATATTGACTTTGAAACTCAAAAAAATTCCTTTGAAAAAAAAAAACGTTTCTTTGATGGGTAACGGAGTAACAAAACTGAGTATGTGTTTCACAGGCGGAGGAGGAGGAGGAGGAGAACGTTACCGGCAAAAAAACATCTCTGTTCTTCTTCCGGATCCTTTAGACGAAGGTTTAGGTCACTCCTTCTGCTACGTACGACCCGAACCGACTCTAATCTCATCCTCAAAGGTCCATTCAGAGGAGGAAGATACAATGACGACCATGTTCCGTACAATCTCCGGCGCTTCCGTAAGCGCCAACACAGCTACTCCTCTCTCAACTTCTCTATACGATCCGTACGGTCACATAGACCGCGCCGCCGCATTCGAGAGCACGACTTCGTTTTCTTCAATCCCTCTTCAGCCGATTCCTAAAAGCTCCGGTCCGATCGTTTTGGGCTCGGGTCCGATCGAAAGAGGGTTCCTTTCAGGTCCGATCGAGAGAGGGTTCATGTCGGGTCCTCTTGATCGGGTCGGGTTATTCTCAGGCCCGCTTGATAAGCAAAACTCCGATCACAATCATCATCATCAGTTCCAACGTAGCTTCTCTCACGGTTTAGCTTTACGGGTCGGGTCAAGAAAACGATCTTTAGTTCGGATCCTCCGTAGAGCAATCTCGAAGACTGTTTCAAGAGGGCAAAACTCCATCGTTGCTCCGATCAAATCCGTTAAAGACTCCGATCATTGGGGACTCAGGTCGGAAAAAAGCCGAAACTTTCAACAGCAGCAGCAACACAACGAGAATCTCACAGTGAACAGTTTGAACTTTAGCAGCGAAGTAAGCTTAGACGACGACGTTTCGCTGGAAAGCCAGAATCTTCAGTGGGCTCAAGGAAAAGCCGGTGAGGATCGAGTACACGTGGTTGTGTCGGAGGAGCACGGTTGGCTTTTCGTCGGGATTTACGACGGCTTCAACGGTCCAGATGCGCCGGATTATCTTCTCTCTCATCTTTATCCCGTACTCCATCGGGAGCTTAAAGGGTTGTTATGGGATGATGAATCCAAAGGATCTCAGAATCTAGAAAGAACCAACGGAGACGAATCGTGTTCAAATAACGATTCTTGCGAGCGATGGTGGAGATGTGAGTGGGATCGTGAGGGTCAAGATCTTGACCGTCGGTTAAAAGAACAGATCAACCGGAGACAAAGTGGTGGGTCTGATCGGTTGACGAATCATTCCGAAGTTTTAGAGGCTCTGTCTCAAGCTCTGAGGAAAACAGAGGAAGCGTACTTAGATACTGCAGATAAGATGCTCGACGAGAATCCTGAACTAGCTTTGATGGGTTCTTGTGTGCTTGTGATGTTGATGAAAGGTGAAGATATTTATGTGATGAATGTTGGTGATAGTAGAGCTGTGCTTGGTCAGAAGTCAGAGCCAGATTACTGGTTAGCTAAGATTAGACAGGATTTGGAAAGGATCAATGAAGAGACCATGATGAACGATTTGGATGGTTGTGAGGGTGATCAATCATCTTTAATACCAAATTTATCAGCTTTTCAGCTCACTGTTGATCACAGCACAAATATAGAAGAAGTAAGTTAAAACTAAACAATGGTATAAGCATCTGAATTTTGGGGGTTTTACTCATTTGTTATATTCTTGTGGTTTCTTAGGAAGTTGAGAGAATCAGAAACGAGCATCCGGATGATGCTACCGCTGTGACGAATGAACGGGTTAAAGGCTCCTTGAAGGTCACTAGAGCGTTCGGTGCCGGTTTCCTAAAGCAGGTGTGTATATTTCATATGACTTTTGGTCATGCAATATGGGGGTTATATGTGATCTCGATTTAATGACATTATTGGTTGATGTTAATTTGCAGCCTAAGTGGAACAATGCGCTTCTTGAGATGTTCCAAATTGATTACGTAGGGAAGTCTCCGTACATTAACTGCTTACCGTCTCTCTACCACCACAGATTAGGGTCCAAGGACCGGTTTCTAATACTATCGTCAGACGGACTCTACCAATACTTCACAAACGAAGAAGCGGTTTCAGAGGTTGAGCTCTTCATCACATTACAACCTGAAGGAGATCCAGCTCAGCATCTTGTGCAAGAGCTTTTGTTTAGAGCTGCTAAGAAAGCTGGTACGGTGTATGTTCTTACATTCTTCTGTTTCTTCTGTTCCATAGTCGATTTTAGTTTGTCTTAATTGATGTCTTTTTAAAATTGTAGGTATGGATTTCCATGAGTTGCTAGAGATACCACAAGGTGAACGAAGACGGTACCACGATGATGTTTCAATAGTAGTGATCTCTTTAGAAGGAAGGATGTGGAAATCTTGTGTATAAAAAAAAAAACAAATCCTTATCATGGAGAAAGAGATCGATCTCTCATCGGCTCTGAATCATGTATAATGTTGATAAACAGAGAATAAAAAAAAAAGTTTTGGCAACTAAATTAGGAGTCCTAGTGTGCCATAAATTAGTAGTCAAAGGTTGGTTCTTTGAATGTAAGTTTCTTCCAACTACTAACTGTATGTGAATAGAGAAGTAAATGAAGGAATTGAAAGAGGTTTGGTAATTGGTAGTATGAGATAACGAGTTACGTAGCAGTAGTGGTTCAAGAAGTTATATTCACTTTCCCTAACATTTAATTCACTTCCTCTCTCTGTTTTTTTGTTTCACCAAATCTTTTGGCCTCTGTTTGTTTTCTTGTACTAGTTTTAGGCATGGGCATAAAAACCGTACCCGAATATCCAACCTGGAATCCGACCTGAAAAACCGGGTTTGAGTTGGGTATGAGTTTGCCTATAAAACCCTATTGGGTTCTATTTTCAAATACCCGTGGATTCAGATTAGGATCGGGTAATACCCGATACCCGTTTGGGTACCCATTAAACCCAAACATATAAACATATTTATAATATTTATCATTAATATAATACAATTACCCCAAAATTATAATCGAATATTTCATTTAGTTTTATACATAAATATCAAAAATAATCAAAATATCTAAAATATTTTGTTATGTAAGTCAAAATTTAATTATATTTTTTCGGGTACCCGGTAGTTCGGGTACTAATCGGGTTCTAAAATTTGTAACCCAAACCGACCCGAACCCGATAGTACCCAAACTGAACCGAACTCATATATCTAAAAATACCCAATGGGTTCTATTTTTCTAAACCCGTTTATCCGAACCCGAATGGGTAATACCCGAATCTGAATGAGTTACCCGAATGCCCAGCCCTAACTAGTTTCTTCCATTTGAGGGAACTTGGTTTTTATTAAATTTGGAATTTTATGTTTTATGTAACTTCTTGTCTTTATATTCAACCTTTATGTAACTTCTTGTCTTTATGTAACACTTGCTTTTCACAATGTTGACTTAACCTTTTTTTTTTTTACCTTTGTTAGCTGTCCATTTTTAGTTTCTACCCTTTTGGGTTGCCTTTTTTGACTGTCTAGAGTTTGATTACTTCCACACTATATTTTATACCTATTGTTTTGTTGTGAAGAAACAGTCCATTTTAGTGGCCTTGGGTCAACATCAACCATCAATCCAACGGCCAAATTATTGTTTGTCTATTGTACATCTTGTATACAAGTAGATCCAAGAGTTAAATGTATGTATAGCAAGATTTTGATAGTATGCCAATTACTTTAAAAAAACAGAGTGCCAACACTAGTTTAATTTGGCCGTTGTTAGGACCGGGTCTGTCGTTGTTGTTTGGTTTACAGCACAGTAACCGACGTTTGCAAGTGTCTGACCAAAAAGATTGGCCACTCTCCAGGTTTTATGTCCAAATTTGAGTCCAACTTCCACAAGGAAAAGGTTTTTTTTTTTTTTTGCACTTGTCCACCCAACCCAACAGGCGGCTTTCTTGTGAGCATGTGCAAGATGATACGCCCAACAAATACAATGTCAGATTTTGGAGTTAAAATTTCAGTATATGGAAAAGTTCTTCCAGTGGGCAGTGGCATCTTCGTTATATTTGTAGACATTTGGTAAAGTACGCATACACAAGTGAATGAGTGATCATGTTTCAGGACAACAGCCAAACAGTGTGACGAGATGCCGAATGCCGATGTTCTAGTTTATTACTTGATGAATTTGCAAAGTGTGCACAATGTTGGAATCAGGGGACAAAGTTTGTGAATGTGAAGTTTGTGAACTGTGAAGCAAGCAGATTCGCATTCATACGACCCAACTTCAATTATTGGGCTCTATCAAAATGTAATTGTATTAAGCCCAATTAGTTTCATATAGTGAATCTGAAATAATTAGGCTGGTTATGTCCTTAATAATTTCTATAATGATGACATCATGACAAATTGAAAATTTGACATTTCAGTATTCCGTATCATTTTTTTCTTTTCTCTATTTTAGCATTTTATTTTACTCATACTAGACTAAGACTCGTGCTAGAGCATGAGTTGAAATTCATTTTATTTATATTATAATTTTTATATAAAATATAATTTATGTGATTGTTTTTAAATTTTTTTTTGGATAAAACATTATGCAATAAAATCATATGCTAAATATGATGGCTTGAAAAAGACACTTATTTTGTAAGTTTTATATTGTTAATGATTCTAGATAATTATCCGTGCTATAACACTGATTAAATTTTATTTTATACAAAATTTTGTATATTTTCTATTTTAAAATAAAATTTTAATATGTTATATTAGGTTATATATGTGAAGTTATTTCAACAATGTATATTCTACATCATGACTTGAATGTCATTATAAGACATAATTTTGTAAATTTGAATTTAAATATTCAAATTTTGACCCGTTACTCAGTAAAACTTTTTATTCAATTGATTTTATATTTAAAGAATAATATTACTAAAGCTTGAATATTTTATAGATTGAAGAATTTATATTTGTTTTTAAAATTCAACTTATGGTATATCCGGAAATAAAACTATTTTTAATTATAATAAATAATATGATAATTTATTTGTTTCACAAAATAGACTCATATATAAAAATAAAAGGTGAAGTATAATGATAGTTAACAAATTAATATGTTAACTTAGATGTTAAAAGATTTTATTTGATGAATAATTTAATAAAGAAAATTAATATGATAAATTAGATGATATGATTCTTTAGAATATTTTTTTAAGATTTTTGGTATAACTTATTTGTAACATATACGAGATTATATGAAAAAATATGAAGGACTCGTAAGCAAGAAAATAAGTTTTTTTAAAGAAAAAGTAACAGTCAAAAAAGTATTTCAAATGATTTTAACCCTACCGTTAAAAAGTGGAAAGTTAGGGGTAAGGACAAAAGTAATTCAAATCTCTGTCTGCATTGTTTTCCGTGTCAATCTTTTTCTTTAACGTTTTCTTCGTTATATTCTCTCCCACCTTTTCCTAACGTATTATATGATGTGGTATCATTGGAAAATTATCGTTTTCATTGCAAATTACCAAACACAACTAAAGTTACATTTTCTTCCAAATAAGTTTGTTAAACAGCACACATAATCAATCAGACGACAAAGTTTTCACATTAGACTCTACGTACTATCTAAGTCACAACCAACTGATTCTCGTCTTACAGTAAATCGATGATCTGCATTTTGCAGTATAACCAAACTAACTAGTGCAATAAAAAAAAAGTTGGCTTTAGCTTGATTGTGTAGTATATATGTATATATAAACGTTCATATCTGGAGATCTGACTAGTATACTTTTTGCTTAAACAGTTCTAAGAAAAGAATGTACGTAAGTATATATGCTTTAATCCATGCAGAAAGTATATTCTTGAATTAATAATATCTACGTGTAGACATAAACATGTTTGTATATATAACTAAGGAATATATATTAAGGATCATGCATTCACACAAACATACTGACACACAGATTCGTAAGATGACTGTAAAGGAAAAAGAAGCTCCTAAAAATATGTGAAAATTGTATTTTGGGAGTTTTAAAAGGTAGCATCCAGAGAGACACGGGATCATATATGTTCAAGTTCCCCTTAGTCAGTGACAACCCTTTTACTTTATGAATTATCCATAGCTTTTATATATCATATATTCATGTGAACAATTAATAAGCGATGAATCATTAGTAATGTTCATCACTCGGTTTGATAACGCAAACATATGAGCCATAGTCAAACTTGAAACGGAAACTAAAGTATAACTAGAAGTTTAGAACAAGCTGTAATATCTGATATATGTTCGATAAAATTCAGAATAAAGAGTATACAAATTGGACTGTTACACACACGTATTGAGAAATAGCAACTTCGAATTCAGATCAACCATGAAATCACGCAATACAAACAGATTATATGACGCACCTGATTATATAACTGAAGTATCGATTTTATGTTGTAAAAACCACAAACTATAGTTAAGATACCTTTTAGTACGCTAGTACTTCTCCATGATCATCGTCCCGAACACATACTCTCTGCATGCATTTAATCCTGCCCGTTCGTAGTCATCTAAGTCAATCTCCACGTCGTAACATACATTAATGATCCGAAAAAACACAAAATCTCACAAGAGTTCATTAGAAGGACCCGAGAAGTCCGAACCGGTCCAAAAGTACTGATTTGTTTGATTCCCCGGAGACGTCAAACCGGAGGCCGGTCTAGATAAGTTAGCCAAATTTGGCTGTTCTTCCATCTTCACCGGAGGCGTCTGGTAAACCCTAGAATCAACCATAGAAGTAGTGGAACAAGATATCCCGACATTGTTTCCCATATTACCCTCGTTCGGGAAAGGGTATAACCCTGTTGCTGGATCGAAGAGGGTGAAGTGACTCAGCGGTCCAACAGACGTCATTAGGTTGTTTTCGTTGTTGTTGTTGTCATGAATGTTTCCAGTAATCTGAGCTGACGTATTTCGTCCATTTCCGACATGAAGAAATCCTAGATCGTTCATCAAACTCGAACCGATCTGGTGAGCTTGGTTGTTGCCATTAGTAGCTGCTAAGTTCAAACCAATACCTCCGAGTTGAGTGAGATTGTAAAGTGTTGGTGAAAACGGGAACTGATGATTTGTCCTTAGCTGTCCTGAGCTTGGACTTGGAGCGTTGACCGTGGAAGACTGTTTGGACGACGAAGAAGAAGATTTTGAATTTCCATTTTTGCCCTTCTTGTTATTCTTCCGGCAGCCTCCACCGACAGGGACGTTCCTCAGGGCGCCGCCTTGTGTCCAGTAGCGACGGCAACCTTTGCAGAAGTGACGAGGCTGAGTGAGGTTATAGTTGTTGTAGTAACAGAACTTCGTGTTACTGGAGTCACATCGAGGACACTTTAGGGGTCCGTCAGGCGGAGGTATTTTGGCCTGTCTCGCTCTCTCCGCCATCGATCCACCCATCCTCGCCGGAAGACCAGCAGAGGCAGCGACGACATGGTGGTGGTTAGGGTTAGGGTTTGCTTGGAGAGGAGGAAGTTGATGAGAGAATAGTCCGTGGCCACTGACTATACTTCCATTTTCGTGAAGCTGGTGCTGATGATTCTGATGATTCGAATTCGTAGGCTGAAACCAAAAAAAAAAGTAATCAAAATAAAAGAAAGAACCAAGAAACCTCAATTCAATTACGGGTGATATAATACGTATTTAAAAAGGAAGAAATACCATATATATATAGATGTTGGAATTTTAAAGAAAGCGTATTAGAAAAGAAGACGAGAATAGGAATATCTTTTGGAAATGAATCAAAATTATTACAAAACGAATCAAAACAACAACGAAGAATTTTAAGAGAGAAATTACAAAAAGAGGAGAGAACATTTAGTAATGGAAGATCAAAGAAGAAGTGAACCTGTGACCAATTAGATGAGAAAGCCATTGTTCTTCTACCCTTTATTATCTCTTTCTTCGACCTTCTTTAATAAAGTTTGATGGATCTTTAAGGGGAAAGAACTCCAAGGGAAAAATTGGTGGGGGAATCAAAAAAAAAGAAACAAACAAAGGCAAAACGAAAGAGAGGAAGCAAGACGACCAAAGAGAAACGCTAAGAGAGCACAAAATCAGAAAGGAAAGTGAGAAGAGAGAAGGAGAACAAAGACAAATTAATTAAAGGCAAGAAAAATGCTTTTTAATGAGAAAAAAAAAGAAAAGAAAAGGAATTTGATTTCGGTTCTTTTTATGCTTTCTATATATTTCTATAATTCCACTCTCATATACGTGTCTCTATACTTCATTTGTGTGTTATTTTTTATTTCTGATTCCCATTTTTAGGGTTTGAGTGGGGACGTTTTCCTTCGCCTATAAGGTTCCTCTCCTAGGCGTCTATGGAATAATATATATAGAAGAAACGTTCGACGAAACTATACGAAGTTGTATAACTTTTTTTTAATCTGAAGAAACGTTAAATATATATTTTGTAATATAGTTATGTAATATAACAATTTTTGAACTAATTTTTTTCTAATATAAATTTTAAATATCTTTCGAGGTACTTTTACAACTTTTAGAAACATTTACGTCTTTATCCTACAATAATATTGTTGGTTTTCTCATTTTTCTCATAGTCGATTTTTTCATAATTACATAAACCATGCAAATCACAAAAATTTATACTCATTCCAACATTCTAAACAGTATTCACTGGCCTGTCATAGATTTCATCAAAACTCGGAAATCTTTAAAAATCAAACTCATATAACTCTGATCATCTTAATCCCAAACTGCGCCGTTTTGTTCATTATTATGGAGGCTCAGTACACCAACGCCGAACACTCTCTTTTTCTCACGTACGTGCCTCTCTATAGAGACATTTTTGTTATTAATGAAAAAGATGGATGTATTATACTGGGGCAAATTAAGTTACAAAAATAAATTATTTTCTACAATTATTCTTTATAATGTAGATGGCAAGCCCCATATGCCATAAATAAAGCATATCATCATCATACCCTATTACACTTTTGGTGGGATCTTGTCTATTATGCAATGGTATAAATTAAAGAAAATTTGCATTCAGTAGCATAAATAAGCGTAAAAGCTATATATAAATAACATGTGTCGTTCGTAATTATTTCAATATATTTTTTCCTATTTTATGAAAACTCAAGAGTACTAGAAGACAATCCAACATGACCGCCGGTCTTACTTCTTCCATTAGATAATGAAGTTTGGTTTTTAAAGAGAAGAAAGAGTCGCTCGTTTCCGATTAATTACAACTTTTATTTATTGGTCCAAAATATTATGTCACAAAACGTACTACTTGTTAAAAGAGCTCTCCATTTTGCAGTTTGTCTCTACATTTTCTCTACTTTAATTTTTCTTTTTATTCTCTTATCCCTTCATTGATCACTCGTTTCGTTTATAAATTGCTAAACTTCCTTTTCAGAAAGGGACCGGCAAACATAGCCTACTTGCTACATTATTATAACACACTGCTTCCAGTGGGGCAAATCTCTCCACCGCGAATAGTCTAAAAAAAAAAAATTCTCAATAAACGAAAAAAATAAAAGGACGTTCATGCATGAACCCATCACGAATACCTTTTTATATACCAAAACCATCATGTACACTCTTATCGTTCTTCTTCCTCCTTTCGCCCTTTAGATTGGATAAATTGTCATTTTTGAGATATTTCCGGCTTTTTTCCTTGGAATTTGTGTTTCACGTAAACCTAAATGTTGATATCATCACTGACAATTTGGCGTATATTAAAAGACTATATACGCCATCAATATAAATACAACAAGAGAACTTTTTTTCTAACTAAAATCACCTAAAAAAAAAGTATGAAATAAAAAGATCTGCGAATTGAACGATCTTAAACATACGTAAGACACAAATTGTGATATTATTGATCCGTCAATATAATTGAATTTCTGCATGTATTGTATGATGGTGTGTATTTTTGCGGCCAAAACGTAACTCTGGTTCCAAATTTAGTTCTCAGCTAGCTGTCTAAAATATTTTCTGTGATTCTTGCTGTCGCCCATATAACTAGTACTGATATATATATAACTAGTCATATGCTTACAGTTTGCACGTAACAAAAATATGATTTTTATCTAAAAAGGGTAACTTACAAGTAACGTTTAATAGCGAAAGGATTCTTGAATGATCCATCACTTTTTTAGAGCCTTTTGATATTGATGCTGCACAATAGTAAGTCACGTATGCAGCTCACGCCAGTATCCTATAGCAAAGTGCTTCGATTACTTCAAAATTTATACTCTACAAAAGATTCTTCACTTTTTGTTTAAACATACAAAAAAAAAGAAAAGAAAGAATAATCTTCACATGATATCTAGCTATATCTATGCTCTATACAAAAGGTTTTCGTATTATTACCCAAGAATGACTCTCTTTTTTTTTCTTCAATAAAAAATGACCCTTACTTAGGGTTGTAGAGTATGTTGTTAACTAAATACAATTTTAATAATTTAAATACAATTAATAGAAAATGGTAATAATAGAGGAAAAAAACGTGGAAGAAATGATAAGGACAGGAAAGTAAAGTAAAGAACAATGGTGGTGTGGGAATCTGATTCCTTGTCAATTAATTGCACCGTCCCCCCCTCCCTCCCTCCAGCTTTTCCCCTATTTATAAGCCTTTTATTTTTATATCTGTGCAAAAGCTTACCCCTCTTAATATCTTTACCTGTCAATTACACACACACACATACACAAATAGGTCACACGTACATGTAATACATTACACATTTCAGTTGACGATAATCGAACTAGAGCTTTAGAGTTCCAATAACACAATGATGTTCGTTAATCTTGAAAAGAAATTTACGAGAATCAAACATTCTAATTTTATTTCTGTCTACTTATCTTCCATATGATATACTATCTACTAAGGGACATATCTATATTGTCGCAGTATAGTACGATTCAAACTTTTATCAGACAAAGTTAGATAAAAAGCATTTGAAGTACCAGCCAAAATCTATAAATCCTAATTAATAAATCATTTATGCATCAATCTTATAATCTTTATGAACGTACCAACAAAATTACATAAACATCAAAAGAAACGCATAAAGTAAAAGTGATGCTTTCTTGATACTTAGTAGGTAAGTTATATCTGAATGTTGAATGGACTCTTAATTAGTGATATACTGATATATAAAATCTCGTAGTTGTGTCCCCATTTTCGGTAGGGGTGGGCATTTCGGTTTAAGTTCGGGTTCGGTTCGGTTCGGTTTTGTAAAAATTCTAACCAAACTCAACCGAAGTTAATTTGGTTTGGTTTGTGTTCGGATCGGTTTATGTTCGGTTCAGTTCGGTTTGGTTTGGTTATAGTTTGGTTCAGTTTTAATTTGGTTTAAGAATCATTTAATGTAACAAATTAAAACTGAATATGGTTTTATAATAGTTAATTAATCAAATAAACTAACAAAGATAGAAAATTAAAATTAATACCTAATATTAAATATAATTAAATTTATATTTATATTAAATTTATTTTATTAGAAAAGTTGTAAATATAAATAAAATGCAAGTGGTAATAGATAAAATCACATGTTTATAATTTTAATAATATTATTAATTAATTTAAGAAACATATTGGGTTACTGGTTCGGTTCGGTTTAAAACCAAACCGATCCGAACCATTTGGGTTGAGAAGAAACATAACTGAATGATTGGAGTGTAGGATTGGGTTTGGTTTGGGTCGGTTTGAGTTCGGTTGGTTCGGTTTAAATGCCCACTCCTAATTTTTGGACTTGCCATAATATTAGTTGATGATGCTATTCAAGTTTTTAATCCGGTTTTGTCTATATGAGTTGCAGATAAAGTGCCAATTAATTAAGGATTATTTTTGTCAATATATTTTGGGATCAATCTACTACTTCACATGTCACACAATATTTGAGCTTTAGAAGACTTGAAAAAAATAGAGTTTTCTAAGAGTTATACCACATTCGAAACTCAAGCTTTCTCAATGTACCACATTAGAAACCTCCTTTTTCAATATACCACACCTGCATATTAAAATGACTATTGTATCCTCGATTTGTTTTACATTGCAGAACAATAGAAAAGTGTTTATTTGTTTTTTTATTAATAAACTACACTCTTCTCTCGGATCTTTTCATCTTCTGCTTCATCTACCACTTCTCTGTTATCTTTCTCCTTTAACCAATTTTCAAACCCTAGCTCCACCGGATTTGGTTACGGATCCACCGCATCATCAACCCCTGCTTCCTCCACACCCCCATCCTTTGGATTCAAAGCTTCCTCAACCCTTCATTTGGATTTGGTTCCTCTGCTTTGTCTACTCCTTCGTTCGGATTCGGATCCTCTGATTCGGATCCTCTGCTCCGTTCGGAGCTCCGTCATCCTCCTCCACATCTCCGTCTTCATTTCTTTTCGGAGCTCTTCTTACCACCACCATCGCCAGAGCTCTTTTGCCGGACCTACCGGAACCGTCAGATCGCCTCCTCATATATATATATCTATTGGCCCTTGCCTTTAGTTCTGTCGCTGGTCTTACTTTCACTACCGGATCTGACCATTCGTCGTTGGCATAGTCTTCCTCTTCTCCTTGCAAGACCGATGGACCAATTAAACGCACCAAATTGTCCACTATTAATCTTATCATGGACAAGTTATTTTACAAAGACAATACTTTATTTACTCTATAGACAAGTTTTACAATTGTCCACAATGTCCACTTGTCCTCTATTAAATTTTTCATGCACTAGATGATTCACAAAAATTCTAGTAAACAACATTTTTATTAATTCGGTGGACCAGTTTTAAACTCGCACAAAGGAGAGACAACTAGTCTTTTATTTATTAATGTTCTAGACAAGTAATTTAAGCTAATGGACAAGTTTGTACTCCTCAACTTGTCTACGAGACACTCACAAAACTAAATTTTGTCCACCATCTTATGCTATTCCACCAAATCTCGTATAGACAATAATTATTTGTTCTTTGGTCCACAGAAAAAACAACAAAATAACTTTTCAGATAAATATCTCCATTTCCGATCTTTTTTATTTATTTATTTTGTGTTTTTAATTTAAATTTAAAATATCTCTATAATTAATGTTATTCTGGATCTCACATCACATCAAAAACCGAAGAGTTTTGTTTTTCTACAGGGATAATTTCGTCTTTCTATTATCCGACAAAAGTTAATTTGTGCTAATTTTGAAAAGGTTTTTCAAATATAGCATTTTAGAAAAGTCTATATGGAATGTGGTAGATTCAACAAAATTCCCAAAAAAATATATATATACACTTACGAAAAATAACTATTTATTGGTGAAAAAACTTAATAACCACTCTCAGGAATCTCACTTAAAATTTGGAATTTGATCAGAACTTAATGCAAAAGTCCAGTTTTCTCCTCAGCATCAACGAGTGAGTTAACAGAGGCAGCAGTACAATTCCCGCTAGTGGAGAAGCTAATATCGCTCAGCTCGTTTTGCCAAAAATGGTTCCTCAAGGCTTTAAGCTTTGGGTTAACCGTTGAGAAGCTCGGATCAGACAGCAGCTCTTGCAACGCTGTCTTTCCTTCTAAGAGACTCACCACCTGCGACATCGTAGGCCTTAGCGTCGGTGACGCGTTAGTGCACATCAATGCCACGTTTAACATCAACATGGCTTCCTCTTCTAAGTGATCACTTAACGTTGGATCAACTAGCTCTAGCAATGATCCTCGCTCTTGCAAAACATAAGCCTACATGTATTTGTCCAAAACATAAGCCTACATGTACTTTGGTTTATTATATAACTGAACTACACTTATAAGTAGATGAAAGGGATAAGACTGTTTACCCAGTCAAGAAGGTAGACGAAGTCCTCGCTTGCCCTAAAGTTTGTGTTACTCTTTCCACTTACAATTTCGAGTGCAACAACGCCAAAGCTATAAACATCTGCTTTCTCAGTCAAGTAACCCCGCATCGCGTATTCAGGAGCCATATAACCTCTGCAATGCAGATGGAAAATATCAAACTTCTGTTATTGTATTCTTAAGATTTCTCTGCTTGAACTTATGAGTAAAAAAGAGCCTTACATAGTTCCAGCAATACGGGTGCTGATGTGTGTGTTTCCATCATCATTCAACTTCGCCAAACCAAAGTCAGAGATCTTAGCGTTGAGATCCTTATCGAGTAACACGTTGCTTGCCTTAATATCTCTGTGTACAATCTTTATCCTAGATTCTTCATGGAGAAATGTTAGTCCTTTAGCTATCCCCAAACAAATCTTCTTCCTTGTTGACCAGTCTAGCTTCAGTCTACAACTCTCATCCTTTCCTACAAACAAGATCACCCATACGGATTTTGAGCTGTGATGCCACTGGATCAATTGTTCATATACTTTCACAGTTGCAAATTCAAAAGATTAAAACATACCAAATAGCGCACGAGATAGACAATTGTTCTCCAAATACTCGTACACCAATATCAATTGGTTTCCTTCAACACAACATCCATATAGCTTAACAAGATTTGGATGCTGTAGTGCTGAGATCATTCCTATTTCATTTACAAACTCACGATTTCCCTGCCTCGATTTTGCAGACAGTTGTTTGACTGCAATCATTTTTCCCTCAGATAATTCACCCTGCAACAAGACAAGGCACTACATTCTTAATATCTCTTCCAAAATCTACACATCTTCTAGTTTTACTGTAAACGGTTTCATATAGAGCTAAGAATGTTGAAGAATACAAGTGAATTACCTTGTAAACAGAGCCAAATCCACCTTCACCAATCTTTTTTGTTATGTCAAAGTTATCAGTGGCTGCTTTTATCTGCCGTAGAGTAAAAGTTCCAGTTTGAAGATCTAAACCCCTTAGCTCTGTTCTTCCATAAGAAATTTGACATTAAAGCGCCAGGATACATAAAAAGCACATAATAATACGCATAAATTAGCTTATACCTTTGTCAATAGCATTTTTATCACGCCGTTTTTTCCAGAATACGCCAACTATGATAAACAAAAGAAGTGTTGCTGCAGCAACTGGTACCCCTGCTTTTAATACGATAGCCTTAACGTCATGATATACCGGAGGTTTGAAATCTGCCACAAGCAAAAAAACTGTTATCAATCATCTGCCAAAGAGATTCCAATGATTTATAGAAAAGTGCAATCAGAAAAAACAAAACTTACTGGGTGTCACTGATATAGCTGAAATCATAGGACCATATACACCTCTAATTGGAATGCCGGTTGTCCCTTTACCAGCCCATCGCAAACCAATCTTCAGAGTATGGTCTTTTACATTTACCATAAACGATTTTATGACTGGCTTGCCTGATCCTCGAGCTGCTTCTAGAATGTTAAAGTTTTTAATCACTAATTGATCCTGTGAGCAGATAAAACAAGCAAGAATACAATATGTTACGATTCACATTTTTCTGTAACGCTATTGACTCCAAATACGTACCTGAAGATAAATATCGAACAAACGTTTGCCGAGACTGTAAAATGTATTGTCATCGGTAAAGATGATCTCAGCAAAGTGGAGATTCACAGTGTAGTTCCCATTTCCGAGACAGAGTCCGTAGTAAGTCAACGATAAAGGAGAGACACGAGCTGTCCTGTAAAGTCCAACGCTGGGAGAGGAAGAATTAACTGATAGCCTGGTCGTGTTCTGCACAGTATAATCATCAGCATCGTCATCATTGTCCATGAAGTTCCCTGTGCTGCTCAACGCCCAGTGCTTGTCAGCGCCAACGAAGTACATAGAAGCACCTTTGGGCTCGTCATCAGCCTGATATGTTTTTCCTTTCTCCACTTTTACTTCACCTCCTCCGCAATTTATGTACAATTTATATATGTCTACAAGAAAATTTCATTTCCTTAATCAAGAACAAGGATAGTACCAGAATATGATGAACACAATAAAAGCGTTGTTGTTGCTTACGATTTCTTTTAGGATGAACACAAGGGATGTTGTGAAGAAAACAGGTTGAACCCTTGTGCCTGCAACACCAAAGTCAGAGACAGTTTTTGGTTCAGTTAAACTAATCATAACTGAGAGGGCAAAGATTTAAGAGACCACTACAAAGTCATGATCAACAATAAGTTTTATATACATAGAGATGGTTTCTTACGATTTGTTCCCCGTGGCGAAGCTTTCCACCAAATTCCTGACAAATAACAGCACAAGATTGTTGTTTCAGCGAAGGTATGAACAAAAAATGTTCTGAATGTAAGAGTGCATTCAATAAACTTACGAAGTAACTCGGTTACATTCATGATTAATGGGAATTGAACTCTCATCAGTAAAATTGTTGTAAGAAACATCTCTGCACATCAGGAAGAACAAATACAGTTTATTAAATCTGTTTAGTAGGTACTTGGAATGTTAAGAGAGTTATGAATTCATACACGTTTTTGTTTATTTCAACAAAGTAGCTTGGAACACCTCCTGTCAACTTGTTTCCTGTCAAATAACTGATAGGGAAGATTTAGAAAAACTTTCACAATTACGATATATATATTCTGTAACAAAAATTTCTATTCTCCTAGTGACGTACTTACATGAAATCGGCTTTCTTCATATTTTCAAACGATGAAGGAATCTCACCACTCAAGAGATTAAAACTGAGGTCACTACAGAGTAAACATAATCAACGTACAGAGTTCATTACATGGAAACATAAATCATTTGAAAACTCTTCTTTTCTCAATTGTATATACATGACTTACAGTGTTTTGAGCTTCTTCATATCCCCAATATATTTTGGAATTGGGCCATTTAAATTGCATCTTCTCAGTATCCTGCATTTGAGATAGATTAAACACGTTTTATAGCAAAACTGTATAGCAAACACAACATACAGATTGTATATTAACTCACAGCGACTTGATAGACTCCAAATTACTCAATGGAGGGAAGGGAGACGGTTTGCCTCCTAAGTCACTAATCCTTCTATCAATCACAACACACCAAAGAAAAACTATGTTGATAATGATCTTGTGAGGTAATAAAACTTGAAATGTAGTAGTGTTACAATGGCGTACAAATCAGTCAAGCTAGTCAATGTAGAGATGCTGGAAGGTATCGGACCATCCAAACCGCAACCATGCATCTGCCTGCAAAAAAAAAAAAAAGACTTCTTTGGTTGGTATGCCTTTCTTGGGGACAAGCAAGAACTTATGGAGAAAGATTGAATCTTACAGTTTTATTATTCTTGTCCAGTTGCCGATGAAATTTGGTATTGGTCCAGTGAAATTATTATCACTTATCCTCCTACCAACCCACACAAATACAATCATTAAAAGTACTAAAGAAGTCATCCAACAAAGACTAAAGTTTTCTGTATGTCATATCAACCATGTAAAACTAAATTCTCTTACATATCAGTAATGTTCTTGAGCAATCCAAGTTTTTCAGGCAATGGACCAGTGAAAGCATTTGAAGGTAGATGACTGAGGCAAAAACAGAGAGAATGATAAGTTAAATAAGAAGCCAAAAAAGACTTGACATGTCAAACACACGCAAAAAAACAAGAAGAAATATTTGAAATAAAGAAAGAGAAAAGAAACTTAACAGTTTCTCCAAATGAGTCAACTTTGCAATCTCAGGAGGGATTGGTCCTGAAAACTGATTTCCTTCTAGGCTCCTGCGTAGTTTCATATGATGAATTGAACACATTAATATCTAGATGTGAAACATAACTAACTAGAAAAATTTGTGATAGGGTTCAATCTAGGGTCTAGTTAATACAATTTATGAACAAAAACAACATACAAGTTTCTGAGAGTGGTAAGGCGGGTTATGACTTTTGGGAATGGACCAGACAATCGATTCCCCATGAAAGATCTGTGTAATGTAAATTAAAAAGTAACCCACAAAGCGTTTAACAGTTAATTAAAACAAAACTGATTGCATTTACAGAAGCAGTTTTAATAAAGAAGATACACTTACAAATCTTCCAAGCGCATAGAAGCCCATTCCTTTGGAATGGAACCAGTCAGAGAGTTACGGCTTAGGTCCCTGCCCCCCCCCCCCCCCCCCCCCAATTATATTCGTTAAGAACCCATCTCTTTAGTTAAGAAAAAGATCAAGTCTTTATGTTTGTTTACTTACAAAACTTTGAGGTGACGAAGCTTAGAAAACTCTGGAGGGACAATGCCTGATAGATTCTGCGACTTGAGAGCTCTGCACAACAATAATAAACCGGATATGAATAGTCTTTAGGATTTTAAAACTCAAACCAGACAGATAACCGATTTAAACCGGTCAAAGGTTTTATACCAGTAAGCGATTTGACTTTCCTTTGTTACTTTGACAATTTGGTTTCTCAAAGTCAAAGGGTCTTCTTTGAAAAATAATTTGCTAACATTTTCTAATTGGTTTTTGGTATTATATATTGTATTTTTTTCTTCTGTTAATAGCGATTTATAGTAAAGTGACTAAAGTCTACTAGGTATGGAATAAGGCGAAAAAAATAAACGCGTTATTATATTTTTGAATCATATATTCGGTCAATGGGTCAAACGACCAGCTGCCATGTCCAGCCTGGCAAAGTAACCTTGTCGTCACAAATAGACAAATCAAACTTTTTTTTTTTTAATCTTAAGTCACAAGTTTTTTTACATCCCACCAAACTCTTATTTAGAACTCTTGTAATTATTCTAAAAACTATAAAATAGAACAAGTGTATGAAATAATACAAAAGAGTAGGCAGTGTTATTAAAATATATATATATATATATATATATATATTTATAGTCTTATCTTACCTCACGTTTTAAAAAAATAGAGGTCGATCTACTTTTCAAAATATAATTCGGAAATTTCTAAAAATATAGTAGTAGTTTTTATCATTTCAGTATTACTAAAACAGGGTATATAGACGTATGGTTTAGTGGTTGTCATTAAAGTGAGAGTTGTGGAGTTAATGTAAAAGCTAAGTAAATCTTCTTACTACCTAACCTCACCAATGAATTTAGTGGTTTCCCCTCAATTGTCACCATTAACTAGCGCCACTACTCTGTTTTAGCTTAAAGTAAAAAAATCCAAATTATTCCATGGAAAAAAAAGAAAATTCTCAAAACTGACGGTGAAATCCCAATATACATTGACTTGTCACCGACACGAGTATTGGACTAAAAAATATTGTGTAATTTCGAAAATTGGGTAAAATCAATAAAGAGGATAAGAAAGGCAAGGAGAGTAGAGTAAGATGAAGAAGAAGAAGAAGAGGAGACTTACATTCTAATGACGTGGCAAGATGAGTTTGGAGGAGGATAAGAGCAATCACAAGTAATATTACTCTCAAACTCTTTGGTTGTAAAACTTGTATCAACCCAATTGCCTTCACCACTACATGGATCTTTGTTGAAGTTCCAATCTTTCTTCCCTAGCTTCTTTCCTATTTCCTTTAGTGCCCTCACTTCCCAAATTCAAAAACAATTACCATCATCATCAGAGATCAAGAAAGTGCTTTGAATCCAAATTTCTCAAGAAAAAAAAAAAAGAAGAAGCACAGTTTAGTTTCGTATATGGAAAACAAAGAAGAAAGTGGTTTTAGGGGAAGTACCTTCGGCCTCGTGTAGTTTAGTATTGTCGGAAAATCCAAGACGGCAATGGAAAATCAAAGTGAAGAGGACGATGATGAAATATATCCGATGTACAGAAATCATCATCTTTTTCTATACAACAAAAATAATAAAATATCGCATCACTTGTCCGATAAAAAAAAGCTTATAAGAGATATAGATAGAGGGAGAGAGAGAGACAGTGTAGGAAGTTATGGTAACGAGCTTATGGACCACACTTTTTTTAGTCGTCAGGATTTAATAAGGTTTGCTGTACTTTGCGACGTTATTATTTTATTACATCAACCAATATTTTCATTGGTCTTCAGCCCATACTAGTGTGTCTGTGTATACTACATACTACATGTTTATGCTTGCATAATAATTAATTGGACCCAGTAATACTTTAACATATGCTTTGCTAAAATTTGACAGAGACCCTGCATAGATTATTACTCCAAGCGATTTCGTGATTCATTAGTCTATGCTTAAAGATTAGTTTGTATTTTCGTTTAAGGCTAGTCTACGTTTTGCTTTAATTTTTATGTGGTTGTTAAAAAAACGAAATAAACATTACCTTTGGTATTAACCCCTATTAGACCCTTACCAAAAAAAAAAAACCCCTATTAGACATGACGTTCAAACGTTTAAAATATGTTTAAAGTTACTATTTATGTTTTAATAGTTACTATTTATGTTTAAAACTAGTTTTTAAATAAGTGTAGCAGTTTCTAAATTGTGTAGCCAGCAAACATTGAAAAGTCTTATATACAGTTGAGTATCTTTCTCCTAAATCTCTATACTAATACAAAATTTAAGCGAATAATTAAAGAAGTCTCATCAATTATTGCTAAAAAACAAAAACAATTAATTTTGATTTCAAAGACAAACAAAATACGAACATATCTCTTTACTTTAACACTGGTTCAGCTTTTACGAAAGCCAAAGTAAACTCACAAAACATACGAGATTACTACTAGTCCACTACGTACGATACCAAAAAAAAAAAAAAAAAAAGAACCTGTATTATTTTCTGTTCGTTACTCTGTAAAATCGTGGTGTCATTGTATAATTAAGATAAACAGCAATAGAAAACCTCAAAACCCCTATGATAATTTTGTAATAGTGAAATTTAACCGATCGATCTATTTAGTCCACCATAGAATCCTTTGTTTAATAATACTATTCTTTGTTTCCTCCTTGCTTCGAGAGTGCCCGTCCATCTCTAGATTGTTCGACCTCCCTTAAACTAATTCGCTGATTAATTGGGTTCAACTAAATAATTCCTACGCTGGGTAACGATAATAACAAACAAAGAAAAACAGATTTGGAGTGTGTCTAGGCTGGGCACTTTGTAAAACATTTACATTTGATCCCTTTTGTTTTATGTAGGATACCCATTAGCCAAAGAAGAAAAAAGTAGCAAAGTATCTTGTATTATTCGTATGCATATGTATATATAGACTATAGTTTATGATCACTTTCACGTGATCGAGTCTTTTGGTTTTGTATTCACTTAACGTGGCTTCCAATGCGTCCAACGATGCCGTCAATGTCTCGCACGTATCCAACCTTCTGGCCCCATTCTTTGTCTTCCGGCTCGCTCACTGCCACTGCACCGTTCTCCACTGCTCTCTGCACAACGCACCATCGTACTCGTGTATCAATACACACATATAAGATGTTGAAGTCAGATACATCGAGAAAGACATAATTACATTTGAGTTTACCTTGAAAGCGGCATCAACATCGGGGTAACAGAAGCAAAGTTCGATGGGCGCTCTTTCACGGGCTGAATGCGTAGCCTGAACCTTCCCGGTTAGGTCGTCGGTCTCATGCTGGTGAAGCGGTGTGAAGGCTATCGTCGTTTGCCCACTCTCTAGCTCCCCCCACCTGTATGTATAAATTTATTCCATCCATCACATATAAACTGGAAGCAGTTAATAAATGAACGAATATATATATGGAAGCTACACCAGCATAAAATGATGATGATTTCTATATGTTTCGCTATATCTGGCTTCCTTAAGCAATTTCTTGGCATATATGCTTGTTAGCCATCGGATCAGACCTGATCATATAGGGCACCGCGCACAAATGGCTGATAATATACTTTGATTATGCCAATCTAAAAAAGAAATCTAACAAATAGTAACAACGAATCTTAAATGTAAAAAAAAAAACCTGTGAGACTCATCAAGACGACGGACGTTGTGACCAAAGGCTCTGGAGTAGAATTCAACGGATTTAGCGACGTCCTTAACGTACACAACAGAGTAAGCAAACGCCGGTCTCATCATATTCGCAGCCATTTTGTTTTTTTGTTTTTTCAGTCTTATTATGATTAGGATTTCGAGTCGATTCTATTTGATCCGAATCCGATCCTTGACAACACTACTCCCAATTCCAATACGGCAATACATATGATCTCTCTTAACGGTGAGTTGAACACGTGGTCGACTACATGCAAGTGCAAAACTTCGTGTGTAGGGTACGTGGTGCCACGTGAGCTTTTTAGCTTCTTCTACTAATTGGGCCTTGTATTACAAATGAGCCTTTAAAATTGTTATGTTCGGGCCTTTTTAGTTGTTCGATGAAATTTCACACAATTCTTCTGACGGAAATGTCCAAAGTTAGTATAACATCTACCACCGTCGAATTTAATAATCAACGATCCATATTACTCCTGGAGATTTCACGCGGATCGCAATCTTGGTCCGTTGAAAGATGATGATCGAACGGCCACCATTAATTCTCTGTGGGTGATTGCGCCTCTGATTTATATAAATGTCAATCCATATTCTTGTTGATCGACAGATTCACAACACTTGTTTTATCATTCTTTTTCCAAGAGCTCTTCGTCAAGTTGCTTTCGATCAATCTCACCAGGTAGAGGTATTACAATTTTCGATTATTTCATTTGATCTCAATTTCAATTGTTCGATTGATCTTGAAATTTAGGATTTCTCTCTCTATTATTTCTTTTGGTCTTCTTCTTCTTGTTCACAGATCTCTTTTGGAAATCGGAGATGTCAGGAAGAGGAAAGGGAGGGAAGGGATTGGGAAAGGGAGGAGCCAAGAGGCACAGGAAGGTTCTTAGAGACAACATTCAAGGTATCACCAAGCCTGCCATTCGTCGTCTTGCTCGCAGGGGTGGTGTCAAGCGTATCAGCGGTCTCATCTACGAGGAGACCAGAGGTGTCCTCAAGATCTTTCTCGAGAATGTCATCCGTGACGCCGTCACCTACACTGAGCACGCCAGGAGGAAGACGGTCACCGCCATGGATGTTGTCTACGCCTTGAAGAGGCAAGGCCGCACTCTCTACGGTTTCGGCGGTTAAATCGATTTGGGAATTAGGGTTCGCAATGTCTTGGTTCTGGGATCCGTGTTAGCTATGTGTTGATTAGTAGTCTTAAAAAAAAAAAAAAAGTAAATCTAGGAGTTTGTTTAGCTACTATTATTGTTTTTGTTTGTTTGTTTACGTCGTTGTGATGTTTGTAGCTAAAAAAAATTCTAAGCAAACTTTATGCTCAGAAAAATCTTATGAGAATGAATCATTTGCTCAATTTCTTTTTGTCTCTTCTTCGTTTTAACTCTAATTTACCAATGCGAGAACTTTGTTGTTGATATTGCAGTGGAATTTGAGAATTCAGCGGAAGAGATATCTGCAATTCTGCATCTCCATCTGATCTGAGTTTGTAACCAAACTAAATGACCGACCAATCCTCGTTTTGAAAACTATAATAAGGCTGAGAGAGTGTTAAGCAACAAAGTCAATTTCGTCTAAAACGATTAACAGTCTAATGATGATGTACTAATGTGCTTTTCAATCGTTTTCTTACTCCTCCTTGTGCTTGACGGAGGGAGTGCAAGTCGAGTAGCCGCAGCCACTTGTTGTACACCTTTTTCCTACAATTCTGAGCACTTGGTCTATCAAGATCATAGGAAGCCCACTCATCCAGCACCAGCAGCCACTCGTTAGCGGTACAATCCAAAACAACTGAGCCAAAGAATGGCACGTATAGTATCACAGAGTGGAGCACATATGACATTATGACTCACTTGCCCAATGAAACCCACCAACTCTCAAACAAGAGTAAACAAAACTGACTCAAATCATTTTGCCACACAAAAGTTACCATCTTTCGACATCATAGCATTAGCAGCAGGGGTGAAAGTTGAAATACAGAATAACATAATCATTCGAGAATTACCAACAAAAATCTTAATAAGAACTCACAAGTACCAATCGTTCAACAATCTAATCCTATTTGCAATTGCATCATTAAGAATAATGCTGCTAATAATAACCCAATCATCATAGTCAAGAATTGAAAAAAAAAAAAAAAACACAATAAGCTAATGAGAAAGCTAAAAAAGGCTGAATCTTTTACTTTTGTTTTCCATCAAAGAACATAGTCGATTTACAAGGAATCGAGAATTAAAAAAAGATTGGTTAAGTAACAAATCATCCCCTAAGAGGAAGAAACAAACTCAAACTCACTAAAAGGCTCAATAAGTTTTGCATCTCTGAGCTGGACCAACCATCTTCCCCGAACCACTACTCACAGGAACACCAACAGCAACATCATCGCAATAAACAGTCACAAATCTCCTCCTCCGGAAAGCACCGTACCGGAAAGTAACAGAAGAGATCATCCTCAGATCAAACTCAACGCTACCCTTGGCACCTCTCTCTTTCCCAATATCATCAGCCAAGCGTCCTTCCACATAAGTCCCCGAAACAGAGAGCGTAGCATTAACCACGGTCTGATCCTTCTTACCTTGTTCAAACGGCTGCAGCCTCGTTTCAGAAAGAGATGCACGGTGATAATACAGAGCGCAGAGGATAGTATCGTAGTAGAGTGACATCTTCGAATTAGGGTTTCGAATCTGGACCTGAAGATCCCATTTGCCAGAGACTTGATTGTTCAAGACGTTGAAATTGGAGACGGAGAGGGAGTTGAGGTAAACGTCTGGTAACTGGGGACGAACGACGAAGAAGAAGATGAAGAGGATGAGACCTAAGATCAGGAGAAACGCCATGAAGACGATGAAGAGACGACGGATAAGGACGGCGCGTGGATTGGGTTGTTGGGGAGCGTAGTATGGGTTATGGTTTTGGTAAGGGTAAGCGGCTCCGGGGTTAGGGTAGCCGTTGGTGGAAGCGGCGGGTGGCGGTTGTTGTGGATTTGGGTATGGGTAACCTGTAGCGGGTCGTGCGGAAGAGTTTTGCATAGCTTGATTGATCTACTTTTTTTGGGGGAATCTTAGGGATTTGAAGAGATGAAGAACGTTTCTGAATCTTTGTGAAGAAGAAGAGAGAAGAGAAGAGAAGAGAAGAGAAGTAAGTAAAGGGAAGCAGGAAAAGGTACATTTAGCCAAAATAGGAAACGCGATTTCTTTTTTAATTTCTTTACGCGTTTTCATTTTTTTTTTTAAATGTTTTTGTTTTGTTATGTCTCATTCTAACTGATTTGAGTTCTGCCGGTTTTTGGCCGATTTCTTTAGTTTTATTTAGTTTCTCTTTCAATAATATCTCTGGACCTATGCATGGTGGGCCGTTTCGGCGATCTCCAGCTAACTCCTCGAGTTTAGTTTTTATGGTCTCCGGTGGTTTCTGCTGAGATCTTACAGTATCTAATCCGACCAGATCGGGTGGTTTACTGTTTCTCTCTCAGGTGTTCTCACGCCGGTTTTGTTTCTTCAGATCTATGGTTTACAACAAATCATCTTATATGATTATAAGAAAAAGGTAATGAAAAGAAGACATATTTCCAGCATATTTGGATTGCCTGTAGCCGTTTTCTACATGTATACGGAGCTTCGATCGAGCAAGCTTTTGTGGATCAATCAAATTTCTTTCCTTTTTTCTGATTTTGCCAGATCTCATTGTTTGATGATTTGGAAAATTAGATGGGTTGGAATCCCTGTATTTGGATCCATTCTCTCTGTTTATGCAGTCTCCGGTGAGAAACAACCAAAAATTGATGCTTCACTCATTTTCCGGCGTCAATAGTGTTCACCGGTATCGGAGTTTTCAACGGCAAAGGATGACGGAAAGTTTTATCATTTCTCTTGCAACATGATTACACCACAAGTTTTTGTTATTGACACGTTAGAAGCGTAAGAATTATCCTTCAAAAAAACCTTTGATGTAATCTTTGGGCCTGGTTTTGGGCTTGTAAACTTGTTTGGATCAATAAAGATAACATTTGGGAAAAAAAACTGATTTGAGTTGGATATTTTAAATGATTTTGGTGATTTTAAGAAAACATTTATTTTAAAATTCTTTCAAAATTCTTGCAAGTTAAATGAAGTAAACTTTTTGATAAGAAAATGAGTTCATTTGTTCAATTTGTTTTCTCTCATCTCTTTTTTGGTTAAAACATTCATCTTTTTAACTGCGGGCTTTGTGTTGGGAAAATATCCTTTAACCAAAATTGGAAACATTTTATATCAAACCAATAAATTATAGTTGTGAAAATTAAATAACCAAGGCTGAGAGAGTTAAGCAACAAAGTTAATTTCAGCTAAAACTATCAAGAGTCTAATGATGTAATGTGCTTTTCCAATTGTTTTCTTACTCCTCCTTTTGCTTAGCGGAGGGAGTGCGAGTTGAGTAGCGGTAGCCACTTGTACACCTTCCTACAAACTTGAGCACTTCATCTATCAGGATTACCGGAAGCGACACTGCCAGCACCAGCAGCCACTCGTTCAAGCTCAGCGGTACAATACCAAACACCTGAGCCAAGAATGGCACATACAGTATCACAAAGTGGAGACCAAATGAGACCGCCATTGCCAGGAGCAGCCATGGGTTTACCCACGGTGGCATCGTCACCAGGCTGCCGTCTTCTGAGAGTGCGTTCAGGGAGTTGAACATTTCTATCGCCACCAACACCGAGAGGGAGAGTGTGGATGCCTTGATTTTCCCCTGCTGGAAATAGTCGCAAGGGTTTGAGTCGAATGAGAAAGTCTGAGAGCCTGCTGTGAAAGGAGACACTTTGAAGCCTTCCCATGAAGAGCATTGTCCCCAATGAGCGAGCTGCGAATAGCTCACAAGGCTGTGACCGTCTTGGCTCAAGTCTATGCCCATGAAGCTGTTGTGTGTGTACCATATGATGAATACTCCCACTGTTGCTACTCCCACATACATTCCAATCACCTGTAGGTAGGTAGTAGGTACCCATAATAGTCAGTTAGAAAAGCAAATCCCCAGAAGATGAACAAGTGAGCCAAATCGGTTTTTTTGCTTACCATATAGCGGAAGAGGATCCAGGCAGTGATAAGCGAGTCATCGCTCCTACGAGGAGGCTTCTTCATGATGTCCTTGTCAGGGGGATTGAATCCCAAAGCTGTAGCTGGAGGACCATCTGTTACAAGATTCACCCACAGAAGCTGTACTGGAATCATGCCTTCTGGGATTCCAAGAGCAGCTGTCAAGAATATTGATGCAACCTCACCGATGTTGGAAGAGATCATGTACCTTTTATTCATCATAGTCCAATATATAGACTTAGTATGCATAATTCAAGCCACATATACGACGAGGCATAATATGTAACATTAAAAGACTCACCTGATGAAGGCCTTCATGTTATTATAGATGGACCTGCCTTCACCAACAGCTGCAACAATTGTGCTGAAATTATCATCTGCCAACACCATGTCAGATGCCTCTTTTGCTACCTGCAAAATGCCCAGAGCTTTAGAAAGCTGATAGAGCTATCATCATCCGTGGACCGTGATTGAAGAGGAGAGAAGAGACACAATACCTCTGTACCGGAAATGCCCATAGCCACACCGATATCAGCCAACTTAAGGGCAGGAGCATCATTGACTCCATCTCCAGTCATGGCAACTACTTCTCCATCTTCTTTAAGTAACCTGACAATTTCTTGTTTGTGCTTTGGTTCAGCCCTCGAGAACAAGAGCCCTCCAGTTTGTCTTAGATGCTTCTTCTGATCTTGAACATCCATAAATTCTTTTCCTGTCAAGCTTTTTGAGGAGATATCTTCATCTGCTTCAAACACACCAATTTCACGGCAGATCGCTTCCGCTGTGCTCTTGTTGTCTCCGGTAATGACCATGACCCGGATACCTGCTGTTCTGCAGTCTGCAATGGCTTGACGCACCTCTTTCCTTGGAGGATCCTTCAATCATTAAATAGGTAGAGCATGAATAACATATTAATGAGGAACCAGAAAGAACATAAAATATCATGGTGACCCTGACTCACCCTTAAACCAACAAATCCAACGAATATTAGATTGGACTCAATAGACGAATAATTGGATGGGTTGAGAAGTTGCTGATGAGCAGGATGGTCTTCACTGCCATCATAAGTGGCAAAATCTGATGGAACATCTGTGAACGCAAATCCGAGACATCTTAATGCACCCATGGACATATCATGTAGGCTTTGTAAAATAAGCTCCCTTGAGTATTGGTCAAGCTCCTGAACGGAACCATCAAGTAGCTGAATACGTGTACTTCTTTCCAATACATTTTCTACCGCACCCTGCATAATTTCAAAATTGGTCTCTTAGGTGCTGAAAAGAGAGGACAAAGGTTTTCTCGACTAATTAAATGCAAGAACCAAAGCCACATTGATTTCACAGGCTCGACCTCAGGAGCCAGGATACGATTAATGATGAAAAACAGACCTTGACCAGTAGCAGCTTCTTTCCTGAGCTGGAATCCACAATAACTCCCATTGATTTCCGGTCACGGTCGAACTCAAGGGTGGCAATCCGTTGCTCTAGTTCACTCCATAGCCGAGAACAACCTTCAATAATGTTAAAAAAAGGAAAAGTTCAGGAGTTTAGCATATGTAAAACTGTATAAACAATACTAACAAAATATGATTAGGGATACATACGTAAGACATCGCTATCAGACGAAGCTTTATTTAACCCTTCAGGAAATCCCATTTTCTCAACCAAAACCTGTTCAAATATACACACACGAATAGAAAAAAATATCATTTAAGGGCAACCAGAAGAAGTCTTTTTAGTCAATTTAGTTAAGAAGAGAAAGGTGCAAGCTAGTGTAGTAGACCACATTACCTTCAAAGCTGCCTCAGTAGGCATGCCCCTAGACACAAACTGCTGATCAGATTGCTCGACATTAGCATCGTTGCAAATGGCAGCAACTTTTGCAATCATCTGCAGATTTGCATCCATCCGACCTGCTGGCCAATCTTCAATCTTTCCATCTCGAGGATCAAATGAGGTCCCCTCAACATTGAAAGATCGAAGGGTTCCAATCCTAGAACCCATAGCAACAAGCTTTGAAACAGCCATCTGATTGGTTGTCAGGGTTCCGGTTTTATCAGAGCAAATTACAGTAGTGCATCCAAGAGTCTCCACACTGGGTAACTTCCTAACCAGAGCATTCTTCTGCGCCATCTTCCGTGTACCAAGAGCCAAACATGTGGTAATAACTGCTGGGAGACCTTCAGGAATCGCAGCAACCGCCAACGCTACAGCAATTTCAAAGTAATATGTGCACTTCTCGAAGGAGAACTTAAAGTTTCTGGGCCAGCCATCAACATACTCCCAGGAGAGGAAGTACTTGACATTGATGAGCCACACTAACGCACAAATTAAACCAATGATCATAGTAAGAACTTCCCCGAACTCGTTAAGTTTTTTCTTCAGAGGGGTGTCTTCCTCGTGTTGTGCAGCTTCCTGAATTTGTGAGTGAACCCTTCCAATCTCAGTATTCATTCCAGTGTCTGAAACCAAGCATATGCAGTTCCCATTCACAACAGTGGTTCCTGCAAACACCATGCATTTCTTTCCTTGAATATCGGCATTCTCATCAACAGGCTTGGTGGTTTTGCTGACTGCCTCACTCTCTCCTGTTAAGGACCCCTGCTCGATTCTCAGAGTTGAGCTGATAAGAGCAACCACACGCATATCAGCAGGCACCTTATCACCAACCCTTAGTTCCACAATGTCGCCAGGAACAAGCTCCTTTGCAGGCAAGCTAGAAATCTTAGTGCCATCACGCATGACAGTAGCTTGCTGAGACTGAATCTCTTTCAAAGCTTCCAAGGCCTTCTCGGCATTAGTTTCTTGCCAGATGCCAACAATGGCATTAACAATCAAGATGAGAAAAATGACAAGCGGCTCAACAAAAGCGGTGATACCCATCTCACCACCTTCGTCGCCATCAAAGAAGGCCAAGACAAAGGAAATAACAGCGGCCGCCAAAAGAATACGAACCAACGTATCATTGAACTGCTCCAATATCAGCTTAAAAATGGAAGTGCCCTCAGGCTTCTCTAACTCGTTCAAACCATAGATCTGATGTCGCTTCAACACCTCATCAGTACTCAACCCTTTCTCACGACTAACACCAAAATGCTCTTCGCATTCGGCAACATCTTTACCCCAAGCAGGAAAAGTATCAGACTCTAACAATTCAGAATTGTCTTCACCTCCTTTCCCCATTATCTTCCACTGGAAAAGAGATCAAATCATACCCCAATCTAATTGTAAGCTTACACAGTATACGAAAACAGAGATTCTAAAAACTGAAACTGAAAACTAACGACGAATCTTTTGGAATAGTAAAAAGAACAGATACGAAAAATCGAGTGGCCGCAAGAAAACAAAATCAGAGATCAACGTCAAAACAAAATCTCGATAATATACGAAGATTCCAAAACTCAAATTCCGAGAAAAGCGAGGAACACAAGACTACGTGAGAGATCTCAAACAAACAGAAACAAAAAAAAACTCACCAGAACCGGAGCGGATTAAACTCCGTAACTGTTTCTTCAATGATGCGGAGATCGTACGCCTCTCTATCTCCCAGATACTTCTCTTCTTCTTCTTCTTCTTCTTCTTCTTCTTCTACTACCTTCTGAGGAAGCCTTTACATATATAATTTGGTTAAATATATATTTTGTATTTGTTGAATATAATATAAATTTTGTTTTTTTTTTAATTATATTTAAATGTGTTTTATTCTGTAGAGTTTTAATGGCTTGTATCTTTCCAGGAAAGTGACGGGAACACGATCTCATAAGATATTGCAGTTAGGTCCTTATTTGTTTCCTTTTTTATGTAAAGTCCTTAGCTTGGTCTATTACTTAAGGGACTGAGAGTGTAAATATGTTAGCATTCGGGGGGCGATCTGCTAATTTAAATAAGCTTTTTTATTTATTTGAGTGAAGATGTGTTAAACAATAAATGTGCGAATATTTGCTTTAGGGGATTCTCCAACGTCGATGGGCTCAGCCACGTCACGTGGACACGGCGATCACATGGGGTTGGCTCTGCCACGCAAATAGTGACAGATGGCGAGATATCATTGGTTATGTAGGAAACTAGCCAAGTTGCTTTTCACATTGAATCTCAACCTTTAAATGGAAAGTCAGAAAAACTATTTTTGAATATTTTTTTTTGGTTTGGATTCCTCCTCATTTGCCTAGTTGAATTGACAAATATAATATGGAGTATACAAAAAGAAAAAAATTAGTTGGAATTTTATCAAAGTGTATATAGTTGCCCAACTAAAAGAGAGATAGGATGTAAAAATAAAACACTTGTCTATTTTTTGCTAAAATCTTTTTTTTTTGTTTGACAACAAATATATTAGATTGGCTCAAATTACATATGTTATTGTTGGATATTATTCTATTGAAATATTTTTTTGTTTCCAACATCATTCATTTATAGTTCATTACTTTTTTTAGTTTCATTTTCTTAAACGATTGAGCTTGTTCTCTCCAGTGATGAGTTGTGGGGAGATTATGATCCACGCACGCTCCAGCCTCTCCACCACAGGCGCCATGGCCACTGCCGAGAGAGAACGGAGTGATTTATAGAGTTACACCTCTGACTTGTTCATGTATGTTTTGTTGACGAGTCTCTGGTATGTTATATCAGAAAAAAAAAGGAAATCACTCGATGGGAAAAAAAAAAACTCTCGTTTTACACGAACGACGCCGTTTCGAGGATTCCTAAAACATAACAACGCTGTCGTTTGAAGGGATGGTTGGTGAGTGTCAGTGATGCCGTCACCTGTCTCTGTCCGAGGGTTTAAGCTGGGGGTCGGATAATTTGATTTGGCGAGTAACAAACAACTGATTCGGGTTTTAGTTCTCCTACGTTATTGGGCCCTCGTACTAACTCTGCAACTCCCTTTCTTTTTCAACTGGACTTTTGAAAATCATACATTTTTTTTTTTCGTAAAAAACGTTCAATCAATATACTACACAAAAATGTATATCTTATTAGATTTGGAGTGAATCAAGCATTTGAAAGCTATAAAATGATCATACAAATTTTTAATTCATATATATAAGTGTGTACTTGGATTAAATTTTACAAGGAATAAAATAGGCAAAGTTGATAACTTGCATTCCATATATTCCCACACACCATATATATATATATAACGAATTCTACATTTCATTCTGTTACTTGGGGACGGATGAGGACTACGTTTCTTGATGCAGAGAGTTCTATAAACTATTACAAATTTTCGACAACACATAATATATGTCATTTGTTTGATGTCATTGCGAGAGTCATGAACATTACAAATTTTTTTTCAGTGAGTATATCAAAACTTTATACATATAGCTGCCATATAATATGAGACTATTTCACAAAACTGACGTCAAAAGATAAAAAGAGACATAGTGGACTACTTCTGCAAAGAGCTTATAATCGTTATACAAAAGTTTATAAATATTGAAATCCATAGTTGAATCAAACATCAAAACGGATAAAATACGGGAAGTTGATGACTTGCATCCCATTTCAGCAAACATCACAATATTTTCTTTCTTATATATATATATATTACACAAATTGACATACAAACAAATTCGCCATTAATGGAAAAATACTGATCATTCATCTTTTGTACTCTACTTGATTGACATCACAATATTTTCACTGATCCTTCATAATTTGTATTCTACACCCAATCCAACCATGTTCTCGTTCCGTATCATCCTTCTTCTGTTTCTCTTCGCGCTTGTAGCTATTGTTGGATCCACCAATGGTATATTCCCTTCTCTTATCGCTCTACAAAACAATTTGTACTTCTAACCTTAATATTATATAATATGTGTATCAAATTGAAATAAGTTCACTAACTCTCACGATCGATTAGGGGAACAAGACTGTGATGATTTATCTGCGGCCCGGACAGAAATGTCCGACGAACAAACGCGACAAAGTTTGGACAATGCGGACAAGTTTGGTAGGATCACTCTCGACTGTGGGAGTACTGGTGGAGGCAGCGGTGGAAGCAACGGCTTCTCCACGATTATAGACCTATATGTTGGTCTCTTCTTTGTTATTTGGGTCGCCATTGGAATCTGGATTATCTTCGTCCGAAGACAAAAGGCTATGAACGCAGCCGTTGTCCAACCCTATCCAGGTATATATATTTGATATTACTTCTTTTTCTTTTACAGGGCGTGCCAAGCATATAGTAAATCGAATTTGCCGTAGTCATTTTTTTTTACAAAAGAATCTAGCGTATAATTATGTGATAAAATGACTTTAAAAACTTGAATCTACTACTTACACAGTTTTTTGTTATAACTTATAACAAAAATCTTTCGAATTTATACATGGTATACAAGAACATGATCTAGAGAATGCATAATACATGCATGATTGATTCATTTTTTTTTACACCACTTTGCAATACAAGAAAACATAGCCGTTTCCGACGGTGAAATCAGTCGAAAATCAGTCGGAAAGAGGCATTTCCGACCATTAACCGACCACTGTAAATCGGTTGGAAATCGATGGTCGGAAATTTATTTAGTTAGAAATCGGTCGGAAATTTCCGACCGAATCGTTGGTTGAAATTCTGTTGGGTAAAATCGGTCGGATTTCGGTTAGAAAAATACCGACTAATTACCGACGGCGTAAATCGGTCGAGACTATATTACCGACTGTTAACCAACCGTTTTAATTTCCAACCGATATTCCGACCAATTATTTTCCAACCAAAATATTGTCAAATTAATGTAAAATACCGAAAATAAAAATTAATAAAAAATAAAAAATGCTAAGTTAATTAAATATCAGAAAATACCAAAAATATATAAATAGAAGTTATTGTCAATTAAACCACATTAATAGATTCTTATATTAACCGTAACTAATACAACCAAAAAACCAGGCAAACTAATCATCATCTTCTTCTTCTTCAGCTCGACGACAGTCTGGAAATTTGTTGAGAAGCTTCTCAGTAACATCCTTCAAGTACTGGATTGTCTTGGTATCTTCCTCTTTCTCTTTAACTAACTCAGAAATCTTGTTGTATGCTTCTTCTAACTTCTTTTCAGGGTCCAAGCTGGGTAAGAAGGGAGCATCTAACTTTTCATGATCTGGGAGAGATCCAAATCCAAATCGATTACCCTTTTTTTTGGGTATTGCCTGAGAATCAACCAAGCATAATGTAAAAAATATGGAAACATCATGTTAAAAATCAAATAGTTAAGAAGTGTCGAGTTGATTTGGTATGGTAAAAAGCATGTTAAGAGAAAAAAGGAATCCCCGCACCTTGCGAACCAAATCGTTTATCTCAGGACAAGAGAGAGGCTGAACCAATCCATCTTCAAGTGGCTCTTTAGATTGGAGGTCATTCACCTGTTCTTTTAAAGTCTCCACAATCTGCTTGCCTTCTTGTAGACAATCTTGCCAGTTTTCTTACTTTTATAAACATCCTCAATGAAAGCCATCATATTAGGCTCGACTCCACCATTTTCAACAGTCTTATATACATGGAAAAAGAACATGATTAATATGCATTTGAATGATAATTCTTAAGAAATGTAAAGAAATTCAAAATTACCATTTCATCTTTACGCCTATAGAATGATTTAGCTCCATTGAAGTGCACTGGAATTCCTTCACCATCTGGGTTGCTTCTCCTTTTTTGTGAGTTTGTTGATGCAAATCCTGCAACTTTCTCATCACACCAAAGATTAATGTACCCCTTCCATAAATCATCTGTCATATGTATAGGTTTCTCTTTATTGCATTTCCATTTTTGTTTCCACTCAGCTAAGTTCTTAGAGAAGGAATAGGCAGCTTGTTTCTCAAACTCTATCTCAACTATTTTTGTTATGCTGGGATCCCAGTTAAACTCTTGCTGAACAAAAAAAAACACATGAAGTAAATAACAAGAGAAAAACATGATGTGAATCAAACATATATTATAGAAGGAATCTTACCGCAAAAGCTTGAAACCACCGTTTTTTAGTCTCAGGGGGAAGAGAACGATATGTCAAGCAAGCAGGTTTGACATCTGTTTTTTGCATTCTCAAGATAGACTTTGTAATTACACCATATGGATCACGCTTAAACCTACACAAAACCAGTTAATAACATCAATAACTAACCTAATCTAAACTAAGAAATCTTACATATAGGTTTAACTTATAATTTACCAAATAGCTCCTCGCTCCACTTTGGGATGGAGATACTTGAGAGTTTCACGTCCTGGAGCAATGAGAAGGTCCTCCACCGAAACTGGTGGAACAGAACCATTTGCATCGGCTGGTGGAACAGAACCGTTTACATCGGCTGGTGGAGAGACATTGGTTTCAAAGTCTGGAATACTACCTGTCTGGTCTTCACTTATGATAGGCCTATAAAAAGTGTCATACTCTGGTGTTGAGCTACTATACTGTTGTGTACTAAACTGTTGTGACATATATTGAAGAAATGCATTACGATTGAAGTTCTACAATGAGAAAACAAAGCTGTTAGTAAAAAATAATTCAAAATAGAACAATTAGACATCAAATAAGAGAAGTTAAAATATGAGAAGCCTAAATCCCATAATTCGCTTATAGAGAACAAATAATCTTACAGGGACGTTCAATTGCTAAAGTTGTAGCCTTAAAATTACAAATAATCTTACAAATAATCTCATGTGTAAAAAAGAACAACATGAAAGTGTAGCCTTAATCCAAATGGGAAGCGTAATAAGGGTAAATAAGGGTTTACCGGTGGTGGGACTGGTGGGTTCGTCATGGAGGAGCGGCGCCGACTAAACGGTGAAACGACGGCAAGCAAACGCCGAGTACGCGACAAACAACGGTGGATCTGCGAAGAGACTGTGAAAAGAACTCCTAGGGTTATGAGAGAAGACGAAGAAGAAGATACTGCGAAGAGGTGTGGAATCGTGGAAGCTTAATTAGGTTTATCCAAATATTAGTGCCTTTAGACAATAAAAAATGGGCTAAATCGAGAACACACTGGCCCATTAGAGGCTTTATACATTAAACAATGGGCTAAATAAGTTTAAAAGTATATTTACAATCACAAGAGATTATATTTGGACTCGAGTACTAACCTTAAACTTAAACTAATTCTATGTAATTTCGTTTTCCTAAGTTTGAAAATTTTTATAATCAAATTCAGTGGATAAACGTGCTTTTTGTGTTAATCAAACTTCATATATTACAATATAAATTTATGTGAACCAAACATGACGAAACTCAATAATACACTTTATTACATCCAACAAAATGTTACAGAATTGAAAAAAAAAAACAAATTACATTCCATTAATTAATCAGAATCAGAAGAATATTCAGATGATGATGCTGAGTCGATATATTCTTCAAATTCTTCCAGCTCAGCATCAGAATTTTCTAATATCTCGTCAAGTGTGTTTTCTTCTAAACCGATCAAAGCATTATTTTCCATGGAGATATCAGTGGAATTTAAAATTCCAGTAGAGCTTTGTTGCAACGGTAATAAGTCAGTCGGTAATTGGTCAGAAATTTATAACCGTTTACCGACGATTAAAGCGGTCACTTATAACCGACCATTTATCGACCAAATTTAAAATCAGTCAGAAAGTTGGTTGGGAAACAGTCGGTTTTTACCAACGGATTTATTGGTCGGTAATTTCGTCGGTAATTTCCGACCGATATCCAACCATATGTATCTGTCGCTAATTTTCGACCGATTACTAACTGTTTTTAAATCGCGTCGCTTAACGGTTGGAAAATGGTCGTGTAATTAGCCGACCAATATATCAGTCGGAAATTTGGTCAGAATTGGTGATGTTTTCTTGTAGTGTTGTTTGATCTAGAGAAATAACAGATAATATTATAACTAGTACTTATTTAATTTGATTCGACAAAATTCGAACACCGAAAAGTTCCTAACCGAGTTAGAACATGCATTCGACGTGTGGTCATGAATGATTAAGCACTGTTTTTTTTTTTTTTTGTTAAAACCAATATATACGTACTGTATGTACTGATTATTGAGGCAGATATAACTGAAGGGTGTTAAATTAAAGGTCTTATGTAATTAAATAGGAGAAGAGATGGGCTATGGAATGGGTGAGAAGACGAAAACGGTTGCCATGAGTGCTCCTGCTGGAAAGCTTTCAAATGGTGACACCAATGTTTGAAAACACTTTGTATTCTTAAACTCGTTGGATCTGATCATCTTTATTCTCTTGCTTTTTTTCTTTTTTCTTTCTTGTTATACATGTCATGATTTATGATCATTACATGTTTAAGGATTCGCGTGGTTTTCAGTTTTATGTCTGTCTTTTTTAGTTTTTCCAACTTATGACTTGTAGATCTTTTTAAAAAGTTGAATGATAAAATATTAAAAAAAAAATTGGACATAATTTATTTAATCATTTCTATCAAAATTTCAAATAGATATACAAGATAATATAATCTTTATGACTAAATAATTAAAATTTGTATAAGAAAATAGAAAGATCATCTTAAATCCTTTAACTATTTATCTTTAGAAAAATAATCCATTAAGTCATAAGATATAATTGCTTGTGTATATTGACATTTGTTTTCTCCCAGTACAAATAAGGTTTTTTTTTTTTTTTTTTTTTTTTTGTCAATCCCCAGTACAAATAAGATAAGACTAATTGTTTTGGTCTTGTCTTTAAGATAAAAAAAGAAAAGAAAAGACAAATCTATCAAAAAGCCTTACTTATTGATAGTTTTTACACCCCAGTGCTTTCTTTAAATTATTAGAAATGATTATGAACTTAAAGTGTATTATTGTATTAAAAAGAAATGAAAGTGGTAGTTTTCATGAAGATAGGTTACTACTTGATGTATATATATCCCTATTATTAAACCTAAGAAGCAAATCTCTAGTCAAACGCAGACAGCCTAAAGCTATATATAATCAAGAAGAACAAAAAAGACCGCTTACCAATCTGTCCACAAAAGCACTTCCAGCTCTCTGAGTTTATAAACTACAAGGTGAGAAATAAAATAAGAAAGCATACGCAAATAGGCGAATCGAGAAAATTTACTACATCTAACAAAGTCTTGTTTCATGTTTATTCGTACATTTTCCCACATTGACAAAACACAAGGCGACGCTTACAATGGCTTCCAATATCATCCTCGTCGTCTTCATCGTATTCGTGTCTCTTTCTCTAACTTCTGGATATTCGTTTTCCACAAGAAATGCTGTTTCAAAGTAAGAAAAAAAACTGACATTTATATTTCAATTTTTTCTTCACGTCACGTGGCTGAAACTAAATACATACATACTGCTCTGCTTTCTCTCTGTTTAGACAAGACGGTGAATCATATGTTATGAATCAAGAATCGTCGGTCGTTGTCGAAGATGTAGTAAAGGGTCGTCTTCTAGCCAGAGTCGCTCGCTCGGAAGTGGCTGTGAATAAAGCAGCTTTTTTTTTCAAAAGATTTCCACGCAAAAGTAAAAAAAAAAAAAAAAAAAAGTTTATATGTTTCGATCATATATTGTTAAGCCTTTTAGTACATTAATTTTGACGTCGTATACAAACTTTATTAAATTGCAGGTCCAAAGAAGAAAGAGCCACCAAGTAAAAAAGAGGCACCAAGTAAAAATATATATATATGGATCACTGGATTTTGAAAATTGCTTCAATTTATCATGTTTTAATCACATATTCTTAAGCCTTTTAGTACATTAATTTTGACGTCGTATACAAACTTAATTAAATTGCAGGTCCAACGAAGAAAGAGCCAAGTAAGAAATATATGGATCACTGGATTTTGAAAATTGCTTCATTTTATTATGTTTTAGTCACATATTCTTAAACCTTTTAGTACATTAATTTTGACGTAGTATACAAACTTAATTAAATTGCAGTTGCAGGTCCAAAGATGAAAGACACAAGTAAGAAAATATATAGTATCACTGAATTTTGAAAATCTCTTCCTTTTATCATGTTTTAACCATATATATTTTTAAGACTTTTGTACATTAATATTGATATATAGTATACAAACTTAATAAAATTGCAGTTGCGAAAAAGATAGGGAAAAAGATAAGGGAAAAGATAGGGAAAAAGATAGGGAATATCAGGAAAATAGGATCACTGAGTATTGGAGCCTTTGCCGGAGTCATCATAGCAGCAATTGTGGGTTTCATTGGGATCATCATTGGTATATGCTTTTTATTAGGTTGCTGTTTCAGCCGTAAAGCAAAAGAGGCTCAAATTGCTGCTGAAGCTGAACAAGGTAAACTTATTTACGTTTATTAGATAATATACATTACTTCTTTTATAATGAGTTGCTTATATATTTTGTTAAGTGAATAAAGAAACTGCTACAGACAAAACCAACGACTCATCCAAACCTCAAACTTCAAAAACAGAGGATGTCTAAACAGAGGATTTGTTTTTTTATTAGTTAAAATTCTATGTTATGTTCCGTGATGTGTGGTGAATTATTGTTACCGTCATTTTTTATTAATCAATTCTATTGAATTACAGTTTCTACATTATGAATCTTGATGTATATAGAGTATCGAAACTCAATACCGAAAAAAGGAAATTGAATAGAAAAGTATCAAATTTCAAATTTTGGTTTGATGATGAATGGTTACATGACACTGATTTAACGAGTATCAATTTCAATAAACATAATAAGGTATCCAACTCACCAAACATATACCAAAACTGAATTGTTATCCCAAAAATTAGAAGTCTCTTATGAGATACAAGAAAATAATAATAATTTTTTTTACACACCTTATAATAAAATTTTCTGTAGCAAAAATAAATAAATAGATTTCAAATTAATTTTATTACGTCCTTAGTAGCGCTATTGGTTGCATGGGACTATCTAATTTAAATAATGTTTTAAGATAAAAATTCTGGATCAACAGTTGAAAATAGGTGAAGAAAGATAAATCAAAAAGTCAATATTGTAAGTGTACACATGTTTTATCATATGGTCTATCCCATGCGACATGATGTCTAACAAGATCGATACCCAAAGTTCGCCTGGCTTCCGAGTTTCCGAATTAGGACGGTCCCAAGCATATAATGTAGAGAAGCTTTACTAGTCAAACGAGACAGTCTACAGCTATTTATAATCAACAAAAGACAAAAAAAACAAAAAAAAAAGGACAGCCTAACGATCGGTTTCCCAAGTGGACTTAAAGAAACAAGTGAGCGCAGACGCAAATATCCAAATAGAGAAAATACTATATATATAGCAAACTATTATTTCATGTTTGTTCCTATATTTTCCACATTTGGCAGAACACAAGGCGACGACTTCAATGGCTCCTAATCATATCCTCATCGTCCTCCTCATAGTCGTCTCTCATTCTCTAACTGCTGGGTATTCTCTTTCCTCAAGAGATGCTTACTCAAAGTAAGAACACCTCAGATCAATCATACTTTAATTTTTCACTCGTTTCATATGGCTGCAACTAATTGCAAACATATTGTTCTGCTTTCTCTCTGTTTAGACAAGACGACGAGTCATATGTAGTATTTATCTCCGAAGTTAGAAGAAGTCTCACTATATACATTTTCCAAGAAAATAATTATGATCTAAATCGACACCAAATTATACACCACTAATATAATAATAATGATTCAAATTAATTATTTAACGTTGTAGTAGCGCCTGCCATTGGGTTGCATGGGCCTCACTAGTATGATTCGATCATACGACATTTAGATTTTGTGGTTGATAATAGTTGAAGAAGATATATCAAAAAAAAAAGTCAAAGTTTGTACATGTGTTGTTGTGTCACATAACATAAGTAAGCCATGGCTGACAAAATCGAGACCAATTAAGCTCGCCTCGTTTCCGAGTTCTCTCAAGTCGGACGGTCCAAGCTAATATAAGAGAGATCATTCATTCATTCATCGGGTTAGTACTACGAAACTAACGAAAGAACGGATTTTTATTTTCCGATTTCTTCGAGACTTCCGAACCATCGATGCTTCAAGATTAAGTTTTTTTTTTTTTTTTTTGTTCATCGTTTGGGTTCATATAGTACTGATGACACAGGTCCTTACTTCGTTTGACTGCAGATTACAAATCTGATTGCTTTAGGGTTTTTTGTTTATTTTGTGACAATCCCTTTTTCCCAATTTCGAATTGAATCCTTAATCTAGTCGCTGCTGGCATTAGAATGTAAAATCCAGTTTTTGTCTTAATTCTCTGCGAGTTCCTGAATGGGTTTTTTGAATTGTATGCTTTTAGATGCGTTCAGATTATATATAGTTCTGTGTTGTTGTACTAGAATTCTGTAATTGATTCAAAGTTTTTCCCTTTCCATGTATTATCCTGTTTTTTTGGTTCCTGCCTCACCAACTACTCGTTCGTTTCAGGCCCAAATCAATATCCAATTACGACTGCAATCTGAGTTCACTTAAAGGGTCCCTGCTTTGCTAATGAACTTTTCCTTGTGGAGTTGATTCATCTCTGCAAATGTCAAGTTTACTCAATGTACTACCACACACATGTCTTTTTTTATCAATGTGTTGTTGGAGTATTGGAATAATGCGAAAAAAGTTACTCCTTGCTGTGATTCTGCTTTAAAGTTTGCTTTTTTTTGTTTGTTTTTGTTTTTTAATTCTCCTTTGCAGATATCTCATGGTAGCTCTCATGGATACTCAGGACTCATTAATAGTAGGGTAGGTATAAATATTGTTGGAAACTCTAGATGGACCTGCTGCAACACTGGAGTCAGGTTGTCGTTTCCAAGAGGCTGTGGCTTCATCCATGAGTATAAACATCGCATTGGGATGCACGCTGCTTCAGCGTGGGAGAGCGAAAAGCTTAGGCCAGGAGAACCAAGTGGACTTATGTGATGAAAATGATGATTTATGTCCTGTGGAGTGCGTCACTGAGTTCAAGACAGATGACGAATTGCTTAGAGTCCTTGAAAAATCGAAAGAAACTAACACTTTGGTTGTGGTTGATTTCTATCGGACTGCCTGTGGGAGTTGTAAATACATAGAGCAGGGCTTCTCAAAGCTGTGCAAGCAATCTGGTGACCAAGAAGCTCCCGTTATCTTCCTTAGGCATAATGTAAGTATTTTGATCTCTTTTTTTGGTGAGTAAAGTAGAGAAAACAATCCATTGATAGCTTATATACCATTTGTAGGTTGTAGATGAATATGATGAACAATCTGAAGTCGCTGAAAGGCTCCGTATCAAGGTAATCTCTCTTTCGAATTTTTTGGTATATTAACAACATACATTCAAAAACAGAACTGTGTAGTAGAGAGTTTGATTTTTTAACTACAATCTTCAGGCGGTTCCTCTCTTTCACTTCTACAAAAACGGAGTTCTCTTAGAATCATTTGCAACTAGAGACAAGGAGAGGATTGACGCTGCTATTCTCAAATATACTTCCTCAGAATCTTGAGGCACATTCTATTATTAAACCGCACTTTTTGGTTAATTTTTTCCCAAATCATTGAATATGATGTAGCTATATTGAAGAACAACAGCACATGATCCATCATCAAACCTGCTTGTAAAGAATCTTAAAATCCCTTATTCTTCTTGTAAGGTATCATACTGAATAAGACAGATGCAACATTTTGATCTCTCTTTTTATTTTTGTTTGCCTTTATGTCTTCATTCATTAGTTAAAGTATATATGAGCAAAATCTGCAGTGTTAGCTGTCATTTATCATTGTAGTTTTTGACATTGACTATATATATAGTTGTAATAAATTTTCTTAAGATACTACTATCTCATTCAGATGTAGCCAAATTATGAAGTTGTTCAAAAACTGAAATTGAATAAATTGACAACTTTTACATATAATAAATTAGTCAATATATGAAAATCTAACTAAAAAGGTAAAAACTGAACAATTTTTTATTATGATAGAAAAAATATTTAATTTGAGGTGCATATATAGTAAACCTAATTCCTGGTCTCTATAATATTGGATATGTTACCTAAAAAACATGTTTATTTTTCTTCATAAACCCTGAAATTAAATATAAATAGACTTGTAGTGAAAAAATAAAAATAAAATAATAAAAAAAGGCTCCCTTTTTTAATTTGTTCGCCTCTGAGTTCTCCGAAGCAGGACGGTCCGAGTAGAGTAAAACGGTTAGTCTTACATAAAGATCCGATTTTTTTCTTTTCCGATTTCGTCTCCTTCGTCGAGAATTCTGATCCTTGGAGCTTCAAGATTGTGTTTTCTTTGTTCTTCATCCTTTGGGTTCTCTTATTATCGTCGTCGTCAGGTTCTATTTCGTTTGGCTGCTGATTATATAAATCTGAGTGTTTTAGGGTTTTTGTTTGTTTTTGCGGGTAAATTGTTGATCTTTCTATTGAACCCTTAATCTCGTTGCTGCCATTAGACTGTTCGTTCAATCCTAAAGTGGTTTTGATTTGTTTGTAATGCATGATTGATTCGGATGCGTTGAAGTTTGTACTGTTTATTTATATAGTTCTGTGATCGATTCAATTTCAAAGTTGTTCCCTTTCCATGTATTTTTGATGCCTCACCATTTTAATCATTCGTTTCAGGGGTTAATCAAATCACTTACGACTGCTCATCTTGTCAGTCCTGGTTTCACTTAAAAGGGTTTCCTGCTTGGTTTGCGGATGAACTTTTGCTTGTGGAGTTGATTAATATCTGCAAATGTCAAGTTTACTTAATGTACTTACTTAAATCTTTACAATCATTGTGTTGCAGTATTGGTCAATGTAGCTTCTATGGTATTTATATTTAGTGTGTTTATCAATCTTCTGACTAGTGGTTTATTTACAATGGTGTTATCAGTCCTCAATTAACGGGTCTACCTCGAACTTGTCAGACGGTTCAGGGAGAACGTTTACTTCTTCTTTCTCTGGTCAGTCTGGGGCAGCGTCTCCGGTTTTCCACCATGCTGGTGAGTAGATGTTTTTCCTGCGTTATTTCCGTCTGAATTCTTTTCTACTTATATTGGTTCTTTTTGTTTTTCCCTCTCTCTCTCTATAGGATCGATTCAGGGCCTTCACAACATTCATGGAAACTTTAATGTTCCCAATATGGCGGGTTCCCTTGGATCGAGAAATCCAGGTTTAAATGGTGTTCCTTCTGCTGGTGTCCAACAACAGAATGGAAGTATTTCGAATGGAAGATTTGCATCCAGCAATATTCCGGTTGCACTCTCTCAGGTGCAGTCAGTCATGCATATGTGACAATAATGAAAATATGACTTCTTGCTTTGGCTTTGCTACAAAGTTTGCTTATGGATGGATTTCTCATATGCAGATATCTCATGGTAGCTCTCATGGACACTCAGGACTCACTAATAGGGGAGGTATAAATAAATACTGTTGGAAACCGTTATTTCATTAGTAACACGAATATATAGGTTTTAGAGGTTTTATTACTGGATTTTTCCTAGATTTGCCACCATTGTTAATTGTTTTACTATACCAGGATTGGGAGTTTCTCCAATTTTGGGAAATGCAGGTTCTCGAATGACTAGTTCAATGGGAAATATGGTTGGTGGAGGCACAATGGGTAGGACTTTGAGCTCTGGTGGAGGATTATCGATGCCGAGTCTTGGTTCGCGGCTAAATTTGGCGGTTAATAGCGGTTCTGGAAATATTGGACAAAATCGCATGATGGGTGGTGGAGTCATTCCACAAGGTATTTTATGATTTATATCCTTTTCTGCTGTTTGTTGAATTAGTTACAAATCCATTAGTAAATGTGAAATCAATTCCTCATTAATCGAATAACACCGGATGTCAACTAGTATTTAGAAATCACTAATCATATCAATTTTTGACAAAGGTTTTTAAAATAATGTGATCCAGCAACACATGCTTTTCTTCAGATATTTCTCTGGATATTAAAATCAATTAAACCCTCTAACCGGTAACCTCAGGTTCTCTTTATGATTTATGTAGACTCTTATATTCTTATCTTTTTCTTCAGGATCTCCGCAGGTTCTTTCGATGCTGGGAAACTCTTACCCTACAGCTGGAGGGCTTTCCCAAAATCATGTGCAAGCAATGAACAGTCTAAGCTCTATGGGATTGATGAATGAAATGAACTCCAACGACACTTCTCCATTTGATATAAATAACGATTTTCCTCAGCTCACAAGCCGCCCCAGCTCTGCCAGCGGTCAAGGACAATTGGGTAAGTTTCCCTAAACCCTGATATTCTATCTTCTTTCTATCATCAGTTTCAACCAAAATTATACTCCGCCCTTTTCGTAGGGTCTCGATTGAAACAAGGCCTTGGAATCAGCCCCATAGTTCAGCAAAACCAAGAGTTCAGCATCCAAAATGAAGATTTTCCAGCATTGCCAGGATATAAAGGTCCCCCCCTTTTGATCTGCAACTTTTTTCGATTGTCCAATTAGATAGAGAATTCTCAGTTTCTGTCTTACTTGTGTGCATTATGGAATTTGAGGTTTTCACTCCCAAATAGAACGATCTATCTTCCACATTGGCATAATATTTGGTATTGAACAGATTTAGAGAATGATTTTGTGATCATACCCAGCAGAATTACTAATCATCTTTATATTCTAATATGATGCTAACCTCTTGAATTATCATTATAATACTAGTACAGAATGTTCTTCTATGACACTTGCATGTGTCTGCATTCAGTTTAGTTTTTAGTCATGACAAGATTGAATGGTGTTATACAGGTAGTAATGCTGATTATCCAATGGATATGCATCATAAAGAACAACTCCATGAGAATTCAATGTTAATGATGCAATCTCAACAATTATCTGTGAGTTTTTAGCTTGTCAAAAATGTCATTGGGCTTAATTTTCTTCCATTTAAAGTTATCCTCAAAACGTTTACCTTATCCCCTAGAGTGGCTACTTGCAGATGGGAAGGTCTGGTGGGTTTAACTTAGATGGAGCGTACGCCTCACATCGTCCTCAACAACAACAACATGCTCAAGCTGTTAGTAGTAGTGGTATCTCCTTACATGGGTCTGACATCTTCTCATCTTCGCATCCATCTTACCATTCACAGGTGTGGTATAGTCTGTAATATTTGCAAACAGGCTGATATTTGAGGTTTTGACCTCATGAAACCAACGTTCTTGTTTTTTCTAAAAAACTTTTGACTGATTTCAGACTGGTGGACCACCGGGTATCGGATTAAGATCTATGAATTCTGCAAATTCTGTCACTGGGATGGGTTATGACCAGCAGCTTATCCAGCAATATCAGCACCAACAGAACACGTCGCAGTATCGCTTGCAGCAGATGTCAGCTGTTAGCCAACCTTTCAGAGATGTGGGGTTAAAATCAACGCAGGCTACACAGTCAAGTCCTGATCGGTTTGGCTTGCTTGGTTTGCTAAGTGTGATAAAGATGACTGACCCTGACTTGGCTTCTTTGGCACTTGGGATTGATTTGACAACACTGGGGTTAAATTTGAACTCAACAGAAAATCTTCATAAGACTTTTGGCTCGCCTTGGTCCAATGAACCCTCTAAAGGTGATCCAGAATTCAGTGTACCGCAGTGCTACTACGCAAAAAGCCCTCCACCTCTACATGTAAGTCACTCTACCCTCTCATATGTACCATCATCTACTTATCCATCTAGGTTTGTGTATCTTACATGAGCTGTTTTTATTTTGTGTTTTGGTATGCAGCCAGGGCTCTTTGCAAAATTATTGGTAGAAACTTTGTTTTACGTATTCTATAGGTATATATCTTTGGGATTGAACAACTGGTTGTTTATGTGCTCTCTTGTCAACACAACCTTAAACAATTTTTGTTTATGTGCAGCATGCCGAAAGATGAGGCACAATTATATGCGGCAAATGAACTGTATGTACTTTTTATCATGATATTTTTCTATTTTGTTTCTTTAGTATTGTGAATTTAAACATGCTTCCTCGGAAATTTTCATCATAATGGACATATATCAAACTTGAAATATATATGTAAGATGAATTTGTCTTCACATGTGAAGAAGAAAGGGAGTATGAAAGCAAAACATCAACTTCGGAAGGATAAAGCTGCTTAACTCTTGTTGTTTTGCAGTTACAATAGGGGTTGGTTCTACCACAAAGAGCACAGGTTGTGGTTCATTAGAATCGGGGAACCTCTCGTGAAAACAAATGCGTATGAAAGAGGATCATATCACTGTTTTGATCCAAACTCATTTGATATCGTTCAAAAGGTGAGTACATCTAAGTTCTGCTCATCGATTGTATCTTTCTTCTCATTTTCCCTATGAAGAACCAACAACCATGTCGTTGCAGGAAAATTTTGTTCTCTATTATGAGATGCTGGAAAAAAGACCCGCCCTATCTCAAGACTCTCAACATTGAGTGTAAACTATCCCTTCAGTATTTATAATGTAAATTTCCTGCCAAAGTATCCATTGGTTAGGAAATCCATAGAACAGGAACCAGTATCCAACATGTATTTTTCTCGGGATTTAGCCTTTTTATTTTATTGAAGTCCTAGTAACTTTTATTGTTGATCATATATATAGCTGAAACTCTTCAGGCTATATAGGTTATATCAATGCACATCTCTTCCCCCATTCAGAATCGGTTTTGCATTAATGTTACTCTCTTCCTTTCTGGTCTAATATTTATTCAATTTCTGGGGGTACAAAGCATCTCAGGTAACTCCTCAATACCAGTGCTTCACCGGCATCAACAAATTGAAATCAACCATGTCAGAAAAAGGTACATCAACTTCTTGCCGTGTACATAAAATGTGAAAACGGATCGAGTATCTGTCAAATTCAGATTGCGTACATTTTCTTACACTCGTTTTGGAGAATATCAGAATCTGTAAGCTGTGGAATTCCCCAGGATCCAGATTTACTGTTGATGGAGGATCTTCTAATGTTTCTTGCATTGGCAGCTTCAATCCTGTGCTGTATTATCCAGTAGCACATCGTTCCTAATGTTGTGATCATTATAGTTGCCCCAATAGCAGTCACCCAAATGGCTAGCCACTTCTCTTCTTCACCAACAACAACAAACGACAAAGCCAAAAAGGCAACAGAGATGAGAACACAGGCAAGCCACATAAGTTTGTTTATCACAGCCATCATCTGTTTCTTGGCCTTGCTCTCTATTACCACCACTGATGTCTGAACCACCACGACTGCTAAAGAGATGAAGAGAGCGATCGAATCAAAGATGAAGAAAATTATGAATGGAGTTGTCGATGCAATATTCGCCTCCCCGAGGGAATGCCCATCTGGAATCTTACTTGTGTCTTCTACATACTGCCCTGGGACAGTGAAAATGGCTGCAAAAGCTACCGTAGCAATCAGAACAGCTACAACAGTTGTCGAGTTAATTGCATTGTTTAGACCTTCTGTGTGCATTTTGTTGAGCTGTTTGGCTATTCCTTGAACACGTTTTCTGGTCAGGCGTGTATGCTCAAGCTGGTTGTGAACCTCATGCTTGATATCACTTACAGTTTGTTTCAGCTCTCTAGCAGGGTTAGGCCCGGATGCCTTAATGGTCTTGGCGCTGGGAACACCATGTTTCTGTAAGATAAGAGCCACTTCTGGATTCCCAATCTTCTCTGCTGTGTCAAGTGCTGTTTCGCCTGATCGGTTAACAGCTTTTGTGTCCGTCATGTTGTTGGCCAGTAGCAACTTAACAATCTGCGATCTGCCTTTTCGGGCAGCAATATGCAGCGCGGTGTTTCCCTTTGTGTCGGCTATATTGATAGAAGACCTATCCGCTTTGATAAGCTCCTCCACGACCTCAACTTTTGTTCCTTTCACCGCCATGTGAAGGGCTGTTTGGCCCTTCTTGTCCATTCTGACTGCAATCGCAGGTTCTGATGCCAAGAGAGCCTTAATGACTTTGACATGCCCGTTCCTTGATGCAGAGTGCAAAGCCGTCTTGCCATTGCTCTTGGCAATTCCAGCGAGGCTGCTTCCCAATTCCAATAGAAAGTTTACCACTTCTGTATGTCCTTGTGTTGCCGCTGTGTGCAGTGCTGTTGTATTTGATAGATCCACCGTCAACGCTAGCTCCGAATGAGCCTCTGCTAAAACCTTCAACACATCTGTAAAAAGTCCGGGGAAAAAAAGTTAATCCTAAAGACGCACTCAACTGGTTTTAATTAATGGCTGATTTTTCAAAGGGTTTTAGACGTACCGAGATGTCCTTGCTTTGCAGCAATGTGGAAAGCATCAAATCCGTTCCTTGCTTTGATCTCAACCAGAGCAAGATCATAGCATTTGATCATCTCCTTCACAATCTCGACATCACCGTACTCTGCTGCAACATAAAGTGCGGTTTCGCCTGATTGGTTCTGTTTCCCTAACAGCTCATCTAACTCAGACTCTCTGGTTTGCGTAAGAATCTCGACAACTTTGTCTTTGTTACCCTGTCTCACAGCTGAATGAAGCAGAGTGTCTTCGCGTTTTCCGGTCAGCTGTTTCGCCATTTTCTTCTTTGGAATAATGCTAGAACCCGCCACATTGTCTTCTTCCCCTTCCATTTTTTGATACAATCACAAAAGTACAAAACCCTAAGAAACCCTCTCTATCGAATAAGACGATCAATCAAAACTCTTTCTACAGACATATTCTAAACTGCACATTCTGATTCTGGTCGATCGATTTGCCACCTTTCATATCTCCACCGAAATTATTTACTATTATTGGCCTGCCATGACCAGTACAGACAACCATTATATATAAAAAAGAACATTGAGCTTTTTGAATAACATCAAAGTTAGATCGATGTCACATCTCTCTACTACGCACGCAGCAAAAGAAAAAAAAAAGAAAAGAAAAAAAAGAAGAAAGATTGATCATACCAGGCCTCAGAATGGTCTTGGAAGATATATGCATGAGAACATGTGATGACACACAAAATAAATTTGGTGGTCTTTTTTTTTTGGTTTTAATTTGGTGGTCTTGTTAAGTAGAAAGAGAGAAGACGAAGTGGAAAGAAACAAAGATTAATAAGAAAATGAAATTTGGACATGAGAGGCACATGTAAAGCAACGTCGATCACTTTTTGTATGTGAATCCATGAGCCAATAAACGAAAACGAATCTATAACATAAACATTTCTGTGCTACTTTCTTGAAAGGTAGTGATCATGACCACCCTTCAATCTTATAAAAATGTTTTTCTCTTTTTCAAAAATCTCTACTTATTATTTTTAAATTGTTTGATTTAAAGATATCAAGAAGTAAAGTAGATTCTTTTCTTAGCTTTGATGTATGATCGTTTCTATATATAAGTGGTTTTGTCGAATTTAATTTGATTTTATGCTAATAAGTTTTTAATCGTTTTTGCAAGTGCGCTTAACTTTTTAGTTGTTATATTATTGTCTCTTTATTTTATTTTATTTTTTTGAAATTTGATAATGCAACTTCATGCAAATAAGATACCAACATAAATGGTACGTTGTATAAATTTTCGGAATGATTGATCGGATTTGGAGCTGTGGTAATAAAATTGCTAATTCAAGTATGTCCTAATATATTCGAATCAAAATTAGTTGAAATAGAAGGGAACAAAAAAAAAACAGAGTTGATATTCAGATATATTTCCCATCCTTTCAAAAGTATATAAAGTATATATCAACAACAAGGTGTTTAGTTTACGTTTTACATTTTCACAAACGGGAAAGACATATAACAAGATGATGCATGCTTTGCTTGGATTTACTACTTCGGCGTTAATAACGAATAAATTGGTGATGATATGAAAAACGAAAATATACACACATAAATTTCCTTTTTTTTGGTTTTTTTTTTTTTTATATAAAAGATCCACTTTAGTATAAAATTTCATATAAAATAAGAGTCTTAGTCAAGTGTGTTTTCCTTATTATTTACAGGCTTAACCACATCTAATTCATTAACTATAGTTACAAAGTACAAAAATACATCAAAGCTGTTTCTGTGAGCTTTTAGAAAAGCGGAACTACATGGAGGCCAAGAAAGTATTTTAGCAGTTCAAGATCTTTGAAGTTAAGGTGAGTATTTTAGCAGTTCAAGATCTAAATACAGTTATTTTTGTTTTTTTTGACATTAACCTAAATACAGTGACTGCGTTATGCTTTGCGCTATCATTATGTTATATATAGTACAACATTAAACAATGAAATCTCCCTCAGAGGCTCAGAAGGATACAAACCCCTAATTTATTTGGACCTTAACTTTTTCATTAATAGAACTCTCAAAACTTCAGTCATCTAAATTAAGTTAATAATTTATTGAAAAAATCCAGTTGTTGCAGAGTGATTTATCCTTTGCTCTAAAAAAAAAGAACGAACATTAAATTTCCAAAACGTTAAGAAAACACAAAGTCTCCGACCCAAATAATAATGGACTTTCCCATATTACCACAAATTATATAAATGGATTTGATTCGGCGCAATAAATATAAGAGAATCCATATTTAAAATAAAAGACAATTACGTTTTTTAGATATACAAAAAGTAAGTCATAACAAAAAAAAAAAAGTGAGTCGTGACAACATCACAGCTTCTTGCAAATAAAGAAGCCTACTTGTAGGCACAATTAATTCATTCTAACCACTTAAACATGCTGCTTTTATGTTATAATACATCATCATCAGGTCAGGCACATCTCTACTATATTCATTCTGTCACTATTCTCTTATTTCTGTAACCTCATTTTCTAATTCTCAAAATTTCAGTCACATATAAAGGACTTTGTATAGTGACCATCATCTTATAATACAATACTTGATCCCCCAATTAACCGGACATGGTGCTGTATACAATATCAAGATTTTTAAATACTGTGTACGAAAAGGTTAATTTCAGTGATAACATGATCAGAAACATAATATGTATTTTGTGAGGTGATAATTCCTTATTTACCCTAAAATAGTTTTCCACTACAAACAACTGAAGAACTTGTGAAAAAAAAGTCAATATAATGATCCACAAGTAGTAGTAAACATCAGCTGAAGAAATTATTTGTAGTTTTGCTAGTTTTAGGTTTAGAGTATGTTTGAAAATAAAGGATTTTTTGTTTCATCATTTGCAGATAAATTATCAATATTCTTGTCTCTGGTTCTAATATAGTCAAAGATAATTTTTTGGCGGCTTGATATATTTAATTAAGCAGACATGTGAAAAAAACATTAATTATTTTGGTGAATTTGATGGTAAATATATGGGACCTGAATCGGGTGGTGTGGAATCAATGCGAATTGAATGTACTTCCTTACCAAACCAGCTTTATTTTCTCTTTTATTCCACCACCAATGCAATGCCGACACATCCGTATATTTTTCATAATACCACAAAATTTTCATATGTATACCTCAGTGTTCATTCTTCTTCTTTTCGATAGGAACAGTGTTTATAATCATGAAACACTAAATTATCTAATTAAGTCTTATATTATAAATTTCCACTTTAATAACTTAACGTTCATGTTGACAAAAAAAAAAAACTTAACGTTCATAGACATAATTGATTTGCTTGATAGACATCGTACGTTACGTGTGTCATAAAAGATAAATAATGCCCTCTTTTAACAGCTAAAGTTATTTAACTAAATTGTAAAAAAAAAAAAACTTATTTAACTAAAGTGGCATGAATATGTAGTGTGACATGCTTTAGTTAGTAACTAAATATGTCACAGAAAGCATTATAACATTAATTTTTTATAGTAGAAACTAGAAACACTGCAATATATGCATGATGGCTTTTCGGAATATTACTGTTATTTTTTACCACAGGTATACAATAAATAAAATTTTACACCCGAATTTTTTTTTTTTAATAAACTTTTATATTGCAGTTTCTGTGTCATGCATATTTTCTTTGCCATCCAATTAGAAAAAAAAAGAGTGTAAAATGTAACAAATACAAATAAATAAATAGAAAAAGAAAGAGGAAAATAAACTATATAGTCACCTTTTGTAGATTTAATTTGCAGTAGCACTGTATATGCAATGTTTATAATGATTCCAAGAAAACACTTCACATAAGTCCGTCGGGTATCTTGAAAGTTTCGGGCTCTTCTTCATTAATCCAACCATACTTCTCAAAGAAAGGATTCAAAAGCGATTTTGGTGGGTACTGATCAATGCAATGATTCCACACATTCCCTATAGCTTCTCCAACGTTAAGGTCTCTCACTACTTCCCAAACGCAACTATTGCACTTGAAACCTGCCCCAAAGCTGATCATGAACACTCTATCTCCTCTCTTCAGCCTCTTCTTCGCTTCCATGTACCCCAAAACATACCACAAGCTACTCGCCGACGTGTTCCCAAACCGGTGTAGCGTCATCCTAGCCGGTTCTAGATCGTACTCGCTTAGGTCGAGGCTGTAACCGATTGCGTCTATAACCGCTTTACCTCCCGTGTGAATGCAGAAATGGTCTATACCGGTCTTGAAGTTAATCCCTGCTTTAATCCCTGCCTTTGGAGCTGCCTGAGCCACGTTCGAGCCTTTGCTAGGGTTTTTACGAAGCTTCTTTAGAAGAAGATACAGCATAAACCTCAAGAGCTCGGTTACCGGGAGAATCTTGGGAGTGATGACTTTGAGGTTGTCTACGAAAGCACGAGTCGCCGCTTTTGGAAGAGTCTTGTCTAAGTGGACACCGATATGTCCTAGCTCGTCTTCTTTTTGGACACAGGCGCTGTATGAATCGTCTCTTGCTCCATGGTGCGTCCTTACCAAACACTTTAGCTTGAACATGGCTCTCCGGCTCAGACTACGCTTGTTCGTCAAGAGAACCGCGCAGCCACCGGAGCGGAACAAGCAGTTGGCAAGGATCATGGACCGGTTGCTTCCGCTGTACCAGTTAGGACTAAGTGACTCGGAGGTCACGACGAGAGCAAGCTTGTTCTTGTATGTTTTGAACATGTTTTTGACAATATCTACGGAGATAACACTGGCGCTACATCCCATCGCCGTTAAGTTGAAAACTTTGATGTCATCTCTCATTTTGTAATGGTTAATGATTCTTGCAGAGAGTGAAGGCGTTGAATTGAGCATCGAGACGTTGACAACGAGGATGTCAATATCCGAAGGCGAGATCTTGTTTCTCTCAAGTACTTTCTCAATCGTGTCAATGTAAAACTCTTCCATCTCCGAGATCGCATCTTGTAGCGTAGGACTCTGTTCACGGCCCTCAAAGAAGAGCCTTGGTGCGTAAGTTTGCTCTCCGATTCCGGAACTAACGATGGCTTTGAGGAGGAACTTGTACTCGTTGAGTTGAAGGTGTTTGTTTCGAAGGATGACGTCACCGCTGAATTGAGTGTTCACCATACGATCATCGGAAGGTTTGTGACACTGGTAGTCTAAGATGTAACAATTTTGATCTCTCTTGGAGTCTATTCGTTTCCAGATCTTGAAGATGAGATAAGAGATGAGAAGAGATAAGAGCATAAAGAGAATATCCATTGTTTATTTTTTGTTGGAGTTAAAAAGAGAAGTGATGATGAGGCTTATAACAAAAATGTATGAAGATGTAGCCAAGAGTGTTGTGGGATATATAAGAGGAGAGTGGAGCAGGAAAAGACAGCTCTCATTTTTTTTGACAACTCATGATCCGTCCGATAAATTATGTCAACATCATTCGGTAAATTCTCGGAGGGTTAATAAAAGACTTGAATTTAATTGGGAAAGTTACATGCAAGGACACAAATTAATGATAAGAAAACTAAAACAATAAGATTGGCACATTGATGTTGGTGTAGAAAGTGGACGAGAACTTCGCCTGTCTATATAAATTTATTACTGTCAGAAAGATTCACACACACATGCACCAACTATTGTATGGTTTTACTTTGACTCCGAGGACATTAATTCAAGTACTGTATATATCAAATATATGTTAAAAAAAAAAAAAAAAAAAAGAAAGATAAACGTTGTGAGAATTTATCGTCAAGTTCTATATATAGTTTTCAACTCAAAAATGAATAGATGAAATTCATGTCTCTTTTAGTTATATATTATTTAATATATGCCACGTAGAAGACTAGCTAGTGAGTCTCAGGCCTTTTTTGATCATAATAAGTTAACAAAGTAAACTAATCAAACCATTAGAATAACCTAGTACTAGAGAGATTTGGGTTTGGGTAGCAAAGTTAGGATTGGCGAAGTAAAATTATATATCCATAAAAAATGGAATTTATTTGTGGATATTCTGGCCATTATCAGACAGCCAATTGTATTCGATTCTCTACTGTTTTCTCAAACATTCCATTAAAACAGTGATTGTCATACTAACTTGTGTCATACAACAAGATGACACATTGATGTGGATGTATATTAGTATATGCTAAGTTCGAGAAAGACTTCGCCGGTGTCTATTTATTAAGGAGGGGTTATTGGTTTAGGATTTAGAAAGAATTTTAATGACTTTAAAAGTTATGTAAAATATGTTGTTATTCAATCAAGACTTTTTAAAACTCTTTAAAAATTTGGTGTTATTGGTTGTGGATTTGTAAAAAGTTATCTTAAATCTTGATAAATCTAGTGTTATTGGATTAAGAGTCTTATAAAGTCATGGAAAGTTTTATGTTATTCAATTAAAACAAAAGAATCTTGGATTGTTAATGAATTCAAATTTTCTGTTATTGGTTTAGGATTTTATATCATTTCCTTCATAACAAAAGTCATGAAAACTCTTTCATGAAATAGAAAGATTTTGAAAGATTTTATGAAAGATTTTACAAGATTAGGAAACACAAATCAGCAAGATTTAAAATAACTTCCTAACAATCTCTTATAGAATCTTTCATTTTTACTTTCTAATTTTCTATGATTTAAAAAGTCAGCAAGATTTTTAAAAACACAAAGTCACTAAAATTCTTTCTAAATCCTAAACCAATACCTCCCCCTAAGTTTATAAATACACGCTGAATATTTTGGTACGTTCTGACTTTTCAAGACTATATACTATATATTTTCTGTGACATTTATGATACTGAAGACATTTCTAATTAAACTTATTTTCATCTTCACTTCAGTTATTAACATCATCCGTAGAAAAGAATCATATATTAATTTTATTTAATATCAAAACTAACTGTTGCTACAAATTCATGATATACGTCAAACAGGATTCATAAGCTAGAGCAAACGATTGTATCGATTGACGTACGTTTTGTTGGACCAAAGTTTTGAAGTTAAGATTGGGTGTATGTTTTATTTTATGATATATGAACAAAAAAAATTGAGGTTGTAGATGAAAGAGCAATAAAGAGATCTGGTGAGGTGTGAGTATGAGAATATATATGTAAGTGAGAGTGTTGTGATAGCTCATCTCAACTTCCACCAACTTAAATTACGTATCTCTCTTTTGCTACAAAACATCAACGCTTAGTCGCTTACTCACACTATCTGCGTGTTGCCTACGTCTTTTTACTTTATTCTCTTATTTTTAATTAGTCGGCTCAAACTCCTAAGTCCTAACCATCTCGTTTAATTGTATAAGACTTACTTATCTAGTAGTCTTAATTTATATACGTATATTATTTGGACGCAATAAATATGTTGTCAATGACGATCACGCGTTTACTGCTAGTCAACTTGCTTTACAAAAAATAAAAGAAACAAAAAAAACTTGCTTTACAAAAAGAAATGGTCATGTATAGTAGTAGTATATTATTATTAGTGAAAGAGTTAAGAGTAGTTTTAAGGTTCGTTCCAATAATGATAGAGTTAATGTTTGCCGGTGCTTTTAGCTTGTTGGTCATTTCATTTCACAAGTTGTTTGACAATTCTTGAGATTATCCGATCCAAAGAACCAAAACTGTCGATTCGATCGATTGCTAGCAAATGGAGAGATGACACTGGTTCACAATCATTTACGTGATTAAATTATTAATCATATGTCTCTGTCACTTAGCCTTATAATGATTAAGTGACCTTGAATATTCTGAAGAACATTACTTTCAAAACCTAGATTGTAGGCCAAATATAATAAGTACTACTATATATAGGTTGAGAAAATTAAATTACTGATCACGCATGAAAGTTAAACTTTGTTATACAAACAATCGGGAAAAAATGAGTTACCAAATCAAAGAGATTATCAAAATTAAACCAAAAAGGAACAATAATTGAAATCAGGTTATGATCTGATCATCATGAGAGGGATGAGGTTAATGCCAGTGAGATATGTGATAGTATGCAGGCAAAATATGGACAAGAAAGAACCAGTATGTTGAGATGTTAAATCTGACGACTTTTTTTTTTTTTTTTTTTTTAAAATTTTATTTTTATAATGAGATGTTAACATGCATGGTTTTATTTTGTTTTCATCAGAATATAATTAACTTTAACATGTATGTTGCCACTGAAAAATTAAAGACGATGGTAGTTACATCGTGGCCAAACTGGTATACGTCTCTCCTATGTATGCTTTTTTCATATACGGAATACTAAAATAAATCATCATTAAATTCATCTAACTACTTAACTTCCAACCACAATTTTTTTTGTTTGTTTTATAATTTTCGCTGCGGCGAATCATGACCTTTTTTTTTAGCAACGAGCCATATTGTTTTGTCGGTCATCATCTATCATAATTCATTTATTTAAAAGTCAATGGAATATCTTTTATCTTTTTTTCACAAATTTTGCCTTCAGTAAATTATCCTTTAGCAAACTAGTGTAATTTAAGTGAATTAGTCACAAATTGTATAAAAATGTTTTTGAACAAATATAGTTGAAATCCATCGCATGGGCTACCCAACAACGAAAGTGCACGTTTGACCACACACCTCTGCATTCCTTAATGAAATAATAAAGCATCGTAACATTCACGAAACTAAACATTTAAAACCAACAAGCCTTTTTGTTTCACAATTGCGATGGTTTATATTCGATCGACTATGATAGAAATCACTAAATTAACCCAATACAAACACTGAAACACAAACTAGGAGCCTAAACATATAGTATACTTTATGGGTTTGAGAAATAAAAGGTTAATAAAAAGATTATTTATAAAGAAAGAATGTGATTTAGGCGTGACTGTGATTGTGTGAACACAAACACGTGCTTACATTACAAACGAGCACAAGTACACTCTGGAATACTGGCAAATGGGAATGTGGCCGTGGCCTTATTCTTCTATATAATTTGAAGCCTAAAATTGGTATGGGCTTTTTAGACTAGGACAGAGCTATGATTCCGTTGTTGACCAATCAATATAGAAAACTGGAATTTAAATATAATCGTTCGACTAAACCACGTTGTCGTAGTCGTTGTTGTTGATTCAACACCGTTAAAGCACAAGAAGTTTACACGAGCGAGCTTTCTTTTTTACATGGAGCAATGCTTCACATCCGTGGTGGCAATGGCATGGCTAGCCACCACATACTTGTGAGTCTTTGATACGGGCACGCTTCTTCCTAAACCAATATATAGGTCGGTTATGTAATTATTAAGATCTTCAGGGGTAAATCTGACAATCTTCCATGACCCGACCGGGTACTTTTTGTAGAAACCTGTATACCCGGGCATGAGCTTACTCGCCACGGAGGCTTGGATCTCTCCTCTCAGTTTCGGGTCGGGTACGACCCAAGTCTTGTGTTTCTTGTAAGCCTCTTCGAACGCTTCGTTGAACCGTCTCAGTGCCTCTTCCGCCTTCGCTTCCGCCGTCGTATCTCCGGGGAGCGACGCTATCACGTCTACCCACGCCTTTTTCTCGTATTTCTCGAGGTACTGACTCACCTTCACCTCGTGGTTCGTCACCCAATCGTCTCCGAGTACGATTCTCAGGTTCGATGTACGGACCTTGGTCACAACGTAATGCAGGTTGTTGCCTAGGAAGAGATAAGAGAGAGCCGAGTCGTTGTAGAGACGAGATTTGGCGTCGATTTTGCAGAGCAAGACGAGAACCAACCACGCGAGTCTCGCCGCCATCGGAGATCGACCACCGGATCCTGGATTTTCCTCGCCGCTGCTTCTGAAGTAATCCTCCGGCAAAGGCAACGATGACTCCTTGAGAATCGTGGCGAGGGAGTCGCTGTAGTCTGCGAGGAAGACGATGAAATTCATCACGTACCTCGTGAGCTGATGAACCCCGCCGCCAGGAATCGCCGATTTCGACGACTCTTTCGTAATCGACGTTTGGAACTCCGTCATCATCGCATTCACCGATTCAGAGAGCTTCTCTAGAGATCCAGCCGCTTGTGATCTGACGGAAGCGGTCGAATCGTAGCTGAAGATCTGATTTATTTTGGGGATTAGGTTTAAGATTGTCTGGTAAACGTCGAGCGTTGGGAAGATCTTCTCCGCAGTTTTTTTGGATTTCGCTATGGTTAGTGAGAAGATGAAGAGGCTCAACGCGCTCTGTAGCGTAATCTCGACGAAGCAAGACGCAGCGACGGAGACGGATGAGAATATGTGATCGGAAAGGATACGTTCTCCGTTGAACAGAGTGGTGATTGCTACTGTCGTAACCCTCACCCAGGTTTTGATCTTCTTCTCCAGAGTCTCCCAATCCAGTTTCTGCATCTGCGCTGAGGTTAGCTTCTCAAACCCTAGGCGAGTTAGTACGTCGACGATGATCCTTTTACGAAATTTCTTATAGATTTTGACACAATCTTTCTCGTAACCAGAAGAGATCATGCAATTTGCTATCATCTTCAAATCCACAATAGCATCAGACTCTCCAAATCGTCCTCCTGTCTCGTTGCCTAATTCAGATGAGGATTCGAAATCAAGCTCGTTATCATCAGATGAAGAAGAATCAGAAGCGTTTACAGTTGATCTCGTCGAAGATGTGTTGGACTCAGAAGACCAACCGGAGACTGATTCAGGATCCAAAAACCGGTTATTGGATTTCATAACCCGATAAAACTCTTTTTCCAAATGCTTCATAGCTTTGCGCATCAAATCCTGCCCTTGAGCGAGCTTAGCGGAGTCTGGATTCACCACAACCGTACTCTGAATGGCGTATTGTAACCTGCCGAGTACCTCGAGGAAGCGTCTGCCTTGTAGTCGGTTTTGGGCGGAGAAGAGGGAAGAGAGTATGCAGGAAGATGTAGAAGAATCGTTTTGGTGTGGAGAAACCCATTGGCTTATGAAAGCGTCAACTGCATCCACACTATCGCCGATTAGAGACTCGGAGAAGCCCTGTTGCTGTTGCGGCCGTGGCTTAGAGGATTTTAGCAAGGCAGAGGGTTTCAAGAGCACCATCGTTTCTTGGGTTTGAAGAAATGAGTCTTACGGTGTTAGGGGTATTTATTCAGGCATATTTTGGTTTTTTGTTTTGGTGGTAAGGCTTTTCAAAGGAGAATCTGTTTCTACGACTGTTTGTTTTTTTCGAACCACTGTTTGTTTTTTCTGTTGGAGCCGTTGGGTCCAAAAGTCCATCAAAATGTACACGCTTGTCGTCCCTCTTTTTCTCTCCTTTTGTTTTTTAAAACTCGGGAAATATAATATGATCGGCCTTAGCAACAATAAGACTTTGATTCTGCAGATTATGCCAATGGTCTATATGACTCCAATCCGATATGGCACTGCAGTTTAGTTAGTTATTGAAGTGACTTTGTCTGGCTGGATAAAACATATGTGAATTTCTTTGGTTGTGCCACAAAATTTATTTAATCTTGTTTCTGACATTCTTACAGATAATTTAATATTTTAATTAGAGGCATACAATAGTTTGTTAAATGGTCAACTAATGGTGGCAAATAACTGTTTTCTCTTTTTTGTTCCTATGTGAACTTTGAAATTAACGTGGGGGATTTGTTGTCAAATTAATAGATTTTCACATTTTCTTACATTTTAAAACGACAAAGAACAAATAGAGAAGAGGGAGAAAAAAAAAAGCTAGTAAGAAAGATAAACGGTGCACTCCAAAACAGTTTCGAGTCCATCTGTGAACCGTTGCTGCTGCTGCTGTTGGGTCCCGGAGGCACCTGTAAAAGTCTTGACAATGGCGTATCCTCTCGCATTCATATACTTACCGGTACCACCCATGACTCCAAGATGAGATTCTGATGTCGCTGTTCTATGTATACCAAAGAAACTGATGCTATCTTCATAACCGCCACTCTCAAACATAGCCGTGAAAGCCATAGTCTGGCTGGTTCCATCAACGGCGCTCGCCACATAGAAGCCCTGGGCTTTACCAAGCAGACCGGACCCCAGTTCATGCCCTTCGGTAAGTTCGTTGTCAATCACCGACAGTGTCCCAAACATGAGCATCTGAAGAGACGAACCCGATGGGAGCTGGCCACCGTTAGCCACAGGGAGACCGTTCAACATGTTGTTTCCGTTGCTCTGTAGGATGTTGGAAGTGGTTCCGCCAAGCCCGACAAGAAGTGGAACGTTGTTGTTATTCAGGATTCCATTGTTGTTATTGTCTGTTGGAACACCGTTACTAATAGGGAGGTTTGCGCCATTGGTCTTAGCGAATGGAATTTGGCCACTGAGAGCTGCGTTTGCAACGACTCCAGTCACAGCTCTGGCTGTCGGATTTGAGCCCCCGAGTATATCATGCATGAAGAAAACCAAAGTGTGGTCGGGAGCTGAACCACCAATCGCTGACCCGGCACCTGCTCCCTGACCCGTAGCTGCGGCACCTGAAACGACAGTAGGCAAAGGCCCTGAATCTGCACTAGAGAAAATACCCGAACTAGCACCCGGTAAGGGACCAGAACCAGTGGTGGGTAGAGGACCAGGGCCAGTAACAGGCAAGGGACTCGCACTAGCAACCGGTAAAAGGCTAGAACCAGTGGTTGGTAGAGGTCCGGGGCTAGTAAAAGCAGAAGTCAAGGGAACTGAACCGCCTGAGGCTGGACCTGTACCAAAAGCGATACCAGTTGCAGGAACTGAACTAGGAATGGGAAAGGGGCCTGAACTTGTGGTAGGCAAAGGGACCAACCCAATATCTTCTTCTTCATTAAGAATCCGACCAGCTGAGACAAAAGTAATGGCGAGGGCCAAAACCAGGAAGAAGAGGACCTTGCAGTCTGCCATCGAGAAGGACAAAAATTAAAGGCTAAGATTGTTAGTTTGAATTTTGAATTGAATTGTTTTTACTTGTCATTTGAATTTATATAAGTTGATCCTAGAAGAGCATTTATATATAAATGAAACTATATTGGTGACATAAGAAGATGTAGTTGATGAAACGGAGTAGGTAACAGCTTGTCCATTATATGTGTGGTTTGGTTTTAAGGAATAAACATTAAAAAAAATTCCCACAAAACTTAAGCTATAACTTCATCACAAGATCTTTGATATATATATCAACTTATTAGAAGCCCCACCAACAGTGTAAATCAATCTCAATAAAGCAATTCTGCAAGATTTTCCCCTCAAAACAAATTTGTTGAATTAAGAAGGAATTAAATTCATCCACCCTGTTCCATTTTAACTCAGGAGTAAAACAAGCATAAGAATCTCACCTTAAAGAGGTCACGCTTAGATAGATATCACTTCTGACAAAGCCTCAGAACAAGCTCCTCCATCTTTGATGCAGAGATCACAAAGTAGGTTTTCCCAAGCACCAGATCCAAAGCTTAAATTTTTCTTTCCCATCAACTCTAACACAAAGCAAGCATGATCCAAATCACCACCTTTTATCAGCCCAGCAACCAAACATACAAATGTTGCAGGTGTGGGAGAGTGTCTGCTTGCAAGCATTGCATTCAAAACATTTAACCCTGAATCAAAATCGCCAATACGACAAAACCCATCAACCATCATACGGTATGTAGCTGCATTCGGCTTACAACCTTTCATCTGCATCTCAGTCAGCATTCTATAAGCCTCGGGGACTCTACCCTCACTACAAAGATGGTTTACTAGAATATTATAGATGACAACATCTGGTTTCATCCGCCTTTTCTTCATCTCTCCTAGTAGAAGCTTTGCCTCATCTATTTTTCCTCTCGTCCCAAGATCACTCATCAAAACCCCATAATTCACAAGGCCTGGTTTACACCCACGATACTCCATATCGAACATCAACTTCTTCGCTTCATTGTACTCTCCTTTACAACAAAAACCTTTCATCAACAACCCAAATGTCACAGCATTGGGGCGTATTCTTTTCTGAATCATATCTTCAAGCAAGCTCTTGGCCTTGACCAGATCGTTATTCCGGCATAAGAATCCAATCAGGCTATTGTACGTCACCACAGTCGGTTGAACTTCCATCTCAAGCATTTCATCGAACACCTTACATGCAGCTTCCCAATCGCAATTATCAAGAAACCCTTTGATCAATATATTGAAAGATACCGAATTGGGACGTAATATCCTTTGCTCCGTGAAATAAGCTTTTAGCCTTTTCCAACTCGCTGTTATCGACGAGAACGTTGATGAGTGTGTTCAGGGACTGAATCGTACGAACACAGTCGAAGGAGGTCATGTTGTGGAAAACATTGACGGCTTTATCAACCGAACCGGCTTTGCCGTAATGCTGAATCAACGCCATGAAAAGGGATTCTCTGCAACGAACGTTTCGGTAGCGGATTAAGCGGAGAATTTGGTCGACAGCGTCGAAGTTACGGGACTTGGCGAGCTTGTAGATGAGAGAAGAGTAAGATGGGTAGTCGTGTCGGAAACCCATTTCCTGGTAATGGTTGAAGAGAGAAAGAGCTTCCTCTGGGTCTTTAGTCTCTTTGAGATCCGTGAGAAACGGCACCTCCTCCCATGGCTTCCTTGTGAACTTGTGTGTTGTTGGTTCATGGCTGTTGTTGGCTTTCTTCGTGGGTTTTTCAGGTCGAGATGTGTGGTAATGTTGTCGAGACGCGATGCTGCGATTGGTAATTAGAAGAGACGATAGTCTTCTACGCATTGGATTCTCTTCGTCTTCTTCTTTCGCTCTGTTTCAGATAAGCGCAACTCTGGAAAAAAAAATGAACGTATGTGTTGTCCAAACTCTGATCGCTTATATATATATATACACTTGATTTGTTAAACAATTGTGTATTACATATTTTGTCTTGAAAAAGGTTATTGAATACTTCTATGAATTCGTTGTTGCAGTACAATTCTACATTTTATAACAAAAACAAAATCCATCTGAGCATTGTTTCTTTCCTCGTTTACGGTGGTTGTTCTCATCTTGCAGATCCAAACGATGGGCGTAGATGACCAAGGAGACTTATAAACGTTATCGATTAGCCTTGTGAGTCGTGATCCTCATAGTTTGGCCTGAGGGCTATAATAAAGATGACAAATAGGAACAGAAATTGTAAAACCTCACTACACGAATTTGGATTAAGAGATGAGGAACATTTGTTTGGTGAGCAAAGTACCATGGATGTGTGTTTTAAGATGGAGATGGTGCAGTTGCTATTCTTATGGTCACGCGATAACATAAGTCTCGCGTGTGGGATGCTTTTCCAAGTTTCACCAAGAGCTGGTTTGGTTTTACCGCCTTCTCCTCCAGCACCCACCGTGTGGTTTGTCACCTTCAGTAATAGTACAAAAAGGTTTAAACTTTTAAAGCACAAGAACACACACCCAATGCCCTGAAACTTCATTAATACCAGTATAGCGATGCTATGTTCATGTGCCAGCTTCTTAAGCATATATCCAACGGCCACCATCAAAGCGCGTCCTGCACACACCGAGTTGTGACTCATCATAATCACTACCTCATCATCTGTTAACCGTTTAGGTGAAGAAAATGTGATGGACGTACAAGGACATGTACCCTGTGAGCCATTGCCTCCAAGGATTGGGGTTATCAGAGAAGAGATTGAATCAACAACTAACAACCGTAACCGGTGTTCATTCACATTCGTCTGCACCTGAAATAGATATATCAAACAAATAGTTAACACTTAAAAATAGACATTGAAGAGACATTGAGGACATTGCAACTTCTAGCCAGCGTAATACCTGCGATCTCAAAGTAATGTCTAGACCTTGCAGCGTCTCAAGCATTGTGTAGATGTCATAGACCGCGTGACATGATATTCTGCTCATGACTTTCTGCACATATATGTTTCTCGCACATAAGAGAATTGATGATTGGTGACTAACAAGCTAGGGGACACTAGTTTCCAGTAAATAAACCTGTCCTAAAGAAGTATCGGAACTTGAGCCAAAGTGAGCAATGCGTCGAGCAGAAAAAGAGTTCCCCGTGTCTAGATATAAAACTCCACCATCATGCTTCTCTGCCACGCTTGCAGCAGCTTGCATGCAAAACTGAATATTCATTCATAAGAAATCACACAATGTAAAGAGAGAAGGGATAAGCAAAGACAACAAAATCCTTCTAGGAACGGTTTCTATGTCCTACATTATTATCGGTTGCAGCTTAAAACGCTTGAATGAAACACCAATACACAATACAGCATACAAGTATTATGTGATGTGGCAGTATGAAAGGCAAAAGTATTTAAATACATACTTGTGTTTTACCAGAAGACGAAGGTCCGACAAGTTCTGTAACCCAAACGCAATTCGTCGAACACCTTAAGATCAAAATATCCAAATTCCAGAATACAAAGAAGCTCTTCTTCTAAAACTGAATTTTGAAACTGTTGAAAGTAAAACTGCACTAATTGGACTAAGAAGTTTCGTTTTCGTTTCCCATGTTCATATATGCCAATCACAATCGGTTTTTAGGGAAATCAAACGGAATCAAATACACGAAAACGAGGTACAAGAAGAGGAAGAAGAAGAAGAACAGAACCTGTTACGATTCCATGCGAGGCGCAGAAATATCGGAAAGAGGCGTCGATGATTGGGTTCTCCTTCTCCAGATGTTTGAGAGGCGCCATTGTTCCTACAGTTTCTTCATCACTTTCTTCATCAGACTAGCAAAAGAACAATCCAATTCGCCTCCGGTTCGGTTTCACACAACCCAGCCTCTATATCCGGAAACCGGTTAAGTGTGGATTAATATGGTTTGATCGAATGTTTCCAATTTATATACATGATTTGCTTCCAAATTTTGATAGTTCATTTATAATTATGTAATTTATCTAAAAATAAGTTCTCACATGTAACACATTCTAAAAACTTGAATACATATATGTGTTTAGGCAATGCATTAAAATCTATTCAAAAACTTGAATACATATCTTATAAAAAAAATATAAAATGCATTATTTGTTTCTGTATTTCTTGACTAGATTTTAATGCATTTTATATTTTATATTTATGATTAAGATACATGTATTCAAGTTTTTGACTAGATTTTAATGCATTGACTAAACGTATATGTATTCAAGTTTTTGACTAGATTTTAAATGCATTGAGTAAACATATGTATTCAAGTTTTTGACTAGATTTTAATGCATTGACTAAACGTATATGTATTCAAGTTTTTAGAATACCTACCTTATTTGGCTGGTTGTAGAGCATCTCTATCTATATATATATATTGCTTCAACATCGCATCATCAAAACATCTAATACATTTTCTAAGTAAAGAAATACAGAAACAACTAGAATTAGATCAAAGGAGTTGTTAAGGTTACGATCGAGACATGAAATTCATAACATTAATATTCATCGCCTTCCTTCTATCATATGTGGCTCCAACAATGGCTAAAACGGCATGCAGCGTGGAAAAACTTAACCCTGCATGCTTACCAGCCGCAATCGGAAACCCACCAACGAAGGAATGTTGTGCAAAATTTAGAGAACAACAATCATGTATTTGCGAGTTCTATGGATCCACAGAGTTTTTTACATATCTTAAATTTGCTTATTCAATCATAACGACTTGTAACATACCTTTTCCTAAATGTAATTGATCATTAGAATCTATGAATATCATGATTTCACCTGATTCAGTATACATTGTTTTCGTTTTCTTATATAGTTTAGAAAAGCAAAACATAATGAGCAACAAAAAACAAATAATCACATTTGGGAATATATATATATATATATATAATTTAAACATTGTTCATGAGAATTCAAACATGTAACAAAATTAGGGTGTAGCATATTTATTTTTCTATCATGGTGAAGATCGTCCAACAGTTTCTTGACATTCAACCATTGACACTGAAATTCTTAAAAAAAAAAAAAAAACCCCCACGGGAGCGATACATTGAAGAAATCCAAATGCAAACATGTAATTGTAAAGTTCAAAACATGCAAAGAAGATCCAAAGGCAAACATTCTGAAACAATTCCGACTATACAACTAGAAATTTTAGAAGCAAACGAGTCTGTGACTTGTATAGTTTATGCCAAAATGCAAACCTTTCCAAGAGTACATGATCAAATATCAAACAACACTCTCAAATACAAGCTCTTCGAATAACTGAAATTCTAAACTAATGAAGCAAGGTAAAATTAATTACGGGACTAAGAAATACAAGAACAAGATGGCGTAGAATGGAACTTGTAAGAAACTTATAAGAAGCACATTGGATAAGAAAACTCCAATTACTGTCCAATTCGTTTTCAACACCCAAATTCTATATACCGGTTCTTCAAATCTAAATCCAGAACCAGGTAAACCTTAACCAACAACCATGTAAACCTATTATTTCTTCTTTTTGTTTATTTAATTACAACTTAATTTATTATTTAAAGTTAATATTTAAAGATTCACCAAGTTCTTGCCACCTTTTAAAATCACATTTCTATTTAAATTAGTATTGTATAAATCTGAAATAAATAGTTTTTGATAGTTATTATATTTATGCAATTTATCTTATTTAATTGCAGTTCCAAAGAATTGCCTACATTTGACACAATCTAAATGTGTTTATACATTTTTATTTTAAAAAAGTTGTCACTAAAAAAAAAAAAATTAAAGAAAAAAGGAAGACAAAATACACTAGCTAAAAGCACCCTTGCGGCCTTGCCTATTCTCGAATATTCTTCCAAGTCCCACACCCTCTATATATATAGCTTCACCAACCTTTAAACATCTCATAATCAAAATCTCAAACATTTTTAAGCAATCAAAATAGAGTTATACATAAGGGAGTCATTAATAAGGTTACAAGACATGAAGTTCATTACATTAGTATTCACTGCCTCTGTTTTGTTGTCTATGGTTCTGACAAGAACAATAGTTTCAGGGGAAGAGGTGAAAGCCGCTTGCCATTTGGAAGATCTTCAAATATGCAAGCATGCAATAATAACTGAAAGTCCACCATCAACGGAATGTTGCAAAAAATTAAAAGAACAACAGTCATGTTTGTGTAAATACTTGCTTAGTCCACCCATTAGTCAGTATATTGGAGCTGCTAAAAGAGTCATAGCGGCTTGTGGCATACATATTCCTAACTGTTGAAGTTTCAAATATTAATAACATAATTTATAATGTAATAATTATCACAATCATATTTGATAATATTTATCATTCGGAGTTTATCATGTCAAGGTTCACTTGGTTTCTCATGAATGTGGATTCTAAACCACAAGTATATTTTCTTTGGTGCATACCAAAACCCATCACAGTTGAAGTCTTTGAATACATTGTGTACATAAATTTCTTCTGAAAAATTAGAAAGAGGGTTTTTTAGGTTAAAATTACCTGTTGCCTAAATAGATAAAGCATCCTTGTTGTTGTTAATTACATAAAAGTAATGCTCACTAAATAAACCTTGAATCAATCAACATGATAACTGAAGGAGACTGCTGACTTGTCATCATCTTCTCGTATCCAAAATTTGAAAGAAATTCCATTTATATGTGCTTAGCAACTAAACACAATCTTAATACGTGTACACGTAAATTTCTTGAAATAGTACAAAAAATAATGTGTCACACATATATGAATTTAAAATACTTTATTTAGTGTTCATAGTGTACTTTAAATTTTGTACACAAATCACGTGGTATTTTTGTAACGGCTTACATATCATTTTTCTATATTTTGTGACCATTGATTTTGTTTTTTAGATGGATTGTTTTTTGCAAGATTTTTTTCCATAGTTTTTCCAAAAAAAATTTGACCAATGTCTTCGTCTTAGATCAAAACTTTTAAGTTTAGTTGAATAATTAATATTTTATTTTTTTAAGTGAAATTTATTATTAGATCTTTGTAGTAAATGCTTTTTTTTTTGAACAAAGTAGTAAATGTTTCTTAGAAACTAATGTTTAACTTCAATTCTCTTTTATTTTTATGTTAGAATTTTATAAATACAATTACATGATTATTTTTTTTACTTCAGCATGGACTAAAATCTTACTTCAATTCTAAAACTTATTAACCCATTCTAAATTTTGAAATATGATAATTTTTTGGTTAAAATTAGAATAATAAATTAACACTATAACAAATTCATAGTATTATTTTACTATTTTCATTTATGTTAATTCATTCATTTTTATATAGTTATTGTTGTTATTATTTACTAAAACAAATTTATGTTATTTTTTACTATTTTAATATTTAATTAATTTTATTACATTTGTTTTTTATTTATTTTTTACTATTATCAATTATAACTAATAAATATGCAATGAATGAATATTTAAAAATAACATTTTCTTAATGCAAAAAGAAATATATAACATTGATTAGGAGGAATGAGAAAAGAGAAAAGTTACCTTTATATATATAGATAGATATTGTTTAAAAGCAAACTTACCTATTGAAGGACATTACTCCATCTGTATAACTTTACCATCCTTAAACATCTCACAACAGAAAATCTCAAACACTTTCAAAGCAAAAAAAAAAAAAAAGAATTAGAATTGGGTTGTTGCAGTTGCTTAAGTTATAATACATGAAGTTCATCATTACATTACTGGTCATTGCTTTTGTCATGTCGTCTTTGGCCTCGACCAAAGCACTGGATGTTAGAGTTTCGAGGGAAGAGGAGAAAGTGGCTTGCGTCGAGACAGATCTTCAAGTATGCCTACCAGCGTTAGAAACCGGAAGGCCACCATCTACGGAATGTTGTAGAAACTTGAAAAAACAACAGTCGTGTCTATGTGATTACATGAAAAACCCATCTATTGATAAGTATCTTAAACCTGCTAGAAAAGTTTTCCATGCTTGTGGTATGCTTTATCCAAGTTGTTGAATTTTCAAATGTTTATAAAATAATTACCAATGTAATCTTATTCTGGTAAAACTTTCTCAATCCATATATTTAATTTTTAATAAATAAAAAATATCTCTATAATTATTAATTTATGCTATATAATAATATACACATGACTTCTATTAAATAAATGAATACCACTATAAATTAATCCCCTATATAATAAAACGGAAGTACACGACATTTTTTTGTAGACTATATAATAGATATATTTATGATTTTTTGGTTATAAACTTGTGACATAGGTGTATCATAATATACGAGTTAGTCTGATTTTTGGTAAGTAAGGATAGTATGGTATTAGTTAATTATAGTAACATATAAATCAATTATAGGTAACATTTAAAAGATAAGGAAATCTCTCAACCTAATTAAAACAAAAATATGTGATTCTTCTTTCACATTTATTTTATTTTATATTTTAATTATTTTAATTTTTTATCTAATATATTTAGTTAATAAAATTTATGATTTTTTCTGCATATGATGTAAATTATTATTTTTTTAAACAGACATATATTGCTCAACTAATGAATAAAAAAAATATACAAAATGCCCTACATCACCTAATAAAACTAGGCAAAGATTCAAAGTCATATTAATAAAAAAGAGACCAAAATGATTCTGAATACAAATGAGCAGAAGTTTATGCATTTTATTATGGTTCTTTATTTTAAAGAATTTTAACTTTTAATAACTTTAAAAATTCAAATGTATAACTTTTTTAAAATTTTAAAGATTATTAATATTTCAATTATTAAAACATTTATCTTTTTATAAAATGTTTAAGATATGAATAATATTTAAACTTTATCAGAAGTTCAAATATTATAAGTATTTTAATTTCTAAAATAATAAAATTTATTCAAACATTTTAAATTTTAATAATATATACGAATTAATATATTATATGACGGATTATATGGCATGACATGTTTGAGCTGATATTAATAAAAAATTAAAATGTCATTAATTCGGTGCTACACGAGTAAAATATCATCTCATTATTTTGTGAACTTTTAAAAAACTTTAAAGATTATTAATATTTCAATTATTAAAACATTTAATTTCTATAAATGTTTAAGATATTAATAATAACTAACTTTATAAGAAGTTCAAATATTATAAGTAGTTCAATTTCTAAAAAAAAAACTTTATTAAAACATTTTAATTTTAAAAAATATATATTTAGATTTTTATGAAGTTTTTTCTGCGGTGTACAACGAATTAAAATATCACACGACGGATAATATGGCTAGACATGTTTGAGTAGATAGTAATAGAAACTTAAAATGTCATTAATTCGGTGCTACATGGATAAAATATCATCTCATTACTTTGTTAACAATATGAATATTAGATTAATAGACGTATCCAATTAAATCGATTAATTAATACTGTAACAAAATAATTAATATGCGATATAGTGTAAGTTAAGTCATATAATTAATAATCAAAATACAATATATACTTTTAAAAACTAAACAAAAAAAAAATAACAAACAAAAATTAATATTTTAATCAAATAACTTAAACTGCAGTGTACCACATGTCAAAATCTAGATCTACTAGAATAGATTTTACAAAATAGATGTTATTTTCATAAGTTATATTCAACATATGATTTCATGACATAGTGTTTGAGCAAAAAAAAAATTAAAACAAATAAAACAATCATATATATATAACAGTTTAAGTAAAAATTACAAAATAAATAAAATAAATATTACTTCTATTATACACCCAACATAACTAATTTACAAAGGTTGTACTGTACGTATAAAAGTCACTTTCTTATTTAAGATTTACAGATATTTTACTTCGTTGTTTTGTTACTTTCTTAATAACTTTTTTTATAGTAAAATTTTGGAGGTCTTCATAGATTTGAAATCATTTGATCATATCAAACTTATGTATAATAAATTAAGGGTAAATTTCTACCCCCAAAAAAAAACAAAAAAATAAGGGTAAATTAATTTACTGTATCTAAAATCAATTTCCTAATTCAATACTCTGTTTGTTTTGTTTGATAAAAGAAAAATTATTAACTGTTTTTTTTAGATACTAGTTGTTCAAATTTCTTTTCGAATCATCACACTTTTAAAGCTTAGATTTCTTCAAGGATGGGGATCTGAGAATGTTAACTGTCAAATTTCTTCAATGCTTAAGATTAGCGTTACATTAATGTTAAGTCCTCTTTGAACGGAAAGAGTTCTCCACCTCCGGAGTCACCTTAAACGCCGCCTGCAGAACCTATGGTGTCAAAGCCTCCCACACCGATGTCCTTCCAGCCAAATATGTGAAAATTGGACTGCAAAAAAACACGAGAAAATAGTTTCAGACTTTTTTTTTGTTTGATTCAATCTAGAAACGCATATGAATGTTTGACTGATTTTTTTTTAGACCAATCAAACATTTTTGAGGCACCAGTTTTACACCACTAACTAGTATCCCCATATTCATCATATTGTCACGTCCCAGACAGCCAGAATAAGTCCCCCGTATACCATAATTTTAAACCAAACTCCGGTTAACCTAAACCAAACAACCTGTACTATGTGTAAAAATCATTTTCTTAATTTTTCTTTTATAGATTCACAGATCATTTACTTCTTTTTGTTTTATTCCTTTCCAAATTAATTTTATTTGTAAGTAACCTTCGAAGATTTACATAGATTTGATTTCATATTGTATTCATATCAAACCTCTATATAAATTAGTATTATTCTACATATCCATTGATGATTTTGATTTCCTTACAATTAAGTATTTCTAAGGCATTGCTTTCAAATCTTGATTGTTTGATTCCAATTAATAATATGTGTTACATGTAGATTTAAAAATGCACTGAAAGACATGATACTCTACCTTCTTTTTTTTTTTTTTTTTTGTCAAAGACATGATAACTCTACCTTAAAACACACTTTCCTATTGCAAAACATTACTCCATCTATATATTTGCTTCACCAATCCTTAAACAAATCTCATAATCAATATTTCGGACATTTTCTAAACAAAAGAAAAAAAAAAAAAAAGAAAAAAAAAAAATAGGTAGAAATTAAAGGAGGTTTTAAGAAACAAGACATGATGATGAAGTTCATAACACTAGTTTTCATCGCGTTTGTTATCTCAACTCTGGCTCCAACAAAAGCAGAGGAGAAAGCGGCATGCGCTGTGACTGATCTTATACCATGTCTATCAGCACTACAAGGCTGGAGCTCACCATCAACCGAATGTTGCATGATATTAAAAGATAAGCAATCGTGTTTTTGTGATTATTTAAAAGATCCCCGGATTGGTGGTCCATATTTGTCAGCTGCTAAAAATATTTTAGTGGCTTGTAATGTACCTATTCCTACTTGTTGACATTTTAAAATATTTATAAAATAATTCTGAATGTTATAGTTATAAAAATCATATGCAACAATGTTTCATCATATTTTAGTGTATTATGCTTTGTTTTTTTTAAGAGAAAACTTATTTTAACTAACGACTTAGTTAATGACGAATTTATTTTGAATCAAGGTTTCTTAGAAGACTCATCATATATAAAATGCTTTTTATTTTGTTTTATCAATGAGAACAAGAACCGGTCCAGGAAAACAAAAAAACCCAAATCATATTAAAAAAAAAAAAAAAAAAGATCAAAGATAAAAAAAAAAAAAGAAAAGCTGGTTCTTGTTCTCCTTTACTTTCTTCTTCTTCTTCACTTGGAAGGAGGGAAGAAAATGGCGTCAGCAGTTCTCCTTGAACGGAAAGAGTTCTCCACCTCCGGAGTCACCTTAAACGCCGCCTGCAGAACCTCTGGTGACAAAGCCTTCCACACCGATGTCCTTCCAGCCAAATGTGTGAAAATTGGACTACAAAAACACAAAGAGATAGTTACAAACTTTTTAGTTTCATAATTCATTCAATCTAAAAACTCAAATGGGAACTGTAGAGAAAAAAAAAGTTCTTACTCAGGAGTAGTGACAATGGAGAACCAAGACATGCCATCAGAATCAGCAATCTTTGAAACCACAAAGAACCTTGGCACAATGAAGAGAGAACCAGCTTTGATATGAGTCTCAAGAACTCTTTTCCCATCAGCACCAGCCACCTGGACTCTTCCACTTCCACCCACAATGTAAGTCACCTGAAGAGCCGAGTCACAAGAGAAACCAGGAGAGCACATGGAATGTGCATCGATCCGAACAAGATCAGCTCCAAAACCAACCTCTCCAACCAAAGGAAGGTTCTTGGTGTTCAAGACAACGACCCTGCCTCCATCCTTGATGTCAACATCAAGAGGAGCCTCCAAACAGTTCAAGACAAACCCATCACGGTGCTCCTTCTTGGGCTGTGGCATCTTAAAGCTCGCATCAAGCTTCACAATGCCATTACCGGTTTGAGAACCAACGAGTTTCTTCACGGTGTTCTCATCAAGGTCCCAGGCTCTGCCTACAAACTCAGTGGAGAAACCGGTGAAGATACCGTTTGAGCCAGTGAGATAGAACTCAGTGAACTGTCCTGCTTTGTGACCCTTGTGGGTTTCACCGAGAAAGAGGATAACAAGCTCCGTATCCTGGTTGTTGAACCACCATGTGACCACACCAAAGGGAAGAGCAATCGAATCACCTTGCTTGATTTCGATCACCTTCTCCTCCTGCTCAGGGAGGACAATCCCGGCAGTTCCAGATCCTGAAATCAATATAAAAAAAAAGGTAAAGTAAGAAGCTTTTAATTCCTTACACGCGAGGTTATTATTAGATCAAACGATGAAAACGTGATTAAGCATAACAAAAACAGCAAAAGACTACTCCTTTTCTGGCACACAGTAGTCGTGATCTATTTTGACTATCATACTCTTCACTATTCACAGTCTTAATGCAAGAATAAAATCAGCTAACAGATCGTAGAATCAGGATCACAATAAACCCAATCAGAGTGATGAATATGCATGAATGACCATAAAGTTGACAACTTTTTGAAGAAACAAGGATCAAAACCCTCAAAAATCAAAGCAGAGTTACGAAATCGATCAAACCCATAATACAAAAAACATGGATCGGAATAAAGTCGACACCTTTTTAGAAGAAGATCAGAAAGAGAAAAAAAAAAAACGAACCTTGAAGAACATAAGCGACCTTAGAGGAATCAGAGTAACGAGGGACAGCGAAGCCATGCTTCTCAAGAGCAAGCTTAGCAGCACCAATGTTACCCTGTTAAAGCATCGGCAACTCTTCTGGGCACCAAGCAAAGTACGATCCACCATCTCCTCCGTACACCTTCTTCGGCAGCTTAGGTGAAAGATCCAACTCCATTTTTTTCAGTAAAAGAAGAAGATTTTTTTTGGTAAAGGAGGAGTAGTCAATTTTGATAATGTGATGATGTGAATAAAGAGATGCGACACGTTTATTTATAAGGAGAGGCTTAAGAGTGCATCCGTTACTAAAACAGAGACTGACTCGGCGAAAACAAAGAGATTTTTTTTTTACTTGTGGATAATTATCTTAATTAACGTTTTAATCCAAGTTTTATCCATTACTTTATTCCCACGATCTTATTAATTAATTACGTTTCTATATAATTATTGATTTTGACTCTACCAAATAAAGATGCCTTTAGGAGAAGATAATTCTTTTGTTAATCCATCACGTTCTTGCGAAGTCCCATCTCCTTAGACCTTAGACAACTGACCTAAATCATGTATTTAGTAACACTTTTATACACTGAGTGTTGGTGGAATGTTAATTTATTTTCTTGTAAACTCATCAAACACGAAATTTGCTTTAAAAAATTGAAGACCTTAAATTGAATAATGTACAAAATCATATCAAGTCTAACGTCAGTAACGTATCCTTTCCACCAGCTTGAGACAATGACTTGGTTAGAGAATAATATATATGCACGCACGTTTCATAAACGGAGAATACATCTGAAACCGATAAAAAGATTGTACAAGATCACAACCAAAGTGATGTCAGATTAGCCGACCGCCACATGCTTTGAAATGTTCATATAAAATACGTGGAGAGCCTACCAACATAACCCAATTGCCAAGTGAAAATAATAAAACTGAGCCACTTTTGGTCACCTCGTCAAATATACAGATCGAACAGTTGGAAGCACTCCAATGAGAAACAACTAGGCGAAGAAAAGAGAACCTCACTTTCTTTCTACTTTCGTGTGGCGAGCAACCCCATGTTACTCGTCTCAATAATTAATACCATTTTAAATATTTTAACAAAAAAAGTGGAAAAAGAAGAAAATCAAAAGTAGTAATAATGGGTCTCAGGTCAGCTAAGTTAATGGTTCAGAGCATATGCTTTCGAAGATCCTCTCTCAAATGACCACTTTTTTTGGTCTATAAACCCAAAATGAAACGTCTCCTCTCCATTTGGCTTCTCTTTTGATGAGGTCGTAAAGGCCAGTATCAACAATGAATGCTCCTCATCAAACTTTCCTCTCTCTCTCTCTCTCTCTTTTTTATCTCTTACATATCTAATTACATGAAGGTATTTCCGAGCTCACGGTGCTGGAGATGAGATGAGACGGCGGCTGAGATTTGGCTGGAGAGGGAAGAGTGATCCGTAGACCATTTTCTAATAAGGTGTGATCGATTTTATGGAAGAAAACTAGAATTAGAAATTGGGCAACTATGTTCCTTTGGCAGTTTGTTCTTGTTTCTTGAAGAGTTTTTATTTTTTTTTGGGTTTCCACGTTTCTTGATGTTAATTGATAACACCAATGATTTGTCACTTTTTGTGTCTTATTCTTTACTTTAACCGCAAAAAATGTATTAAGCCATTGCTGGGGTGTGTATGATGCGATGTAGTTCTTAATTAAAGGTAAAGAATGATTCGGTTATCACATTAGTAGAGAACACATAATATTACGATCAAGATTATTTTGTATATTTAGAAACTAAAGTTACAGAGATGAGCTCGTAAATCTAAACGAAGCGTAAGAGATAGGATAATTAGTAGAGCGTTTTGCAGTAATTCAAGATGACGAATGCATCCGAAGTTCAAAATGAATCTTAAAAGAGCTTCAAACCAAAAAGAGTAATTTTAAGAACTATCCATCAAAGTTAACACAAAATTCGAAAGAACAACAAAGGTAGTTTCAGAGAAAATGGAGGACAAAAGTTAAAAATATAGCTCAATTGAAAATCTCTTTCCCCATAAATAAAACTTCAATAGAAGAAGCCGAGAACCTTGCCTCCGACATTCTTCCTTCTGGCTTCTTCATGGTCCATAATACCAGCAGAGGTAGTCAGGACGATGTAGCCAAACTGCAGAATTTAGTGGCTTAAATCCATTATTACCATTGAGACAAGTACACAAACTACTAACACTGTTGTATTGGTACAGTATGCAAAGTGATTCTACAACACTCTCAAAGCTTGATCTTATAGTGAGTGAGGAGAGCGAACCTGTCTAGAAGGTAGCAAACGGGCAGTCCAACCTTCAATTTCCTTGACACCAACATCAAAACGTGGGCTGATAACGCCACACTTGTTCAACCTTCCGTTCAATTCAACGACGATCTTGCCAGATCTGTGGTCATCGACATACTCAAACTCACCGATGTAACCTGCATTTGATTGGTAACCACAAAAAAATTTAGAGAACCGACACCTAAGAATCTTGAGGATCTTTATGTAAAAAACTAATGGGAGACATCATCATACCGTGCTTCTGCATGACAATCAGAAACTTGATAATGACTTTTGAGGATGGCCTGATCATGACCTGCCTCTTGCCTCGTTTCTCAGCATTGTACATGCTCTTGAGAGCATCGTTAAGAACACTGATTCTCACCATCTTGCCCTTCGCTCAATCCTCTACTAAACAACTCAAACAGAATACATGAGCATTTAGCTAAAACAAACAAAATATGCAGAGCATTTAGCTTCTGATCTTTGGTTCAAAACAGAAACGATCTTACTGTAAGTAGTTCATGATACAATGCACAGAACTAAGCATCACGAAAATTGACTTCAATGGGAATAACTAAGAACTTGTAAATGCAAAACAAAATCACTAAGACAAAGAGGTCTCATGGTTACACTCCAGAAAATGCATATACAGAGAGAAAACGAAGCTAAGACTGATGAATACGCAAGCGTTCCTAAGTTCACTATGAAAATGCTACGTTACATCAACAAAACAAAACAAAGAACTCTAAGATCCTAAAATTCTCGGAAGCGAAACAAGAGAATAAACAAACTCACGAACAATTAGCAATCGCTCACTTCTGAAAATTCTATAAGGAGATCAGAGAATCTGAGCGAGTAGTATAGTGGAGACGATTGTACCTTAAGATTTGGAGCTCGAGAGGCTGAGGCACTCAGTGACGGAGAAAAGCAAATAGAGGAAGAAGAGAAGGTGAGCTAGGGTTTTCTTATTAGATTTTATACTCGAGAAAAATCATAGAAACCAAATGAAATGTGTTTGATACGATGCGTTTTAAGCCCAATGGGCTTCTTTATTACACGACCATTGAAGCCTGTCGAAGCTATCAACTGGGCAATTGCGTTTTGGGTCGGATGAGTGATTGATATGTGGCGAATGCGCCTCTCAGAGCCGTCAGACCTCATTTAACAATTGATCAATCTAATGAATTATAAGTCTACACGTCAGTTATCCGCGTCAAGTGCTGTTAGCCAATAAAATAGAAGTAATCATTCTCTCGCTCACAGCCGTCAGATCTTATTTTAAAAAGTCGATCAATCTAAACGAATGATAATCCTCCACGTCAACGATCCTCGTGAAATGCAATTAGCCAATAGAGTACAACGGTTCCTTCTCTATATATACTAAAAACCCTCGAGAGATCTAAAACAAGCACCACCACCACCACCACCACTACAACGATATCCGATTAGCAACTTTACTCTATTTCCCCCGAGTCGTCAAATCGAGATAATGGCACCAAGAGCCGAGAAGAAGCCAGCCGAGAAGAAGCCCGCGGCGGAAGAGAACAAGACCGCCGAGAAAGCTCCGGCAGAGAAGAAACCAAAGGCCGGAAAGAAACTGCCACCGACGAAGGAGGCCGGCGACAAGAAGAAGAAGAGATCCAAGAAGAACATCGAAACCTACAAGATCTACATCTTCAAGGTGCTGAAGCAGGTTCACCCAGATATCGGGATCTCGAGCAAAGCCATGGGGATCATGAACAGCTTCATCAACGATATCTTCGAGAAGCTTGCTCAGGAGTCTTCCAAGCTCGCAAGGTACAACAAGAAGCCGACGATTACTTCTCGCGAGATCCAGACTGCTGTCAGACTTGTCCTCCCCGGTGAACTCGCTAAACACGCCGTCTCTGAAGGTACAAAGGCCGTGACCAAGTTTACAAGCTCTTGAAGGAATTGAATTTGGTCTAGGGTTTACTTTTAGGGATTTCGATTTGCTATGAAGTAGGGAATTAGATGCTTTGGTCGCTTTTAAAGTTCGTATCTTGTTTATGTAAAACTAGGATGATGATATGGTTGTTCCTTTTTGTTTAATTCACTGCTTTTATGATAGTATTGTAATGTTTTTCATTTCGATTTACCCAATTGAGATGATGGATTTGCAATTTCTTATTTGAAGTATATATCCTTTTTTATCCATTTTTTTAGCCCGGTATTGCTCTAATTACATACCTAAAAAGAACAGAGTCCAATTCGAACTTGCGACTTCGTATTGTAACTGGAAGACAATAAAATGGGAAACAAAATTGAAATTAGTAGCTTAGTTCTCACGAATCATTATCGTCATGGCACACGGAGGACATAAGTAAGCATTAGGTTTAGGTGAACGCACTTAACATTAATGAAGAGTTTTTGGTGAACCTACAATAAAGCATAATTCACTATCACAAGTGTCATAATCGTTATTAAATTTCTTGTATCCTCCTTAAGCTAAATACAGAACCAAATATCTGAATTCTGAAGAAAAGAAGAGTTTTGATTCCAGATGATATTGTTTATACAAAAAAAATACAGAACAAACACGTCTCTGAAGCCAACAAAGAAAGCCAAATAATACAAACCTACTACTATACCCAATTGTTAATTAAACAAAGTTGTAATTGGGGAATACGTGGGAGTCTCGAAGGGGAAGGAGAAGACCCGGAAAGGAAGGGGCAAAAAACGAAGAGAAGAGTTCAAAGGAAAGGGGGCAGTTCCGTAATTAGTAGTTGGTTTGTCTATGGGGGAAAGAAGAGCAGTTAGTTAAACGTGCAAAGAAGAGCAGCTCTTCCCATTTTCCAAACACATAAACCGCGCACGCACCCATCAAACAAGCTTTGGTTTTGGTCATTCCCACAATCTTTTCGTTTTCTCGTTCGCAAACAACAAAACACCTTTTTATCTTTTTCTTCTTTGATCAAGATGTATCATCGCATTCCGTCGTTAATGGAGCCGTTTCTACGGAGTGTCTCTGACCGTTGGCCGGTCATCGCTCAGGCTGCCACGTGGACTGTGCTCCTCATGTTCACGGTCGCCGTCGCTTCGTTTGCTCCTGAGATGGCGTTTGTGTCTACGGTGTCTTCCTCGTGCGGAGGAGGAGATGGGTTCGTGAAGATACCGGTGGATTTTGCTGGGGAGAGTGTGTGCGTGCCGTCTAGCATGGTGAAGAGATCGCGTTTCGATTTGTTTGTGCCTTCGATCTTTGCTGCGGTTATGGTCACGGCGTCGGCTTGTTTGATCCGATCGTGTATTGGCACGGAGAATGCGGATCATTTATAAACCAAAACATAACAAAAAAAACTTGTAAATTCGTTAATAATTTTGTATTCAGTTACATAAACAACACATTCACCGTTTCCTTTTAATTTTTCCAAATTCAGACATGATAAGATCCGTCGTAGAAATATATACTGTATGACATTCTTCAGTTTTTTATAATAGAGAGTTACGTATCTATCTCTTAGATCCGACTTACACTGTTACACACAATGAAAATTAAAATGGTATCCACAATCTTGGCATTCCGTTTTGCCATCATCGGGTATGTCACACCCATTGGACTACTTTGTTAACATTTTAATTTTTGACCAAAAAGGTCCAAAACGATTCGGACCTAGACTAATTCCTCTACCGAATTCCAGCGTTTAAACACTAAATAACGTCTTTTTGTTTACAAACCCCACTATTGGCTTCAGTATCTCTGTATGCGGTAGATTTACGAACAGAATTAATCCCTTGTAAATGTAACTAGTTTAAACTATAAAGTATACATAATACATATTTACAAGATTATTAAGATTTAGATAGATTTGATAGTGCTCAAAAACAATAATTCAGTTGTTTTGTACTAGTGACATCGATCGTCGTGTTGCATAATATGCGTATGTAAGTAAATTGTTGAAAAGTAAATAATTCGGAACGAAATCAAGGTTTTTACCGTTCCTCGTAAGGGCATCATTAATAGGAGAACTTTTTTTTTGTGTTTTTAGATTAAATATATAGTGAAAATAATGTTAGATCAGTTATTAAGATTATAGGTAAAAAAAATGGGAGAACTAATTATGGTGTTTTTAGAATAAAGATATAGTGAAATAATATTCATAAACATTTTACAAATTATAAAAACTTATAAAATAACATTTAAATTGCTTACTTATATAAAAGCAATTGTATACTTATAAATTAATATAATATTCATAAACATTTTACAAATTATAAAAACTTATAAAATAACATTTAAATTGCTTCCTTATATAAAAGCAATTGTATACTTATAAATTAATATAATATTCTTAAATATTTTACAAATTATAAAAACTTATAAATTAACATTTAAATTGCTTACTTATATAAAAGCAATTATATACTTATAAATTAATATAATATTCTTAAACATATTACAATTATAAAAACTTATAAATTAACATTTAAATTGCTTACTTATATAAATGAAATATTTTCTTTTTTTCCAAAAAATCTCGTCCAATCACATGAAGCCACGTCAAATAAGAACTGGACTTAGATCAGTTCTACATCAAGAACTAAAAAAAGTGTTCTAAACCACTATTCATTATTTTTATAATTCTTTTGGGCTAAGAACACCTTTGGTGTTCTTTTATTAATGATGGCCTAAGAGCATCATTAATCGAGAACGACTCAACGTTTCTCAAAAAAACCAAAAAAAATATTTTTTTTATAAATTATTATTATTTATTTATTTCCTCATTGTTGTTTCACTTAACAAGTGACACATGTCACACTTGTTCTGAGAATCGATTCTCAAGTGACTTGGGAAAGAAACGATTCCTTTCTTTTTTTCCTTCTCTCTCTTCCTTTTATTATTTTCTAATAAGAGTATCTGAGAGAGTTACTCCCAGTAATCATGGTCTAAGTAACTTGTTAGAGCAAGCCCGTTGGTTATACCTTTCGGATGTCTCTTATTTTTTAAATAATAATTTTTTTAAAAATAATGTTTTAATCGTAATTATCAAGAGGTCTGTGCCTAAACCCTTTTAGATACTTAGAGGCATCGAAACGTGTCAATAATTCATTGGATACGTTTTGTTTTGTTTTGTTTTTTCTTTTCCTTTTCCTTTTCTTCATTAGCTCCTCTCTCCCGATACGAACAAGAAAAAACTATTCGCATAAATCGATTTATCAAAATCAAGGATCATGGAATTGGGGTTTCCTCGGGAGTGAAGGATGATCCAGAAAAAAACTTTCAAAGGATTGATTTGAACAAATCATGTGGCTTTCTTTCTTGAGATCTAGAGATCGATTCTCCTTAGCCGAACTCAGGTTTTGTTTTGATCGGTTTTTTTTTTTTTAATTTTGGGTTTATTATGCATTTTTCTCTACTATCCTGCAACCTTTTTCAACATTCAATTGCGATTAATTTCTGTTTCGTTTGATTGTGACTTTTATCATTGTAGTGGTAATGCATGCGTACAAGTTTTTTAATCTTCTGTTGGTGTGAGTGATTATCACTATACGGTTTCAGTTTCATTATAATCTATTATCTATTTGTAGATTTCATTTTTGCACATCTAGTGGATTTTGTACTTGATTTTGCAGAGAAACAACTTTTTCGCTTTGCATTGACAAAGAAAACGTACGACCATGGTTCTTGTTTCTTTCTTGTTTATCACTATGTTTGGTTCTTGTCTCTGAATCGTTTCTATGAAATCCTATGTTTTAGTTTACAATATTAAGTCTAATGGAAAAGAGAAAAGAGTTGAGTGATGTTCAGTTGGTTCTTGTTTTAAGTCTACTTTGAATCTTGTTTGGTTCAGTTTTAAGTATTGTTTGGTTATGTTTAATTGCCTTTTGTTTGGTTCTGTTATTTGTATTGTTTAGTTCTTGTTTAAACTATTTGTCTTTCTTGTCTTCCCAGGAAATCCGAGAAGAAGCATGGGCGAGTGTCTGCTTTATAACTTGAGGTTTTGTTCTTCTTTTGTTTTGTCTTCAGTTTCGTTTGTTTCTTTGTTCATAACAGAGGTGTGTAAATTCTCTCACTTTAGGAGTTTTGTTTTTACATTGTACAAAGCTTAGTTAAAACAGTCTTGATTTGCCTCTTCTCCTTTACCAGTGTCCAGTTTTGCTTCTGCAGCTCTGGTAAAGTCAACACCCTTTGATGTCACGACAATGCTATGACCAGGACCTGCAAGTGTTTGTGATTTCTCTTGCCTGCAACTTTGATGTCACGGCAATGCTATGACCAGGACCTGCAAGTGCTTGTGATTTCTCCCGCCTGCAACCAAACTCACCAGCTAGCAAGAAGTTTAAAACTAGCTTCCACGAGCCTCCACATCTCCTTTTGATATCTCCCATACATTTAAAGATCACCCTCTTTTGGCAAATGTCGAGAGCTGCATCTCCTGTGATTATTGTTGTGTGTCTTCTTTATATTTTCCTAACTATTAAGTATGGATGTTAGACTTTAAACACATTTTTTTAAAAAAATTAGACACCCAAAGATAACTAATGGGAAGACAAAAATTAAAAACAAAGTGTGAAGAGATTAATATTATTTTTAATATTATTAAAAGATAGAGACTCATTTGAGGATGTGCAATGGCCATGCTCTTAGTATGTCAATGTAAAATTTATAGGCCCAAAAATATTAGAATGAGTAGAAGCAATATATCATACTACTGACTGAGTCTGAGGCAGTGACCAATTTTGATTGGGCTTTCAACAGCATCTGCTTAAATAAAGAAAATATATCAGATAGACGTCACCCTCGTCAGAACGTCCCTGCGATTGCTTGCAGCGGGAAGTTTTCTTTCTCTCTTAGCTCCCGAATTGATTTGGGTAACGTTACTTCACCATCTTCTCCAACTCGATTGATTGATCCTTTCCGTGCTTGCGTTTCTCTTGTACCATGTAATCATTCTCTTGATTTTAGATCTCATCCTTTGAATTTTATAGCCTAGGACTGATTCTCTCTTTAGATTCGTCGATCCAGTCTGATGATGATAATTTTCAGTTTTCTAATCGAGTTTCTTAGAGCGAAATTTTCTCAGCAATTTAGAGGATCTCTTCTCATGTCTGTATAATATTCGTTCTCAATATGATTTTTTATTTTTGATGGATAATTGCAGTAGAACCAGTAGGCTTTGGCGATTTCCCGTAGCATAATTTAACGAATCTGTCTCTGCTGCGAGTGGGGAATCCATGGGGAAAGGATCAAAAGATCTCGGCAAGAAGGAGAGCTTAAATTCTACACCCGTTAATTCAGATACTTTTCCTGCTTGGGCTAGCGATGTCGGCGAATGCGAAGAGCATTTCGGTGTTAGTCGTCAGAAAGGGCTGAGTACTGATGAGGTGTTGAAGCGACATCAGATCTATGGTTTGAATGAGTTAGAGAAGCCTGAGGGCACTTCCATTGTCAAGCTGATATTGGAGCAGTTCAATGATACATTGGTTCGTATTCTTTTGGCGGCCGCTGTTATTTCCTTTGTCTTGGCCTTCTTTGATGGCGACGAAGGTGGTGAGATGGGTATCACCGCTTTTGTTGAGCCGCTTGTCATTTTTCTCATCTTGATTGTTAATGCCATTGTTGGGATCTGGCAAGAAACTAATGCCGAGAAGGCCTTGGAAGCTTTGAAAGAGATTCAGTCTCAGCAAGCTACTGTCATGCGTGATGGCACTAAGATTTCTAGCTTGCCTGCAAAGGAGCTTGTTCCTGGCGACATTGTGGAACTAAGGGTTGGTGATAAGGTGCCTGCTGATATGCGTGTGGTTGCTCTTATCAGCTCAACTCTGAGAATCGAGCAGGGGTCCTTAACAGGAGAGAGTGAGGCAGTCAGCAAAACCACCAAGCCTGTTGATGAGAATGCTGATATTCAAGGAAAGAAATGCATGGTGTTTGCTGGAACCACCGTTGTGAATGGTAACTGCATATGCTTAGTTACAGACACTGGAATGAATACGGAGATTGGAAGGGTTCACTCACAAATTCAGGAAGCTGCACAACATGAGGAAGACACTCCTCTGAAGAAAAAACTTAATGAGTTCGGTGAAGTTCTGACTATGATCATTGGGTTAATTTGTGCGTTAGTGTGGCTAATCAATGTCAAGTACTTTCTTTCCTGGGAGTATGTTGATGGCTGGCCCAGAAACTTTAAGTTCTCCTTCGAGAAGTGCACATATTACTTTGAGATTGCTGTAGCATTGGCGGTTGCTGCGATTCCAGAAGGTCTCCCAGCAGTTATCACCACATGTTTGGCTCTTGGTACACGGAAGATGGCGCAGAAGAATGCTCTGGTTAGGAAGTTACCCAGTGTGGAGACTCTTGGATGCACTACTGTAATTTGCTCTGATAAAACCGGAACCCTGACAACCAATCAGATGGCTGTTTCAAAGCTTGTTGCTATGGGTTCTAGGATTGGAACCCTTCGATCTTTCAATGTTGAGGGGACCTCATTTGATCCTCGAGATGGAAAGATTGAAGATTGGCCTCGGATGGATTCAAATCTTCAGATGATCGCCAAAATTGCTGCCATATGCAACGATGCTAGTGTCGAGCAATCTGATCAGCAGTTTGTGTCTAGGGGCATGCCTACTGAGGCAGCTTTGAAGGTAAAACGGTCAACTCAACTTGCTTGCACCTTTCTCTTCTTAATTAAACAGACTTAAAAGATTTATTTTGTTCATTTTTGTCCAATTTCAACATGTGTTAAGTGCTTTAATCTGCATTGTTATTTCTATTGGTGTTGTTTGTTTCATTGAGCAGGTTTTGGTGGAGAAAATGGGATTTCCCGAAGGATTAATGAAAGCGTCGTCTAGTGGCGATGTCTTACGTATGTATTGTGAGTTTAATTTGTTACTCATGTTGATAAAATTTTAGAGATGCTAAACTTCTGTATATTCCTTTTTTTAACATTATGAAAGGTTGTTGTCGGCGATGGAGTGAATTAGAGCAACGGATTGCTACTCTTGAGTTCGACCGTGACCGGAAATCAATGGGAGTTATGGTGGATTCCATCTCAGGAAAGAAACTGCTACTGGTTAAGGTCTGTTTTTCATCATTTAGTATATATCTATGATTATATGGCTTGTGCTTTGGTTCTCATAAATGGATGTTATTAGTCAAGAAAACCATGTCCCCCTCATTTTTGAGCATCTAAGTCACCAATTTCAAAATTTTCAGGGTGCGGTAGAAAATTTATTGGAAAGAAGTACACGTATTCAGTTACTTGATGGTTCCGTTCACGAACTTGACCAATACTCAAAGGATCTTATTTTACAAAGCCTACATGATATGTCCTTGGGTGCATTAAGATGTCTCGGATTTGCGTACTCAGATGTTCCCTCAGGTTTTGCTACTTATGATGGCAGTGAAGACCATCCTGCTCACCAGCAACTTCTCAACCCGTCCAATTATTCTTCTATCGAATCCAATCTAACATTCGTTGGATTTGTTGGTCTAAGGGTGAGACACGGTCACCATGATATTTTTGGTTCTGTCTTGTTCCTCTTTGGCGATTATTCATGCTCTACCTTTCCAATGTTTGAAGGATCCCCCAAGGAAAGAGGTGCGCCAAGCCATTGCAGACTGCCGAACAGCAGGTATTCGGGTCATGGTTATTACCGGAGACAACAAGAGCACAGCGGAAGCTATCTGTCGTGAAATTGGCGTATTTGAAGCAGGTGAAGATATCTCCTCAAGAAGCTTGACAGGAAAAGAATTTATGGATGTTCAAGATCAGAAGAATCATCTAAGACAGACTGGAGGGCTCTTGTTCTCGAGGGCTGAACCCAAACATAAACAAGAGATTGTCAGGTTACTTAAAGATGATGGAGAAGTGGTTGCCATGACTGGAGATGGAGTCAATGATGCTCCTGCCCTGAAGTTGGCTGATATTGGTGTGGCTATGGGCATTTCTGGAACAGAGGTAATTGTCCCTCTTCTCCCTTCTGCAACCACGGTATGATTATAGCTCTGTCCGTTTTCTAAAGCTCCGGGGTTTTTGCAGGTAGCGAAGGAGGCATCTGACATGGTGTTGGCAGATGATAATTTCAGCACAATTGTTGCAGCTGTTGGTGAAGGCAGGTCCATCTATAATAACATGAAGGCCTTCATCAGGTGAGTCTTCTAATGTTACAAGCACATATATATGCCTCTTCGTATTGGTTGCTTGAGTTATGCATACTAAGCCTATATATCTGACTATGATGAATAAAAGGTACATGATCTCTTCCAACATCGGTGAGGTTGCATCAATATTCTTGACAGCTGCTCTTGGAATCCCAGAAGGCATGATTCCAGTTCAGCTTCTGTGGGTGAATCTTGTAACAGACGGTCCTCCAGCTACGGCTTTGGGATTCAACCCCCCTGACAAGGATATTATGAAGAAGCCTCCTCGTAGGAGCGATGACTCGCTTATCACTGCCTGGATCCTCTTCCGCTATATGGTAAGCAAAAACCGATTTGTATCACTTGTTCATCTTCTTGGGCTTTTCTAACTGACTATTATGGGTAATATACCTACAGGTGATTGGAATGTATGTGGGAGTAGCAACAGTGGGAGTATTCATCATATGGTACACACACAACAGCTTCATGGGCATAGACTTGAGCCAAGACGGTCATAGCCTTGTGAGCTATTCGCAGCTCGCACATTGGGGCCAATGCTCTTCATGGGAAGGCTTCAAAGTGTCTCCTTTCACAGCAGGCTCTCAGACTTTCTCATTCGATTCAAACCCTTGCGACTATTTCCAGCAGGGGAAAATCAAGGCATCCACACTCTCCCTCTCGGTGTTGGTGGCAATTGAGATGTTCAACTCCCTAAACGCACTCTCAGAAGACGGCAGCCTGGTGACGATGCCACCGTGGGTGAACCCGTGGCTGCTCCTGGCAATGGCGGTCTCTTTTGGGCTCCACTTTGTGATACTATACGTTCCATTCTTGGCGCAGGTCTTTGGGATAGTGCCACTGAGCTTGAATGAGTGGCTGCTGGTGCTGGCTGTATCGCTTCCGGTGATTCTGATAGACGAAGTGCTCAAGTTTGTAGGAAGATGCACCAGTGGCTACCGCTACTCACGTCGCACTCCCTCTGTTAAGCAAAAGGAGGAGTAAGAATCCCAATCAAAAGCATTACATTATTAGACTCGTAGTTTTAGCTGAAATTTAACTTTTGTCGCTTTGGGTATTTAACTCCCCTAAACAATAATTTTTGGTTTGCGAAAAATGTTCCTAACTTGATTCTCATTTGGTTCATGGACAAAGAGCCCGAAATAGAGATGAATGTTTCAACCAATCCTTCATTGTTATGCTTATTCACTTGCGTAATCTTATATACACCAGTTTGGTTATTGGTTGGGTGATTTTGATTTGAGGTACATACTCAGATCAGTGCAGCAGTACAAATCTATCTCTCTTCATGTGAGAACAATCCCGGTAATCGATTGATTATAAAAAAAAAAAGGTCGAGTCAAAAAAACAGATTCAACTGTAGTTAAATCAATAATAAGTGGTAGCTTAACTGATTTAGATCTGACCTTACGAACCTAAATACCGAGAGAAGAAGAAAAATTGAGCAAATTGGTTCATTCTCATTAGATTTTCTAAAGCATAAGATTGCAAAGATTTAAACTACATCATCATCACTTCACATTGGCTAAGAACAACAAACATAACAACAGAAAAAAAACAAAAGCAGTAGCTAAACTCCTAGATTTACTTTTTTTTTAAGACTACTAATCGAACCATAGCTAACACGGATCCCAGAAACAAGACATTGCGAACCCTAATTCCCAAATCGATTTAACCGCCGAAACCGTAGAGAGTGCGGCCTTGCCTCTTCAAGGCGTAGACAACATCCATGGCGGTAACCGTCTTCCTCCTGGCGTGCTCAGTGTAGGTGACGGCGTCACGGATGACATTCTCGAGAAAGATCTTGAGGACACCTCTGGTCTCCTCGTAGATGAGACCGCTGATACGCTTGACACCACCTCTGCGAGCAAGACGACGAATGGCAGGCTTGGTGATACCTTGAATGTTATCTCTAAGAACCTTCCTATGCCTCTTGGCTCCTCCCTTTCCCAATCCCTTCCCTCCCTTTCCTCTTCCTGACATCTCCGATTTCCAAAAGAGATCTGTGAACAAGAAGAAGAAGACCAAAAGAAAGAGTAAGAACACAGAGAGAAACCCGAGATTTCTTTCCAGATCAATCCACAAATTACAATCGAACAATTGAAATTGAGAAAAGATGAAAATCTTGGCTAAGCAAGTCAGAGATGTAAATATATAAACCAACCTGATGATTTGATCAAAAGCTTTTATGAGACCTCTAAAGATGAAATGATAATAGCAAAGATGTTATTTCAACAAAGACATGTGGATTGAGTCCATTTATAAATGAGAGGCGCCTACCCAAAGAATGATTGATGGCCGTTCGATATGTATCCTCTTTCAACGGACCAAGATTGCGATCCGCGTGAAAGCTTCACAGCTAATATGGATCGTTGATTCTCAAAATTCGACGGTGGTAGATGTTTTCGTCATTCTCAGAAGAAAATTGTGTGAAATTCATCCAACAACAGAACAGAACCAAGATTTCTTCTATCTAAAAAGGCTTTATTTGTAATACTAGGCCCAATTAGTCGAGACGAAGCTACAAGTACACGTTGGAAATTGGATCTCTGGCCTTCTTACATACACAAAGAATGACACATTTGGCCGATAATTTTGGTTTAGTTTGTGATCAAAGACTACAAGTGTTTTTTGGATAAGGCAACCTTATTGGGCCCTAAAGAGAAAAGGAAAGATAGCCCAATAATCAAAAGTTAGTATTAGGCCCTAAACTATCGTCTCTCGGAAAAAAACGTCGAGAGAGGGTTTTCCATATTTCTTTTGTGGCCGTCACCGTCGCCGTGAAACTGGTCTCTCACTGTGTTCCTCTCTCTCTCTCTCTCTACCTCAGGTGAGAGTTCTCTTATTTATTCTTCTGCGAGATGTGTGATTACTTTCTTCTTGTGTAGAAATTTTTGCACTAACATTTTGTTATCCAGTCTCGATTATTGTGTTTCTGATTGCTGCTGTTGATGATCTTTGGTAGGTCACGAGATTATATAAACTGTGACCTCTCAGGAATTGTGTTGTTACCATGTTTATAACGAGATTTGTGGGAAGGAGATTCTTGGCTGCTGCATCGGCGAGATCGGAGTCAACTACAGCAGCAGCTGCCTCGACGATTTGTACTCCCAAAAACCCTCTGGAAGAGTTCTTTGAGTTCGACAGAAACCAGGACGAAGATAAGCCTGTTGTCTACGGTATGCTTTCCTCCTTATTCATTTATGCATTTTGATGAATATGATAACTCTGACTATTTTATCAAATCTGATATGTAGTAGTAGAATTTTTATAGATTGTAAAGGACATTAGTTGTTGTTTTTGTTAATGTGTGGAATCATTTGGTGGTTAAGGTCGAGGTTGGAAAGCTTCAGAACTGCGTCTCAAGTCATGGGAGGATCTTCAGAAGCTGTGGTATGTTCTTCTTAAAGAGAAAAACATGTTGATGACTCAGCGTCAGATGCTTCAAGCTCAGAACATGCAGTTTCCTAACCCTGAACGCATTCCAAAGGTAATTCGATTTGGTCAAGTGGTTGTTGATATATGTCATGAAAAGATGTTTTCATCATTATGGGACATGAATGTCAACTTTGTTTGCATCCTCCCCCCACCAATATAGGTGAGGAGATCAATGTGTCGCATAAAGCACGTGCTGACAGAGAGAGCGATTGAAGAAGCGGATCCTAGAAGATCAGCTGAGATGAAGAGAATGGTTAATGGTATGTAAAACCCATTGCTCTTCTTTTGGCAACCAGAGTAGTAAGCTCAAGTCTATTCGCAGAGGTTTGGGAGTAAGATGAAATAACGCATAGTGCTCAAGAGGCTGAAGAAAACTTTGTTATTTTGTCCTTTGGAACTTGTCCAATGATTGTGACTCTTGTATTTTGGCATTAGCAAATGTTTCTTATCTATATGCACATTTTCTTTATTATGTTTATTTCGAGACAACATGTTGGTCCAGTTGATTGAAGAGCTGTTGTCTTCCTACATAATCCAAGTTAAGACTAACATAAAACGGGAGAGCAGGCCAGACGGCTATTACACCTTATGAAGTAGTTTTAGGCAGAGATGGAAGATTTGGTGGTTTAGCCGAGAGTCTTATAAGGCCAAATAGTTTTTACTAGCTGCAGTTGAGATCAGAAGAATAATCAAAGCACCAACTCTGTGTTTATTCTCAACGAAAACTGATTATTTTGGCGAAATCTGTGATTTGTGTGATATAGATAGATTAGTAAGATCAGCCGCCTTTATTGGGCTGGGCCTTAAAGCTAATTGGGCCCTAAAGCTAAATCACATAAACCTTTGTTATAGTCGGAAAATTTTTAGGGAGGGTTTCAATTGTCTCTGTGCCGCCGGGTGACCTTTAATCGATTCTCTTTCTCTCTCTGTCGCCGTCAAGTTCACTATCTCCGGTGAGTTCTTACTTCGTCGCCTCTCTTTCGCTGCTATATGTGGTGTCCTGTGTCCTCCTCGGAGATCGGTTAACCTAGAGAGATAGTTGCTCTGTTCGTGGAACTTTCATCAAATTTGGTATTCACAATCTGAAAATTTTAGGTTTGTTTTCCTTTTTTTTCACAGACTTATCTTCTGTCAAGTTTTGAATGAGAATCATGGAGGAGATTGCAAATCCGGGCCTTGTCGATAAAATCAAGAAGTAAGTTATGCTATTCCCATCTTGAAGAAGATAACATAGATTGTTCTCTCTTGTAGCCAAAAGAATATAGCTTCAAAATAAGGAATGAGTCAGTTCAATTCTCAATAACTTGTGTGTTTTTTAGAGCTATGCCTCATGTTTTTTAACTGGTCTCGTTTTGCTATCGTAACCATCTCAGGGAAGCTCCACAGCTAGCAACTGTGTTGAGAGAAATGAAGAATGGTTTAGATGTGGTTAGGAGCAAAGTGGAGGATCTCACTGCTAAGGTATGTAGTCTTTGTATTACAGCATCTTTAACATATTATTGGATTCTTATTTGGTTTACGAAGAATTGATGGCTAAATATATCTGAGTGGTAATTTCACGTTTTGTGACATCTGCATCCTGACTTTATCAATTTTGCAAATCTTAGGTAAAAGCAAACAGTTTCCCGACCACGGATGGGATAAGTTACCTAGAAGCTAAGCATCTGTTACTTCTAAGTTATTGCCAATGTCTTGTATATTATCTCCTAAGGAAAACAAAAGGATTATCTATTGATAGCCATCCTGTTGTAACAAGCCTTGTGGAGATACGAATGTTTCTAGAAAAGGTTTGCATCTTTGTCTTTTTCCAATTTAAACCACCCTACAAGTCGTAGAGTTGTACTTAAAGCTTGTTTTTGTTTTGTGTAGATTCGTCCCATAGACAAAAAACTTCAGTACCAGATTCAGAAGCTCACTACTGCCGGTGGGTCTGCGACAGATCTAGCCGAGGGAAAAGGATCTGGTCCTGCCAAAGAATCTGAAGATCTTTCAAATTATAAGCCTAAACCAGACTTACTTGCTGACAAAACTGAGGATGATCAAGAGGTGAACTTTACTATCCACCAACACTTGTGAAGAGATATGTTGCATGTTCTTTTCATTAACCTGTTTGTCTCGGAAAATAATGTAGGATGGTGTTTACCGACCGCCGAAGTTCGCTCCTATGTCTATGGATGATAAGACATCAAAGCAAGAAAGAAATGCTGCCAGAAAAGAGAAGCACTTTTTAAGAGCCACTGAAGATACATACTGGAAAGATGTGTTGGATGATCTCGAGGACAAGCCTGAAGAGGTAGGCTGGAAGAAAACTAACTTTGCAGTTGATATTGGTAGCGATTAGTTTGATGTTAGAACTAAATGGGTGAATGTATATTATAAACAGATCCGAGACTTTTATGGGGCTGAGAGCAGGGAGCAGAAGAAGTTTATAACACAATATGAAAGGCAACAACAAGCAGAAGAAGAGCTCTTCACTCGGGCACCTCGAACTAAAGAGGATAAGAGGAGAGAGAAGCGCTTGAAATCAAGCAGCGGGTATGTGTCTGCTTTGGTTGAAAACTGAAATGTCTGGATATTTTGATTGGTCCTTATGTAATAATATGCACGCATGTTCAACTGAATCAGGTTGCTTGGACTAACCGAGAATTTTATGGATGAATTCAAGTTCTTGGACAAAGATGGTGAACAGCCCCGTAAAAGGGGAGGAAGTTTCAAGAAAAGAAAGGTAAATCGTTTTACTGTTTACTCTTTGTATTATCAATTATTTTCATTTCTTATGTGTTTTGACAATGTACTGTTTATTTTTCGCAGACAAGGCACTGACTGGTTACTTTTGCTGCATCACTGCACCAATTTTGTTTCCAAGTTATGATGATTGAAAGTAATGAATGTAAGAACACATAATTTGCAGTTTTACTGTTTTAGTATTTGGTTCATGGTCATGCTCTTGCAGTAAAATTCGGAAGAGACCTTTTCTCTTTAGCTAAATTTAGCTTGTTACCACCGAAACTTCCTTTTCAATTTTTAAGTGATGTAACAAAATCTTATTGAAAAACAAAAACAAAACAAAAGTAGTATCAATCTCTTCCTCCTCTCTTCCCATTTAGCCATGGGAAACAGTTCAAGCTCCAACACCAATCTGAGCAACCCTAAGAACAGACTTCTTGAAGATCATCACCACCCAAGAAACCAGACACAAAACCACAACATCAGCAACGCTTCTCGGACATCTCATCTAAGCTTCCTCAGATCTCCTCTGCCATGGCTCTTCATTTTCCTCTTCTTCCTCCCTTTGCTTCTCATCTCCACCACGGGAGGAGGGGGCGGACGCAAAACCTGCCGTCCCTCTTCATCTACCTATAGCCATCTGTCCCTTGTCGACCAAACAAACACTTCCTCTGTTGTTCCGGAGGAAGTAGAAGACGATGATGTGCCTCCACGTGTCCCCGCTCTTTACCCGCAACGACCGAGGATGTTCAACACCACGCTTGATCACATCGTTTTTGGGATCGCAGCGTCTTCAGTTCTGTGGGAGACGAGAAAAGAGTACATCAAATCATGGTGGCGACCTGGTAAGACTCGTGGCGTTGTCTGGATTGACAAGAGAGTCCGAACTTATCGTAACGAACCACTTCCCGAAATCAGAATCTCCGAAGACACCTCACGCTTCAGGTACTAATTACTCATCTCTACAATATCTGACGTGTTTTATAAGAAACCTTACTCAAATCAAAAAGTCATGTTTTAGGTATACGCATCCAGTTGGGGACAGATCGGCGGTGAGGTTAACTCGAGTAGTGACGGAGACGCTACGGCTAGGGAAAGAAGGTGTACGGTGGTTCGTGATGGGAGACGACGACACAGTGTTTTTGGTGGACAATGTGGTCAACGTCCTCTCAAAGTACGACCATACTCAGTTCTACTATGTTGGTAGCTCCTCGGAGGCTCATGTTCAGAACATCTTCTTCTCTTACTCAATGGCGTTTGGAGGTGGTGGTTTCGCCATTAGCTACGCTCTAGCCCTCGAGCTCTCGAGGATGCAGGACCGTTGCATCCAACGGTACCCTGGTCTCTACGGCAGCGATGATCGCATCCAAGCTTGTATGACCGAACTTGGAGTACCCCTTACCAAAGAACCTGGCTTTCACCAGGTGCCTTGTACTAACCTTTTATTCAGTTATTTCGGTTTGGTTTCGGTTTAGATGAGATGAGAACATGGTTCTATGTATGCAGTACGATGTATATGGGGACTTATTGGGGCTATTAGGAGCACATCCGGTGGCTCCTCTGGTGTCGCTGCACCACATTGATGTTGTGCAGCCAATATTCCCGAAGATGAAGCGAGCACATGCGCTTCGACACTTGATGTCGTCAGCAGTTCTTGACCCAGCCAGCATATTCCAGCAGTCCATCTGCTACGACCAGAACCGGTTCTGGTCCATCTCGGTCTCCTGGGGATTCGTAGTCCAGATAATCAGAGGCATCATATCCCCTCGCGAGCTCGAGATGCCTTCGAGAACATTCCTCAACTGGTTCCGCAAAGCTGACTACATTGGTTACGCATTTAACACGAGACCCGTATCGAGGCATCCGTGCCAGAGACCATTCGTGTTTTACTTAAACTCGGCTAAGTATGACGAAGGGCGTCGCCAAGTGATTGGATACTACAACTTGGACAAGACAAGACGTATTCCCGGCTGCCGATGGAGGCTCGATTCACCTGGAAAGATTGACTCTGTCGTCGTTCTCAAGCGACCTGATCACCTCAGGTGGCACAAGGTTGGTCCACATCCACTCTCTTTAACAACTTGCATCAAATTTAGTGATACTGGTTTGGTTTTTGGAATAACATGAAATTTAATAGAGATAACCGGCTGAGATCAGATATTAAACCGGTTTTGAAAGAAGATGATCTTAAAACTGTGTGTTTTGCAGTCACCGAGGAGGGATTGTTGCAGAGTATTGCCGAGTCGGAGAAACAAAACGATGTATATTTGGGTTGGAAATTGCGCAGATGGAGAGATCAGTGAGCTCGAACATCCTCAGCAGTAGTAACGTTCAAAGATATATATACTCACTAAAGATTTCTTCATAAAGATTTTTGGAAACGTTCTGTATTCGTTGACAACAATTTTCAATCCTAAATGCAAAAACTATTGTTTCAATCTTTACAATCTGAACTCCAAAACCAAAAAAGACTAATTCCTAAAAAAGAAAAGTTCATTGTTTGTATTATCCTATACACTCTGTCCATGGACTGAAAGAAGAAGAAGATTGGCACCTTGAAGAAACATATCTCCGGTCAGAGTTTAGCTGGCGTGTGGTGTGGCTTGCTTTGCTTTGTTGACCGTGGATTGCTTTGCTTCGTTCAGCGATTGGGTAGCGTTGTGAGATAAGGTTGCGTTCTGAGATAGGGTTGCGTTGTGCGATAGAGTAGCGTTGTGATGAGGAGTTGTCAGGTTCTGATTGGTAGAGACGACGAGACCTGAGGCTGCAGGTGAAACAGCAGAGGAAGCAAGAATCGCTAAGCTGACATGAGACTCGTTTCTCACGGCTGCCATGGATTTCTCAAGACGATGTATCGACATTATCTCTCCATCGTTCATGTCTAAGCTCACTGTGATTCATAAACCCATCAAAAAACCGAAATCAGAAAGATTCTTGACACCACTTTCTCGAGAAAATCTTTTCTTAGATCCAAAAAGAAAAGAAAACAAAGCGAGAAGAGACTTAAAGAATCGGACCTGAGTGTGAAAAGATCCAGAGGGTGAAGAAGCAGAGAAAAACGATCACCGGAATCGCGTGGATCCAATAATCCGACACCGGAAACATCCCTCTCCGGGAGTTTTGAGTCCTCCTGCCAATGTGAGAAGAAGAAGAAGAAGAGATCGGGAGCTGAGAGAAGGATCTTTCCGCCATTGTTGTCTCTTATCGTGTAACTAACTTCTCTTCCAAGAATCACTAAAACCAATTAGAGAGAAGAGATTTGTGAAGCCCTTCTTCGATCAGGTTTGGCTATTTAACGGCATAACCTTAACGGGCTCACGCGGGAAAAGTTGCATCACGTGATCTGAATCGATATCATAGTCCCGTTTCTTTTACCTATTTACTACTTTTGCCATTCATCAATATACAATACTTCAGAGTTTTAATGGGAAAATATTATAAGATGTCTCAAAAGAAGTTTGTTTTTGCTCAATATATGTATATATTATATGTCCCAAAACAAATGGTTCTTTCTTTTTTTTCTACACAAGAAAGCATTCTACATACAAAGACGCCGAGTCAAGATTTACATCCACAAGAGATGTTAAAAATTTACCTGAGCTGATTTTATATTTATTTCCCCAATTTCTTGGTGAAAAGCCAAAACTAGGATTAACCACTCGCTTACTGGATCTCTCCTATGAAGACCCTTCAGATTCGGTTTCCTTGACAAGGTCCGGTCTCTTCTCTTCATCATCTCTATCTCTGTGAAAAGATTGGTGTTTTCTGCTGCTGCTGCCAGGGCTATTCGGATCATATTTCGAAGAGGCTAAGAAGTTGAGAGCCAGTACTACATCGGATACCACTGGTCTCATGCTCGGCTGCTCTTGAACGCACATTGCTGATATTGCTAGTGCTTGGTACAGTCCTCTTATCGGATATTGTCCCTGAAGCAACGGATCAACCATTTTTGGGAAGTTCCTCCTGTCTTTGAACAATGGTCGTGCCTGTAAAGAAAACAGTGACCAACAAAAATTTGAGTCTTGTTGTTTCAGTAAAGATTATATATAGTTAGACGCAGGTCAAGATACCGAACATACCCATCCGACCAAATTCTGATCTTTACGCGTTTTTGTATTGTCAATTGCTTTCCTTCCAGTGATAAGCTCGAGAAGGACTACACCAAAACTGTAAATATCGGATTTAAATGTGAGCTGACCGGTCATAGCGTAGTCAGGAGCACAGTATCCGTATGTTCCCATAACCCTTGTGGAGACATGGGTTTTATCCCCGCTTGGTCCTACTTTAGCCAACCCGAAGTCAGATAGTTTCGGTTGATAGTCTTCACCAAGCAAAATATTCGAACATTTAAGGTCCCGGTAAATCACAGGGGGTGTCATTCTATCATGCAGATACTCCAGACCTCTTGCTGCACCAGCTGCTATATTCATCCGAGTGTTCCAATCAAGAGGTTTTTTACCAGACGGGAGATCTTGAAACAGTAAAAAAAACAACACTGAAAGTTAAATAACCAACAAAACAAGTTGAGAAAGAGAAAAAGAGAGAGTTTACAACATACCATGCAGATGATCTTCAAGAGATCCAAGCGGCATGTACTCGTAGACCAAAAGTCTCTGATCACCCTCAGCACAAAACCCGATAAGCTTGACAAGATTTGGATGGTCAGCAAGACTTAGTGTCAATACCTCAACCACAAATTCCCTGATTCCTTGAACACCATTACGATCAAGTTGCTTGATAGCAACAACCTAGCAGAAGGAAGTATCGCCAACCGTTCCAAAAAACTCTGACAAATCACACACCCAATTCATCATAAATAAAAAAAGATAGGGATTTGTTTTGTCACACTAAGTGCAAGTACCTGATCCAGTTTATCTATAGTTCCCTTGAAAACTTTACCAAAACCTCCTTCACCAAGAAGACAATCCGATCTAAAGTTTCCAGTAGCTAACGAAAGTTCTTGAAAGGTAAAAGTCTGAGCTTTCTTCCCTGTGACTTGGTCATTCAAATTCAAACCTTTCACGTCAAGAGATAGCTGATCCTCCTTACCAACTCCTCCTTCATTGTTTACATCTCGATATGGACTCACCTTTGTCGAATCTACAACAAACACATAGGAATGATGAAATCAATTACATATCCATGTGTGACTTTAACCAAATCAATACCAAAAAAAAACTCAATTTTGAACTTTGTCTCTCCTCCATGAGAAGACAAAACCTAACTCGATTCAAAAACCCAACATCACTCATACGGTGTGAATAGTACACATGCAACAGAGGAAACAAGAAAAAGTCATACAAATTCTCAATGAAACAACTCTCCCAAGTCCCAAATGTAACAGATACAGACAACATAAAACATAAGAGCCCCGATCCAAACAATTCAACATATACAGAAGAGGCTGTGGAAGAGCAAGAGAGAGAGAGAGAGAGAGAGAAGAAGGACTTGATACCAGAAGTGGGTTGAGGAGTCTGATCATCTCGCTTATCACTCTTAGCGAGGCTAGTACCACCACCACCGACAATTTTCCTATTTCTAGTCTCCGACTCCGATCGTTTTCTCGTCGGTTTCTTACTGCATCCGAAACAACCCATCGATAAAATTTGAAGAAGACAAAAGAGCAATTCCCTTCTCTCCTCTTTTAAATTCTTCTCTAATCCTCTTCCTTCCTCGTTGAGAACCAAAAATTCAGAAACCCAGATAAAACCCAACACGACTTTATAAAAAAAAAAAAACAATCAAAGAGAAGAGAAAGAGAAAAGAAAAGAAAATAAATAAATTAAAGTCGAAGACGAAAGAAGAATTTGCGAAAAAGGAGAGAGAGAGAGAGAGAGAGAGAGAGAGAGAGAGAGAGAGAGAGAGAGAGCTTAGTGACAAAACAGAGAGAGAATTCTTCGCCTTTTTTATATATATGTATTTTATAAGAGAAAACGTACAGTTATCCACTACGACAAAGTTCACGGTACATTCCATAAACGCGTCTAATCAAAACCGGCCACGTCTGGACAAAATGTTTTACTCCCTGAAACGCACGGCTACTATTGAAGACAACGTATCAGAAGACGCCACGTAATGGCGAGGAGCACTTGTGGAGCTTTTTTGGTCAACTTTTTAATTTGTCATCTACCGCTCCGCCGGTTCGATTACTAAGCACCGTCGATTCTGACGTGGCGTGTGGTTAATGGAGCTATGGGTGATTTTAAAACCTCAATCTAAAATTATGTCACTTGTTGATAAAAATAATTTTTGATACTGCGATCAACTCCGTGTGTCATCTGATATCATCATTTTAGTTACTCCAACAATTAAAAGAAGAAAAAACAGACTAATAAAAATTTCCAAGATTTTAAAATAGATTTGACAAAATCTTATTCTATTGATTGCACTTACATTTTATACCAAACTTAAGCAAATTAAATTATCACTTGACAGAATTCTATTACAAGATTATACCATTTTTATACTACTAAATTTATCATTAATAATTTTTTAAATCCTCTAAATTTAATCAATTATCATAGATATCCATTCCGTGTATAGAGTTTATGTGATTCGAGTAGACAGATCTTCATACTAGTATATTACCGATTATTTGAATTTACGTGCTCTAATACATTAGAAATTAGATCATGTTTTTGAACCAGTTTTGGTACTCTAAACCTAGAAATTGTGTTTCCGATATGATTGTAGTTTTTGTACAATTGAACACCAAACCTAAAATTATCATTTTTTATTCTTATATACTTCTTTTTTTCAACTCGGTGTTTGACAGGTACGATAGATTACTAGAATAGTATGGATTTTTGAATGGTGAGATTATTATTTAGTTATATGGTTATAGAGAGCACCTGACAGTAACATTATTTTGTTTTTGTGTAGCTGTCACCAATCACCACCTTACGAGGGGTGTCGTTGGTATAGTAGACAGCCAATTTACTCATCGTTTTGGAAATTTGTTGGTTTATTAGGAAAAAAAAGTGTGAAAAAACATAAAGGACGTCACTGTAGGTCCCACTTTTTTAACTCCACGCGCTTTGTTGTCTTTTTGAATGTTTTCCTAAAACTTTTTAGTAATAAACAAGGCTTTTCTTTTTTTTTTTCTTGGGTTTTTATTTTATGGTTCCCAAACAGAGTGATTAACTGCGACCGCGTTTCAGCTGTTGGCGCCACGTGTACACGAAACCAATGTTCAATTTTATTAATTAATTTATTTTCTTTTATCTACAAGAGGCTTAAGGCTGCATTAACAACAACTCCTGTCTTGTTTTTGTTAATTAATGTAGGAGAATTAAAAACACGTTTGACTTTTGAGGCCGTAAAAAAGACTTTTACAAAATTTGACAGGCCATCCTTTGCTGGCAATATAGTAAAAGCTATGTTGAAAAATTAGTTGTTGTTACTTCGAAAGAAATAAAATTTTATTTTTGTCTTAATTCCTCGCAAAACGTTAGGCATTGTTTATTCTAAAAAGTATTTTAAGACTACAAATGAACAAAGATTTGATTCCATTTTCAGTGTACCACCAAGGCCACGGTAGCCCGTCGTCTGATTAGGCATTTAACCACATTTGCCTATTAGTATTTGTATTTTGTTTCACATTGGTTATTGTATTTGACTTTGATTCTATATTTAGCTTTCTTAATTGGAAAAATGTCATACTATTTCTTTTGGTGCGGATTCTTAATGTAAATTTTCAGTGTTATATAGATTTATAATTAGAGTTTATTATATTCAGCTGTACTTCATGCATGTATCATGTATGTTTTTTTCTACTTCCCTAACATTTTAATAATTCTTCGTTCGTAAGAAAAGAAAGAGATGTTGACAACATTCTCACTCAGTAACATATGAATGTGGCACTACAACAAATATGTACATTGATAGCAGACGGATATAGCTCATTTTCCGTCACTGCTATGAAAGATGAGATTTTTTTTCGCTTACTTTTTAATAGCATCTTATTAACGCTATGATAGGAAAATTATGTAGCGGGAAACAAAAGTGACTTTTGTCCGCCAATACTTAGTGAAATTATTCACTTAATCGCCAAATAAAAAAAAAACCCAAAAACTCGACACACTCTCTCTCTCTCTCTCGTTACAACCTAAGCTCAACCTAAGAAGATTTCTTCTTCTAAATTCTCTGTGTGTGCTCAAATTCTTCTAAATTTCTTATCAATTCTTCAGTTTTATCGCCGTTTGTGAAAAGCCCCAATTTCGCCGTTTGTGAAAAGCCCCAATTTCGCCCTAAATCTCCATATCCATCGCAATTGATAGCTCGAATCCATTTTTGAGGCATGTCTTTCTTCTTCCTCCTAATTTCGTTATTTGTTTCGATTATTTGTGATTTCAAACAGCTTTTGATTTCGATAAGGGTCAGATTTAGTTATCTGTTTTGTTAGGGTTCGATTTATCTAGATTTATTTCGTTATCTGTTTTTTAGGGTTCGATTATTTACAGATTTTGAGAATGTGGAGTTTCGAATCCATCTGTTTTGTTAGGGTTCGATTATTTACAGATTTGACTCAAAAATAGCTTTTGGATTTGAGTATTTGCGCCTTCATAAACTGAACGATTTTTTTTTTTTCCCAAGTGTTGGTGATTGAAATGTTGGGGAACTGAAGCTTCTCATTTCTCTGTACTCACACAACAGGTTAGTATCACTCAACCAATAGTTAAACATTATTATTACACACGAATATTGGTGATTGCTATGTTTTGTCCTTTGAGTCTGATTCGTATAAATAGTGATTAGATTAGTGAGATTTTACACAGTTAGATATTGGTTTAAGAGCATCTGTATGTGTCTGAAGTAGTGCAGTATTGTCTGAATTGTTGCTTAATGTGAGCTTTGTATAATATGTATCTCTATTTTATCTATAAAGGTTAAAATTTATATTATAACATATAATGTTGGACAAGGCATGGGTGCATCTATGCAGGTAAGGAATTATATTTCATAATTAGGTTTTATTTTGGGTTTGGATACTTTAAGATGTTCTTTTAGTTATGATTTTTTTCTTTAATTATCCATTGAAGAGCTGATCCTGGTTATAAAAGTGGAGCTTGGAAATTTGTAAGGGATGTGTCTGCGGCTTTAGGTGACATAGAAATGATAATATGTCCTTGTAAAGACTGTCGTAATGTAGTACGACAGTTAAACAGTGTTGTGGTTGAGCATCTTGTAATAAGAGGGATGGATGAGGCATACAAGGTGCATAGTGATTGGTATCATCATGGAGATGTGAAGTCAGTAGATGAATTTCAAAGTAAACCAACTCAGTGGAATGAGGAAGTTTTTGAGTTATATAAAGCTGCTGAATTTTTTGATTAGTCTGTTTAATTTTGTAGATATCTATTACTTCTGATGGACATGAAGACATAGTTAAATGGCTAGCATATGGTCCACGGTGTACTGCAAGGTCCTATACTGGTTATATAGTTAATGGACAACGTTTTCACACATACTCACTTGAAAGGCAGAGTCAGAACAGTGGTGTTTATTATGAGGCAACGGCTATGTGTAGATCTAGTGCTAAGGATACTTCACAAGTAGTTGATTTGGTGTCATATTATGGGAGAATTACTGACATCATATTGTTGGACTACCATGTGTTCTATGTGCCGATATTTAGATGTAACTGGGCAGTAAAAGGTAATGGAGTTAAAGTGGAAGATGGGTTCACACTTGTTAACTTAAATCAGAGCCAAGTAAGCTTTCAGAAGGATCCGTATATTCTAGCATCTCAAGCAAAGCAAGTATTTTATTCAAGTGAAGATGGATCAAGTTGGTCTGTTGTTATGAGAGGTGCTTCAAGAAGATATAGTAAAGAAGATGTTCAGTCTGGAAATGCAGATATAATTGGTCCATTGCCAGTAGATGTTGACATGGATACTGAAATGGATGAAGCTGAATATGCTAGATCTGATTGTGAAGGCATATATGTGCAAGAGTAGATTCTTGATTCATTTATATATATATATATATATATATATATATATATATATATATGTTTTTGTTTATGGTTGATGTTTGTTGAATGTTGTAGATTTTATGATGTATTCTATTATATAAGTTCTACGTGATTAAGTTTCTGTTCTAAGTGATTAATTTTCTGTTTACGCAGGTGAATTAAAATGGGTGGAACTAAAAAGAAGGTTGGAGGGAAGAAGGGTGGAGGAAAAAGAAAGAGAAAGTCTAAGGATGATGACGAACCTGAGTTTATTTGTACTGTGGAGGCCCAACCTGTAGCAACAGAACAGCATGTGGAGGCCCAACCTGTAGCAACAGAACAGCATGTGGAGGAAGAGGAGCATCATTCCGAAGAACCACAAACTCAACAGCAACCAGAAGAACCAGTAGGAGAGTTTGTGTTGTCTGAAGAACATGAGCAGCCTGCTACGCGTAAAAGAAAACGAGGACCAACAAAGATGAAAAACCTAGCCAAGGATCCATCTGTTAGAGTGAAAGTTGATTACAATGTACTTGGAGTAGCGGTTGGTCCAGGGTCAGTCAAGTTGGCATCATATGTAGGGACATTGATGCGAGAACACATCCCTATCAACATACCTAACTGGAAGAAAGTGAGTCCAGATCTTAAAACACTTCTCTGGAGATCTGTTCAGGTAACAAGAATTTTTTTTTGTTTTTAAAAAGTCTCTCAATTGAACATGTTTACTTTTATAGTTATGGTGTGAGTGTAAGTGAATGCAGGCAAGGTTTGAGCTTGATGAAGATTGGCAAAGGATATCTGTGATTCACCAGATGGGACATTTGTGGCGATCACACAAGTCTGTCACGGTGAAGGCTATAAATTTGGCTGCAAATAACCAAGAGAGGATGAATTTGAGACCACCAAATATTGGTCCTGTTGATTGGCAAAAATTTGTCAAACTCAAAACTAGTGCTGCATTTAAGGTAATTACTTGTGATTATAATTGTTTAGTAGTTGATTGGTGATTAGTAATTAACATGTTTCATTATTAGGCCGTGAGTGAGAAATATAAAGCAAAAAGAAAGAATCAGATACCTCACACCACTAGTCGTAAAGGGATCAGCAGACTAACAGAAGAAATGGCAAGCATATATACTACAACTATGTTGTTTATTATTATACATAGTGCTTGTACTGTTACTGAAATTTTGTTTTCTGGAACAGAAAGCTGAAAGTGAAGATCCTTCCAGCGTGACAAGACTAGATGTTTGGATCAAGTCTCGCACCAAAAAGGATGGTACACCAGTAGATACGAATGCAGCTGATTTGATTGTAAGTCTGAATAGAGTTGTACACCAGTAAATAGTGTGTTATCGACTAGTAAAACCTGAAACTGTCTTTATGTTTTTCAGCAAAAAGCAGCTGAAATTGGTGGAAGTGATGCTCCAGCATTTTTAACAAATCCAGATGAAGATCACCTCGCCAAGCTTTTAGGACCTGACAATTCTGGTAGGCTGAGGGCAATGGGTAGAGGCATGAGTAAGACCAAATTAGCTTGTTTACAAATGCAGAGCAAGTGTATGGCTGAAATGGAAGAGCGGCAAGTAAAATTAGTAAAACAGGTCAATGCCTTGGAAAGTGAACTTGGCAGAATCAAGAATCAGGTTAGATACTTAAGAGTTCTCTACTATTCATCAGCCAGTTAGAGTAATATAAATTGATGTTATTTTTGTTTATGTTACAGAGACCAGAAGCTGAAATGGATGAAAACTCAGCTGCAAGAGTAACATATTCTTACTTCTTTTCATATCAGCTAAGTGATTCTTCTTAGTGTCGTTTATGATTCTTAGTTGCTCATGAAATTGTTGCAGAGTGTAAACAAAAGAGCACATCCTAAGTGTGTGTTTGTTGATTGGTCTGACATTGATGAAAATGTTGGTGAGGGTCGGATTCTTTCTTCTGATCCGGATGACATAGTGAATGACTGTCGTCTTGGCCCTTATGATCTCAAAGTGTTAGTTGAAGCTGCATATAAACCAGATGCATTTCTATGGAGACCTGCACAAAAGATCTTTCATATGAAAGAAGCTGTTGGACATATAATCGCATGGCCAACTGATAAGTGTAGACTGGTAGACAACAACATCCAAATGGAAGACATTGCCCCTATGGTATTTATAATTTCTAGCAATGTGTTAGCAATGTATTACCCCTGTCTATAATGCTAATTAATTATATTGGATTTGTTTACTGATTGTGTTTAACAGGGTATACAAGGAAACAAATGTAAACTATTGGATTTGTCTAAGGGTGACGTCATTGTTGCTGAGGGGCGTTGGGAGACACAAGAACCAAGTGCGTTGGTTAACGGAATTCCTCTTGGACCAAAAGCAGTTAAAGTATTTGTGGATTCAGTAAAGCAGCCTGATACATCACTATGGAGACCTACAGCTGAAATGTCATTTCTTGAGGACTGTTTGATGGCTTACGTATCTTGGCCCCTGAGTAAGGTTGATTTTGAAAATCCCTCAACTCCAACTGGTCAGAATGCTACATCACATGCTTCTTTGTCTGCATCAAAGGCCAAGTCTGCAGCCACAGCTTCTAAGTCTGCTACAGAGTCCAAAACTTCAGCAACAGCTTCAAAGGCTGCATCGCAGGCCAAATCTGCATCTATGTCTTCTAAGTCTGCATCTGGTTCTGAGTCTCCTGTTGATGATGCAACGGGTCCAATATCACCAATAAAGAATACTTTACCATCACAGTCTCCTCTCAGGAAGTCTCCAGTAAGTGTTTTCATATGTTATGAAGTTGTTTTTGTTAATTATATGATGACTGATGGTTTATATTGTAAACATGGCAGCGCATTAATAAAGTTATTTCCAAGGAGAATAAGAAGTGCAAGTTGATGGATTTAACTGAAAAGAATAGGGTTGTGGCTGAAGGACGATGGGGAACAAATGATCCAGAACATAAGGTTCACTTTACTCGCTTGGGTTCTAATGCAGTTAAAGTGTGGATAGATGTTGTGAAGGTGAAAAATGTAAAAGTTTGGAGGCCATCCGATGAAATAGAGATTATTGAAGATGCACTTAGCTCCTGCATTGCTTGGCCAGAGAACAAGGTCATTATGTCTTAAACTGATGGTTTTATTGTGTAATGTTAAGTACTTGAGATTGCTTGTTTATTTTGGATGTTCTTGAGACTTTGATGGTAAACTGATGTTCTTGAGACTTTTGTTATGTATTTTGGATCTGAGACGTTTATTAATCAGATTTTATGAGATTTTATAAAACAGGTTATGTGTGCTATAATCACATATCAGAAAATGCTATAAAAGTACAGGTAAACGTTATGATAAAAGAATATACCATAGCACAGTAAACAAGATAAAACAGCATTTCGCAACAGCTATATTAGATATGTATAACATAGCACGAAAAATTAAATATTGTATAAATTTTTGCAAAATTATAATCTTGATAATACAGCAGTTTATTAGAGCTATGCTATAAAACTATAACATAGCACGAAAAAACAAATGTTGTATAAATTTTTTCAAAATTATGATCTTGATAATATAGCAATTTCTTAAAGCTATGTTATATTTTTATAACATAGCATACGTAATAAGTGCTATTGTATATGGGGTACATATAATAACAGTGCCCTAAAACAGCGCTCATGAAAACGCTATCAAAGACCTATGATAGCGTTTTTCTCTGGTTAACAATGTGCATATTTGTTGTAGTGTGGATACAATTTTATGCATTTAAGCCTTTAACCCACACAGAATACTATTGATGATTTGATATGACAACAACATTAAAACATTTGCCCACTATACAACATAGTCAAAATAAAATGATATTGGTTAGTCTCGTATGTATTGTGGTTCTTTAAAAAAAAATGTCGATGAATATTATTTCATTATTTTATGATTCACTCAAATAGATTTTCCTTTGTGTTGGTCGGGCATAAACAAATCTAGTCAACTTCCTTTTGTTAAAAAATTGATTCATATAACTATCTCAGACTTTTAATCAATATTGGATTGAAGATAAGTTTAAATTATAATTTAGTTTTGACAGCTCAAATTATTTAACTTAAGAAAGGAACATAATCTATAGAAAAATTGTATGGTTCAACAAAGATATTGCTTATTAATTATTTGGAACCAGCATCCATAAACTAAGACGTGTTTGGCTTTTGTAAGCAAATACGGTTTCTTTTAGAGATGTTACACGTTTATTTATATTAAAAAAATGATGTTGACTTGCTTGGTTCAATTTCAATTTGGCTATCGTATTATATACATTGGTTATGATTTAGCTAATTGATTACGGATTTGGTGAAATTAGATCGATTTAGGCAGAGTATGGTCGAATTAGCTTGGTCTTTTGTATAGATTGGTCGGGATGAAAGTACTTGGAATCCCTTAATGGTCTGATAGAGTGAGCACTTTCTTCGCATTGCACAACCAACCATCATCAAAACAAATATTACATGCATGTTCCCCACAACTTAGAAAAATAAGCTTTCAATTGTGTCTTAACTTGTTGGGATAGTGAGAATTTGGGAGATTAATTATTCTTGAAGCGTAAACATTCTCTCCATACAAGCTCCTTGATGTCTTGTTCATCCAAGGCTGACTCCTCGAAGTCGAAACTGAAAGGAGAAGGACACGTTGGTTCTTCGTTGATCTCATGGAGACTTGCCAAATACGGCTGCTTCGATGCTTCTTCCACTAATCCCACATCAAATAAAAACATTCTTGTTAGTATTTCACATTCCACTTATAGCATCCAAAAGTAGTAAGACAACGTGATATATACACGTGTGATGCGTTTTGAAGGATCGAAAACTAGCATCTTTTCAGCAAGATCTAGTGCCACTGGGGAAATGTCTGGAAATTTTTCTCTGAATGATTGTTTTTGAACATGTGGGAGCTGTTTCACGTACTTTCGCGCATTATCACTTCTCAAGAAATCGAGATCAGAGTCATCTGGTGACCCTAAGAACTAACAAATCAACCAAAACAGAGAAATGTTTTTATAACACACACAAGTTAAAATGATTAATAGATGGATTCAGGTTTCAGTTTGTTTACCTCAGTGATAAGTTTCAGCTGCTGAACATAATCTTTACCAGGAAAAAGCGTCTCTCTTCTTAGTATCTCCATAAAAATGCAACCAACAGACCAAATATCAATAGCTCCTGTGTATTCCGAGCTGTTGAGAAGCAATTCAGGTGCACGGTACCATCTTGTCACAACATATTCCGTCATTATCTCTGTCTCATTCGACGTTCTTGCTAGCCCAAAATCACATATTTTAAGATCACAGTTCGTATTTAGAACCAGGTTGCTCGGTTTCAGGTCGCGGTGAAGTACATTTGCAGAGTGTATGTACTTTAGGCCTCTCAAAATTTGGTAAAGGAAGTACTGGAGACAGAACAAAAAAAAATATCAAAAATTATGTAAATAGATATGATTATTAATGTGTCACACTGATCATCACCTGGCAATGGTCCTCTGTTAGAGTTTGAGTGGATCTAATGATCTGGTGCAAATCAGTATCCATCAGTTCATAAACAATATACACATCTTCGAACCTCTCCTTCTCTGGTGGCTCGATAATATCTTTCATTTTGATAACCTGCGTAGCAATGTGAATACTGATAAGTCAACTCTGTGAGTGTTCTCATCAAAAGAAATGTGATTAGTCAAGAAGAGATTACATTGTCATGATCCATGTGGTATCTTCTTTATCGCGACCTCTTCGTTTGTCTCAGAGTTTGTAGCACAGCTGCAATCAGGAAAAAAGGAAGGAATTGAGATTAAGATTGCATACAAGAGTGATTGGAAGTGATAAAGACTTACCAGACAATGCCATAGGCACCTCGACCGACGGGTTGAATAGGAGGAATGTATTTTGAAGACAGCTCGAAAATGTTACCGAGTACATTGTACATAACATATCTACCATCATATGTCGAGATTCCTCCATCTTCCATATTCTCCATCTCTTCTAATTTGGAAGAACTCTCAGGTCAAGACAAGTTTTAAGATGAAAATAGAAAACAAGTTTTGAAAGACTGTTTCATATCTCAGTTAGCTGTTGTGGCCTTTAAAAAGGCAAAGCAGTGAGCAAGAGGAGGAGAGAAATAAGTGGGTACCTTTAGCTTTTGGTGGACCAAAATAAAGACAAACTTTTTTGATTTGATCCGTTGAACTTTGAAATTTGAATGAGAAAAATTCAAAAGGACTACAAGAGAAGTAGAGTAAATAGTATATACTAGTATAAAAAAGCTTTCCTTCTCCTTGTGGATCAATGGGTCCCTAGGAAATCCAATATTAAAAAGCAAAATGGTAAACATACAGAAACTGAGATTATTCTCAAGTCAGTTCAAAATGAATCTCAATATCATTCAAGCCTTCAAATGTCACAGCTCTCTTTGTGTGCTAATAATGTCACATCTGAACTCATTTTCACAATCTCATAGACGTGCATTCTCAATCCGGTTGTCCCATCTTTTAACTCTTTGCACATTAAAGATCAGAGAAGGTGATCAAACCATATAGTTCTCTTTCACAATTATGCAGCTGAAGCTAACAAATCACACTCAGGAACAACAAAAAAATAACAATGAATATTTCGAATTACCTTGCTATATCATTTTCCTCAGCTACATATGATCCAAGCCTTTACCAAAAACAACGTTATTATAAGACCATGCTCAGCTTGCAAAATCGGGAGTAGTACAAAGATTTTACGATAGACACTAACACTAGGGAAGATAAAAATCTGCTGACTGCTGCAATGACCATACTTGAGAAGAACCAGCAGGTGACGTGCTGCAGAAGAAGAAGAAGAAGAACTAGTAACTAAGTCACGCTTTCCATTGAACTATATACAACTCACAATTTGTAAAAGACAGACCTAATAAGCATATTTTGGCTTCCTTACTGGCTTGAGTTAGTAACATGAGTTCAGGACTTCCATCGAGCAGCTTCCATCAAACAACACTGAAATCTCGAATCTTTCCACAAGCAAAGGAAAAGTAATTTGGTCATGAATATCGGAATATGTTTACCATAGAAACAGAGACATTTTGACCTAGTGTGAAGAATCAGATTTATGACTATGGGATAATAAGATCCAATCCAGTTGTCAAATAAACTAATGTTTTTGTAAATAAACCGATTCAAAATTCCGAACCAAACCGCATTGGTTTAATGACTACTAGTTTATAACGGGTGAGAAACCTACGCTGTGACTTTACTAAAATTCTTAAGTCCAATTGGAATCTTCTTGTGCGTGAGATGCGTTCACACCTGCGAGCGACGGAAATAACGAAAATACCACTGCCCAACGTGTTCGCTATGACAAGTCCTATGATGCCTAATTTCGTCAATTCACTCAGAAAAAATATTCAACATCGACTCTCCTTTTATTGAATTTTTTTTTGCTTTTTCCAAGTTAGTGGGTCCGTCACACGAAGCCATGTTTCTTCCAATAGCACCTTGACAATTATATCCGAATTATTCTTTTCCCATCTAATATACCACCAACCCTAAAGATCCCATCGTCCAATTAAAATCCGTGCGTCGAATCACAACCGTCGGTTTTATTGGCAGATTTTGACCACACGATATTCGTCATCTAACGGCATCGATAGAGATCTACTAGAACGTTCTCCTCAACATGAAAACAAACAGGCCCATCTCTATATATATATTTCCATTTCGCATATCTTTCTCTCCTCAACGCTCTCATTAAAAAAAGTACTCGTGTCTTACTTGTGCCAGCCACTCGCTTTTTCTCAGATTTTTTTATTATCCTTTCCTCGGCAAAAAAAAGGTAAACCGGAAAAAACTCTCTCTCTCTCTCTGATCCGTCGTTTCTGCTTCCATTGTCATCTTGAATCGATCGAATCATTGTTATGCTTGGCTTGATCTGAGTTGAACGATGTGTTTTTCGTTAGTAGATTCTGGATCTGTTGCTGCTTTCGGCGTTTAGTAACGTTAGCTCTGTGGTTGGTTCGATCTTGCTCGGTTTCTTGGCTAATTTTATGATTCGATGAAAGGTTTTGAGAGATTAGGCTTTATTTTAGCTCACTCGTCTGGTAGCTTACTATTTATTAGTGACTGATTTAGGGTTTTTCACTCGTAGAGGTTCTTGTTGTTTATGACTCATATAGGTTGTTGGATTACGTCTGTTTTTGGATTTGATTTGTGTGTGTATATGTACTAGTGGGGCTCATATATCTGTGTATTTGTACCAGATTTTAGCTAAGATGGTGAAGAACTACCCAACCGTGAGCGAAGATTATCTCAAGGCTATTGAGAAGTGCAGGAGAAAGCTTAGAGGCATGATCGCTGAGAAGAACTGTGCACCCATCATGGTCCGACTCGCGTAAGTAACTAACTAATCATATCAGCGTCCTGTTTCTTTAAGTGTTTAATGATGTGCAACTCTCTTCTTATGGCTGATCTTTTTTTTTTTGGCTAAACTGCAGATGGCACTCTGCTGGAACATTCGATTGCGCCTCAAGGACTGGTGGTCCCTTTGGAACAATGAGGTTTGATGCTGAGCAAGCTCACGGAGCCAACAGTGGTATCCACGTTGCTCTTAGGTTTTTGGAACCCATCAGGGAGCAATTCCCTACCATCTCTTTTGCTGACTTCCATCAGGTACTTGATTTAGATCAGACCAATAAAAAAATTCTTTGGTTAGTGTTCCCGATGGTTAACTCTAGGGTTTGGTTTCTAACTCACGGTTTCCTTTGGTGTGAAATTGATCGTTCAGCTTGCTGGTGTTGTGGGCATTGAAGTTACTGGTGGCCCTGATATTCCTTTCCACCCTGGAAGAGAGGTTAGTCTTTGTTTTAGATTTGTTTATGATTATATGGTCAATTAGTCGAGAGAATGTGGTCTGCTTATTTGTAATGGTTAATGTGGCTATTCTATTCACTATTGTGAGAATGATTTCGTGTTACGAACATGCATATCTTGCTTTCAGGACAAGCCCCAGCCACCTCCAGAGGGTCGTCTTCCTGATGCTACAAAGGGTTGTGAGCACTTGAGAGATGTCTTTAGCAAGCAGATGGGCTTATCTGACAAGGACATTGTTGCTTTGTCTGGTGCCCACACTCTGGTTTGTGTCTCTCTTAACTGCTTGAACACTTTTGTTCTTTTTGGTTCCAATCGTGCAAGTTGTGATGAATGCCTTGAAAATTATGAAATCACAGGGAAGATGCCACAAGGATAGGTCTGGCTTCGAAGGTGCCTGGACTTCAAACCCTCTAATTTTCGACAACTCTTACTTCAAGTGAGTATTCTAAGTTTTTACAGTCTTGATTTATGTATGAGTAATCAATGGTTGATATGGTTATTAACCAAAGTATATATGACCAGGGAACTCTTGAGCGGAGAGAAGGAAGGCCTGCTTCAACTTGTCTCTGACAAGGCGCTGTTGGACGATCCTGTTTTCCGTCCTTTAGTCGAGAAATACGCTGCTGTATGCATTCTTTCTCTTTTCTATGTTCTTCACTTGGTAGAGATAAAGAGAACTCATGGTTTCTTGTGACAATGGGAACAGGATGAAGAAGCCTTTTTCGCTGATTACGCTGAGGCCCACTTGAAGCTTTCAGAGCTTGGGTACTTATCTTGAATCTATGAATTATTAGAAAGTAAAATATTAATCCAGTGGAGTGATCTGAGTTTGTATTTGTTGGTTGCAGGTTTGCTGATGCTTAAGCTGTGACTTATGTGTGTTTGTGTCTCTGAGACTCATGGCTGTTTTTGGTTGGGGGCCGGAGGGGTCGCATTGCATTTGAACTTTGTCATATGATTGCTTAAATGTACTCTCGGATTTGCGTTATCTTGTTTTTCGGTGGGTTGTGATTTGACACATCCGTTGCGCTTTTGCTGGTTAGACATTTTAATAAAATTAATTTCTCGCATATTTATGCCTCAATTATTCAAAGCTGCTGTAGAGTGTAGAAGACTGCCTCCACCCAACAAAACAATGAGATATAAGTAAACTCACCTCTGTGTTCACGAGGTGCAAGTCTTTCAGCTTCTCACGAGTTTGAAGATACGCAGAAGCACTAGTACATATAATTTGCCTATGTAGGTGAACTCACACAAGATAAACTAGGGCTCTAATTTAAGGGAACGGTAAACCAAATGTAAAAAGTCTAACGCAACACACTCAACGAATTTAGTTTCAACTTAATGAATTTAACATCACCAGCAATAGCATGAAAGAAGATGTCAAATAGGCAGATTCAAATTGATGTTGATCACGAGCTCGGATGATGTTCAAGATTGGCGTGGGTTGAGACGGCTGGCTCTTGCTTGTGATGTCCGTGTGATAACCAAAGTGGCTGGAGCTTTTGTTACGGCCGAGGGAATAGAGTAGCTTGAAGTGAATTAGCTTTCTTCTGTGCTTCTCTAACCCGTTTTTTTTTTAAGAAACCTTTTCTAAACCGGTTTTAATCTATTTTTATGTTATTTTGATCCTAAATGTGCCGAATCTGCAATTTAGACTCTCTTGAATCTTGCATGCATGGTCCATGTCGGAATCGGGTTGTGATACTGATATTTAACTAGTTGGAGCTCGATTCTTGTAATTTTATGTATCTTGGACCGTTGGAACACTGATGAGAACAACGAATCGTATATTTTAGAAAACATATGAGAATGAGACTGGAGCAACAAAAATAATTGTGAAGGAGTGGAGTGACTCTTTTTGTTTTGTCAAATAGTGGAGTGGAGTGACTTTTTGTATATCACATTCACACCATTGAGAGTTAGAAGTTTTGTGTTGAAAATTGGATTCGGCTGTAATTTTAACTGAGCTCCTCTTTCATTCCGTGTGGGTCTCTTTTGTTTTTTTTGTTTTTTTGTTTTTACTTTATCAGAAAAGAAATCAAAGCAATTATAGCTTCAAAAGAACAAAACACTCATCATAAGTATTAAAAAGACAAAAATGAGCTGTTCAAGTAGAGTGTAGACTGTATAGGGAGACCAAAAAAAGAAGGAATAGCGGTAAAACACTAGAATTTTAATGTTTTTATGTTTTATTGGATACCATCTTTTTGTTTCATCAATTCTTTTTCTATTTTCTATGAACTGGGAAATTTTGGGAATATATACGACTTGTTGAAATCATATATTTAATGAGTCAAATATATCATTTATTCGGTACACAGAGAAACTTTGGTTAAATCATTAGATTAAATGCACGATTAAATTTGGGCAGGGCAGATGATCGTAATCAATAATATATATATATATATCCCTTGGCGTACGTACATTTGGCAACCTCTGTGTATTTCCCTGTTTTTGAGGGAATGACTTACAAATTCTACTAATCGATATGACTGTTAAAGACAAAAGTCAACAAGTGTATGACCCCTGACCCCATATATACTCTAACAAATTATGCGTGCATGTCTGTTTATATATATAAAGAGTGTGTTGATGATAAACATTTACATATATAGAGTCTAAATAACTATAGTAAAATTAAAGTGTGCTGCATGATTACGAACCCTTTTCCATACAACTGCGAGGCGAATGCGAATGGTAGTTACTAGTTAGTGAATGATTGTTGCTTGTTAGTATTTAGTACTTTGAACTGAATGGTAACAAATGATCATTTTTCCAAACAACCCCAACTTTCTTGTCTCTATTCCAACATTAGTGGAATCTTATCAATAAATTTCCAGTCTTAACGATTTGATAGAATTTAACTGCACAAAGAATTGTAGGAAAGAAAAGATGGCCCAAGAAGATATGATTGGAGGAAAAGGTATTGATGATATGATCTGAGGATAATGATGACGATACTGTTAGACTTACAGTATTGATTGATAGATTTGGACTAAGCATCTCCGTGTACACGGTGCAAAAGACGATCTTTGACCAATTGAAGAATAAATAAAAAAATAAAAAAATAAACAATACAATAAATCTTTTCATAAGAATTGATTGGTTTTTATTTTTCCACTCAGAAACAAAAGACGTAAGAAAATTCCACTCAGAAACTTATCATAAACTCGATGGGTTTGCGATTTAGTAAGGTGACTTACGTCTGTTATACTTTACATGGCAATAGAAAAATAGCTTTTGTATAACACATATAATCACAATTCATAACTTTTTATAAAGAAAACGATAAGAAAATCTTTAGTCATTTTCGAAAAAGGAGTTGAAGATTTAGTTGAGAGTACGTATAGTAAACAGATAGCAATTTGTTGAAGGTGGAAGCAAGAGCACACCCAATAACTCTTTTACCAATCTCACTGGCTACGTGTCTTTCCTCTATTTGATTTTTTAAAAATTTCTTCTTAATGTTGGTACGTGACGAAGACGACACAATTGAAAATAAATGTGATGCTTTGGGACCGCTCGGAGTTATATTTTCTTAATGACTCTTAACGCACTTTTGCAATTCTCCTTATATATTATTACACATACGTATAAAAAGGTTGATTTAATTTGTAAAAACAAAAATCGTGTGTGTTAAGTCTTTCAAACAGAAAAGTCTTAGACAATATCTAGATATAACTTATATAAAATGACTCCCAAGAATAATGGTTAAAAAAAAACAAAATACGTTTCAGCAAAAATTAGGCAACCTAAAATAAATCACTTGGCCTTTTGTGTCAAATTCTCTACCAGTACTTAAAAACGACTTACAAGTCAGCACTGAGTTAAAAATGATAATCAAACTAAGTTATTATATAGTTAAACTTTACTCTATGTAAGAATATTATTAATTTATTATTATAATGCATCATGAACTTATACAATTGAATATCTAGTTAAAGTTATAAATTTAACGACCTATTGAATTATTCTCAAAACCAAGCCACATTGCTATATACTGTACATTTTAAGAAATAAATATTCTTAACTTACTTATGATTCGTAGTCTTGCGTTATAAAAACGATTTTACAGGTGCAAATTATCTACTTCAAAATAACTAAAGTAGAAAATATGCATGAAAGATACATAAAAAAGAGAAATGTAATAACTTTCAGTGATTTTGGAACCTCTTGAATCTTTTCTTGAATCTTCATAATCAAAAAGACTAGTATAGAAGGTAAGACAAAGAGTAGAATACCAATGGACTACTAATGATTTTTTTAGAGACTAATTGAAATAATACGTACCTAAGGAGAAAAATTTAAGAGAAGAAAAATAATTTTGCCAAAGTCAAGCAAACCGTTGAATCATGAAAGCGTGGAGGAATTTAGTAGCCACCGTAATGTGGAAACATGTTTTAACTTTCAACCAAAAAGAAATATTGACGTCAGAAGTCGAGCTTGTGAGGTCAGGGTGGTCACTTCCTTCATTACATCATTTTGTGCCTCTCCCCTATATATACACTTCTCTAGCTATTTTCCCCACCAAAAAGCACTTCACCTCTCAAAGACTCTACTTACACATTTGTCATTTTCTTCCCCCATAATTCACGATTTGATCGATTAAAAACATTAGACCTTAGTAGATATGGAGAGTAATGGTGACGCTTCTGCCGCTACCACTCCAATCATCTCTTCTTCATCTTCTCCTCCACCACCGCTCTCACCGCGGGTGGTGCTCAGCCCATGCGCTGCTTGCAAAATCTTAAGGCGGCGTTGCGCAGAGAAATGTGTTTTGGCGCCGTACTTCCCTCCAACGGATCCGGCCAAGTTCACCATCGCCCACCGTGTCTTTGGAGCCAGCAACATCATTAAGTTCTTGCAGGTACCTAGCTAGCTATCTTTTTAAATTATTTGTGTGCAATGACTAGAAGATAATCTTGAACAGTTTAATGTTAACAAAGAACCCGATTTATATATCATTAATAGACAGATGGGAGTATGGGACTATTACTGTCTCTGTTCTTATTTACGAAGCTAGTAAAAGGATTCATAGGTCATGTGAAAATTGTACCTCACTTGTTCTGTAATGCCAAACAACTTCTTCTATATATGTTCAACAAAAGAATTGCATATCTAACTCTTTCTACGAAAAAAATAAATAAATAACGAAAATTTATCATGTTCACACAAGTACTACATTTCTTTATATATTAAGGCTAAAGAAAAACCTTAACCCACATGTCATTCTCAACGTTGTCCATTTCATCCACCTTTTGACAAAGTCTTGTAGAATATTGGTCTTTACTCTTCTTGGTCAGATACCAAAAAAAAAAAAACTCAGTTATGAGTGTTATGAACATTTATATTGTCTTGATGAAAAGCTTAAATCAAAACAGTCAGTTGCTTCTCCAACTCATATGATTGGTTATTTATATATATATTTTTTTATCTTTCAGGAACTTCCAGAATCACAAAGAACTGATGCGGTGAAAAGTATGGTGTATGAAGCGGAAGCAAGAATAAGAGATCCGGTGTATGGAAGTGCGGGTGCAATATACAATCTACAAAGACAAGTGAGTGAACTCCAAGCAGAGCTTGCAAAAGCTCAGGTGGAGATGGTGAATATGCAACTTCAAAGATCAAATTTACTGGAGTTGATTTATAATAACATGGAGCAAGTACAGAAACAAGAACAAGATAATATGTCTTTTGAGAGCAATGATTTGGGATTCCTTGAAGACAACTCCAACACCAACACATCAATGTTGTGGTGGGATCCTCTTTGGACCTGATGAATTTTGATTACTTCACTTTAAAAGCCCTCTCTACTACTTTCTTTACGCAGGATTAGCACACAAAAATGTAATATATACGGAGAATTTTTAGACAATTCATGTCCATTATTTAAACCTCCAAAATAATTACTATATTTTATTAATTTAACGCGTCGATTACTATTTTTTTTTTTCGACAAAAAAAAAGAAGGAGAGGTGGCTTAGACACAAACCGGTTCAAAATCAATGCAATGCCAAAAAAAAAAAAAAAAAAACCTAAACGACGTCACCCTCCTCGGGCAGCAATTTTTCTGTGTGTATTTGAGATGAATCAAGTTGACTTTTTGATGCATTGACTATGATAGTTTTGGTGATCATCTCGATATTTTGATTATAGACTCATCTCTCCAAAAAGTTCCCAAATGTTCCCTTGTCTAGGGAGGCTCAACTATGTTAATATGCTTTCTTGTTCTAATCAGATTCACTATAATGGAATGGTTTGCTAATCGGAAAGTCTTTGTTTTTGCATTTTTTGGTTGCTTAGGTATCGTTTTGTGCTTGCCTCCTGCCTCGTTGTGGTGACTATAGGCGACAAAATTAAAGACTCTTTGTAGTCCGTTGGACATTCTGTGATCCAATCCTTGAGGTAAACTAACTAACTCCTTTATTTGTTTACCCATGAAACGGCCCATCTCAGGCCCATTTATTAGTTTTGGGTTACGGTGCTCTTCCCTGCACCATAACATTACCACACTTTAACTCCGTCGTCGTCCCGCCGGTTTCACAGCTATCCCGAACTTGGTCGCCGCCATCTCTCCTCTTTGATATTACGTGGTTCGCACCAGTATAAGCCACGTGTGTATGTCGTCAGTTCCACACAGAGCACTCTTTGCTTTCTCTCTTTCTCCAACCTCTTCTCTTCTTCTTCTTCTCCGATCATCTCCTTCTCCTTACTTTACCTTTGCTCGCACTTTCTGTTTTAACTCCTTCATCAGATTATCTCCCTCAGATATGCCTAAGAAGCAGGTTTCATTATGTTTTCCTTAATCTGGGGTTAAATATAAACAGTTTTGTCAAATCTTATCGATTTCGTTATGACTCCCTCAGAAATTTTTTGCACTTTCTGGGTTTTGTTTGCTTCGTCGACAATGTATTAGTTTGTGGTTCAGTAATATGACTTTCTGGGTTTTGATTATCTGGAAAATAGTTTGAATTTTGCATCTTAAAAAATTGAAACTTTATTTATGTCTTCAAATGTTTGTGAGGGTTTCTTGTTGCTTTTGGTTGTATACAGTAGTAGTACTTGACTGTTTTTGTTTTTTTTTTGGTTGGCAGAAAAAGAGAGGTCACGCTGAGCAGAAGTGGCAAGTGAAACCGAAGATGGATGCTCCATCTGAATCCAGTGATCGTTCTGTATCCGTTGTTGCAGAAGCAGTAAACAATCAATTTGGTGGGTTGAGTCTTGCGGAAAGCAACACGAATGTTCCAGTCTTACCAAGTCAAAGTACAACAAGCAACAAAACTGTTCAAAATCTTGTGTGGAAGCCTAAGTCATATGGATCTTCTTCGGCAACACAAGTTGGTAAAACGTCAGCTGTCTCACACACAGGTTCTTCTGGAGATGCTCTTAATCTAAGCAATTTTTGCGGGTCGGAAAATTTTACAGTGGACAAATCGACTTATTGTCATGCTCAGATCAGAGCCAATTTCTATCCTAAATTTGAGAACGAAAAGACTGACCAAGAGGTAGTGCCCTTTCATTGACTGCTTGTTGTTTGTAGCACTTATTGTTAGTTTGCTTTATTTACGCTTATCTTAATTTTGGCAGATAAGAGCAAGAATGATTGAGATGGTATCTAAAGGATTGGCAACTCTAGAGGTATCAACAACACCACCCTATATTTGAATATCTGTATTGACACTCTGAAGTTTTAATTGTCTACGAACCTGTTGTAATGCACCTTTTACAGGTATCCCAGAAGCATTCAGGCTCTCTCTTTATGTACGCCGGTCACAAAGGGGGAGCATATGCAAAGAACAGCTTTGGTAATATGTAAGCTCATTTATTCTGAAGCTTCAGTTATTCCTTCCTTGATTATTGATGAGCTCTTCGCAAAGAATCTTAGACAAAACTCCAATCACTAAAACTCAAACTCAAGCTTTAGATTTGGTTTACACTTTTCATTTATTTTCACTTACAAGATAGATTACTACTTCATTTTAGTTTCATAGTTTGTCATGTCCAACAACATATCTTATGTTTTCTCTTTCTGGAGTTTTGTTGCCTGCTGATGGTATTACGTATTCATGTTGCGTTTACGGATAAAGATTCCACACCACATTACAGATATAGTTTGAAAACATTTTTGATGAAGCAAAAATGCATTTTACTACTCGTTTTCATTTCTGATGTTGTTATGTGGTTCTTTATGGTGATTGCAAACTGAGCTGGCGACCAAGCGGTTTCTCATATGCTAACCCAATATTTCATTTGCAGTTATACTGCAGTAGGTGTTTTTGTCCTTTCACGGGTGTTCAGGGAGGCTTGGGGAACTAAAGCTCTAAAGAAAGAGACAGAGTTCAATGATTTTCTTGAGGTATTTCCATGGACAGAGCTTTAAACAAGCCAAATTCTCAATTGCTGCCAGAAAAAGTGAGCTCATAATAAGTCATTTTCTCCCAGGAAAATCACATGTGCATATCTATGGAACTTGTTACAGCTGTTCTTGGAGATCATGGTCAACGCCCACTGGATGATTATGGTAAGGTTTTTTTTTTTCTTAATTGTGAAAGTCAGATAAGTCTGCTAAAGATGTTCAGATAAAAAGAAATGTTGATTTGCATCTTGCAGTGGTAGTGACGGCCGTTACCGAGTTAGGTAATGGTAAGCCCAAGTTCTATTCAACTTCCGAAATAATTGCATTTTGCCGGAAATGGCGTCTCCCAACAAATCACGTTTGGCTGTTTTCCACAAGGTACCTTAACCACTTTCTGTTCGTTTCTGCTATCATCTTTGGCGATCTTTCCCGTACTTGTCATTCTACCTTGGGTCCTTGTTGTTTTAAATAGAGTGCTAGTGAAGGAAGAGTTTGAAATACTTTTAGCTAATATTCGTTTTAAGAATTTAGTTTTTCTCTAGCTGAGGTTTTGATATCTCGGGACAATTTTTGTTGTACAGCTTGAAAGACACATTTTCCTAAGTATACAGTATGAATGTGTTATAGAATCTGGTTGATGCATTTACTAGTTTAAAATCCATCAACCTTTAGAGATTTCTCGTCCTACTATGAGGATTTATATGCTGATATATTTGGATGAACACTGTCCATAGCGTTTTTAGTAGACAGCTTATTGGTGAGGAAATGAAAATTTTAACAGTGGTGGTTGCATGTATTTTGTTGAAATTTTATGAAGGAGATCAGCGACCTCTTTTTTCGCCGCGTTTGATGCACTCTGTGAAGAAGGGATAGCAACCTCAGTTTGTAGGGCTCTTGATGAAGTAGCTGATATATCAGTTCCAGGTAATGTTTTTTTTTTTTGGTATTCCCTTTTGCTATCTGGAGAATTCATATTAGTTTGCAAGGAATTCAACTTGATGAAATTCATTGAACGAATTATTTCTCGGATGAAAATAAGCAGGTTCAAAGGACCATGTTAAGGTGCAGGGTGAGATATTAGAGGGTCTTGTTGCGCGTATCGTGAGCAGTCAAAGCGCCAGAGATATGGAAAATGTCTTGAGAGATCACCCTCCACCACCTTGTGATGGAGGTGCACTATCTTATTATTGTTTAGTATTTACTTTTAGTTTTCATGATAATCTACCTATCAAGTCCGTGTAGATTAAAAATTATTTTCCTCGCTTTTAATATTTCAGCTAATCTTCATCTGGGACTCAGTCTAAGAGAGATATTTGCTGCCCATAGATCTAACGAGAAACAGGTTCTAAAAGAAATTTAAATCTGAATAGCTTTATCAAGTGGAAATTTTATGCTGCCATCTCTTGATAAAGATTTCTCATTCTAGAGGGTCCTTTTTTCTTATTTGTGCTGCTGTAGCAAGTGACAGCACTTTTAAGAAGTGTTGGGCCAAGCTTTTGCCCCAGTGACTTGGATTGGACTGGAGATGTATCTCATCCAAAAAATGCTGACAAATCTGTTATAACAAAATTCCTGCAATCTCAGCCTGTAGATTATTCAACTAGTAAATTACAGGTAACTTGAGATGATGTCTTTGTTTAGAAATAGAATCGCTGAAATTATTGGATATATATTTGTCACTTGCAGAGTTCTTTCATATTTAACCATTTCCATTATCTATGTGCTTTTGAGTTTGATGAGCAACTGAATTGTTTCTTTTTAACAGGAAATGGTACGCTTGATGAAGGAAAAACGTCTTCCAGCCGCATTCAAGTGTTACCATAATTATCATAGAGCTGACGACGTATCGCCTGACAACCTATTTTATAAATTAGTTGTCCATGTGCTTAGCGATTCAGGATTTAGGCGTTACCAAAACGAGATGAGGTTATCCTTAAAGACGTCTCTACTTATGTCTTTCAGTTTGATCAAACTAAGAATATATTGATTTCTGTTTACTGAAATAATTACCGTGTTTCAGGCGCATGCCTAGTTTGTGGCCTTTATATCGAGGTAAATGTTTTTGTTTGTTTCTTATTCTTTACTCTTTAGCTTTGCTCTAAAATTCCATTTCTGATTCATTTGCTAGATTTTAATGATTTTGACATCTTTTGGGAAGTTGTCTTTGTGAAAAATAATTTTGTTAGGAAATTAAATTTTCTTGGACGTTTCAGATATGGTTGTTGTGGTACCTTTTGGTCTTGCTAATTGGACATATGAAGAAAATTGGAAAACTCTGGTCTATAGGCCAATGCCATCTGTTTTTTTGTTTAACTATATTAGTTAGTGATCTTCTTTTTCCTTTTCAGGTTTCTTTGTTGATATTAATTTGTTCAAGTCAAACAAAGGGAGAGACCTGATGGCTCTGAAAAGTATTGATAATGCGGTCAAAGATGCCAGTGAAAATGATGCTCAACGAGGAAAGCATGATTTGGCTGATGATGATGCTAACTTAATGATCAAATTGAAGTTTCTCCCATACAAGGTATACTTTTCTTTTCTCTGGAGGTCTCTTCTGGCTCGAGAGATTTGTGATTTTGTTGCAATTTCCTACCTCTTTTATTGCATGATTATCCTGAATTCCTGATGTTGGACATGTCTTCAATTTTCTTACAGTTGAGAACCTTTTTGATCCGTAATGGCCTATCAGTTCTATTTAAAGAGGGGCCAGCAGCTTACAAAACCTACTACCTCAGGTGAGCTGCTTTCTCCGTATGAATATATACATATAGAGTGATGTGTCAAATGTTGTAGTGATATTTTTGGTAATCCGGATTCTGATTAACTTGCATTGCATTGTAATAAAAAACGGGGAGAATAGTTGTGCCATGCTCATTATGTTTTTTGATTATTTAGGAGCTGACGTGATCAAGCTTTAGTTTATTTTTTTTGTAATATTATTGTTGTTTCTGCATCCAGGCAAATGAAAATCTGGGGTACGTCAGATGGAAAGCAGAAAGAACTTTGCAAGATGCTTGATGAATGGTACCAAAATCACACTACTCTACACATGTAGCCTAAGCTTATATAGTTTTGTTAAAACTTATTCCTGAGCAAATGTGTAACCTACTGCCTAGATGCTGCCGTTTGTCTAATAATTTTTTCAGCTTTTTGAATCTGGATTAGCATCTCTTCTTCTCTTCAAAATGTACAGGGCTGCTTACATTTTAAAAAAGTGTGGGAAGGATCAGCTATCTTCATCAACATACTTAAGTGAAGCTGAGCCATTCCTGGAGCAGTACGCCAAACAGAGCCCAAAAAACCAGATTTTGATAGGGGCTGCTGGGAACCTAGTGAGAACTGAGGACTTCTTAGCCATTGTTGACGGTGATCTAGATGAAGAAGGCGATCTTGTGAAGAAAGGAGTGACACCAGCTACTCCTGAGCCAGCTTTGAAGGAAGCTGTCCACAAGGATGAGGGGTTAATTGTATTCTTTCCAGGTACTCTATTTGCATTGTCTATATATCATCTCATGTATTCTGGTTGTTGGTTTTACTTCATCTTTGTGGCAATGTTTTATATAGAACTTATTAATAGTTGTCTTTATTAGCTTTCAATAGATTATAGATGATTGTTTTAGTACTTCAGATAATATTTGTCAAAGATCAAATTATTTTCTTCTGACCAGAAGTGAGAGCAACATATTGTTAGAAAGAGAATGGTGGTATATCTTTCTGTATATGTCACTTCATATATTTCCGTTAATCTGTTTTCTTGTGATATTAATAATTTTAATCTGTTCTCAGGGATTCCTGGATGTGCTAAATCTGCACTTTGCAAGGAGTTATTGAACTCCCCAGGAGGCTTTGGAGATGATCGGCCAGTGCACACCCTGATGGGTGATCTTGTCAAAGGTATTTTCAAGTGTAGGGTTTTTCTTTGGGTCAAAATTGCTCTGGTCTCTCAATTTTAGTATGCCAATATTTTACATACTGGGCAGGAAAATATTGGCCAAAGGTTGCCGATGAACGTCGTAAAAAACCACAATCAATTATGTTAGCTGACAAAAATGCCCCAAATGAAGATGTCTGGAGACAGGTAATTAATTCTACGCTGAGAATCTGTTACAACCTCACATTAATTAGTATCAGGCTTATAAGATTCTCAGGGAGTGCTATAACGCTGATACTCATTACTAATCTCTACCCATGGATCCTTTAAGAGTGGCTTTGTAGGAGTAGATTTTTATCAGAATCTTTGTAACTATTGTTACTGTCGTAATCAATTGCTTTGCTGCCTAATGGTTATTAAGATTAAAACTTGGTTCCATGACACCCTCGCTTGGTTTGCTGAAGACAATCTTTTTTCGACGACTTGTAACCTGCCTTTAATATATATATTTCCACATCTTGTGTTTCATAACAAATCTCATTCCAATATTATTCTTGTAATTTCCCTATAGATTGAAGACATGTGTCGGAGAACTAGGGCTTCTGCAGTTCCAATCGTTGCTGATTCTGAAGGTGTGTGATCCATTCTTTGATGTATTTCATTTACCAATCTTCTTGTGTGCTGTTTCATTCCATAATATTTGACCTTTAACTGATTGGATGACCCTGCAAACGCTTTGAGTATAAAAGGTTGAAAGATCATTTATCTTTTACTGAATTTGTTCCCGTTTTGTTCGTATCCAATCTAAGCTTGATAGTCACTTTTCTTGCAGAAGAGTACAGTTCGAAGTTTATACTTTGCATAAAACACACAAATATATTGTTCTGCTTTGTTTCCGCAATTACTGCCTTGTCTCATCCTCTGTATTCCTTGTGATATTTTGCTTGATATATACGTTTGGCCCTCTTTTACTGCACAGGAACCGATACAAATCCATATTCACTTGACGCGTTAGCTGTTTTCGTATTCCGTGTACTTCAACGAGTTAACCATCCGGTATGCAGTTGCATCTTATACACAGTTTATCTTCAACTGCATCATCCAACTTTCATCACAGCCCCATTCAAATTAACAAACTATCGTTTCATTCATTTTGTTAGGGAAAGCTCGACAAGGCATCTTCAAATGCAGGCTATGTGCTATTGATGTTTTATCACCTTTATGAGGGAAAGGTATCATCACATACACCACAACTTTTCTTCAAGTATATCTATGATTTGATCTCACATTTAACTGAACGGTCTTTAACTTCCAGAACCGTAAAGAATTTGAGAGTGAATTGATTGAGCGCTTTGGCTCCCTCGTCAAGATGCCACTGTTGAAATCAGACAGGTATATGGTAACATCAAATGTGACCTACAAACTCGAACTTGGTACAGCTACAAATTGCAACTTCGTATTTAATTAATTTGTAAACCACTTAATTAATTGACTTCTCTTTGCGCATATACAGGAGTCCTTTACCTGATTCTGTTAAATCAGTTCTTGAGGAGGGCATAGATTTGTTCAATCTCCACAGTCGAAGACATGGGAGGTGGGTAGCCAACACTACCATTTTACATGACCTGAAAAGTTGAATAATGTCAAACCGTAACAAATGGAAGGCATTAATAACAATTTAGCAAAAACTAACGAGGAAGACATCATGTTAGTTTATCCTGTGATTAGGTGTACTTGGATCATGTTACTGGAGAAATCGTACACATGAGTGTGCTCACAGACGTTTTTGTTTCTTGTTTCTTGTTCTGAAGTTCTCTACTTCATATCCCTTCAGCTCTAACTTGTTTGGATCTTTTTGACCTCTTTTCCTTCTGATTTTTCTTGCTGTAGACTCGAGTCGACGAAAGGAACATATGCAGCAGAGTGGACCAAATGGGAGAAACAACTACGAGATACTTTAGCTGCAAATTCGGAATATCTCAATTCTATTCAGGTAAAAGATACTGTCATTGAGGGTTCATGAAAAGCTACAAATCCATGCTATAGTATTTTAGCTGCGTCGATATTTCTTCAGCACATGACAAAAGATTACAAGAAGAAGGGATGCGCATATAATGTCTTTGTTTTCTGGTTTGCAACATTCAGATTCCATTTGAGACTGCAGCTCATCAAGTGCGGGAAGAACTCAAAAGAATCGCAAAGGGTGAATACAAACCACCAAGTTCAGAGAAAACAAAACATGGATCTATTGTTTTCGCTGCCATCAACTTGCCTGCTACTCAAGTTCACAGTCTTCTTGAAAAGGTAACCAACCAAATTCTTAAACTACCTTAAAAAAAGAAAAGAAAAAGGATGTTCATATTCAAAAACTAAAAGCTGTAAGTTCACAAACTTAAATATTACTGTTGTTCCTGCCCCGATTTGTAACGGAGTGAGCCCACATCATTTTCCCCCTTTTATCTTATGCATCAGAGAACTCAAGGTTATGTATGGGCTTTGTTGTTAATAGATGTTTTTTTTTGCTTATCAGTTGGCTACAGCACACCCAACAGTGGGATCTTTTCTAGAGGGAAAGAAAAAGAGAATACAGGAAAAGCTTGAACGGTCTCACGTGACGCTTGCCCACAAGAGAAGCCACGGCGTAGCAGCTGTGGCCAGCTATGGCCAGCACTTGAACAGAGAGGTACCCGTAGAGCTCACGGAGCTCATCTACAACGAGAAGATGGCTGCTCTAACAGCACATGTCGGATGTGTGGACGGGGAGACCATAGTCTCGAAGAACGAATGGCCACATGTTACGTTGTGGACCGCGGAAGGCATTACTGCAAGAGAGGCCAACACATTACCTCAGCTTTACGTAGAAGGAAAAGCGAGTCGCTTGTTGATAGATCCTCCGGTCTCAATCTCAGGTCCTCTGGAGTTTTTCTGAAATAAATTTTTAACATGGAAGGTTGCTATCACTTGAGGTTGCTCATGGAATGGGGCACTTATGGTTGTTATAATAAACAGTTTCCCTTTGTCATGAGATTTTGAGGTTAATTAATATAATATATATATATATATATATATATATATATATATATATATATATATATATTAATTGTTCATTGTGCAAGTGCCTTATTCAGTATTAACAAAGAGGACAATGTTTATATATGAGGATGATCCAACTAATACTATTGCCACGATCAGTTGAGTTTGCATGATCAGTAGCTTTGAGTAACTACAATTAAAAGGTGTGCTAATGATAGTGATTAATGTTTTGAACATACACTAAGGATGTCGTATGGTTTAAGTGAACAGACTCGAATTCAAATTAACTTGACTATGAAGTTTTGTTACCTTTTTATTGAAACACAACCGACCCAAGGCCCAAGAGAAGAGTCGGCGGAACAGGGGCATAATCGTAACTTGCATAACGATGTTATTATTTTTATGTTAACCCTAGGTTTCGATGGATTCAACACTATAAAACTAAAGAGTCGTATCCCCGTGTCATCATAGCTTGCTCATTCCTTGCTTATTCACCCTAGCCGCTGCACACTCCTATCCTTGCACACTCCTATCCTTGCGAGGTAAGCGTCTTCGAACGCATCTACGAGACTGTTTCGATCCTTTTCGTTTGCTTGTTGTTATCATCTTCTCTCAGTTTGATTTTTCTTTACCTGTGTATCTCTTACGATTCGATGCTATATTGTTTGTTAATAGATCGTTTTGAGGATCTCGTCTTTGATATATAGTTTATCGTTTTCTCGATCATCGGATTGATTTGGTTCTGAGATTTTTATATTATTCGATGGATTATTAATTGGATCTGAGTGAACTAGTTATGTTGTTGTTAGGGTGTATGTGATTATCGATTTGTCTTGTGATTGGGATTTTCAGAAGCAGCTTAACGGATGTATTGTTCCTTCTTGATATCAAGTTGTGGGAGCTCTCGGACTTGTTTCTGTAGAGCTCCTCAATTATTTTTTTGTGTGAATTTAAGCTCGCTTAGCTCAGCGGTCAGAGCACCACATCTTTTTTTTGTGGTAGAGATCGGTTCGACTCCGATAGCAGCTTCTTACTGTGATTGTTGAATTTCATATTGATTGTATATGTCTACTGTGTTGATTGACTCAATAATATGATTGATCTTTCTGCAGATTGTTTTTGACGAGCAGCCATGGGTAAAGAGAAGTTTCACATCAACATTGTGGTCATTGGCCACGTCGATTCTGGTAAATCCACCACTACTGGTCACTTGATCTACAAGTTGGGTGGTATTGACAAGCGTGTCATTGAGAGGTTCGAGAAGGAGGCTGCTGAGATGAACAAGCGTTCCTTCAAGTACGCATGGGTCTTGGACAAACTTAAGGCCGAGAGGGAGCGTGGTATCACCATCGACATTGCCCTTTGGAAGTTTGAGACCACCAAGTACTACTGCACGGTCATTGATGCTCCTGGACACCGTGATTTCATCAAGAACATGATTACTGGTACCTCCCAGGCTGATTGTGCTGTCCTTATTATTGACTCCACCACTGGAGGTTTTGAGGCTGGTATCTCCAAGGATGGTCAGACCCGTGAGCACGCTCTCCTTGCTTTCACCCTTGGTGTCAAGCAGATGATCTGCTGTTGTAACAAGGTAATCTAATCTTCTTTTATATCCTCTAGTGTGAGATAATTGCTTGTTTCTCTGGTTGTGTTCTGTCTCACTAACTTGGTTTCTTCATGTTGTTTGTAGATGGATGCCACAACCCCCAAGTACTCCCAGGCTAGGTACGATGAAATCATCAAGGAGGTGTCTTCCTACTTGAAGAAGGTTGGGTACAACCCTGACAAAATCCCGTTTGTGCCCATCTCTGGATTCGAGGGTGACAACATGATTGAGAGGTCCACCAACCTTGACTGGTACAAGGGACCAACTCTCCTTGAGGCTCTTGACCAGATCAACGAGCCCAAGAGGCCATCAGACAAGCCCCTTCGTCTCCCACTTCAGGATGTCTACAAGATTGGTGGTATTGGAACGGTGCCAGTGGGACGTGTTGAGACTGGTTTGATCAAGCCCGGTATGGTTGTGACCTTTGCCCCCACAGGGTTGACCACTGAGGTCAAGTCTGTTGAGATGCACCACGAGTCTCTTCTTGAGGCGCTTCCCGGTGACAATGTTGGGTTCAATGTTAAGAATGTTGCTGTGAAGGATCTTAAGAGAGGGTATGTGGCCTCCAACTCCAAGGATGACCCTGCCAAGGGAGCAGCCAACTTCACCTCCCAGGTTATCATCATGAACCACCCTGGACAGATTGGTAACGGTTACGCCCCAGTCCTCGATTGCCACACCTCTCACATCGCTGTCAAGTTCTCTGAGATCTTGACCAAGATTGACAGGCGTTCTGGTAAGGAGATTGAGAAGGAGCCCAAGTTTTTGAAGAATGGTGATGCAGGTATGGTGAAGATGACTCCTACCAAGCCTATGGTGGTTGAGACTTTCTCCGAGTACCCACCATTGGGACGTTTTGCTGTGAGGGACATGAGGCAGACTGTTGCAGTGGGTGTTATCAAGAGTGTTGACAAGAAGGACCCAACTGGAGCCAAGGTTACCAAGGCTGCAGTCAAGAAGGGTGCGAAGTGAACTCCCATAATCAAAACTCTATCCGCAGATGAATCAAAAAATGTTGTTAGTTTGTTTACTCTAGTTTGCTATTTGGTCGCTTGTTTGTGTTACAGCTTCGTTACTTCTCCGTCAGAGCGTTGTTCCCGGAACTGGGTTCTTGATCGGAGGTGGCGGAGTTACTTAGCACCCGTGCTTTTTGTTTTTTGCCTTTAAATTGTGTTTCGAATACCTTTTTTGGATAATTGTGACATTCCTTCGGATTTTATTCTCTTATCTTGGTCGGATTTCTCCATCTCCATGTTTATCATCTTTAAACTCTTTCTCCCGGTACTAATGGAATCGTAGAATTGAAGAAACTTCACACAGTTTTCCTGACAGAAATCATGGGATTGGTTTCTTGAGATGCACCTACGAGATATGACTGTGGCCTTTCATGTGGTACTTGGCTCTTTCATTGTATGGTTTGTTTATTTTCTTTACGGCTAGCTATGTTTGAAAATCTGATCCGACTAGCAAACAGGACTATCATATCAAATAATAATCATAAAGGTACCGAACATTCTGCTACTATACATTCTACTACTACACGATGTAAAATGCCACTGACAAAATAAATAAATAATGTATTACCTCAATCAATTTGGCTACATGATAAAATCCTTTATACTATAAATCACAAGTCACTAGGCCAATTAAATCTTGTCACATCAAATTTTAGTTTTCTTTTCTAATTAAAAAAAAAATTAATAATTTAGCACACAACTGAAAAAAAAAAAAACGCCGAGCATAAAAGGAAAAAAAGGCAAAAAAAAAATAAACAGCTGATTTTTCTCCCACTAACATCTCCACGTAGTTTTACAACCACTTCATCTTCTATTTAAATCTTATTTCAGTCTTTTTATCTGTAATCTTCCCTTTTTCATTATTTTTTTTGTTGCACATCTACATTACATCTCCTATGTAATCCTCTCCTCTCCATTATTTTTTTTGATGGTTGCTCAACTAAACTATCGTTACAAGTTACAGGCAGGTAAATGTTTAAGTTTTTGTTTATGTTCATAGATTTTCTCTTCAACTTATATTAATTACAAGTTATAAATCACGCTCTCGCATTGCGCCGTCGACTCTTAGGAAGGTAGTGGTCCAAGTCATTCTCTATCATCTCTGGAAGCAAAGGAACAACGTCCTGAACAATCAAGTGTCACGCCACGCTCAAGCAATCTTCAAGCTCATCGACCGAGATGTTAAAAACATCATTACTACAAGACAACGGAGGAGAAAATTTAGAAAATTAATGGAGTTGTGGCTGCATTAAACCATCAATATCTTAGCCCAGTTTATTTTTTGTATCCTTGTTTTTATCTTTTTTGCCAATGATTTCAAAAAGGTTAGGTTTTATACGTATTGTAAAACCTGATTGTTCATTTATATGATATTTACAGTTTAGCAAAAAAAAAAAAACTTATATTAATTATGATTTTTATATATTTAGTTGGAAGATCCTAATTGTTGATGAGGAGAGGAACTGAGATAAAAAAACAATTTTTTTATTTATTAAAGAGATATTCCAGAAAAGTAGATAACACTTAGCATGTTTGTTACGTTGCCGCTTCGTCTCCTTCCGGCGGCCAAAATTTAAATGTTAATATGGCCAAATAAATGTGAAAACTGCCGTTGCGGCTACTTTTACAGAGATTGCCCGTGTATCATGTGTCGCCATGAAAAACAAGCGATAGTTAAAACTGCCACTGCGACTTGTTTTAATAGAAGCGACGACTCATTTCAAGGATTTAAACTTCGACAACCTTTAGTTTTTTAGTCGCAGGATGTGGTTGTTGCGGCAACTTAACAAACAGGCTCAATGACTCATACACTGGTTACCAGTAACGAGTACTACCTTCACCTCTATGTTTTTTTTTTTTTTTTTTGTACTCATGTAAATTCATGGCACCTACAGATTTGCTAATTTGATGATTGCTATTTCTGCACATTTATCTAACTATAATTTTTTACGATGTTTCCTGTTAAAGGAGTGCCTGAGGAATATTCAAGTGTGTTTATTGTTATCTTTTATCATATACAATATATTTTTTGTTTTTCTAATGTTAATACAACTCTGTCATCATTGTCATGTCTAAATTTCCAGGATCAAATTGAACTTCCTACTTTTAAATGCTTAATGTTTGCCAAAATCACATACATGCCTAAAACTCTATTAGGTTGTCTATTGTTGAGGTCCATCTCATAATTAAAATAATATATTAATTTCTTACAAATTAATAAGTAGTTATATATTATTTGATCACAAATAATAATTTCGTGCTTATGCACGGGACAAATACTAGTAAATTAATAATCCATTACACTAACCAATTTTGCTTTATTTAGTGAACGATATGATGGATTCTTCGTTAAAATTTAAAGGATTACAAGCCCGACTCAATTATTTTTTGGACCCTGAGCTAAAAAAATTTTTTGGACCCTATTACTCAGGCTAAAAAAAAAAAAAAAAAATTGGACCCTAAAATCAAAGGAAAAAATTCCAAATATTAAATGGACCATGTATATTTGCACCCCAGCACATGTATAGAGCCAGGTCTGATTACAATATAAGTATATAACAACTCTACCTAATAATTATACACAAATTGAATAATATAGTGGATTTTTTCATTAAAATTAAACTTTTATGTATTATTTAAAAAATGTGATTTTATTAATGGGTTTTCATCCCTTTAACTTTTATGTATTATTTAAAAAATACGATTTTATTAATGGGTCTTCATTCCTTAATGGGCTTCAGGTCTGGAAAATAAATCATTAATAGTTACAAAATGGAAAACCAAATTTTTTGGCAAACAGAAACAAAAAGCAAGATTGAAGTCGGGCTGTTAAGCGGAGGCAGAGAGTCAGAACTACTAGCTCCAGCAAATACAAGGCCCACAAATTTGTGACTACATCGATTCTTTGAATAGAGTATTCAGATACCATCACCAACGACAAGTCTAACCTGCCACAGATCTTTCGAAATAGATGAACTTCCGCCACTCATTGAATGTTGAATCCTTTTCCAAGCAAAATGACATACTCAGATCCAAGCTCTTGCTCTCCAAAGCCATGAACCGGAAAGCTTTTTTAAGGTAAAGCAAACTTCAGATATGGTCCAACGGAAACAAAACACGATGAATAGAATGAGGTAGAGGCTCAACAATCTCTCAATCGCTAAAACTCCTATTAGCCATCTAAGATCCTGAAAAGGATCTACCGTTAACCACCAGAACATTTACTGGAAAATCCACCATTCCGCAAGCGTCTTCTGCCGCTACCGCAGCCTCCAAAGTTGAGCCGTGAAAAACTTCACTGCATCTTCAAATTAGAATGAACTAGAACCGAAGCTTTTCGTCCATCAGGAAAGGACCACAACAGCAACGCCTGCCGGAAAAAACCTCATCGCTCTGATAACAGAGACGTCAGAGAAGAAAGTTTACCTCACTCTTGTAGCAGTTTGAAATCTATACCCACGATGAAAATATGGGCCAAAAATGGAAAAAAAAAAAAAAAAAAAAAAAAAAAAAAACAAAAAAAAAACTAGATTTAAGAAGAAAACTTTGGTGAGAGAAGGGAGAGTTTTGCTACAGGAATAATTGTCATTTTCACATTATTAAACTTAAACTTAACCAAGTAGTTATACACAATTGTATTTCTAAATACCATCAGCCCATGTCGTGAATTTGGCGTATCTTCTAATTTTTTTAATTTTTTAAAATTTATAATTATCAAATTATATAGTCTTGCCATATATTCTTATAAATACAGTTACATCATTTGAAGATAAGTGTCTATATAAGGTTTTGTAATCATATTTTGTTAATGAATGAGAAAACAATATTCTTAACAAAGTTTGAAATATGTTTTTAATTTTGGAACGGATCTAAACCTAATCAGTGATCGAGTTACCAAATTTATAAAGCTCGAACATCGATCCAAAGTTACAATTGCTGATTGACTTCTTGCTTTTGGTGGGTGGGTGGGTTGAAAACAGTGCTTTTGGTGGGTGGGTTTTATATCCATTTCATAGTCTATTCTGATGCGTGTAGATTTTTTAATATTAACGTGGGCTCTATAAATTAAGTTAGACCCAAAAATATATTTGTATAGAGCCCATTCCATAGCCCATAATCTCAGAATAGATTATTTGTGTTATTCAATTTAAGCCGAACGCATACTACATTTCCATTTATTATTTTTCTTTGGTATCATATTCTGAATATTGTATTTATCCATTTTGTGCTTTAATAATAAGATACTTTTCCGCGTCTAGTTGGTTAATTCAATTATTTTTCTTTTTCAGTTTAGTGAAATTATAATAAAAAACGAATTCAAATAGATAAACTTTTACTGTAGAAATTTATCTATACTTTTTTTTTTTCAGCAAAAATGAATTATATTGATGAAAAACGAAAAAGTAGACTTATCTATATTTACACTGAACTTTGTATTTGAAGTGAAGTTGTTGAACTTGAAACTCAGTAAAAAGAAACAAACTCGATCGTTGACATTAATGGTTCCCTCTTGGCTGATTTGTAGATGGAAACTAGCCATACATTGTGGGCACTACAGGAGAAAAAATCAAGTTTCTTACTTAGGTGATGACTGTGTAGGCCGGATTCAAGGTTTTACATACCTTGACTAATAGTGATTCACTGGGTTTGATCATGAATTGACCGGACTTGAACAGATTGGGATTGTGATCATGGATTGACCGGACTTGATCAGATTGGGATTGTGATCATGGCATCACTGAGATCATATTAGGAGTGTTGTGATCATGGCTTGATGATCACTCAGATCAACCATGAACTGTTTGACTATAAACAATTACAAATTTAGTTTTTCCTTTCTTTTTATGCACTTCAATTACGATTGGATCACAGCTCAAATGAGCATTCAAATCTCATCCTTGTAGCACTATACTCTCTCCATTCTTACATTTATGAAGTAATGTTTCTTGTCATGTGCTATGAAGATGTCCAAATTAACCGATAAAGGCAATACGGAAAATATTAGACTAAGATTAGACAGCAGGAATATCACAATATAACATAATCTCCAAAAAAGGTTCAAAATCAGACCACAATTTAAAGGCAAAAAAACAAAAAGCTCGGGTGCTATATAGCTCCGCCACCTCCGATCAAGAACCCAGTTCCGGGAACAACGCTCTGACGGAGAAGTAACGAAGCTGTAACACAAACAAGCGACCAAATAGCAAACTAGAGTAAACAAACTAACAACATTTTTTGATTCATCTGCGGATAGAGTTTTGATTATGGGAGTTCACTTCGCACCCTTCTTGACTGCAGCCTTGGTAACCTTGGCTCCAGTTGGGTCCTTCTTGTCAACACTCTTGATAACACCCACTGCAACAGTCTGCCTCATGTCCCTCACAGCAAAACGTCCCAAAGGTGGGTACTCGGAGAAAGTCTCAACGACCATGGGCTTGGTAGGAGTCATCTTCACCATACCTGCATCACCATTCTTCAAAAACTTGGGCTCCTTCTCAATCTCCTTACCAGAACGCCTGTCAATCTTGGTCAAGATCTCAGAGAACTTGACAGCGATGTGAGAGGTGTGGCAATCAAGGACTGGGGCGTAACCGTTACCAATCTGTCCAGGGTGGTTCATGATGATAACCTGGGAGGTGAAGTTGGCTGCTCCCTTGGCAGGGTCATCCTTGGAGTTGGAGGCCACATACCCTCTCTTAAGATCCTTCACAGCAACATTCTTAACATTGAACCCAACATTGTCACCGGGAAGCGCCTCAAGAAGAGACTCGTGGTGCATCTCAACAGACTTGACCTCAGTGGTCAACCCTGTGGGGGCAAAGGTCACAACCATACCGGGCTTGATCAAACCAGTCTCAACACGTCCCACTGGCACCGTTCCAATACCACCAATCTTGTAGACATCCTGAAGTGGGAGACGAAGGGGCTTGTCTGATGGCCTCTTGGGCTCGTTGATCTGGTCAAGAGCCTCAAGGAGAGTTGGTCCCTTGTACCAGTCAAGGTTGGTGGACCTCTCAATCATGTTGTCACCCTCGAATCCAGAGATGGGCACAAACGGGATTTTGTCAGGGTTGTACCCAACCTTCTTCAAGTAGGAAGACACCTCCTTGATGATTTCATCGTACCTAGCCTTGGAGTACTTGGGGGTTGTGGCATCCATCTACAAACAACATGAAGAAACCAAGTTAGTGAGACAGAACACAACCAGAGAAACAAGCAATTATCTCACACTAGAGGATATAAAAGAAGATTAGATTACCTTGTTACAACAGCAGATCATCTGCTTGACACCAAGGGTGAAAGCAAGGAGAGCGTGCTCACGGGTCTGACCATCCTTGGAGATACCAGCCTCAAAACCTCCAGTGGTGGAGTCAATAATAAGGACAGCACAATCAGCCTGGGAGGTACCAGTAATCATGTTCTTGATGAAATCACGGTGTCCAGGAGCATCAATGACCGTGCAGTAGTACTTGGTGGTCTCAAACTTCCAAAGGGCAATGTCGATGGTGATACCACGCTCCCTCTCGGCCTTAAGTTTGTCCAAGACCCATGCGTACTTGAAGGAACGCTTGTTCATCTCAGCAGCCTCCTTCTCGAACCTCTCAATGACACGCTTGTCAATACCACCCAACTTGTAGATCAAGTGACCAGTAGTGGTGGATTTACCAGAATCGACGTGGCCAATGACCACAATGTTGATGTGAAACTTCTCTTTACCCATGGCTGCTCGTCAAAAACAATCTGCAGAAAGATCAATCATATTATTGAGTCAATCAACACAGTAGACATATACAATCAATATGAAATTCAACAATCACAGTAAGAAGCTGCTATCGGAGTCGAACCGATCTCTACCACAAAAAAAAGATGTGGTGCTCTGACCGCTGAGCTAAGCGAGCTTAAATTCACACAAAAAAAAGATGTGGTGCTCTGACCGCTGAGCTAAGTCAATCAACACAGTATACATATATAATCAATACTCATTTAATTTAAGCAAAAATCATCTTTCTCAAAAAATTGTTGTAAAAAGCTGCTATCGGAGTCGAACCGATTTCTACCACAAAAAAATTGTGGTGCTCTAACCACTGAGCTAAGCGAGCTAAAATAAGCTATTCAAGGAGTTCATTAGCAAACAATCCGAGAGTTTCAACGACTTGATACCAAGAAGATGGAAACAATGGATATGTTATGCTTCTCCAGAATCACCAAATCACAATACAAATCAACTCACAAAAGCATCAAAAACAAAATTTTCAGAACAAGATAGATCCAATGATCGACAACTTATATTACAATCGTTTTCACTATTAAACCTAGAATTCACCAATCAATTAAGCTCTAAACCCTAGATCAGATATTCAAACGATCGAACAACATCGAAGCATATAGATACATGTAAACAAGAATCAAACCGAGAGAGGAGGGAATCAACGATAAGGGATCGAAACAGTTTCAGCAAAGATCAACACAAGCGGAGAAGAAAAAACACACAGATCGATGATGCGTACGAAAACGCTTACCTCAAAGATTTCGCCAAAAAAGTGTATAGAGAGGCTAGGGTGAACGAAGAACAAAGTAATAATGAATAAACAAAAGAAGGGGATACGAGTTTATTTATAGTGCTGAGTCGAAAAAAAAATAAGTTAGGGTTTAACATATTATTATTTGCAAATTACAATTATACCCCCTGTCTAGCCGACTATTTTTTTCCTTCTTGGGCCTGGCTTGTCGGCCTAGTTAAAGTTAATTTGAATTTGACTAAACTCTTTATTTTGATTAAATTTCACAAAACAAAAATCACTAACAAATTGGTGAGAACTGAGAACCGTAGATTATACATACAACAGTCATAACAAGATTATAGAGTCGATGAAAGCATGGCTTCAAACTGCATATCCTTTTAATGGCTTTCTTCTACTAATACAGTTTCCTCTCTGTTTTATGAACCAATTGTTTTATATGTTTACTGGTCTAGACAGACTGCTGCTGGCTATTTTAAATATCAGATGTCTATATCCAATCTCTGAGCAGAAGAGTAATAGTGTGACTCCAGCTCTTTAAGACTGGCGGATGCATCATCGGCTATTCTAGCCAACAATCGATTTGTATTCTCGGCCTCTTGATCAAACTCTGCAATTCTTTGTTCTACATGATCGTTTAGTGATGCAAATCCAGAAAATATAGCGGTTTGCTTCAGTTCCGACACTAGTTTCAAAATAGAATCAGCTGCTTGAACCTGCCACCATTGTGTTGAGAGTAACTCAGTTAACAACAAGAATAAGCTAGTAAAATAAACCACCAAGTTGAAACAACTTATTAAACAAAACTGGTATTTGAGAGACTCATTAGTGAATGTTCCTCATGAGATGAAACACTGATGCATATATATGCCTAAAATAGATCACATAAGTTAACAAAGTAAACTTTTTGAACAAAGTTAACTTATACTTTAGAGAATCATGAGTGAATGTTTCAGTGAAACAAACTTTTGAACCCAACATGAGGCGCTACCAAAACAAACCATTCGAAAAACGTAACAGAGAGATTTAAAACAGTTGGCTACTTGTGAGTTTCAAAACCTTTTGGATTGCTATAAAGAAATCATTTTTCGAATCAGATGGATTAAAGTAGTCAACTGTTACCATTCTAGAAGCTCGCATCTCCATCATGAATGATTCCTGCGAGTTCTTCATCGGCGGATCACTCACCTACCCCAAAAAAAAAAAAAAACCAAACCAAAGAATGTGGTCTCACCTCAGTAAACAGTAAATCTTAAAGCGAGAGATCTATTCACTCCCCAAGAGATTACCCGAAAGAAACCAGTTTTATACCCACCCTTGCGACATTAACGATTTGCGTGAAGTTATCGACAACAGATGTGATGTCAGATTCTACTCTCTGTAACAAGGCCTTTTGCTTCTGTAATGCCGCAGCCGCAGCAGCTGCCGTCGGTCCACTTCCTCCACCGGATCCGGCCATTCCGCCACCAGAACCACCGCCTTTATTCATTATCGGCGCCGGTCTTTGCAGATAAACGCAGAATGTTTAAGAAGATAGCTATGGAGGAGGACTCTTTTACCCCACAAAAGAAACAGACATGAAATAAGTATATTGGGCCTAAACTATTGGGCTTATATAGTTTACTTAAGTAAGAAAAAACATCCTTTGACCTCTCTCTCTCTCTGTCTCTTCTGCTCTGTTCGTGTTCGGTTTTGCACAAGGTAAGCGATTCGATTTCATACAAGCACATCTAAGATTCATCTCCCTACTTAATTTTTTTATGTGATCCCGTTCAATGAATCTCGCTTCAGTTCATTCGTTTTAGTTTTAGATCTTTTACTTCTGAGCTTCTTTGGAATATCATCGGATCCAATTACTGAATTCAGTTGTTTTTTTTTTTTTGTTCTGGGAGACATTGCTTTTGCTAGTAATTGATTAATAAAGCCTTAAGGTTTTGAAAGGTTCAGTCTTTGGGTTTGCGATAACAAAAAATCTGGTTAAAGATAGGTTGTTTCTTATTCTTTTTTGTGTGTGTGGCTATATAGGTGTTTCTTTATGCTCCCTTTTAGTGCCATTGTACATTGATCCTTTTGTAATTTTGTTGTTTCAACGCTTCCAAGTCCACTGATTTACACTTTATATCTGTTCAGGACTAAATTTATCTCATTGAGAATCGGTTTTTAAATTCTGCTGCTGTTATCAATCAGGTGCAAAATCATATTATTCTTTATGTCTATTCGGGGGTTGGTTTTGTTTCGTATATCATATGATAATTTCTGATTGCATATTCCTTTATATTCGACCAGATGGGTAAGATTGCTGATGATTAGTAAGTGCAGTTTTTGAGGCTTTTGAATTATCATGCATGTTTCCTAAAAGTTTTTGGCACTTTTTGTTGCTTACTCTTGGTTTTTTCTTTCTCCTTACATATAGGTTTCTCAAATCAGATGTTACCCTAGTTTTCTAGAAATCTTTGTCATTTATTCATGAATGAATTATCCATCAAGTATGTATAGTTGACCTTATGTTTCGAAATAGTGTGGTTAATAAATGCAATTATTTTGCAGTTTCGAAATTGGAAGAGAAGTTCCGGAACTGGTGAGCTAGTAAAATTGGTTTGCTACGATGACGCTTGGTGTTCGGCTTGTTGCTCCCTTGATTATACTTCTCCTTTTTATTCCGATTGACTTAGTTAAAGCAGAAGTCATTACACTGACCCCAGAAACTTTTTCTGACAAGGTTAGGATCTGAAGCCCTTCTTTTTGCTATATACCAAGTTTATTTTCATTTGTGTGAACTCACTGGAATCTAGTTAGGTTTAGAATATGTGTTCTGTGCTCCTTTGATGATCCGATAGTGAGAACAGGTTAGCGGCATCTGTATTTTGCCCACAAGGGTTATTTCTGATCTATCTCAGTTGAGACTCCCATTTCCGTTTAGTTTTGTTTGAATGACTAGCTTGCTTTGACTGGTCTAGTAGCTACCAGGGATTCAAATGTTTTAAGAGATGTTTTTATTTTTACGTTCTCTATATGGAGCATTCTCATAGATGCAAATTCCCTATCTATGTTAACATTATGGTTTTGGATTTTAAAAGTTAAATCAATTTGTAAAGCTAGCCCTGTCAAATAACATAAATCAACTTCAGATGGTTGCATCTCTTGGTGTAGCATCTACAGTCATAGTTAAGACACAGAACGGGATGTTTACTCTCACCATGTTTATTGGTTCAGGTGAAGGAGAAAGATACTGCCTGGTTTGTAAAATTCTGTGTTCCTTGGTGTAAGCACTGGTTAGTGTTCTTGTTTCGTGAAAATTATACGTAATTAATTTCGCTTGTTTATCACTTTGCTGATGAAAATGGATCTGAATGACAGCAAGAAATTGGGGAATTTGTGGGAAGAATTGGGAAAAGCAATGGAAGGAGACGCTGAGATTGAGATTGGTGAAGTAGATTGTGGTACTAGCAGATCTGTTTGCACCAAAGTTGAGATTCACTCATATCCAACATTTAAGCTATTTTACAATGGAGAGGAAGTTACAAAATACCAAGGTAAACTTGCTTCTACATGCGTTCCGTGGTTGTGCACACACAAGCACATGAATATTTTAACCTTTTGTAATCCTATAGTGAGTGATACTATATGCTGATCTTTCTTTTTCTATACATGCATTTATAAACTCAGGTAAAAGAGATGTTGAATCGCTCAGGGCGTTTGTTGTAGAGGAAACGGAAAAGGCAGCAGAAAAAGCACAGCTTGAAGACAAGGAACTGTGAACCTGATACATTCCCTTGAGTTTTCAGTTTGCTTATGGTGTTGTGACTTCTACTGTTAGTTAGATAGGCATGGCTTCAAAATTCGGTATTCCATTGATCTAGTCCAGCACAATGGAGGAACATATCGTTGGTTTTTCAAACCATACTGTTTTGCTAAAATTTTCAGTTTCCAACTTTTCCATTTTAATTACAGTCAGACAAGCAAAGACACGTGTACGTAGTGGAGATTCTTTACAAGTTTGTGTTGTATGTTTGTTCGTTTTAACAGCAGCTGCAGACAAAGGTTCTTGCTTCGAAATTTCATATTCAGTGGAATGTAAGAACAGTGTATGTTGTCCACCAACTGATTTAATGAGTGGTTAAAAGAAAGCATCCTCAATATTTACTTATCACAAGAATAAGCTGGCTACCGAAAGAGAACTAATCTCACTACTTCCGTCAATGGCAAAATGAGATGGCGTTTCCTAACATTGCACCTCCACTGTCCCAAGCAAATCCATTTTCTTTAATTGTCAATTTCAATTTCTGAATCAACAACTTGGAGGATGTTAAGGGCTGAAGAACCGAGACTCATCCCGCGAACAACACCTCCGTATCTCCCACCTTGATTCTGTGGCATATTAGTAACATAGAGTCCCATAGTGCTGTTCTTCCCTGTTCCATTTCCAAACAAGTTCATCACAAACCAAAAGACCCATTTCACACGTTTTGAATATGTGGCTGTTCCTTACAAGTTATAAAAAAATACACTTATATTCATCATTACCTGAAGAGTAAACTGCACTTTCTTATCCCAGTACAAGGCAAACGTTGGGGGGCTTTGCTTTTCAACAGCAAGAACACATGCACCAGGATGGAGCGTCGAAGGTACACCCGCTACCACTGCGATGTATTTCTCTGGGAATCTCTCTTTTGGGGGAAGAACCCCTAAGAATAACGGGTTCTTGCTCGCCTGAGTCCCGGTATAAGAGCTGGGGTCCAGATGTAACATCCATTTTGGAGGTTCCAAGAAGGCACAGAACAAGTACAGAAGCAGATGAGAATCGGTTGGAGGCTCCAGGCTCCATTTCTTGTTTCTCTCACGTGTATCTGCCCTTCCATTGTATTAATAGTTCTTTACACAAGTTCCTTCCGCGAGCTCTGCCATAAGCCAAGAGTTATATAAGAGTCACGATAATTTTACTAAAAATTGAAATGGAATTTCTTTTGAATGTTTGATACCCCGGATTCTTTGCACTGTGTAATCTGCTGGAATGCTGCTGCGCGGAAGTAGGCCCTTGACCCACTCTCCTTTCATTAAGCCCTGAAGCCTTTGATGTTCACTTATACCTGCATGACGGGGATAAGTGCTGCTTGCTGTTGCTGTTGTTGTTGCTGGAACTGCTGGTTCTCTGTTCGCAGCTTTTCTGCAGATGCCAGAAGAAAGAATTAGCGACAACACATAAAATGACATGATATCATTATTTCTCTCAGATATCCAACCAATTCCAACATTCTAAATTCAGTAATATTAAGTTGAATATTATTTTCAAAAGAACAGAACAGTACTTCAACTTAACAAGGACAACCTTGCGGACCACATCACTCTAGAAGCTGTAGGAAAGTTACTTACGCATGGAAGCATCGATAGTGAAGAATAGCATCTTCATCGAGAGAGTAAGATGGCTGCCACCTCTTTGTTCGATCAACTGGTAAAGCTGTCGTAGCTGTTCCATTTGTTGGCAAATCACTTCCAACTTGACTTACTGTGACATTAAGACCTAAGTTTGACGCTGTTTGCATTACCTGCACAAATGACAAAAGTTACAGCAACATAAAGAAACATGAAATTCTCCTTCTGCATCTGATTCGAATGTGGTCATCAACTCACTCATCAGCAGACCAATGTTTATTTAGAAAAGAATTGAATATACGAACCTGTATATGACTGGTTTCAACCTTGTTGAGCAGAGGTTTGAGCAAAACTGAGGAACACCATTGCCTTAGTCGGTCACGCCAGTCTTCTATCTGAGGGTAGACACCTAGGTGCCCAAAACCTTCGATAGCCGCTTCTAAGGACATTGGGTTGGGGAAATCGCCCTCTCCTTTCTTTGGGGAAGTCGTAAATTTCTGAGCCCCACGAGACATCCTGACAGGTCTTAGTGGTGTACTCCTAGTAGTCCCAGAGGCACCAGTTGAACCACCAACTGTACTTGGACTAGCCATGGCAAAACTCCCAACTGTTGGTGGGGGCGTCAGCATCTTCCCAGCGGACTCAGTGATTTTCATATCTATTTCTGCCAAAAGCTGCTCAAGCTGATCCTCTGTAGCTATTTCTTTTGCAGAACTCCGTCTACCAGACCAAGGACTAGGAACAGCTTTATCCTGACCAGACGAAGCACGGTTAGAAGAAACTGGTGAGCTAGAAGGGACGAGATACAAAGACGGTGAACCCATTTGCTTGGAGGGAGTGCTAAATGGACTCATCTGGTTCCCACCACCAGAAGACTTATGCGCTGACCCAGTCAGAGTTTGATGATGTATTGGTTAAGCGGCTCCAATGACTCTGAAGGTTTCACTGCGGGACGACTCTTTGGAAATTCTGATACACTCTGGTCAGCTTTTTTCTTTATCCCAAGAAGTTCAAGCTGACGATTAGATAGAGAAAAGTGATCTTTGGTTTCTTTAGAGGAAGATTTAGTTTCTGCTCGAGGAGAAAACTTTGCTCTGTGCAGAGATATGCCTTTGGACAAAGCCAACACAGCTCCAATACAAAACAAAGTCACCAGCCCCTGCCAGGCCTTCACAGTAACATCTGAAACATAAGGTAGATAATATTAAGAATCTAAACACATAAGAGAAAAAAGGAAATCTGTCAAGAGAAAATGTAACTCACAAGCTGCCTCTCGGGATAATTCCAAACTGCCCCTTCCTCTGTTTCAATATCATTTTCATGTTTTTAGTTCCAAGATTTTTTTTGTTTCCTGTTATGATCTAATGGGTTTCGTGAAGCTCTGTTTCTCCTTTTTGTGTGGATGAAGGTTGAAGAAACTCCAAGTGGTTTTCCTTTCAAAATGGAAGAAAAATCATGACATAGACTATAAAATATGAAGGAGAGAGTGTTAAAGTTGAAGCACACATGACCAATCTTGTGACAGGTGACAAATAAGATGATGACGAAGGGGCAGAGAATGAAGAAGATAAAGATGAGGATAAACCAGAGAAGCCGAAGCAATCCAATATGCCTCTCTTAGTAACTCTTAGTAACTCTTGATATGAATAGATCCAAACAGAACCGAATAGTGCTACAAGTACAAAATTTGGAAGGCAACGAACATTTGAAAATAAGTGTATCTCAAAGTTTGACAAAGTTCCTGAGAGTTCTAAACCACAGTAAGTGCTCTCGACTATCTTTGTTAATCATGTACTCGTGCAAGAAGTTAATCATGCTCGGCTTTATCCCTCTAATCTCAATGTACCTATAGAAAGCCTTCCTTAGCTTTTCATCCAAAACCCTGCAGAAAGAAACCATCAAAGACCATGACTTTGGTTCTTGTAACATCCAAAGCTTTAAAACTTTTTTCTCCAATTAATTTACCTGAAGGAAGGGCCTTCATAAGCAAACTCATCCTTGGAAGGATCATAAGGAAATGTAACCCACATGTCCTTGATTGCAATCCTGTCTGGAAAAGCAGTACATCTAAATTCCAAACTTGGTCCTGTCTTTTTCGAAAGAGTTACTAAGAGAGGCACATTGGATTGCTTCGGCTTCTCTGGCTTATCCTCATCTTCATCTTCTTCATTCTCTGCCTCTTCTTCATCATCCTCATCTTCTTTGTCACCAGTCACAAGATTGGTCATGTGTACTTCAACTTTAACACTCTCACTTTCATATTCTCTAGTCAATGTCACAATCTTTCCTCCAGGTTTGTCTTCCATTTTGAAAGGAAAATCACTTGGAGTTTCTTCAACCTTCATCCACACAAAAAGGAGAAACAAGAGAGATTATATACAACTACCATTGAAACAGAGCTTCACGAAACTCATAAGATCATAACAGGAAACGAAAAGATCTTAGAACTAAAAACATGAAAATGATATTGAAACAGGGAAATTAGGGTTTTACTCGCTGGTGATCATCAGCATTCTTGGCAAAACCAATCTCCGTTTCAATGATTCGAAGAAGCGGATCGGTTGGAGAAGCTTTCTTTCTGTTTCTGGTCGATGTGGTGAAAGGAATATTATGAGAAAAAGACGGCGTCAGATGTTTCCGACTGCAGTGACGGGACCGGTCCAGAACTGAAGTGACGGAAGAACGGTTTTTGCAATAATTTGCGACAAACCGAGAGGCTGCGCGACGTACAAAAGTCGCCATTTTTGTGTCGGAGCTCCTCAAATTGGAAAAACCGGAGGGTATTTAATTCCCTATAAGGTTTAATAGAGCAAATTACAGATTTAGCGGAAATTGGATAATAAATCTAAGAAAATTGCTAAAAATACGGCCTTGATAGGCCGATTGGCCCATTAAAATATATCTAATTAAAATATTAGAAAACCGTTTCCATAATTCTTTAAGCGCGACTTAGATTATAAATCAGAGAAAATCGCTAAAAATATGGACCTTTATGGGCCGATTGGCCCATTAAGATATATCTGATTACACAGTAAGTTAGAAGACCGTTTTCATAATGATGAAAACCTAGTTTGCTTTATTCTTTCAGTCGTTGCCTTGGAGTACTTGGGGGTTGTGGCATCCTTCTCCAGAATTACCAAATCACAACATAAATCTACTAATAAAAGTATCAAAAACAAATTTTCAGAACAAGATAGATCCGATGATCAGACAACTTAGATTACAACCGATTGCACTATTAAACGTCGAATTTACCAATCGATTAAGCTCTAAACCCTAGATCAGGTTCAAACGATCGAACAACATTATAGCATATAGATACATGTAAACAGGAACCAAACCGAGAGAGGAGTGTAACAACGATAAGGGATCGAAACAGTTTCAGCAAAGATCAACACAAGCGGAGAAGAAAAAACACACAGATCGATGATGCGTAAGAAGAGCTTACCTCAAAGATGTCGCCAGAAAAGTGTGTAGAGAGAGGCTAGGTTGAAAGAAGAACAAAGTAACAGAATAAACAAAAGATGGGATACGAGTTTATTTTTAGTGCTGAATCGAAAAGAAAAAATAAATTAGGGTTTAACACAATATTATTTGCAAATTACAATTGTACCCCCTGTCTCGCCGACTATTTTCTTGGGCCTTGCTTGTCGGCCTAGTTAAGTTAATTTGAATTTGATTAAACGTTTTCGAGTGGTTAAAAGAAAGCATCCTCAATATTTACTTATTACAAGAATAAGCTGGCTACCCAAAGAGGACTAATCTCACTACTTCCGTCTAACAATGACAAAATGAGATGGCGTTTCCTAACATTGCACCTCCACTGTCACAAGCAAATCCAGGTTCTTTAATCGTCAATTTCTGAATCAACAACTTGGAGGATGTTAAGGGCTGAAGAACCAAGACTCATCCCGCGAACAACACCTCCGTATCCCACCTTGATTCTGTGGCATATCAGTAACATAGAGTCCCATAGCGCTGTTCTTCCCTGTTCCATTTCCAAACAAGTTCATCACAAACCAAAAGACCCATTTCACACGTTTTGAATATGAGGCTGTTCCTTACAAGTTATAAAAAAATACACTTATATTCATCATTACCTGAAGAGTAAACTGCACTTTCTTATCCCAGTACAAGGCAAACGTTGGGGGGCTTTGCTTGTCAACAGCAAGAATACATGCACCAGGATGGAGCGTCGAAGGTACACCCGCTACCACTGCGATGTATTTCTCTGGGAATCTCTCTTTTGGGGGAAGAACCCCTAAGAATAACGGGTTCTTGCTCGCCTGAGTCCCGGTATAAGAGCTGGGGTCCAGATGCAACATCCATTTTGGATGTTCCAAGAAGGCACAGAACAAGTACAGAAGCAGATGAGAATCGGTTGGGGGATCCAGGCTCCATTTCTTGTTTCTCTCACGAGTATCTGCCCTTCCATTGTATCCATAGTTCTTAACACAAGTTCCTTCCGCGAGCTCTGCCAAAAGCCAAGAGTTATATAAGAGTCACGATAAATTGACTAAAATTTGAAATGGAATTTCTTTTGAATGTTTGATACCCCGGATTCTTTGCACTGTGTAATCTGCTGGAATGCTGCTGCGCGGAAGTAGGCCCTTGACCCACTCTCCTTTCATTAAGCCCTGAAGCCTCTGATGTTCAGTTATAGCATCAACGCATTCCTGCATGACGGGGATTAGTGCTGCTTGCTGTTGCTGTTGTTGTTGCTGGAACTGCTGGGTCTCTGTACGCAGCTTTTCTGCAGATGCCAGAAGAAAGAATTAGCAACCATATGTAGACCCAAACATTTTGCAACAACACATAAAATGACATGATATCATTATTTCTCTCAGATCTCCAATCAATTTCAGCATTTCTGAATTCAGTAATTTTATTGAGAAACATCAAATCTTAAGTTGAATATTATTTTCAAAAGAACAGAACAGTACTTCAACTTAACAAGGACAAACTTGCGGACCACATCACTCTAGAAGCTGTAGGAAAGTTACTTACGCATGGAAGCATCGATAGCCTGTACAAGGTTAGCGCGTAACTGATGAAGAATAGCATCTTCATCAAGAGAGTAAGATGGCTGCCATCCCTTTGTTCGATCAACTGGTAAAGCTGTCGTAGCTGTTCCATTTGTTGGCAAATCACTTCCAACTTGACTTACTGTGACATTAAGACCTAGCTTTGATGCTGTTTGCATTACCTGCACAAATGACAAAAGTTACGGCAACATAAAGAAACATGAAATTCTCCTTCTGCATCTGATTCGAATGTGGTCATCAACTCACTCATCAGCAGACCAATGTTTATTTAGAAAAGAATTGAATATACAAACCTGTATATGACTGGTTTCAACCTTGTTGAGCAGAGGTTTGAGCAAAACTGAGGAACACCATTGCCTTAGTCGGTCACGCCAGTCTTCTATCTGAGGGTAGACACCTAGGTGCCCAAAACCTTCGATAGCCGCTTCTAAGGACATTGGGTTGGGGAAATCACCCTCTCCTTTCTTTGGGGGAGTCGTAAATTTCTGAGCCCCAGGAGACATCCTGACAGGTCTTAGTGGTGTACTCCTAGTAGTCCCAGAGGCACCAGTTGAACCACCAACTGTACTTGGACTAGCCATGGCAAAACTCCCAACTGTTGGTGGGGGCGTCAGCATCTTCCCAGCGGACTCAGTGATTTTCATATCTATTTCTGCCAAAAGCTGCTCAAGCTGATCCTCTGTAGCTATTTCTTTTGCAGAACTCCGTCTACCAGACCAAGGACTAGGAACAGCTTTATCCTGACCAGACGAAGCACGGTTAGAAGAAACTGGTGAGCTAGAAGGGACGAGATACAAAGACGGTGAACCCATTTGCTTGGAGGGAGTGCTAAATGGACTCATCTGGTTCCCACCACCAGAAGACTTATGCGCTGACCCAGTCAGAGTTTGATGATGTATTGGTACAAGCGGCTCCAATGACTCTGAAGGTTTCACTGCGGGACGACTCTTTGGAAATTCTGATACACTCTGGTCAGCTTTTTTCTTTATCCCAAGAAGTTCAAGCTGACGATTAGATAGAGAAAAGTGATCTTTGGTTTCTTTAGAGGAAGATTTAGTTTCTTCTCGAGGAGAAAACTTTGCTCTGTGCAGAGATATGCCTTTGGACAAAGCCAACACCGCTCCAATACAAAACAAAGTCACCAGCCCCTGCCAGGCCTTCACAGTGACATCTGCAACATAAGGTAGATAACATTAAGAAACTAAACACATAAGAGAAAAAAGGAAATCTGTCAAGAGAAAATGCAACTCACAAGCTGCCTCTTGGGATAATTTTCCAAATGTTAAAGCATTGGTCAACCATTTCTCCCTGCAGCGACAGTGTTATAAACAAGCAAACTCTTAGTCAACAATGCAAATGAACTTTCCACTAGCGAGTTTCATCATCATATTTTTCCATAGAGAAAACAAACGAAAAGGAAACACAGTAAGGACTCAAGTCGGGAAAATCTCTCTAGCTAAACCAGCAGATAATATTCCAAAACCTAGACAAAAACTCAATACAACTAAGAGGCAGTACGAAGCTGAAGCTATAGCTGGCACGTACCCGGCCACGAAGGAGGAGATGAGAGAGAAAGCGGAAGCGGTGGAGAGCAAGAAAATGAAGAAAAGGACGGATTTCGAGGGACGGAGGCTATTGGCGGTAGAAGCGGCGGCGAGAGCAGGGTTCCGGTACACAGAGAACTTGGATGGCTTCGGAGAAGGGGACGAACCCTGAGTGGTCCTCCTCGCAACAGAATCCATGATGGCAAGAAACGATTTCTCGAACAAACCAAAGAGAGGAGGGAATCGGGTTTGAGGGATCGCCCGTCCGGCTTAGAGCTGCTCTCTCAGTCGCTGGAAAATACCCCCAAATTCTTTATTTGAATTAACTCTCAGAACAAAATTGCTTCTTTAACTAACCATTTTATAAAACAATTATTATCGTCAACTAAAAACAGGATTAACACTTCAAAAAATAAAATGTGAAAAAAAGTAGAAAATAATTAATTCAATTGGTTTATAGAAGAATATTTTCTTGATTTTCTTATATTTGGCTTGTTTTGCCAATATATTTACACAATTTTGATATGTAAGAATAATTAATTGTGGCAAACTATAATACGAAAGGAAAAATATTATAATTCGGACAACTCTTACAAAACTTGTACCAATAAAAGTAAAAAAAAAAATGTATACATTCTCTAGATCAAATATGTGCAATCTCATTAGGGGCTATTAAGAAAAGGTGAATATTGGGGGCAGATGGAACCAATAAACCACAGGTCAGGACACAAAGTTTTAAGCCAAACGATTCATTTCGATGGTTGGATTCAATTCTTCAGCCTGCATCTGTCATGCCTTTTTCCCATTCCTCCAAGGCGACATCTGCTTTTAGTTTCTCAGGAACATAATCTGCGTTCAACATTTTTACACGTTACATTAAGTTACAGTGTGACTACAAGGAGTTCAATAAACGAGAGCGAGTACTTAGGAGGATTTTAAATACCCGCAAGGAACTCGTATCTCTCGTCGTTACTCACTACGGATGCTGCCAGAGTAAATACAAATCAGTGAAAAAGATACTCATCATCTATTATGTTATTATCACAACTGATAAGAACGGATTAATAATACATTATCTCTAAACTCTTTCTAAGACTGGACTGGCCCCCTTGTGCAGAAGAAGCCATTATTAGTTCAGATTCTAGATATAATAAACAAACAGGGATGAGAGATTAGAGCTTACAGAGGTGTTTGTAATGGATAAATTTCTTTTTGTCCTGGACAGAACTTTCATATGCTTCTTCCGAAAACCGCTCAATGAACATTTCCTTCAATCACAAAAACCAGATATAATGTAATGTAAGCAAAATAAACTGTATAACACACACAGCATGAAATCAAAAAGGAAGAAAGGCAATGCTGAGAATGAAAATTAAAACATTCATCTCTCAAGTTTTGATCACAAGATAACGAGATAGCCAAAACGCAATCTTCAGTTAAGCTACCATCAAATTATGAAGAACCTATATTATACAATCCAGATTCCATAATATCTACCACAAGGATTCATTCTCCAGCTAATCCTATGACAATCAAAGTAGTAACTTCGTTTCCATCTAAACTCACTTAATAAAAAAACACATGGAGATGAAGCAAATAACGTTACTGTATCATCAATTTGCAAGATTATATAATGCCCAATTAACACTGATTAGCAATTGATACTTCCCAAATTCACCAAAACATGTATGGAATCAAACTATACCGTGGCTTTGTTGACAAGAAATACAGCATCCTGCATAATTTGAGGAGCAGAATTGTCGCTTCTCATGATCCGCCGAATCCGATTCATCGGAAACCTAAACATCTTTGCATCTTCCACACCTCCGTCGTCCTCCTCTCGATATTTACTCGTCTTCGTCGGAATCGCTCCTCCTCTCTTTCCGTTACGTCCTTTGCTCACGGCGCCATTACTTTTCTTCTTCGGCGCATCACTTCTGATTGCTTCTTCTTCCACAGAATCACTGCTCGAAGAGTCCGAGATCTCGTGAATCTCCGGCTCCTTTTTCACAATGTTAACCTTATTCGATGCCTTCTTCGTTATGGAACCGGAGCTGCGTGTACTCCGACCACCAGTTTTATTGACGGCATCGCTCTTCGCCTTCTTCTCCTTGGGTTTCTTCGACGACACCATTAATTTTTTTTTTCCGAACTATACCAGTCTGTAACTATCTATGGTTTCCACACTTTTTGCCTGAATAAACCGATGGACTCTTATATGGGCTTATATATTTGAGTCTTGTAGGCCCATTTTATTATGATCTACTGGCCCATATGAGGACAACGTAATTTGAATATTTTATTATGTTTAACATTACGTTCTCACCTACTAGATGGATGTCCGATGTCAAATGCATCTTGTAATATAAAAGCATTGAGAAGAAAAATGTATTTTCCGGATTAGATAAGGGTTTTAATGCAAAAACCCCCCAACAACATTATCCCGTTTCCGACATATAATCTAAAGAGATTTTTGGGATTAGATAAGGAAGAATGGGTAATATTGGACGTATGAGGCATAGAAGAGGTGTCGTCGAGCTGGAACCACCACGTGTTATCGACAACACGTGTGAGACTCCATGAACTTCTCTCTGCAATAATAAATGTGGCGTACATCTTGTTTCTCCAGTTGCTCTATTAAACAGAGAAAACGAGTTTCGCTTTCGACACATTACTACTCTTTTAACTATTCCGACACACACACAATCAAAGCTGTGAAAGAACACGTTGTCGTTTGTTTGTTAGTATACTTAGTAATATGGCTATTGTGGAAGAACCAATCCTTTCAAGATTGGATCGTATTGACTTCATGGTGAGGAAGCTAGAGGAGATGAAAGGAAGCTCGCCGAGAAGCTCGAGTCCATCAACTCCATCTAGTGGAACTCAGCCATCGTCAGTGGACTTTTCGTCACCAAGAAGCATAGGGAAGGTACAGTGCCGTTCGATGGAGCAAGTCATGGAGGAGACTGAGCGGAAAGGAACGTTGCTGGAGAGACTTAACAATGTAGAGGAGCAAGTTCTTAAGCTGTGTTCACAGTTTGAGGAAGAGATTGAAGAGGAGAGGAAGAGAGACGAGAAGACTGAGAAGAAAACACCGAAGAAGAAGAAGGGATTGAGAAAGCTGGTTGATAAAGTTGTTGGATCTTCTTCTCCGACTACTACCCATTCCAAGAGTTGGCGTTGTTGATCCATTAGTGTATTATATTTCACCATCAGTGTGTACTTTAAACCACGTTTGAATTAAAGGCTTCTCTGTTTTTTTTACCTTTGATGAAGCGGTTGTGGAAAAAATAAAAATTATCATTATAGGTTTCCATTTGGATCTTTTGTTTATTAAGTAATTTGTTTGTTGAATGTGCATTTTCAAAAAATGAATCAATGAATTTTAGTATCAAATATTAAAAATATAAATTAGGGGATACAAACAGATTGACAAATTGTTTTTAATCTTGATCCCAAAATTTTGAACTTCCAATTTTTTTGTCTGAATCTAAAGAGAGTTTCATCTTTTTTGTTGTTGTTGTTTTATTAGCTAACAAATCGTCACCATTTGTTCATCTTCCGTCTCTTTGACATAAATTTGCTACTGATTGAGCATGAAGACAGTCTGAACTTGGTTCACTGACGCTAAGAGAAGGAACCATTGGATTATTTATATGATGTTGAGCTGATGGGAAAATATATAAATCTGGTTATTCGAATGCTAATTTGGGTTTGGAATGTGAGGTTCCAGTTGTGTCAAGTTTGGATTGCTGTGTTGGGGGGCGTACGGCAGGCTCAGATCGGGGCCTACGGTCGGACAGGTGGGACGTGAAAGCGTAATAGCTCACTGGTCTAGCTCCATGGCACAGAGTCTGATTCATTAGGTCGATGTCGAAGGAATGGGAGTTAGATCTGTCCCTAGTTCCCCTAGCCCTAGATTAAGGTTTTTGTAAAGATAATGCGAGAACTAAACATATTTAAAGGCTTTCAAAAAAAAAAAAAATTAGAATAAACAATGTATGGAGTTCACTCAAATACTTTTTGTTTAGTTTGACACTTCAACCAATTTTTGTCCTTTATATGTTTTTTGATTATAAACAGCATTCCATCTACTAAAGACAATCATTTGCATTCTTTATCAACAAAATCGACTGCTTATTTAAATTGTAACACATATTTCGCCAACTCTTTATTCCGCAAAATTGCTTATTTTTTTTAGTAAAAACCAATGTAATCTTTATCACAACTTCACAAGTAACCTGCTGCTGATGACGCAAGTATCCCCCATCTCTCTGTTACCATATCTCACGATCACTCAATTTAAGTAACAAATACAGATGACATAATGATACTATCATCACCATCGTCATGATCATCAATCAGACACAAACGAAGAAAATAATCACTAGTCTAAAATTAGAGACACAAAAATTGTAAAGAAAATGGAGATTTATACTAAATATAAATAAGCACAATTTTTTTTTGTTTTATAAATCAAAGAAAAATAATAATAAAAGGGAAACCAATAATATTTTTTACCTTTTCCTCTTCTTTATGCAAATTTTAGGCCTCGAATTTTCAAAAATTTCGACCTTCCGATCTCCAAATCTCTCTCTCTCCGCTTCCATCATCTTAGGATCTCTCTCTCAATCTCTCTCTATATTGACTGATCGATTAGGGTTTTCAAGCTGAATTCGCTACTCGTCCACCGCGAAGAAGCGTTCACCTTGATTCTAGGTTAGGTTTTTTTTTGGCGGATCTAGCCAAGTCCTCCTTTGTTTTTTTTCTTTTCCAGCTACGGCGAAGCTTCACATCTCCACTCCTCCCTCGCTACCATGTTCTGGAAGCTCACATCTCTTTCTGCGTCATCTCCTGTGAGTTTGGACCCTTCTTCTTTCTCTCTCTGAGTCGTCCACAGAAAAAAAAAAACTTATAGATATGCTTTTGAAGTAGGTTAGACGTAATTGGATGGTTTAAAGGATAATCATATAGAAAAGTGAACTTAGATTTTAATTTCTTTGAGTAATTTCGTGTCTCGTAACTTGCTGTGATGCGTTCTGCTCTTATTTTAACATCGTTCCTTGAACTCAATATCTCCGGTTGGAGGCGTTATAGTTCTCGAGGATAGTACTTGCCGCCAGTTCAATGAAATTTTGGAATTGTGTTCATGTACTAATTGTTTTTTTTTCTTTTTTCTTTCATTATTGTTACGAACATAGGTGGAGACAATTTTAGACAAAGAGAATTTCACGTTGGAAGAGCTTCTTGATGAGGAAGAGATTATTCAAGAATGCAAGGCTTTGAATAGCCGGCTCATTAACTTGTAAGCTTCTTCTTTTTTTTGTAATCATTGGGTTCATAGAACCAGATAAACCCTTTGTTGGATGTTGAAACCATATGGTGTCCAATATTCTCATTCGCATTTTTCTTGGAATACTTTATTGATTGCGTATTTAATGTTTGCAGTCTAAGGGATAAAGCTCAAGTGGAGCAATTATTGCGGTACATTGTTGTAGAATCTCCACAGGATGCTGATAGTAAACGTGCTTTCAAGTAATTTTCTTCCTTGATTCTAGCTGCAGTTACCTTCTCTTAACATTGTTTTTTTATTTTCTCTCTTATCCGCGTTTATTTTGCATGGTTCTGCAAATGCTTTCTCTGTTTACCTAAAGATAAGATTCTTCTTCTTCTTCTTCTTCTTCTTATAGGTTTCCATTCATCTCTTGTGAAATATTTACATGTGAAATTGATGTTATTCTAAAAACTTTGGTGGAGGACGAAGAGGTATTTTTTTGTGTTCATTTGTCATATTACCTTTTCCTCAAATAACAGTTCATACTTTTCATTTTTTGTGCATTTGGAATATGTTTTATTGTTACCCTAGATCTCATTTGTTCGCTTATTTTTATCTAGCAGCTGATGGACTTGCTTTTTTCCTTTCTGGAACCAAATCGTCCTCATAGTGCTTTGCTGGCAGGCTATTTCAGCAAGGTACTTCCGGAAGTTTTTTGTTTTTTTTTCTGTAACCCAGACTCATGGCTCCAATAAGTGATCCTTACTTCTCTTTCTTTGGTTCAGGTTGTCATTTGCCTTATGATCAGAAAGACTGCAGCGCTTATGAATTATGTGAAAGTAAGTAATGACAAATGAGTTGAAGTTTTATGTATTTATTGTCTGAGATACCTACACTGGCTACATTTCTCAAATTATCTTTTCATAACCACAGGGGCATCAAAATGTTTTCTGCCAGTTGGTTGATTTGATTGGGATAACATCCATTATGGAGGTAATTGGTTTGTCTTGGACTCAGTGCAACTTGGTGTGACTTCAGAGATCATTTTTGCTTGATGATATTTATGCGACATTGTCTAGGTTTTGGTTCGCCTGGTCGGGGCTGATGATCATGTCTATCCCAACTTTCTGGATGTGATGCAATGGTTGGCCGATAGCAATTTACTTGAAATGATTGTGGATAAACTGAAACCATCTGTAAGTGGTAACTCTTTTCTATAATCATCCCAAAGAAAGAGACACTTGGCTTTCTGTTTGATGCCTGTAGATGGTGTAATCTAGGATATCTTATCTGATATTACTAGTTTCTTCTACCCATTTTCATACTGATCTGTTATAACTTGAATCAGAGTCCTCCAGAGGTTCAGGCTAATGCAGCAGAGACATTATGTGCTATATCTCGGAATGCACCATCAGCTTTAGCTACACAACTCTCTAGCCCTGGGTTTGTACACTTTTCTTCCATGATGGATTCCTATTGCTGTGGTAGATTGAAACAGAAGTGTGTTAAATGTCAGCAAAACTTTTTCTGTTTTCGCAGCTACGTTGCTAGGATATTTGGTCATGCTCTTGAAGACTCACATTCAAAATCGAGTCTAGTTCATTCACTTTCAGTATGCACCTCTCTGTTGGATCCGAGGAGATCTGCTGCGTCATCTTCTATGTTCAGTTCTTATAGAGGTCAACATACGTTCGAGTCTCCTGTCCCAGTTTCCCCGGAAACTATTAGTGCCATGCTGCCCAAACTCAGTAAGTTGGATCCTACTCCATGATGAAATATCGTCACATGACCAACAAAACTATTATTTTGCTGCCGTTTTTTTGTTGGATGAACATATTCTAATTGCCCAAACGGACAATAGTCAACCATGATATTACTTTCTATTTGTGAGGACACCTAGTGTATTTACTATTTACCCGCACGTCTTGTTTGATCTTCCTGCTCTTTATTGTGTCTGTTCTATTTTGGTTTTGCATTAGTTCCATATATTTTGGAATGCTTATGTAACATATCTTGAATATGTAGGCCTATGTCATACAGATATTTCACATCAGGGTTTATGTATTCAGTCGCCTTAAATGATTAATATCTTTTCTGCAGGCGACTTGCTTATGCTTCTTACTGTAGCAGCTGACAGCACAGTATTGCCTACAACATATGGTGAACTTAGGCCTCCTCTTGGAAAGCATCGTCTAAAGGTAAGGTCCAAAAATTGAGCATTTTTAGGGAAGAGATTATAGGTTTAGGATACCAACGGTGCTTTTAATATATGTACAGTCTGTATGCTTAAATGGTGTCAATTATCATATTGTCTTTTGTTTCAGATAGTGGAGTTCATCGCAGTTTTGTTGAAAACTGGAAGTGAAGCTGCACAAAGCGAGTTGGTTAATTCAGGAACAATCAAAAGAACCCTTGATCTGTTTTTCGAGTAGGTTCTACTAAACTTCAAATTCTATTCTCTGTGTTGCTATTTCTTCTCGATCTTAAATAATCGAATACTGTCAACATGTGAAGGTACCCATACAATAACGCTCTGCATCATCAAGTAGAGAGTATAATACTTTCTTGTTTGGAAAACAAGAGTGATGTGATGGTTAACCATATTCTTCGAGAATGCAATCTGATTGGCAAATTCCTCTCTTCAGACAGGGACTCGAAACTCTCAGGTGATAGCCAGGTATTACCATTTGCTATGTTCGCAAAGGTTTCATTTGATCATCGGTATATGACATAGTGTCATCTTAAGGCAGCTCCAAGTTAGATCCATGACTCATTGCTCCAATGTTAATTAGCTAAACAAATATTCTCTGGCATTTCTTTTTTTCTTTTGTGTGAGGTAGCCCACTGTAGCCGCCACCGGGAAAAAACCCCCTCGCGTCGGGTATGTTGGGCATATCACAAGAATATCAAATAAAATTAGTCAGTTGAGTAACAGCAATGGCCAGATAAAGGCATACCTTCAGGTTGGTATAAAAATTCTACAGTCTCCTGCTGTGTAGTTTTTCTTCTGCCGCTTTTTTGTCACTTTACACGCATAAAGAATGTAAAACCAGTAGTTGAGTGGTCCCAGCACTCTCCTGGAAATTACGATGTTTGCTGACTAGGCTTTGTTCATTCCCAAATCTTTAGGAAAACAGTGAATGGAATGAGTGGCAAGGTAGTGTTCTGCAGGAGCGCAACACCGTTGAAAATGTCAACAGATGGGGATGTGGGTACGTTAAAATCTTCTCACTAATCATCTAGTAATCATTTATATGGTCAGTCTACTACATCATGCTGATTGTGGATGTAAATATTCATGTGATCCTTTTTCCTCTTGGAAAACCCCATAAATATGATTCTGCATTGATGACTGATGGTATCGTAGTCTAATAATATTTCTTCTCATGACGAGACCACTCAGTGAGTGCATCATGAGCTGGTCCTGGGTTTTGGATTTTATCTTCACTAATCTTGGTTAAAAATTTCATAAACTCCCTGTTACATGTAGGCACCCAACTACCGTACAAGATAGGACAAGAGATAGTGATGAGGAAGACCGGGATTATGATGTTGCAGCCCTGGCCAATAACTTAAGCCAAGCATTTAGATACAAAATCTATGGGAACGATGACAATGAAGAGGTATATTTCTCATCCTATTGTTTTTCTTCTTCTTTATGATTGATTTAACTGGCACTGAATTAATCATCTTTTTATTTCTCTTGGTCAGGACCACAATGCTCTTGATAGAGACGATGATGTAAGTCTTGCAAACATTCTCTTCCCCTTTTTATTGAAAATATCGACATCTTCCATCACACTATGATACACTTGGGGAATGTACGCTGCTGATAACAGTTTTTGCTATTGAAAATTGGAATGTATTTTATACATACAGGATGTTTACTTCGACGATGAATCCGCTGAAGTAGTAATTTCATCACTAAGACTCGGGGATGACCAAGGAAGGTGAGTTTATCTTTTCTTTTTTCTACTGGTACTGGTGTCCACATGTCCTTACTTTAACCCCCAGTTAACTGTATTTTGGTGATAGAATTATCTCATCTCACTTGACCGAAAATAAATTATGACATCTCTGTAAATAATGAATTCAATCTTTTTTGGTACTTTGCCGCAGCTTGTTTACAAATTCGAATTGGTTTACATTCCAAGACGACAGATTCGGCAGCACACCCTCTGACACAGCGGGGTCGAAGACGATAGAGGACATGGAACTGAACAGAACCTTTAATACCAACACTAGCAGTAGTGACGATGACGAAGTTGTGGTTGGAGAAGAAGAAGATGATCTAAATGGAAACACAAAAGACAACGCATTGAACACAACTGAAACTAATTTCCATATGGAGAGTCCACTGGGTTTCTTCGACTTCAACACCTCAGAAAAAGCTGAAGAAGCTTTTGCTGAACAGCCACCCGAATGGGTTGGGTGGGGAGAATCATCTGATATGCAAGTGAGTGGCACTGGTCTGAACCCATTTATCGATGATGATGATGATGACAGCAAGAACATAATGAACCTTGACATACCAATGCCTGAGGTCAAAACCGAATCCATGATTCCAAACGGGTCAGACAGACCCTTGTTTGAGAAGGACGTGGAGTTTGTGGGAGTGGAAGCAGAAGGGGCAGAGCAAGCGATGGAGCAAGCGATGGAGCAAGCGATAAAAGAAGGGATAGTAGGGGAAGCTGGAGCGATGAAGAGGAACAAGGAGATGGCTGAGGACAGAAAGCCGGAGGAAAGTTCAGGAGGAGAGAAAGAGTTCAACGATAACAACTACTGGAAAGTGGATCAAGAAGTTGGAGTTTTGGATTGAAAGAGTCAGCACCTTGTACAGTGTGATTTTGTGTGAGTAATGCAACAAAACTGGTTTTTAGTTGATATATGGTGTAAGAGTCTTTGTCTTTGTGAAAAAAAAGCCTGTTTTTCTCCTTTTCTCTATTATCATTTACATTTAGGCTTTTGTTGTCAGCTAGAGGAAGTTGTATGTGCTCTTCATTTACTTTGCCTATCACGAAGTTGTCCGTCTTTAAGCTATATTTATACTCTTGCAGTTTAGTTTCGCTTGATGAACATCAATCATATATTCCTTAAGACTTCTCATTTTTCAACATCTCGTGCTTTAATATGGGCAATTTATTTCATTGCAACTTTTTAACTTGATGCAAAATACAGTGTAAATACGAAAGAGTGGAAATAACAAGATTATAACATTGAAGAATAAAAGAATAGGGTTCTTTTAAAGAGCTAAAGAAAGAAAAGTAAAAAAAGCAAACATTGGCTTTCACCTGTCTTCCTCTGATACACAAATGACAGCCAAACACCTCCATCTGCAAACATAGAGCTCGCAAAATGGGAGAGAGCAGATAAAACACAAAATAAAACAACACTATTTAATATCAATATCCCTAACTTGAACTAAACCCCTAAACTCTCTTCATCAGATTTGAAAACAGTCACTAACCCCTACTTTTTATACCATCTTCTTCCTCCACTGAGTTGCCATTTCTGCGGATCAGAGACCAAACTTAAAACTGCCCTGCCTTGTTGTCTTTAAGCTCCGGATATCACCGCGTGCATCATGCTGGTATCAAACTGGTTGTCGTCCTTCCTTCTCATCTCTATGATCTTCCTGTGTGAGTTTGAATGCACAGATGGGATGAAGGTCGGGCTTGAGGCAGGTCGGTATTCTGGAACAAGACGACCAGATCTGAACCTGACCCCGCAAGCGTTGCAGAGGGTCTTTGGTCCATTAGGTCCTTCCCTCCACTGCGGGGTCTTGGTCGTCTCACAATGAGTGCACTTCCTGACAATCCCGTCCGAGTTACTTGCCTCAAAACTGGAAGACACTGAGTGGGTTGTTGTCAGCTGAATCTTGCGTTTCTTCTTGGCATGTTGCTCGGAGGAATAGTAACTCTCGGATCCTGATCCGCCCGGGGTCAACTTCTCGGGCTTTCTGGGTTCATCAAAGGGGAAAAGGTAGTTTAATCTCACTGTAGTGCGGCGTTTGCGCTTGCTTCTCATGCCTTTCACAGGGAAAGCCAATCCCTGAGGTCTGGAGTTCTGAGGGGAGAGAGAATCGCAACTGTTGACAAGAACTGACACCGGACTTGAAGACTGGAATAGCTTAGAGACTTTGATATCAGGAGGCGATGAAGATTGATGGAGAGTGCTATGTATGCCGGACAAGCCTTCAGAAGAACTGGACTGCTTCTGCACCTAGAAAACAAACGCAGATCGATTATAAAAATTTGAGAAACACATTCAATGAATGACTCAAGCTAACTCATGATGCGGCATTATTCTCACTAGTCATTATTATCATGATTATAATTTATAAACACAGCTGAAAGTGAAATTTAAAAACAGCTAAGCAGATATGTCTTTCAGGTTTGAATTGGTTCTCTTATGGGGGTAAAAAAAAAAGAGCTGTTGAAGATTTGAAACCCTAACTAACAAAATAGTAATAGTAGGTATATGCATATAAGTGAAGGAAGCAGGAACTCACCACAAGACGAGCAGGCTTGGCAAGGGAGGTGAGGTGAGAAGGCAAAGAGGGGAACATATCCATGGGAGGAGGCTCAAGGTCTCGAAACTTGGCAACCCAATCAAGAGCTTCTTCGTCAGGAGCATTGGTGGTATCGATGTCTTCATCATCAAGAGGGCAGTCAAGGTTATTGATGAGGTCATCAAAGAAATCATCAGAGAGAATACCTTTGAAATCCTCCTCTTGCTCAGGTAACCAATTCATGCTTCCCATACTACTACTCTCTGTAACCCAACACACACACACAAAGGTTATTAAAAAATTCACCAACTCAAGGCAAAGCTATTCAAATTGGAGCTATAAACAAAAGTTAAAACACAGAGCAGCGAGTCCTATATAAAGCAAAAAAAAAACAAAAAGAGCAAAATCCCAAAAAAAAAAAAAGGCAAGTTTCCAAAAACGAAAACAATGGCGAAAATTTAAGGAAACATGTTCGTCATCACTGATAAATTAAATTAAATTAAACCACACAGAGAAAGAGAGAAGAAGTGTCGGTCACAAAGTTTTCCTAATGATAAATTTATTAATTAAAAATTAAAACACACAGAAAAAACAAGAAAATTGCTTCCTACATTTTCCGGAAACAGAAGAAAATAAAGCAAAACGCGTTACACTGGAAAATTCAAAAAAACAACAAAAGAGAGAGAGAGAGAGGAGAGATAAAAGAGACGGACGAACCTTTGTAAATATACTGACTACAAACACCACAGAGAATAGGCAGAGAGAGAGAGAGAGAGAGAGAGAAGAGTCGTACGATGACGAAATTGGAGTTGGTTTCAAATTGGGGATTTAGGGATTTGCAGGTTCGAATTTGGGAAATAGAGAGAGAGAGAGAGAGAGAGAGAGAAGGTAGATGGGAGTTTTCAATGTGTCGTCTCTTCTTCGTCAGTTTCTTCTTTTCATTTTTTTTTTCTTTATGAATAAGTTTTTGTACTAAGTTTAATAGTTCCGAGTGGTATATACCATAGGGATAATAATAAAACCTCTAATCAAAAACTATGGAAACTTCAACACACATTTCTTAACTTGAAAGAAAAGTCCTAAAAAAATCATATATTTTTATTGGAGGAATGTGATACAAATTTACATACAAAGAAATACAAATCTCTCTATCGACGCGTTTTTACTTTAATGAATAGTAATTTAACGTATCCAAGAAATTAAATTATACATTTAACCGAAGCATGTTAAAACTTAATCCAAAAAATTCAATTCAATACGTTGCACTAAATAAGGTAACTTGTACAACTGTCTGTAACACACACACACAAAAAAAGAAAACTTTATCTCTATTGAACAGTTAGTAAATAAAGATATTGTCATTTAGATATTTTAGGTAAATGTATATATCAAGTCAAATATATATATATTTTTTTTTTATCCGAATGGTTTTAAAGGGAATATATGTCGGTGTATGAAAAGGGATTAAAAAAGATTTTTTTTACCAATTTTAAACATGATGGATGGTTTATACTATGTTGACATTCATATTTTTTTTAAGATGGTAAGAAATTAAATAGGTGGGGGTCAAAATAAAAATATAGGAAAAAAAAATTATTTGCGTGGAATCATCAATAGTTAAAAAAAAAACAAAATAGCAAGAGCACATGCAACAATCAGGTGACAAAAGAAAAAGAAGAAAAACCTTGAATAAGGAAGGATGGTTCGTAGATCTCGATCTAACACAATTATTGTTATTATTGTGAATGGAATTATGATGATGATGTTAATGGTAGTAGTAGTAGTAGTATAATGCTTAATTAAGTGTTACCATCATAATCAAGTCAAAGAATGAAATGTGAGAGATCACCGACGATACGATTAGGAGACGAGAACCGAAATGATTATTTTATTTTATGATTATGGAGGCTCATGGGATAGTGGGTCCCTTGCCTAACTCTTTGCTTCCATCTCCCACATGATGTGTTCTCTTCTCTTCTCTTCTTCATTACTTACTTGTATACTTCTTCTTTCAATTATTATTCATACCAGAATTATAAAAAATATCATATGATCTTATATTGTTATGATTTTTTTCTAACATATTCATTTCTAACACACTTCTGCGTCGTTGATAATAAGAATACAAATATCATGTGGGGTGTGTGTATATTTACTGCACTTTGTGTAGCATTTCTATTCTTTTATTTATAGATTTGTTGTACATAAGAACAAATTGCATATATATAATATAAATGTTTTGAATTAAGATAACATGTGTACTGTACTTTTTATCTATTGCACACACACACACAGTCGATTGCGTAAAAAATTACAGGTACAGTCTTAGTTAGTAGTACTTTGCCAAACAAAAGTGAAATCTGTTTTTTGATCTTTTACTTTTATTGGTTGCTTCTTGACAATATAAAGCTTCTTACAAAATCCTTATGTAATGAATGAATTTTTGAAAGCTCTATTTTATCAGTAATCTAACATCTTTTTAAAGCATAGTTCATATGTTAAAAAAAAAATTTAAATTCTTTATAATAATGAGCACTAGATCTAGATCAGATGTGTGACTCTGACTGTATTTTACTATTTTTCTTTTCTTTTAGCCTTTTAGAAGAAAGAAAAAAAAGTTTGAAGATAGAGAGGTAGGTTTACTTGTGATATATTTCCCTTTTTCACCTGTAAGGCAAACACCCTAAACTTTTTCTTTTCCACGAAAAGTCGAAAAGAATTTTACAATTTGGACCCTAAAGCTTCTCCAAATTGCTCATTTGGCCCCAAAAATAAAGTGACAGACAAAGAGGATCGATCATCAATCAAATCTTGACCTTTGAGGTTCTTCTTCTTCTAGCGTTTACAAATAGAAACAAGAGAAAGAGCAATAAAAGAATCAAGGCCATTGGTAACCACTTCAACAGCTTCTCATCACCCATTTCTCCAAAAACGTTCCTTATCTCACTCGGCAGATCCCCTATGCTTCTCTTAGACTGCGCACACAACAGATTGTGAATCAGAAACACAGAGGTTAAAGTCTTTAACAACAGCAAAAGGTCAACTGTAAAGAAGGGGGGCTTACAGTTGAAATCAATTTCTTCGACACTAACTCATGCTCTTTGGCAAAGATTTCCTTTGCATACTTGAAAAGCTCCACATCGAGGTTGTTAAGCGATTTGATCTGCTGAATGACCTCTCTAGGGACTCTTGTACGCGTCTGTTAATTGGCATTGTCAAAATATTTGATTATTCAGGCCTTCTCTCATTAACATTGCTAGTTTGAATCATGTACCAAAAAAAAAAAAAATCCTTATATACCCCTTTGGTAAAATTTGCTGGAGATATTCTCTTCAAAGAGTTGGCCCGTCTGGTTCCTTGGGACTTCCGTAAATGAGTAATGCAGCCTTCATAGACTTCCATTAGGGTTTTTACCGTCATCTGAAGTGTATCAATACTTATATATTATAAAATCACACCAGGTCACGCTTAGATATTAAATTTGAAGAGGGAAATCTACTTACATTTCCACTCTTAGCTTCTGTTGTTATATTCGATGCAACTTCAGATGTACCATTCTGCAATGTCACAGGCATTTTCAGCCAGGCAATTACAATTGACAGCTGAACAAACTAATTATTACCTTCTGCAGCAGGACTTTACCTGAATATTACTCTTATCTGACCCCGGTTCTGAAATTGTGACACTTGCTTCTGAAGCATCAAGAAAATATAGTTGAGAATTTGGTGAGTTCAAGTACAATCATTTCAATCTGACTTTAGATGTAGCGAAAGCAAATACAAAGCCTACGCTGTTTACACAGGAACTATCATATCATCATTCTTCTTCCTCTTAAGAGACTATGATTCACCCACAAAGAATCATAAATCAACCCAGGGACCCAGAGAAACAAAGCACATTGTCTAGAACAAAAGAAGGCAACAGAACCTTTAAAGATGATGTGACAACAAGAAACAAAGACTTCATGATAGAAGACAACCCCAAATAACAGAAAACAGTAATCTTCAGATAAAAAGATGAGCAGTAAGGAGCTTTAAACCCAAAAATGTAAGTAAAAACCATCCCCAGTCAACATCTTAATCATACATCCATAGCGATATTTCCTGTGACTACAAAAATGAACACAATCACCCTCACTCTAAGTTGCTAGTTTCTCCTCTAAGACATAACAGCAATGGTATTAAGAAAATTAACAGGCGGAAAACTTACACCAACCTGATCTAAAAGTTTTGGTTTTAGCAGTTGCGTCGGATGGCACCACTTGAGACAGAATTTGAGAACCCACTACATTTGCAAACAGTGATGCAGATTCCCTGTGCTCCTCTGTCAGTCCAACATACAACATGCTGTCCAGCCTCCTCTGTAACATATAAACAAGCTTAAAGAATCTGCTGAATTTAAAAGAACAATACCACGATGCGGTGAATTATGATGAATAAAAAGTGTTACTACCTTGGCAACTTGGAGAACATGCTCACCAAGGCTTTTGAACTTCTGCACACAATGCCGAACCTCGTGGGCTTCTGATAAATAGGAGTTATTTGTCAATCCTGTAATCTGTGAAGTGAAATGAAAATGCTCTGGAGATCTCTAATCAATAACATAAATAAGCAAAACAAACCACATGAAAAAGTACCTGAAATGTGGCTCCATTGTGGATAATGTCATGAGCAGTAGGCGCATCAAGATATTTGCGCAAAGGCATAAGCATCTCCTCCATGTCATATGGGTTATCGTCCTCAATTATGACTACGCCTTTAACTTTTCGTGCATCTCGCTAAGAAAGGCCAAACATGAAGTAATCAAGCTTCAGTCAATAGTGTTATGCGTTCTTATCATGTTCTAGCTTGAAAGCTGTATATTTTTTATGCAAAAAAAAAAAAAAAAAAGACGAATGGGATTTGACGACATACCCGAGCAAACAAGTCTTCTCTCATCCATGGAACTAGGAATTTCCATGGCCAAATGTCTAGCGTGCTTATTACATTGCTCTTGCGGATGCGGCTAGACATCCTTGACGCAGAAGTTAAATTGGGATGGACCAAAAATCTAGCTGCTACCTCTACTGAAAATTCATAAGTGCTTAACACACGCGCAATAGGATCCCGAACTATTGTCATCACCGAAGTTCTCTCCCTCGGAAGCTTTGCCATCACACTATAATCATCATGTGTTGCCAACAACTTGCACTTTTCCTTCCTATAAATTTATGAGTCAAAATGTATATTAACTGTCAGAGAGGGTAAATACCACATGCATAATACTTTTTTCCTATTATTCTTCCTTAGCTTAAGGAGGCTAGGGGTCTAATACGACTTAAGCAAAGTAACAACTCCGGTAATTAATCATCTATTGATCTCATGTCTGGCTAAGCTATCTAAAATGTACACACAAGACAGGGTCTTTGGCATCGAATGAAGACATAAGAAGCAAAGATTACCTTGGATTGAAGTGGAGCTTGTCGTAAGATCGAGGACATTCCTCAGAGCTGTCATACAACTTCCTCAAGAAACTACAAAAAAGCACAGCACACAACATTAACCACGCCGATCAGAAAGAATCTTTCAATTCACTCAAAAGTTTTTGGTAAAGGGAAAATCAAATCACCAATGAAAATATGTCCTGCCTCCAGTTCGAGGAACATGAAGAAAGAAGAGCAAATCTTTTAGCGAGCGTTTGTCATTGTTGACATGTTCTTCACGGGACGAAGATGAATCAGCCCAATTATTCACAACTCTTTCGCAATGACCAAAATCAAGTTCCGCAAAAGAGCCAATAACTAGTATATAATTCAACAGTTCAAAGAAAAAAAAACACACATTCAGAAACAAAAAAGTCCAGTCTTTTATGAAACAAAAACCTCCACAAAACCATTCTCTCTATAAACATACCTGAGGCAAGAAGTAATGACCCAAGAGCCATCAGCTTCCAAATAGGATTCAATTTCATTGTGCCTCGATTCCAAACCCTACTGATGATGATTACCAAAACAATAAAAAGGATGAACCTTTATTCAAAACAAACAAAACCCAGAAGGTGATCAATCAAATCAAACAAACAAATCCCTGAGAAAGAACGTTACGGTTGTGTGAGTTGTATAAAAAAACAAAAGTGAGAAAAAATGGGAGAAGGAGACAGAGGAGGAAACAAGGGCAAAAAGGGGACCCAGAAAATCGAAGGAACTGAATAATGAAAGGAACAAAGGAACCAAAGAGAGAGAGGAGGAAGCAGAGGCCTACATGTTATGGGGGAATCGAGATCTCGTGCTCATAAATTCCCCTCGATCTCTGTTTTGGGGGCAAACCTCGCTATCTACTAGGACCTACGGGACAAAAACAACAAGCAAAGTTCGTGTTTTTTTTTTTCTTTCTAACATCGATGGATGAGGAACACGAGAGTGTGCGCTCCCCCGAGAGAACAGGGTCACGAGATTTTCTCTTGGTTTCTCGCCACCCAGAGGGAAAAGTAAAAGAAGAAGAAAAAAAAATCATATATAAAAGGCACTCAGAGCAAATCCAACGGTGCAACTGGACAATCGTTGCTCAGAAAAAAAAAATATAGATATTTTAGTTATATGATAACATTTTAATTTTTTATTAAAATTTGACCACTACTAAAGAGACACATGTATATATAGGTAAAGAATCGGTTCTCAAATAAGCAATTTGAGTACCCTCCTAAATTCTCTCTTTTACTTTTTAAATATGTTTTATTTTCTTTTTTTATAAGAAATTGGTTGAGGAACGACCATTGGATTTGATACGAGAAAGACACTAAACACTAGTGCGAGCATTGAATTGATTGAGCCAAACGAATTTAGATTTTTTTTACCTAGTCCATCGAGACCAATGCTCTTTTTGCCAAGTTTGAAGAATGAACTTTCCTTTTTGATACGATTAGGGTTTGACCAGCACTGCTGGTCTAGTATCTTAATAGGGATTTAACATCTTAAAGTATGGTCAAAGATGTTTTATTTATTAGAACATGGTAACTTTTTTTTGGACAAAAGAAGATGGTAATTTTCCTAGGACTAACCTTTTGATCTTTTGGCCTTTCCGTAGCGTCTTAGCCTTCTAGTTGCTTGTGGTGACATGTACGTACGTCATTCTTTGTGTGTAAAAGACCTCAAGGACAAAAATTATAGGGCCAAGTTTTGCATAAGATTGTGTATTTTTATCAAATTACAAATGCAGAATATATATGAATTTTATGTCAATGCTTCAATTCCGTTGAGAGTTTTGCACAGTAAAGTTTTCCGTTGAGATTGTTGACAGATTTTTGTGAACATACATTGGATTATGCTTAATGTGATATGGCCTAAAGTCTATAAAAAATGCTGTAGGTTCATCATGTCTAATGATGTCTCCTTTCAAATCTTGATCGCTCCATTCGTTTTGCGATGACATGTTTGATTTAATCTATACAATAATAATAATATCTGTTATGTAAAATTTGTTTCCCTGTTATTTACATCAGTAGAAATATCAGTAAATCTGTATTTAAATCAATAAAAACAAAAAAATTCCTTTAGAGATAAATATTAGTCATATTACCTCCACGATATATAAATTCACATAAAATTTTCTTTATTTTTAAAACATATTCATATGCCTATTTTTTTGTAAAAGGTGGTGACGTCGCAGAAGAAAAAAACACATCAAAGATGGTGATTTGATCAACAATTGTCGAAGGATTGTTGTAACAATATAAATTAACCCAAAATGACGAAAACTAAATTTAAGATTTGAACTTTTTGTGTTAATCCTATAGTTTCAAAGAAGGTCTGAGATATTAATAAAGTTGGGTCTGATGATTGAATGGCCCAAAACTGATTTACCTAATACAGTATTTCTCAAGATTGTAAATAATTAAAATCCCTAAAAAAGGCGCAAAGATAAACCAAAATATTTGCTGCCAGAGAAAAAGAAAAAAAAAAAGATAAACAAGAAATTACAGACCTCACGAGTCAAAAGGTATGGTGGATTTTTTCTTCTTCTTTGAATCTTTTTTGAAGTATCCTCACTTTTGAAAGTGAGAAGTACCATAACTTTAATAACTTTCAAATGATTTCGTATCATCTAATTTGTCCTACAATCTCTTCTTGATCATTCTGATTAGATTTTCTTTCGTTTATGGCAATCACGATATGCGTCAATTCAATACTGTTATTCAATTCTTGCAATGTGTTTACAAATGTAATGGGCTTTGTCTAATTGTTATGTATGCCTTTTACTGTTTTGCCCAGTTATTGTAACATAATGGACTCTGGAGACAAAAACTCCATCGAAGGAACACCAGCTTACGCGGAACGAGACAGTGGAATCATTGCAATATCTCCACTATGTGACCACTACAATGATCAAATGAGGATTGATGATTCTCTTACTACTTGTTCCGATGAAGAAATCATCGATTCTTTGTATCAAAACATCTTTAGTATTGCTCTCTCTCTTCAAATAGAGGAATCTGGTTGTGGTTCTCACACACCTCTCTCTGGGCCTTGCCCTGGAGCTCCCATGAAGCTTACCAAGTTATCAAGAAACATCGATCCAGGATTCCAAAGAAAACTCTTTTGACATGATATTGCTTCTTCTTTTTTTTTTCTTTACCTTTAGTCTTGTGTTAAGGTACTCTTGTGTTGGGAAAAATCGTTGGTGTTGTATTTGTGTTCATTTGTATTGTGATCATATCTGGAAAGGTCCTCAAGAGATCTATTTGCAATCTAACCAAGAAAATATCATTACTAGTTTCATGATCATGGAACAAGACAATATTATAAAAGCTATATATATATATCTGAGAGGTTTTAAACTAAGAGAACTCTCTCCTCACACTCACTTGTCATGGAAACGAAAGCTTCATTTACAGAGACAGAGTAAGTAGAGGCTCCAATTATTCTTTTACTTTGTGTTGTTCCATATACGCTTTATCTGCTTCTGCTACGCGGTCCTGGAACATCGTCCACTCGTTTCTGCATCTCTCTCTCACCTGAAACCGGGGAAAACACATAAACACTGAGGTTGTCTAGAGGGCAGAGAAGCAGATTTCTGTTAGTAAGTGTGATAATGTGGGCTAACTATTTACCCCTTGCCATGGAGATTTCCCCTTTTCCGACTCACCCTGTCAAATTTCATTACCGAGTCAAGAGATCATTCAGAGACATCAGAGCAAAATTTATTCACTGCTCAGTGATAAAAAATAAATTCACCTGACTACCAAGGGAAGGGATCACTTGATGGATTATCCATTGTGAATCTACCACACCTATCTTCTCATGAGCAGGCTGAAAATGAAAGAGAACAACACAGATGGAGACTTAACAAGGAGAGCTCGTGAGATAAACAAAGCACCCAACCAAAGGAAGTAGAGACGGTAGTAAATAACCTCAACGCATCGTCTCAGAGCAAAATCAAGACCCCATCCATGAACAAGATCATTCTGCACCAGAAACAAACAAGGTGTTTTAAAGCCACCAACTGATGGTCGTGAAGACGAGACAGACTCGTTGTGATAACTTAATCAGAAACAAAAGTAGTATCATAATGCCACATTTTCTAGTCATATGCATACGATGTCTGATTGTCACAACAGTGACCAAAGATCTTATAGTTAAACAAACCTGAATCATATGCCATACACATCGCCATGCTTCTCTAGAAAATACGGGTGCCATAATCTCAACAAACCTGCAAGTGGGAAAACACACCTGTGAAAATGATATAAGCACTTTATAGTAGGCTAGGCAAAGAGAGAGAGAGAGAGAGAGAGAGAGAGAGAGAGAGAGAGAGAGAGAGAGAGAGAGAGAGAGAGATAGGAAGAGTGTACAGAGCCTTACGCAGCACATGGAGGTAAATGTGGATCACTGCACCATCCTGGTTTTTCTTTTGTTTCTCTGTTCACCACTCAAAAATATTAGAGACAGATTTGAATGCAAAGGAAAGGTAAGAGACAGAGAGAGAGAGAAAGACAGCTCATACTTGTGGACATCTCGGTCACCTCTTCTCTTTGTCATTTCCCATGTAAGTCCGTTGTTTGGCTCTAAGCCTGGTTGAGAAATCTCCAAACCATGCTTCTTAACTAACTCAATGTACCTGATAGTAAACAATGCAAAATGTAAATATTGTCATTGATGTATAACCACAATTCAAGACAAGTAATTCACCTCTCTGCATTGAAGTGCTCGACTCCAAGATCTTCATCCCATATAAATATATACTCATAAGCTGAGACAACATCAGGATGCAAAAATCTCTTTGCATACCACCTGCCAAAAGATAAAAAGAAACTAGCTGAGGGTTTTATAAAACAAATTTTCATAACTGCCTGAAGAATGGAGTATATCGTGCTGACCTGGATCAGTTTTCTTACCATTTTGTTTGTTTTTTTGCACTGATATGTATCGCTTTTTTTGACCACTCAAACTGGTCCCATTCAGTTGTCCGGCCGTCATAATGAAATAGCAGGATTTGGAAATCTTCAGAAAACTAATCAAAACACAAATCTTAGTGTCCATCCAAACAATGAACCATATAATACTGACAAGATGAGGGGGGAAATTGGGCAATTGCAAAACCTTCTTAACAGCAGCATTAATATTGTTCCTCTGCTCAAACCCAACTGTGAAAGTTACGAGATACTTTGGTTTCTTCTTCAAATCCTGTAGAGGTTAACACTTTTTCTTATACATCTCAATCACACTATATAGTCAGACTATGCCCAATTGTACGTTGCCAATACGATTGAAGAACTTACTTCACTAGGTTCGCCCCATAATCTGCGCAAGTAAAAATCTGTTTCTGCCACTATAATTCCTGGAGGAAGTAGTTCTGCACCATGCGGATTAGTTGGAACATATATCTGGAAACATATAAACAAAAAATGACACCCTTGATTAACATGAGCGAAAAGAAAAAAAAAAAAAAAAAAAAAAGAAGTGCACTGACTCATGATTATATGTATTATCTATCTTGAATCTAGCATGTAAAGTCAGCAGAGAAATGGTTACCTTAGGAAACTGTCTAGAACCAAAATCTTCAGGTGATCTGCCACCAGAAAACAGTTTCCCATCTGACATGGATACATCAAAAGATGACACAAGGCCTGAGGGTAAGCTAATCTGCAGAATGCAAAAAAAACAGATCGATCAACTGGTGAAAAGAGATTATAAAAAAAAGAGAGTAAGATATAACCACTATTGATCCCACAGCTGAGCTCATTATACCTTTTTAAAGGAACCTGAGGGTAATGTGATACCAATAAAAAAACCAAACACCATTCCCAAAATTGTGGTTATGATAAGCTTTGCATTTTCATTTCTTCTAGGAGCACCGCTGCAAAACAGAAAAAAAAAAAGATAAAACCCTTTTTTTAAGTAATGTTTCAAAACCAAAAAAAAAAAAAAAGCTCGTTGATTACATTAAAAAGAGCCAGGAAATAATAGTATACCTTCGGTGCATTGTCCCCATCGGAATTTGCAAAATCTCTCCAAAAAAAAATATATAAACTGCCAAAACAAAATAAACTAAAATTCAATCCCTTAAAGAAGGAGGACACAAGAAACTCTTCAAGAAACCGACGAACTATGATGATGACTATTAAACCATCTTAAAGAAGAAAGGTTAGAGAGACAGACAGATAATAAAGAGGAAAGAAATCAAGAATTTTTTAAAAAATCATTGACCTAATTGATTTAGGAAAGCATAACCGTCATATCAAAACATTAAAATAGCTATTCACACTGTGTACGACCCACAACACAACACAAAGCTCAACCAAAATTTTTGAATAGTTGAAACCGACAACATGGCTATATAATAATTGCAGCTGAAAAAAATGTGTCGGTGTAATTTATTGTTACTAGAGAGATTCAAGATACCTTACACAAGACCACCGGATCAAAATCTTAAACGCAGACGATATCGAAATCAAACACCAAAGAGATATATATATATATATATATATATATATATATAATAGTCGCGAAAATTACCCAAAAAAAAAAAACAAATTGAAAAGGAGGAGAATGAGATGATACTCACGGAGATTTGAAAGGTATACAAAAACTCTGAGAGATTAGGGGTTTTTGAGTCCCTTCTCTCTGATTACGTTGTGAGAGATTCAGTTTACTGAAGAAACAGTGAGGGGAAGAAGAAGAAGAAGAAAGATTTGATTGTTTTTTGTTTTTGTGTTTTCTCAGGTGAATTAAGAAAGAATGATTTTTTTTTTTTTTTTTTTTTTTTTCATTTATCAAAACAAAAAGCTTCACCTAAATCTTTGCATACGTGGCTTCTTTTCTTTTGATTTTTTTTTTCTTTATCTCCCATCTTAATTAAATGTGTATGTTTAGTTTAGGCTAAATCGGATGTTAATCAGATACTCTATAGAAACATTCTTGGAAGAAATTAAAATAACCAAAGATAAATGAAATAAGTTCAACAACAAATATTAAACAGTTCACCAATTACCATAATTGCTGGCTGCTTTAAAGAAAAAGCATGTCCAGACTAAATAAAACCAACTCAATTTTATCCTACCAACCAAAAAAAAAAAAAAAAAACCAACTCAGCGCAAGACCAAACAATCACAAAACCCTATTTTTCGTCGTCTCCACCAGCAAGCAGACGGGTTCAGGGATTTTGATTTCTCTGATTCTGAGACTTACTAACCATACGAGCCATTGAACTCGTCTGATAACCCCCGTAACCCCCGCCACGCCTGCGAGTCGCACAACAACCTACAACCATCCCACGAGTCGTTTCTCTTTGAGCCGAGAGAGAACTCATGCTCGAGTACATGTACGCTCTCCCTGATCCTTCGTACACATTCCGGCTCGCCATCCTTTCTTGCAAAGTGTTTAGCTCCGCCGACAGTGTTTGACAAAGACTATCACCAGACCGAGCTGACGCTGTCTTGGATAATTCTTCCGCTCGGTGTTTTAGAATCTCTACTGCCGCGCTCAGATTACCCCCATCTGCTAAAACCCTAGCCTCTGACATGGCTTCTGCAACAAGGAACCTGTTCAGTTCCCTGTCAACCTCAATGGACACCACTGCTTCCTCTCCTGTTAGCTCCATTGGCCTTTGGATGCTTAGTTCTCCAGATTCCACGCGGACTATCCCTTCCGTAACAGGATCTTTGTAGACGCATCTGACCTTCAGCAACGACATAGATTCGGATTCAGCAGATGCATTGTCGCAGCAGGGGATTCCAAGAATCACCACGAAGTCCCTTTGTTCTTCTGCGTACATGTCTCCAACATCGATCGTGGCGCTTCTCCCATCTGATGCAATGCGGCTCCTGTAGCTTCCTGCTTTTATAGAGGATATTTTCAGGCCCTGCTCATGAACGCATTCGATTTCAACAGCTTGTTCAAGAATCACTACGCTGAGAAGCCCTCCGATACACTGCGCAAAAGCATCCTGAATCACATTCTCTGCTTCGATGAACGAAAACGTGCCTCTAGAGACTGCTGAAATTGTGTGCATTAGCTGAGCATCGTGATCTGAGCCGAACCCAAAGGTATGAATTGGGATCCGGCAAGAACTCGGAAGCAAAGACTCGTAATCAGCTCTCACTCTCTGACGGACCCTAGAATGAGAAAGAGTATGATTGTCCTGTCCGTCGGACAAAAGAATCATTCCAGAAACAGGGTTCTTCCACCGCCTACCCTCAATGACTCTTGCACCAATCTTGAGCCCCTCTGCAATGTTTGTCCCGCCGCCAGCAGCCAAGGAGTTAACAGCTTGCATCGCCGCTTGCTTCCCTGTCTCAGACATCAGTCTAAGAGGGAATAGTCGACGAGCCGTGGAGGAGAAGGAAATTACAGAGAGCCTATCAGTCTCACCAAGATTCTGAATCACAAAACCCATTGCCGTTTTCATAAGCTCTAATTTTACTCCGTGCATGCTACCACTCACATCAAGAACCGCAATGAGGTCCAAGGGAGCACGAGTGCGCCTTTCATCATCGCTCACACCCTCAGCCTTAAGATGAACCAGAGCAGCAAAATCGCCACGACTGACCGGTCTGGCCAGCGCAGAGACTTCAGGGAAGAGTTTAATCTCGACGGCTGGATGATCTGAACGATGAGCAGCACTCTGGATTTGTGTCTCTCCGTGAGGTAAAGGCTCATCATCTTCAAAACCCCCTTGAGCCGGAAAGATAGGGACAGGGTGGTAACCATGAAACAAAGGGACTTGTGTCCATCGAACTCTGCATAAAGGGCAGATCCTGTTTCCGTGTTTCACGTTTGAGGTTATACAATCAAAATGAAACGAGTGAGAGCACTCTGCAGTAAATAGAGCCTTCCCGTCGTCCTTTTTAATCTCATCCAAGCAAATCGCGCACGTGCTCTGCAATATTAAAAGATGAAGAAAAATAAGTCTCTTAATTAGAAATCTGTAAACCTAATACTAACACAATCTTTTCGAAATCTTAAAACCTAACCCTAATTTGTGACAAAAGATAACCTTTAACTCTAATAAGGTAAGAGATGATAAACCCATTCGACTATAAAAATTGTAAAAAATTCGTATCACCTCATAAAAGTAATTGTATAATAGAGAGAGTGGTCAGAGAAAGAACCTTAGAGGAAGAGGGAGGAGAAGACGGCGGGGGAGGAGAAGAAGCATCGGGTCGGTTCGAGTTTTGATTTCCGCTTTGAGTTTCCTTCTCCATGTTTTCGCTTCCGGATGAGTTCATATTTGTAAAGAAACCCTAGCTACGACCTATCAGAAAAATATTATGTTGAATGTATTGCTTTTTGGTCTATGGACCACATTATATATACACAATATAGACCGACCTAGCTTCCTATAAATTTTGGAAATTTACAATCTAAAAGGAGTTTTTACCAATTAAACTTAACATTTTATCCCAAAAAAAAGGAGAATATATTAACCAATTAATTTATACAGACTAGTTGTTGATAAAAGTAAACTTTTACCAACCAGTTTATACGTGTACACTGTATATCGTTGGGAGGATGAAGAAAGCCGGTTACCAAAAATCAAATTAAACACAGAAAAAAATTGTAACAAATTGATCGAAACACATTTACCCTTTTTACTAATGATTTTTGGATATTGCATTAATGAAGATGGAGGAAAATATAATGACGGTCGATGCCTGTAGGGTTTTTTTTTTGAGTTAACACTATGCATTGGATCCTAAAAATATGCTTGAGAAACTTAATTTGTAACAAAGATAATATGTTCTTTTATATGAATTCACAATAAACCAAATAAGAAAGGTAACCAGTATCATATTGTTAATTAAGAAAAACCATTAGAAACCATGTTCCCGGTTCAGACAGAACCAACTCAACACCCAACCAAATTAAAACCAAAAACAATCACAAACCCCAATTTATTATTCTTTCTGTCAAATTTAGCTTTGGCCTCCACGAGCAGGGGATGCTTTAGGGCTTTTGAACACCAGTTGCTGAGACCGAGTCACCATACGAGCCATTGAAGACGTCTGATAAGCCTGTACCGGGCTTAAACCCTGGGTCGAGTCTCCACGAGCCGTTGCCCTTTGAGCCGAATGCGAGCTCATGCTCGAGAAGGCGTAAGCTCGCCCTGATGTTCTGTACATCCTCCTGCTCGTCATCCTTTCTTGCAACGCATTCAACTCGGAGGACAGTGATTGACAAAGCCTATCACTCGATCGAGCAGAAGGTGTCTCTGATAATTCTCTCTCACGGTTTCTAAGAATTCCAATTGCTGCGGTCAGGTCACCTTCATCCGCTAAAACCCTAGCTTCTGACATAGATTGTGAAACAAGGAACCTGTTTAATTGCCTGTCAACCTCTATGGACACCACTTCTTCTCCTGTTAGCTTCATTGGCCTTTGGATGCTTAATTCTCCAGATTCCACACTGACTATCTCTTTCGTAACAGGATCTTTAAAGACGCATCTAACCTTTAGCAACGACACAGATTCAGAATCAGCAGACCCATTGTTGTCGCAGCATGGAATTTCAAGAATGACCAGGAAGTCCCTTTCTTCTTCTGCGTACATGTCTCCAACATCGATTGTGGCGGTTCTTGCATCAGATGCTATGTGGCTTCTATAGCTTCCTGCCTTTATGGAAGATATTTTCAGGCCCTGCTCGTGAACGCATTCGATTTCAACAACTTGTTCAAGAATCACGACGCTAAGAAGCCCTCCTATGCATTGCGCAAAAGCATCTTGAATCACAGTCTCTGTTTCGATGAACGAAAACGTGCCACTAGAGACTGCTGAAATCGTGTGCATTAGCTGAGCATCGTGATCTGAGCCAAACCCAAAGGTATGAATTGGGATCCGGCAAGAACTCGGAAGCAAAGACTCGTAATCTGCTCTGAGATGAACCCTGGAATGAGAAAGAGTAAAGTTGTCCTGTCCGTCGGACAAAAGCATCATTCCAGAAACAGGGTTCTTCCACCGCCTATCCTCAATGACTCTTGCACCAATCTTGAGCCCCTCTGCAATATTTGTCCCGCCGCCAGCAACCAAGGAGTTAACAGCCTCCATCGCCGCTTGCTTCCCTGTCTCAGACATCAGTCTAAGAGGGAAAAGTCTACGAGCCGTGGAGGAGAAGGAAATTACAGAGAGCCTATCAGTCTCACCAAGATTCTGAATCACAAAACCCATAGCGTTTTTCATGAGCTCCATTTTGACTCCTTCCATGCTCCCACTAACATCAAGTACGGTAATGAGATCCAAAGGAGCACGAGAGCGCCTAGCATCATCACTCACACCCTCAGCCTTAAGATGAACCAGAACAGCAAAATCACTACGAGTGACCGGTTTCGCCAGCGCACACACTTCAGGAAACAGTGTAATCTGGAGGGCTTGATGATGATCGGAACGATGAGCATCACTCTGGAACTGGGTCTCTCCGTGAGGTAAAGGCTCATCATCTTCAAAACCCCTTTGAGGCAGAGAGGTAGGGAGGGAGTCAACATCACACAAAGGGACTTGCTTCCACTGAACTCTGCATAAAGGGCACATCCTGTTTCCGTGTTTAACGTTGGAGGTTATACAATCGAAATGGAAAGAGTGAGAACACTCCGCAGTAAATATAGCCTTCCCGTCTTCCTTCCTGATCTCACACAAGCAGATCGCGCAACTGCCCTGCAATTCTCAATGAAAACAATCTCTAATCACAATTCACACAGAGTCTTAAAAAAATCTTAAACCTAAAACCCATTCGAAGATTATATGATAAACCAAACCCTAATCGGTAAAAATCCAGAAGGAGAGGATTGATAGATCAACGCAGAATTAATTAAACCCATTAGATGATGAAAGTTTCATCAGTTCGGCATCATCACCCACATAAGAAAAGGTTGGATCTTTGGATCATATCAGAGAGAGAGAGAGAGAGAGAACCTTAGAGAAACGGGAGAAAGGAGAAGAGTGAGGGCGTGAAGAATCGGGTCGAGTGGAGTCAACGGATGATCTTGAGGCATCGCTGGAAGAAGGAGATGAAGGATCGAGGAGATTATTGAGAGAGTCGTTGGAGTCCAGATCCGGTTTCGTTTCTCGCAATTCGTTGGGGCTCTCCATTGTTTTGCTTTTCCGAGTTCTAAGTTTTTGTGAAGTAAAAGATAATCTGATCAGAAAGACTATAAAGAAGAATAAGACGAAGAAGGAGAAGGGGAAGGGAGCGGTTACCATATAGAGGAAGAAAGCGAATTGTTCAATTCAAATCCTTTCTTAGTAAACGACACGTCAACTATCTTTTTTTCTTCTTTCTCAATTTTAGTTTTTTTGTTTCTTTTATACGACTTTTTATTTAAATAATTTTTCTATTGGATGGAAAGAAAAGACTTGAGAATTAATATTTTTTTTTTGTTAACATACATAATGGTCTTTCTTTTATCATAACCATATTAATTACCTTTTCTTTCTTTTCTTTTGATAGTTTGGCTTCTGAGCCTTTCTCAGAATATACATAAGCTATTTGACAAAAAAAAAAAAGGGTATTTTAAATTTTAACTCCATGAAAGTAGAACGTTACATTTCACCAAGACTGTACCGAACCCGAGTCGGTTAGTGACTCACTCAATTTGATTACAGTAATTGCATCTACAAAAGTCGCATCCAAAACAATACTTCGATATTTATCATAAGGTAACCTAATTATTATATATACAGACATTTTTTTTTAACTTCTCTCTAAATCAACAACTAGACCCTAAACATCTCTCCATTTACATCACTCATCATCCGAAAGACAAACCACATTTTCGTTGCCCTGCAATCCACGGCTCATTCCCTGTTGTGGTTGTTGCTCTTGCTGTTGCTGCTGAATTAACAAACCTGAATGTGTTAAAGCTTGAGGAGGCGGCGCTGAGGTTGGAGTAGTTGTGGAGCCAGGACTTGAAGAGGATGGCCTATATGAGTTGAGGTGTGGTGCAGAAGAGCGTAGACTTGCATTGGCAACTTGATTAGTTGCAGGAGAAGCTGACAGAGTTGGAGTTGTGTTGGATATCAGAGGCTGTCTTGGCTGAGGCATTGTGCAGACCGCGGAACTCAGAGGACGCCCTGATGGACGAGAAACTGAAGACGGACACAAAGATGCCTGAGTCTGAGCCGGAGCAGGAGCAGGATACGATGATGCCTGAAGCTGCAGAGGTCCAGCAGCAGGAGCCGGAGACAGAGCAGGAGCAGTGTAATTTCTCTGTGTGCTCACTCTCTGTGCTAGCTGCTGAATTCTACCTGCAGAAAAAAGTGCTACTATGACTTCATCTCCTTGTATTTAAAACCAATTTGCTCTACTTTTCGAAGAACACCTACCCCTTGGAGCTGCTGAGGGAGATGTCTTCTTCTCGGTACATTTGGACAAGAACGCATTCGCCAACAGTTTGTTCATTATAATATGATTTTTATTTGTCTCTATCTCCGTCGTTTTGGTGTTATGCTCAGCTTCTACCTCCTGGAATCTTCGTTGAAACTCTGCTCGTAATTCAGCCATCTTCCTCTCGAGTTCAGATTTTAAGACTGATTTCTGCTCACAGGCAACTGAGGGTCAATGAACAGTGAGAAAAAAAGAAACCAAAACTAGATGTATGGCGGACATCTAACCTTTTCTTCGTAAATCTTCCTTGAGTTCTCTGATTCTCTCTGCAGCCTCTCCAACTCATGCAGAAATGGGTCGTTGAACACAGGGAATGGTACTTGAGGAACAGGTTGAGCGGCACTCTGTCCCATAACATTGCTAAGAAGTGATGGAACAGGAGCTGTTACACCTGCTAAAGGCTCCACACCACCTTCATGGGCAAGGCATCACACTATTAGCAGTCTGGCAAACACCTACGTTAATCTAGGTGATACTTAAATGAAAAGGGCAGTAACTGACTTGTAAGGGTTGACCGTTCTACTTGGGGACCAGCTTCTGCTATTTCCATTTCACATGCATTTGACCCAGTTGTGTGAGATTCTGCCACTGTTGTGTTATTTAGGCCTTCAACGTTAACTTCTGCGTCAGGGTGAATTCCAGGCAAAGATAATGGCCGAGGAGATGCATCCCGAGCACCCTATCCAGAAAAATCAAGTTCACAAGCAAAATTAACACCTGATCATTACCCACTGCCAGATCTGTTTCTTACAGTAAAGTGACAACGAACATTACAAAGGCATAGTGCTTTAAACCAACAAAAAAAGAGAGTCTTCAAGCAGAGGCAGATACCTGATCTGATACAGGAGTTCCACCAGTTTCTACTGCATCTAATCCATCTGTGGGAAGTTGAGCCACTGTTGTGATATTTTGGCCCTCAATGTTTGCTCCTAGGTCAGACTGAGTTCCAACCAATGTAGATGGCAGAGAACATGCATCCTGAGCAACCATTGTGTCCTGCATTACAAAGATGTAAGCCTTTTGAACAGCAAAAGCGATTACATTTTGTTAAGGCAATACGTACCTGATCTGATACTGCATAATCACCACTCTCTACTGCATTTGGACCAGCTATGTGGGGCTCAGCTGATAATGTGTTGATATTTTGACCCTCAATGTTTGCTTCTGGCACAGGCTGATTTCCAGCTGGTGAAGATGGCAAAGGACATGTAACTCGATCACCCTGTCCATAGAGTCAATATTATATTAAAAGATGTGACCTGATCAGTAACCACATTTCCCAGCTCTTTTTCACACGGGAAATTCTGAATAAACATTACACAGATTGATAACTTCAAACCAGCAAAAGAAAATGTAGTCTTAATAAGGACCTGATTGGATGCAGCATAATCAGTAGCCTCTACAGTTTCTGGCTCAACAGACTGGGGCTCAATTACTTCTTCAATATTTTGGCCCTGAGTGTTTGCTGTTGGTTCAGATTGCTTTCCAGCTGGTGAAGAAGGCATAGGATCATCCTGTCCAGAAAAGTGAATTCAATAAGACAAACAACATCCGATGGCTAACAAAAATGAGCATTAAAGAGATTAGATGAACAACGAATCGAGTATCCTACAGGGCCAGTAAGTACCTGATCAGATTCAGTAGCACCCCTAGTCTCTACCACAGCCGCAGGGTGTGGCTTAGGCAACGCAACCTCGTCACGAATCTCCTTGTCAAGAGAGTAAGTTTCCCTATTCTGCTGGTCCAAAATGTTATCAGCATCAGTATCCACATGATCTGTTCTATTATTTTCTGTAGTAACCAAAGCCTCCTCTCTATTCAAGGAAACCTCGGGGGAGGCAGATTTTGCAAGATTTGCTAGCGACTGGGATACCTCTGGCACCCTTGACGCAACATCTTCATCTGGTGCCGCTGATGTTATTCTGTCACAATTCTGGTATTCTGACAAATGCACGTTCAAAGCCGCAAATTCTTCTTGACAGCCAGCAGGAATCAATATCTCAGGCACAGTGAGAGAAGCGTGCTCACTGGACTGGCTCTTTGTAGCCACATTTTCTGTAGGCTGCTCACGAGACAAGGTTAAGACATCCATCACCTCGTCATTTCTTAAAACCACCAATTCAGGAACTTGTTGATTTGTGCCACCCGACATGGTTCCTAATGTGTTTTCTGCTTCCGGTACTTGATTTACCTTGGAAGCCATGCAATTCGTATCAGTGTAAGTAGCTTCAACGCTGGCATCATTGCAAGTTTGTACATCACAAGCATTTTTGGAAGTGCTTGATGAGCATATTTCACTAAAATGCTTGTTGCCACTTTTGATGGGAACACAAATTTTTAATTCAGCTTGTGCCCAGTTCTTTATCCGACTAATCCAACAGGCTTCATCCTCAGCCAACTTCTTCTTTGCAGCCTCGTGCATTTGCTCCAGACTTTGAAGGCATTCAGTTTTCTCACTATTGATTTCATCAAACTTTCTTTCAAAATCATGTTCCAGCCGCTTGATATCATCCACTTGGGTGCTTTTCCGTGAACGAGATAAACGAATTACTGCTGCTTCCAAATTTTTCCTAGTTTCAAGTTTTTCCTTCTTGTCTGCATGCATATTTAACAGCTCCACCTTTTTTTCCTTGTGCTCTTGTCCAAGCTTTTGCAGTTGCCTCTTGCATTTCTTTTTTATGTCTTTAATAGTCTCGTTGATATCTTTTGTTGCAGTGCTATAATGACTACATCTCTTCTCAGTTGTGCATTCTTCACCCTCTGAGCTACGCATCGACTTTATATTGTTCTTTCCCTGACGCACTCTAGCCCCTGAGAGACTTTCATTCACTTGTTTTGTACTAACCATTGACTGGCTAGAAGTAGTACCAAAGCAATCACACTGCAAACCTTGTGTGCGCTCCAAGAACAGACTCTTCATGCAGGACAATATCGTAAATATATAATTTACCTCTACTCTTGAGCAATAGAAAGCTAATTCAGATTTTGCACGGACCAAAGATTCTTTGTGACTAAGCTTTTCCTTTACCAACAAAGCTGCAATCCAACTCTGAAAACGCAATTTTAACAATGTATTCAGTATGTGACCTATTCATAAATTATGTCAGCTATTGAAGGCCGTACTTTGAGGTCTATAAGAGCAGATGTTTAATTAGACATTAGTAGCTTGCATAATTGGAGCAATAGTGGATAACTTTATCCTATTTAGAAAGTTAAAACTAATGCATTCCCACAGAGAAAGTGATGCCACAGATTAAGGAAATTTAAAACAGAGGCAGGTGATGAAGGAAATAATGCATAAACTATCAAAGTAAATGCTGTCATACCAGGGCTATCTGGAATGCCTGCAATGTGGTGGCTGGCTCTTCGTAGATTCGGTGGTTATCAATAACATATTCAAGAAATTTTTCAACCATTCTTGTGCATGCTTCCTGAAAACAGAATAATATGTTAACCAATCACACACGATAATATACCCTTTTGATAGACGTCTCACGATCACAGAAGTATATGAACACAGCAGCGGAAACATATATTAAGACTACCTAAAATAGCATGTACTGTAAACAAAATGAATAGCATCGGTCAATGTACACTTCTATACCAACAGCAAACAAATATAAAATTGAAAATGCCTTTGATCAGCCAGGTACAGAGGCCTAAGGTTATATATATATATATATATATATATATATATATATATATATATCAATATCTTCTATGAATGGATCATGCATCGTAGACAAAAGTTTTTATTTGCTTCAACAAACAATGGCCGACAAGAGGCACATTGACTACATACTGTTTTGTGCAGCAGTTGTTCGATTTTTAACAACCGAAGCCAGATATGAGAAATAAATAGAATATAGTTGAACATTAAGAATTTCATGTCTAGCTGTAACATGAAATCAGTTAACAATTCCAGTTACAACCCACAGTATATGCATATGCAAAAGCTAAAATAAGTTATGGAGGTGAAGAAAGGCACTTACTGAAAGATGCAAAACTTGGCAAAGTTTTGCCATTGCTGACTTTAAATCAGCATGGAGCTTCCTCTGTAATTCACCCGGTGTTTTTTTCCAATCATAACCCAATAACATATCCTCTGGGATTCCAGAGATATGAACGCCCACAGAATACAAGCCAAAAGCATCACTTTCATCCAATGTACCATCAGTACCAGATGTAGATTTACATGCTGGCTGGAGTGCTACTTTTGGTGACTCCAAAGCCCCTATAGGAAAGAGAATCAGCAAAGTAGTTGCAAAATTCTAGATATATGAGCAGAAATTGAACTATTTTTACCCATGAGATCCTTCCCGGAGGCCTTTTTTTCATCATTATCTACTGGGACATCAGTAAAATCGCCAGAAGCCTTCTTTCGCTTCTTTGTATTTCCGCCATCGTCAAGTTTGGGACTCTCTGCAGAGCCCTCAAAATATTTAACTCTTTTCCGATTTCTTTGGGGAGTATCTGACGCGTACTTCCACATAGGATTCTTTCCCCCCAACAGATTTGTCCAAAATATATTAGGACTATCTTCATCTGACAAATTATTATGTTTTTCACCAAACAGAGTAGAATCACTGCTGTAAGTTCCCTGATCATTCTTGGCTTCCCAAAGTAGACACAACTTTCCTCCATTTTCTTCTCCATCTTTGGAAGAAAGTATGGACGAGAATTCACGAACCACACCGTTCATAATAGATTGTTCAAATGAAGCTCTTGAATCTGGGGTTCCACTGCCGTGAAAATGATCCAGCTTATCAAATAAATATGAAGCCCCCCACATGAGCAGTGCATGCGTGAGAGGACGGTCTACAGCCTTATGTTGCCGCTTATTTTGCCCCTTATTTTGCCTAGCCAGAATCAGGGCTTTTTCTTCAACTGTACATACTGAGTACAACCGGAATATCTTAGTTCTTTCAGAACATGACTCGATTTTTATCTTCTCTAAGTGCTTAACATCATGCAATGGATTCAAGCTGCTTCCGAAAAGAATAAATGCATCAGCCCGCAAGAGTTTAATGGCTTGACTGCAGGCACGTGTTTCCAACAGCAGAATACAGCATTGACTCTCCTTGTTGAAATTGTTTATGGCGTTCTTCTTTGAGGAATAAATCCCATGCTCATAACATTTTTGACCAAATCTATGAGCCACAAAATCTTCGAGAATATTACCAAGCAGAAGCCCCTCAGGGCTTTGTGTTGCCTGTTGAACCAAATAAAAAACTGTATTTCAATCATACATGAGGCACAGATAACAACAAAGAGAGGACGCGGAGAAGAAATTTTCAGTAAAGCATATATCAAAATGCAGGCTGGTTACTGAAGCTACTTTACAATTTATCATCACATAACAGAGAGCATACTTCATTGGTTCACCTCACACAAATTTCAATACAAGACATAATTTCATTGTTAAAAGTAAATGCATATATATTGAGAATGCAGTAAGTGACGTTATCCAGAGACTATCTACACTCGTTAGTAATAGAAATTCACCTGGTAGAAGACAACTGCTTTTAAAATGTTCGTTTTTATATGAGTAAGCATTGCATCAAGGAGGTGAAGTTTCCCGCTTGCTTGAATTTCTACATCCAGGATTTTATGAAACTCCAGATTCTTGGTGAGCAGTTGTTTCAAAGATGCATCCATAACATATGGATGGTCACAGGTCTGTCAACAAGTTTGCGAACAAACGAAGAAAGTTTTAATATATCACACATTAACATGCAGAAAGTGACTCTGAGAAAATGTGATGCAGACCGACAGTAGTTGCATATCTAGGCAACCTCAAAACTGTGTTTAAAAAAGCGTCGCCTAGGCGCGCCTGGGCGAGAGGCGAGGTGATTATAAGGGTGTAGGGCCTCTAGTAGATGAGGCCAGGCGGTAGACCAAAGGCGCTCGCTTCGGGATGCCTTGCCATGGAGCCCGCCTCATCTCGCTTAGCGCCTGCAATAGTAGGAGGTAATATATGGTTAAACCTCAATATCTTCTCAATATTTTCTCAATATTTGCTTACTTAAAATGTTTCTAGAATGATTTTGTTGATGATGAGATGGATTTTTAGGCTTTGTGTTTAAGTTTTAAACTTTCGTTGGATTTGCTTCTACTTTGTTTTCATTTCTCTGTTTCAGACTCATGATTGGCTTTTTCTTTGTTTTCAAATCTTTCTCTATGTTTCAATTTCAAATGATAAGCTATTGGTTTTAGACTCAGGTTGTGCTTACATGGTAAGGAATCAATTATTTATGACTAACCTTATGTCTGTTTTTTGCAGTTGCGCCTCATACACCAAAGGCGTGGGGCGAATCTCGCCTAGGCGCAGGGCGCCAAACCTACCCTCTGTCGCCTCACCTTGCCTCTCGCCATTTAAAACACAGCCTCAAACTGTCTAGTGCTAGTCGGCATTTCGAGTTCTATATGTTTTGAAAAAGCAGAAAACAAGGACCAAAACCTTTGTACTACCAAACATCAAACAGAAATGCATAACACCTATGCAACAACTTCTTATGAGCATGGAACACAGAATATATTTGTTGGTAGCAATGCAGTAAACACCTAATTTATATGTATATTGCTTTCTTTTCATCTTATAATCAGTGTTAACGGTATTTAATGCACAAGCACATTGAAGCATAAGTTTTGTTTTTAACTCAAATTAACTTACTTTCCTTACAGAACTGAGAGTTTCTTCGAGAGCTCCGAGATCAATTTTCGACAGCGAAGAAAGAGATAAAGATTTGGAGAAGAGAGTCCGACAGTATTGCTCCAACTGTACATCTGATAGCTGCACCGGAACCCAATACTCTGGGTACATCGATGAATACAATTTGGGATCACTTGATTTACCGTGTTGCATTTGCCTGTTCTCCTCACAGTCTCTGCTCACAGCTGGTTCATTTTCCTCCATATCCTAATCCAATGCAAATACAAGTAAAAAGATAAGTAAATTTAACTATTAAACAGACCACTGTTTAACGGGTATCTAAAGGAAAACAATCAGAAACAAACCTGTGTGACGTGATCAGATTCGTCAACTGGCTGGGTGATGCAGGAGCAACCACTCAGATTTTCAAAATCACTGTTGACCCTACAAAAAATTTGTACAATTTAAATTACAATTTAAAACATATATTATTAACAACACTAACAGAAGCAACAAACACATCTGTGCAACATTTATCTATGGTAGAAAGCAATTGCCAGATCAGTTTGATAGACAGACAACACTCAAAAAATCTTACTTTTGCCGTTTTCCACATGTGTTGCACATTTCAGGTCGATCATCATTTTTGCACCCAGATGGAGATGGAATTACCACATCGGGACTCATAACGCGATCATCTCCATTTGCAACAATGTCACATGCATCCAGCTCAATTTCTGCAGTGCTTCTCTTCCTTTTCAAAGAGAGGCCTATGTCCATTTCTAAGCTAGTTTTACTGAAAAGAAGCTTTTGTGTTTCTGAATTCTTTGATGATGAACCTATGGCGTTCCCATCCTCAGTTTCAACCATGGAGGATGCATCAAGCGTCACCTTTTCTGCGTCCCTACTTGATATCAAAGGAGAATCAGTGCCGTCTTGAGCAGATTGTGGTAGACAATCTGTGTTACCGTCTTGAGCAGCAGCATCATCGCACCCAGATTGAGATGGAATTACCCCATCAGAACTCAAAATGCGGTCATCTCCATTTGAAGCAATGGCACATGCATCCAGCTCAATTTCTGTACTGTCTTTCTTGCTTTCTAAAGGCAATACTAAGCAAGTTTTACTGATAAGAAGCTTCTGATTTTCTGAATTCTTTGACGGTGAACCTATAGCGTTTCCATCCCTAGTTTCAACCGTGGCGGGTGCATCAAGCACCATATTCTCAGCATCATCATTGCTTGCAGGTACACGGCGCGAACAACCAACAACTACTAGTTCCTCGTCATTAGAAGCATCAACTAGTGCCTCGGATTTATTATTAGGCCTTCTAAACAAAGCCCTGAAACTTCGGGCTGACATTGTAGGTTCCCGTTTCTTGATCTCATTTGTCGACTCTTGTACATTATTTTCCTTTATTTCCTTGCTCTGCTGAATATTCGGTGAAGTGTCTGCGATCCGGCTAGGATTATCTGATCCTTTGGAACTCTGTGGGGCGGGTACTACATTCTTTCCCCTATCAGTCCTTCGCAGAGGACTCGGTGTGAGTTTCTTCTCCATTCCGGCAGACTTTTTCGATACTGAAGCAAGTGAGGGAGCCAGTCTCTCTGACTTTCTAGTAGCAGAAGGTGGAGTTATTGGCTGTTTAGTTGGCATTCCCCGGGTCGACCTCCTCAAACCAGAGGTTTCTTGTTCAGTTGAGGCAGGAGTTGACGCTGCTACGGATCTGGTGTAAATGGTTCTCCTCGCCGTACTATTCTTTTCATCTTTCTTCATCATCGTCTACAAAATTCGGCGAAAAAAACTTTTCAAATCAAACCTACTTCCTATATATGCCAAACCAATGTGTTCCTAAGACCCCTCCCCAAAGTTAGATGAGAGTCTCCTGAACAACCCTAAACCGTAACCTCGAGACCCGAAACCCTCAATTCACCGATTCGACAATCCCACCCCAAAAAACAAAAAATACCTAAAAGAGGGAAAGAAGCGTACTTCCGGAAAAGAGAAGGATGATCAGAATCTATCGCTTCGACGAGCTTTGTGGTTTCCTCTACAAATCTCCGATTCCGAGAGTGTAGTGAGAGGAAAAAAAAAAACGCGACGGAAAAAAAGTAGGAAATTAAGAATTCCAGCAACAACTTAATGTCGATGAAGCGCTTCTCGGGCCATGCAATCTTCAACGGTGTTAAGGGTTTCTGGAAATTGAGTTTGAAGAAGAAGGTGATGAGAATTGGGATTTTGCAGAACTTTGTACGGAACGAAACTTTTGCTCGCACCGGCGTGGTTTTCTCGACTGAGCGATTTATACGGCTTCGTAAGGCTCCTCTGGCTCATATGCTTATTATTTCCGTGTCTTTAAGTCATTGTGATTTCTGAGACTAATTAAAATTAAAATTAGTGTTGTTCGACCCCAAAAAAAAAAACAAATTAAATTAGTATTATTACAAAAAAAATTATGTAAAAAATATATAATGTGAAATTTTAAAATAAAATAAAGTTTTATTTCCAAATAAATAACCAATTTCAGTACTACTATTAGCGTAAATTTTAAAAAATTGTACATACATATATAATTTCTATGGAAAAGTGAAAGTGGTCAAATCTAATATGCTAAAGATAAAAATCTGTAGTGCGTTTTTCCATTCGTATTCATAATTGGTTATCACTTGATGTTGGAACTCGTGTGATACATATTGCGTACGACTCTAATTAATGGAAGAAATTTAAATGTTTGTATAACGGATTAATCTAGGATAACATATTATCGAACTATGCTTCTTTATATGGAATTCTAAAATTTGTAAGATTTGTGCTATGCTAAAATAGGAAACGGATTAGCATAAGAATACTATTGAGAAAATCATTGGTTTACCGACCTCGATAATATTAAAGAAAGAATCTCATCATATCACCTATAATTACTCAAATCTTATATATTGTATTCTAATATACATTAATTAAAATATTCATGTAATCCCTTTAATTATGGTTTGAGCTTAATGAGTTGTATCCTTACATCTAATAATACAACAACAATAATAATACAAATCATATTCTCTCTATTTATAAGATAATAGGCCATAACCACTGCAGAACTGAATTACATTACTATGGTACGTACTACTAGTAGATATATGGTATATGTGCTGCTTTATCACACTCTTGGTTCTTCAAAATACACTATCATTGATCATCTGGATGAATCAATAAATCTGCTCAGTTTATTCATTACCATCAATATTACTAATTCCAATGGATCCAATATTTAAAGCAAGTTATCTATTACAAAGCGTATATAGCCAAACTTAAATATTTAGGTAGGAGACTTCAGATGGTTAAATATGCCATGTTGGTTTGTAAAGTGTCACCGGACGTTGATTCTGACGCTGTAGCGGTCTAGCATTTGTATTAGATTGCTGCAACAACAACAACAACAACAACAACAACAAAAAAGATGTATCAGACTTACAACTTCTTATAAATTAAAATACATATTGCTCACACAAGAATCCAAGATATATTACATTGTCACATTTTCTATATATAGCCAAGGTTAGAACACTTGCTTAACTGTAGAAGTTTAAAAGATTAGAGACACTCACATCGTGTACAGTCACTCGAAGCATGATCAATTGTTTTAATGTCACAGTCCTCATCTGGAAAATTTTGGACATATATTAAAAAAAAAAACAAAACCGAAAACGAGCTAACCATTATAATATCCATTAACTTCTATATATGGATAACGTAATTGTACCTCTTTGGAAATCGTCCACGTAACATTTTCAGAACACGGTGGAGTTGTAAGTGATCCGAGATATCTATAATAATGTTTTGATTCAAAATCGAATGTTCTAGGATGAATCATCCCGACAGATTCCTCGGCTTCATGTGTATCAGTTATCCTCATCAAGTATCTTTCCAACTAATTAATGAATAAATATACTGGATTAAATTATTTTTCCAAAATTATAAATAAATTAGTAGTAATTTTGTTGAGTATATAGAGACTATGTAGGAAGGTTGAGATTGCAATATACCGAAAGGAGAAAAAAGTCAGGTCTTCCCAATTTGTAAAAGAAAGCGACAACAGCGTTGCGTCCATCTTTGCTCTGATGAACCATGTGTTCCTCAAGAATAAACCTATTATGTGCATTATTCAATCTTTGCATGCTTGCTATACTCATATCTCACTAAAAATTCAAATGAACTTAATCTTGAAAACTTAGCCAAAATTTTATTATGCTTTCGCCCCCTAACCATCCGTTTTTATCATTAAAATACCAAAGATGTGCTAGAATATAATTAACAAATCACGAGTAGAGGTACCTTTTGCCATTGATAGTGTGTTCGGAAGGGGAGTGCCAATGAATCTGTTGAAGTTTATATTCAGTACCATTAATAGTGATACCCGAACCTGCATTTCCTCCTTCAAATTTCAACTGCCACATTTAACCACGCAAAAAAATATATATTATGGTCCAAGAATGTATATATGTTGAAAAAGCTAATGTAGTTGATTTACCATAATATCATGGCCTCTGTTCTTAATGGTAGCATTTGAAGGTAAATACTGGCTACGAAGGTATCCAAGATTATGATCAACCAAGACTCTTTTGTCCGTAAGATCAATCGGAGACTGCATGTTGCCTTTTCCACACATTGTCCACTCTGGCTTTAGTCTTCCCCAATTCTCTGGCCCCTTCTCTCCATTCTTCTCGTAATTAAACTGTGCTTCGTCCTCTGTATATATGTTTTCCAGTGAGTCAGAACCAACTAACATTCACGGAGCGGACTATAATCGTTATAAACTAAAGTGTGTTTCAACTTATTTGCAATGTGAGATCTTTAATAGTATATATATACTGATAAACATTAAAGGAATGATAAGAACAATAACATAGCTAGCTTATTACCAACTTCTCCTTGATCTGGTGAACTGGAGACAATTGTGATAGAGATGAAGATAAGAAGAAAGACGCATCCAATTGATGATATCTTCATATTCTTGTGCTATCTAGCTAGCTATGTCTTGAGGAGAAAGATGAACGAAGATTCAAATTTTGATTGAGCTGAATTCTTATGTTGCTAATAAAACGTTTGGTTTATCCTCTTTTATATCTCTCTTTCTCTCTAACTAATTTCTCCAGTTTTCTTTATGTTTTCCTTTTCAGTAATGATATAAAAGAGAAGGAGATCTTTGCGTGACTCACCAGTTAATTGTATCCAATTAGTTAAAACTTGAAACCTTCTAGAGATATGATTACAAATCATTCCATTTCTAAACAGTAAAAAATCAAAATTTTCCAATATTTTATTTGTGTTAAGTTTATTTTATAAAAACTAGGTAGTAGATCCGCGTCTAATTAAGACCAATAGCTGATCTAATTAATGATCAATTAAGATTTATGAAATCAATTAATATAATACCGTAATTAAGACCAATTATAAGAGATTTATGATTTGTAATTTTATTTCTCCATCAATTAACGATACATATATTAAATCATAAATCAAATCTAAATTTCTACTTCTTAATTGATGTGTATGTGTATGTTATCGTGGACAATATTAAATTTACTTTTTTTTTTTAAATAACTTGTTCTCAAATCATTTATACTATTAAAGCAAGAGTACTCATGGACCAATTTTTGGACCATGACTTTGTTTTGATAGTTTTTAAATAAAATGGTTAGTAATCAGTAATTATAGATACACTAGTATATAATTCTCTAACCTTTCAAATTAAGTTGGATACCCGCGGGTTATTTAATACCCAGTTAATAACCCGATTTTCTAACAATATTATGTATTAAATCAATGATAATCTTGCCTAAATCTTAATCGGTTAGAATATTTAATTAAGGAAAACATACACATCAGAATTAAATAAGGAAAACATTTAAATACATAATAAATCAAATCTAAATTTCTAATTCTTTATAAATATTATAGGGGAAAAAATTACAGTTAATATTTGTGCATATTTTTCTCACAGTTTTAGGAACAAATAAATAAATACAATTTAATTTTAAAAAACAATTTAAAACAAAAATTCAATTACTTTAAAAGGTATTTTAAAATAGCAAAGTATTCATTATAGCCTTAATAATATAAAGTTAATTAATATATAAGATATGTGAAATTAATAAAAATCAATTCAAATTTATTTTAATAGATAGATAAAATATATATAAAATCAACTTATTTGTAAATACTATCTAAAATACAAGATATACAAAAAATATCTTTAAAAAGATCTTATGTAACTAATATATTTTGAAATCATAAATAAAAATATATATATTTATGAAAATAAACTATTTCATGGATTACATTTATTGTTTAAGAAAAACTATAAAAAATTCATTTTTAAAATATAAAAAAGAAACAAAGAAATTTCAATTTATATTTGTATTTCTAAATAGTAATTACCCTAAAATAAGTATATAAAACTCTAAAATTCAATAATTACAATTGGTTGACTATATTGTATTACTATATATTTATGCAAAATTGAATATTAATAAGTAATTTTTTAATTTATTTACTATAAACAAATCTTCTATTGCAGAATGAAATAAATTATATGTCAAAAAAATGTGAGAAAAGCACAAATTTTAGTTATGTTCTTACCCAAAAATTTTGGATGATAAAATTTTTTTAATTGTTAATTATTTAAAAGAGAACAGTTATGGAACATAATAAATTTTACTGGTAGGAACGCGACGAAACAGGACGGGATGGTAAGAGATGTCTTTGTCATTTTAAAATAGTTACACACAGGTTATATATGGATTAAAATCTGATATTTGGATTTAATACCTTTAAGCATACCGCTATCGTTTAAAAACTTCAAAACGATCATTGTATATTTGTTACCGTGTTAAAGATGTCTAAACAACATACTTATCTAAATATGTTTTAACATTTACCATGTAAGTAAACCAAATATACTACTCAATGGTATTTAAAATTTTGAAATTATAAAAAAGCTTATAAATCAAACTATTTTATGCATTCAAAATATACATAAATTAATTACAATACTGTATGTGTAATTCTGTGGTGTAGTGGGGGTATTACGTAGTTATATTTTAAAAAATTAGTACATTACTCAAATTAGTAATAAATTTTTTAGTTACGCAATTCTTTTACCATGGTTCATAGTAAAATTAGAAGTAACTCGACTGTGTGATACATGTCAAAAAGTTACTATTAGACCTTTGAAACGCGTCAATTGATATACGTTTTGAAGTCTACGCCAGCTTTTGTTATTTAAAAACTCATTCTTTACATGTATTGATGTATATATATAACTCAGTTAAATTACAGTTCTTGACCAACATGACTCGTAGTATGATCTTCTAAAATGATGGCTACCAGTAGTCATTGCAAGAACACACACCATCTCTGAAATGATGGAACCGAGTTCTGTCTCTAGCAATAATCTCCCTTTTGTAAATCTTTGATATAAGTTTTGTGGCCTCATGACAATTTCTGCACACCCTTAGATTCTTCACGATTGTAAGTTTAGCCCCAGGCTTTGTACTGATCAACCCAAATGCAATAGCTAGCTTCTCGCTGTGATGCCTCAACGCTCCTTCTTTCCATTCTTCTTCCATCTCCTGCAAGACTTCAGAAGTATCCGGAACAAACCCAGCTTCCTCCAGTAACACTTCCATTTCTTCTAACATTCCGTAGATTTCTCTGTTCCGTGGATGGAATTTATCCCCAATGATGAACTCATGGACCACAGAATCTATTTCGATAGAGCTGCAACCGGGAACTTTCTTCATACCTTTATCATTAAGGAGCCCACGTATTTTTGCTACTTCATTCCATCTGCCTGCTATGGCGTAAATGTTAGATAGAAGTACATAAGAACCTGGATTTTTTGGTTCAATCTTAATGAGGTTTTGTGCAAATGATTCGGCCAACTCGACATTCCCATGCATCTTGCAAGCTTTGAGTAGGGAGCACCAAATCACTCCATCAGGCTCCATTTGCATCGTGTTTATCATTTCTACCGCTTCTTTGAATAGACCCGAATGACCCAAAAGATCAATCATGCAACCGTAGTGCTCTAATTTCGGGGCTATTTTGTAGTCCTCTGTCATTGATCTGAAGATAAGGCGTCCAAGATCTAACATACCTGAATGGCTGCAAGCAGACAACAAACCAACAAACGTGATATCATCAGGTTCAATCCCATACTTTCTCATTCTTGAGAAAAGATCAAATGCTGCATTGGCTCTCCCATGCATCGCAAACCCAAATATCATTGCGTTCCAAGACGACAAGCTTCTATTAAGCATACTGTCAAAAACTTGCTGTGCTGCCTCTATGTCTCCACATTTAGCATACATGTCAATCAGGCTTGTCCAGAGAGAAGAAGCATTCATAACACCCTTTAATCTCTTGTCGATATACACATGAATCCATCTTCCAATATCAATGGCTCCAAGGTGTGCACAAGCAGGAAGAATACTTAGCATTGTCACATCGTTTGGACTTTCACCTGATCTAAGCATTTCTTGAAACAACAACAAAGCTTCTTTGTAAAGATTCATATGTGTGTAACCACCGATCAATGTATTCCACGAAATCACATCCTTGTAAGACAATCCTTCGAACAAACCACAAGCTGTCTCCACTTCACCACATTTAATGTACAAATCAATGAGAGCATTAACAATCTTGAGATTTGAACCAAAACCATGATCATCATCAATCCATGAATGTACCTGACGACCCAATTTAATACTACCAGACTGAGCACAAGCAGAAAGTACAGTGACCATTGTACTCTCATCTGGCCTAACATTAGTCTTCATCATCTCTTTGAACAACCCTAATGCTTCCTTATAGTAACCGGTTTCAGCATATCCTGAAATCAATGCATTCCATGACACTACGTCTCTCACTGGAATTTCGTCGAACATCTTCTGCGCACTTTCGATATAGCCTCTAGACGCATAACCCGCGACCAAAGCTGTGTAAGAAACCACATCTCGGTGAGAACTTTTATCGAACACCTTACGTGCATCTTCCAATCTCCCGTTTTGAACGTACATAGAGATCAGAGAAGTATGTACGTAAAGATCTAAATCACACCCAAGTTTCAGAACGTGCCCATGGATCTGTTGCCCTTCCTTAAAAGACTTGGACTTTGCACAAAATTTCAATAGAAACGGAAACGAATAGGAATTAGGAAGAAGCCCAAGTGAAATCATACAAACATACAAGTTCAGAGCAGAGACAGGGTCCGAACTCAACGCGTGCCCACGAAACATCGTGTTCCATATCAACAGGTTCGGTTCCTGGATCGTTTCGAAAACAGAGATAGCATAAGGAAGGCCTTCGAAGCGTGGAGAGGTAACGCAGAACTCGATAAGCTTGCTGAGAGCGTAGTTGGTGTTGTGGAGTCCGGTTTTGATCATCTGAGCGTGGATGATGCGTAGGCATTGGAGAGTTTTGCAATTGCGGAGTAGAGAAAGAGAAGGGTGGTTTCGTAGAGAATCGTAAGGTGGATCAGAAGAAGAAGGAAGGTAATGGAATGGGTAAGAAGAAGAAGAAGAAGAAGAAGAAGAAGAAGTAACGGTCAGAGGAGAACACGAGAGCATCTTCTTCTTCTTCTTCTTCTTTCCTTATCGCTTGCTTCTAACCTAAACATTTTATTTAATTCTTTGTTTTTTTTGGCAAAATTAAATTTAAACGGAAAAATATGTTTGTTTGCTTATAATAGGTAAACATAAATTAAATAAAATCATTAATTATTTGGGTTTACATAAATACAATCATCAAAACAGTTTAACGAAGAGTAACTAGAGAAATCATTATTTTAAGGTATAACTTATGATGTTTGTATGAAGAATTAAAGAGTAGTAAAAACTTTTAATATCTTCATATGTTTTAAACTCTTGGTCTGTACATGTGCACCGTGCGCTTGTTGGTTGGTTGAACGGGCCTCGCATTCGAATTTGAATCCTAATAAAAATCATTTTATAAAGCACTAATTAATACAATGAAAAAGGAATAATTAAATTAGATGATCGAACATCATAGAATGATTGAATATTCCTTATATTGGCCGTACGTATCGTAACTAATCACTTACATCGTGCACAGCCACGCGGAGAAGCTTCACTTGTTTTCTTGTCACGGTTCTAACCTGAATTTTTATTAGAGGATTAAACACTACTAATTGCTATTAATTAGGTACAATAAAGATCAAAATTGAAGTACCTTTCTAACGACGGTCCAAGTAACGTTCTGAGTGCAAGGAGGAGTGGTAAGTGAACCAGTGTATCTGTAATACTTTCTGCTTCCGATCTTGATTTTGGTTGGATCAATCATCCCTACATTTTTCTCTGCCTCCTCCATTTCAGCAATCCCCTCTAATTCATTCTCCAACTATAAAACCAAATTCAAACTTTTTAGTAATCAACAATTACTATATTGGTGACAATATATAATACAGATGCATGCAGTTAAAAATAGCTTTGAAAGTTTTTATTTGTGTACCGATCTGATGAAAGTATCAGCTCTTCCAATCTTGTACAACACTGTCACCACAGCCATTCTCCCCTTTTTGCCTTCGTGAACCATATGCAGCTCAAGTGCAAACCTGGTTTGCATATTATAATACTTTAGTTTGTGAACCGAAGCAAACCATGAGCCGGATTAGTTATATTTTTGGTTTAACTTCTACTATATACTGTATTGTATATGTTTTGTTCATATAAAAACATACCGAGTCAAAGTGAAATAGACCAAATCCAAGCAAAATAATACATCTAACGAAAGAAGATATATGACAAATAATTTATTATAACATGCACCGTTGAACCCAAAAAAAAACTGCATGTTCAACGTCTGTTTGCACACACACAAAAGAGCATGTTCAACGTCTGTTTGCACACACACAAAAGAGCATGTTCAACGTGTATGTATGACAACCAGGTGTATATACGCATGGGATTATGGTTTGAAATTTAAAATGATGCTGGACAGCTTGTACGACAATTGTTGTGACAGTAACCTTCTCCTGTTTGATACAACGTTTTTCTATTATTTTAGTGAAATTGTTAATTACCTTCTTCCATTGACTGTATGCTCTGACGGAGAGTGCCAATGAAGCTGTTGGAGTTCATATTGAAAACCATTGATCTTAATACTTCCTGCTCCATCTTCAAATTTTAACTGCAACAAGAAATAATTGGTTTTAATAAGGGTTACGATTATTGATTAGTTGAAATACATAGCTAATGGCTTCGGTGTAACAATAAAAATTTATAAAAGCCAAGAAAAAGTGTGCTCTTAAAAAGAAATAGGTCTGTATATGGTATTATATATATCAATATATGTATACCATAATGTCATGGCCTCTGTTCTTAAGAGTGGCATTGGAAGGTTGATAGTCTCTATTAAGCCTTCCAAGATGAGAACCAATGTTAACTCTCTCGTTCATAAGATCAATGGGAGATTGCATCTCTCCTTTGCCACACATTTCCCATTCCGGTTTAAGTTCTCCCCATCTCTCTGGCCCCTTCTCATCGTTCTTCTTGTAGTTAAACTCGTGTTCGTCCTCTACATCACCAATAAAAAAAAAAGATTAAAAGACTTTCATAATTAAACCATATATAATTTGGGAGATCAATATTTTGAGCTGAGAAATTTCAAAATTACGTACCAACTTCTCCATGACTTGAAGCAGCACTTGAAATTGAAACATTAATGGTGAAAATACTGAAGAGAGCCACAAAGAAGATGCATCGGGTTGATGGGTAGCTCACCATCTTTGTGTTTGTGTTGTTTTGTTGAAGAGGGAAATAAAAGAGAGTTGATAATTTGTTATTCTTAGTCTTTAAATTATTAGGTAAGTTATTGAGATCGGTTGGGAAAACGCATGCGACATGCAGCTATAAATACGTAGAGAGAGACAGATGATTTTGTACGGATATGTTAAAGCGTCGGATTACTAGTCCACAAGACTTCCCATGCTCTCTCAATTCCTTCCAGTCGACATTTTTGACTCTTTTGGTAACATGTTTTTTTCTATTTAATTTATATAAACTTGGAACATAAGGCAGGTGTGAACCAAAGCCTAATTCATCACCAAATCTGTTATCATTTTCAGTTTGAAAAAATAAATTACCGTGGGATTTATCTTGTTGTTCATTCCGATTTTCAAGATATGGCACACAAATTTTTACTTTTGAAATGATAAAGACTTATTTTTTCATCTGAACCATTGGCTCTTCATTTCTTATCATATACTATGACATGTCAAATTTCAAAGATGATTATTATAGAAAATACTCTCATCTGAATCATTGTCTCTTCATTTCTTAAGAGTATATGTTTTGGTTAGAAGCACATATATTAAGAAAACTCATTTAATAAAAACAAAACATCATCTAATTAAAAGCTCAGTTTTTTAAAAAACAAAATAGTATTGATGTCACATTGAGATTTCTAAAGTTAGCAATATGAATTGCAATTGATCTTTGGCTTTTAAACTTCTTTGACTACATTTTTGTAATATTATGAAAATAAATCAAATGAATATATGCATTAAAAAGTGAAAATATCTTATAATTTATTAATATGCATTTCTAATTTGGTTAATTTAATAATTTATTTTCATCTATTTCTACTTTACAAAAGTAAGTCTGCTCCTCAAGAGAGAACACGGCAAGTATAATGCATCAAAATTTATGGAAGGTATAGAACAACCACGCACCAGGAAAAGGTGATGAAGAAAATATGTTTCCCAGTAGAAAAAGGTGTGAGACAATCAATATGAAAACAACAATTTTCACATTGATTTCCTGCGTACGACCAATTCGCATCAGGACTCAGGAGAAAAAACACTTTTTAAAATTTCAGACCATTATTAGTCTGATTGACAAAGTAATTTTATTTAGAGGGGTTGGTTAAAATCTCAGTGTGTTTTAAATAATTTATAATAAAGAATAGAAATTCCACCATCCGGATTCATCAAGGTCAAAGAGCCGTTTCACCTTACCATATATTCTTAGTAAATAAATGTTGAAATGATCCGTTGATTTGATTCTAATGGTCGTATCATCTAGAAACTAATAAGTACTCGTATATATTTTCACACCATATATTTGGTTAATGTGTATATACATAAGCGAGTTTGTGCCTTCCTTTTTTGAAATGGTCCTACCATATGTCGCAAACTAATATATGGAAGAAAATCTAGTTTTGGTTTTTAGAAAACAAAAAAAAATGTAGTTTTATTCAGTACCAATATCTGTATGTCTGCTATGACCATTCCCTTATGTGAGCTCCACGTCTTTCACCCACTACTGGTTGATAGGTGGAAGGTGGTGACATATGCGTCTAAAAGCCAAATTTTTTTTTTTTTTTTACTTCGAGATCATAGAATTGTCAACTCACTATGCAAGTAACAACCCGTTGTTTTTTTTGCTAAATCGTTAATATCATATATATATGAAAGATTCGGTATTACAAATGATATAAGACATGCAAGTTGGTCTTTGGCAAAAAAATAAAAACAAAGATCAACTGATAAGATTCAAATTCAGAAGCACAAATTTTGATCTCTTATCTGAACCACAATGTGAAGAGATTCCTAAACTTCCTCTTTCCCTTTCGGGCTGCAATAGTATTTATGATTTGGCGGTCAATATCCTTGAAGAGATTGAGCGGCGGTATGGTTGTATGGTTGTGAATGCGATTGTTCCTCTCTCTCCATACAGTATAGACTATTGTCTGGGTTAAGAGTAGTCGAAGGGTGGATGGTGAAGTAGGACTTCTCCCTTTTGCCCAAGATAGGAGTGAACTCCAAGTGGAGAAATGAGAGCTTTGCTGACTTATTCTTCGCAGACCCAAAGTCCAAATAGCTTGGATGAACGTGCAGTGAAGGAACAAATGATCTCTAGTCTATGCAGCTGCAGAACAGAGGGAGCAGGTGTCCGAAACTTGTAAACCCCAAGAAACAAGTCTTGCCATCGTTGGAAGCCTATCCAGGTTTGTCACCCAGAAATTGAAGGCATGTTTAGGCGTTGATCCTTTGAACCACACGAGCTCTGCATTATCTTTCTCTACATCTCGTGGTCTTAAGACCTCCCAGGTTTTGCTAGCAGAGAATTCCTGAGTTGATTGTCCATCTATCACCCACTCATAGGAGTCTTCTATTGTAGAGTGACTTGGTAGATCAATAGTCGATAGATAGATTTGCAGAGAAACATCAAAATCTGAGTGTGGGTTTGCAAATACCCAGCCCTCCATGTTACATGCATCTCGAACTCTTGAGTTCAGAGGAATTCTCAGTCGGCGAGGACCCTCTGCACCTAAACAATCAATTAAGGACCCAAAGGTGTCCAATTATCAAACCATAACCAAGCCGTTGAACAGTTTCCAATGTTGCAAGAGATGAAACGTTTTGCCAAGCTTCTAAGCTTAAGTAAAGCTTTCCAGAGCCAAGAGTCATTCTGCTTTTCTTCGATCTCCCAGAAACTGCCGGCATCGAGCCTATGGTGATGGTGCTGCCAAGCCACCCAGAGAGACCCACTGTTTGAGAAAAGCAACCAAACTAACCTCAGGCATAGAGTGGTGTTCCAAACTGAGAATCTTCGCATCCCTAACCCTCCTTCTTTCTTTGGTAGACAAATTGTAGACCAAGCAATTTTTGCTTTGCTGTGGTTTTCAATATTACCTGACCATAGGAACCTTTGGCAAAGTGATTCAATTTTCCTTATACAGCCTTTGGGAAGCATGAAGGTTGAAATCCAGAAATTTCTTGTTCCATAGATGACTGATGAAAGCAGTTGGGCTATTCCTTCAAAGGAAAGAGATTTTACTGCCCAAACTTTGAACTTTGAAGCGAGCTTATCCAGAAGGGGAGAATATTCATTTATTCTAAGCTTCCTGGTCATTAAGGGCAACCCGAGGTATCTAACTGGAAAGGAGCCAAAAGGAAACCCATAATCTGCAGTTGCTGAGAGATCCAAAGTAGAAAATCCTGCATGGAAAAGGACAATCTTATCTCTGTTCATAAGTAGACAAGACCAGCCTGCAAAGTCTTCGAGAGTCTCATAAATTCCATGGAGGGAACATCGTAGAAAATCATCACATCATCAGCAAACATCAAGTGAGAGATTTTCAGGTTTTCTGTTCGAGGATGATAGGATATGTAGCCCGAATCAAACCTTGATGAGATCAGCTTTGAGAACACCTCCATTGCCAAAACAAACAAGTATGGAGAGAGAGGGTCCCCCTGCCTTAAACCTTTGGAGCTTTTGAAATACCCTTCAGACAAACCATTTACTGAGATTGTGAAAGTTGGTGTGCATATGCATTCCTTTATCCATCCGATGAATTTGCTTGGGAGACCAATAGCAACAAGGGTGGCTAAGACAAAATCCCATCTTACTGAATCAAAAGCCTTCCGGAGGTCCACCTTAAGCATTGCTCGAGATTGGATTTGATTCGTATTGTATCCTTGCACAATCTCAGAAGCAAGAAGGACATTTTCAGAAAGTAGTCTACCAGCGATGAAAGCAGATTGCGAGTGAGAGATCACTGAAGGTAGTAGAGCTTTAAGTCTTCCTGCCAAGAGCTTTGAAATTACCTTGTACATGGTGTTCAACCAGGAGATTGGTCTGAAATCCGAGACTCTTTCAGCATTCTGGATTTTGGGGATCAACACCAGGGTAGTTGCATTCCACTGTTTTAACATGGTACCGGATGAGAAGAATTCAGCCACTGCACTTGATACCTCTGCACCAACCACATCCCAACAAGTTGTAAAAAACTCTGCAGGGTAACCATCAGGCCCACTTGATTTGTTCTTCGGAATAGAGAAAAAAGCCGCCTTAATCTCCTCCAAAGAGAAAGATTTATCAAACTCAGTTTTCTGGGCTTCTAAGCACTGTGAATTTAGAATGGACGTGATATCCTCCTGAGCAAACAAGGGCTGTGAGACCTCACTGCCAAGTAGATCCGTATAAAAACTTACACAATGCTCGTGGATAGCTTGTTGAGTCTCGTATCTTCTTCCATAGGCATCTACAAGGTAGTGAATGTGGTTGATGGCCTGTCGAGTAGAGGTCATCCGGTGGAAAAAAGCAGTGTTCTGGTCACCCTCACCAATCCATGTTACCCTAGACCTTTGACAGAAGAATCTCTCCTCTGCATTTGATAGAAGTTGCCATTTGCTCAATGCTTCGAGTTCATCAAAAGCATTTGCTTCAGTTGGGTTTGATAGCATAGTTGTTTGAGTTGTAGATAGGGCCCCCATAGCTTCTTTCACTCTTTTCTCCAAATCAGAATAGTTTTGTTTGCTGAAATCTCGAATATCCTTCTTTAACAGCTTCAACTTTGTTGAGACCCTAAACATATCGGATCCCATCACGTTTATTGAGAACCATCTGATGCTTAATAGGTGAATGAACTCAGGGTTCTGAAGCAGAAAATTGAAGAACTTGAACGGTTTCTTCTTCCTAGGCTGGACTAGGTCCAGACTGATTTCACTAGGGGAGTGGTCTGAGAACTCCAGGGGTCCAAAAAAACCTGTTGATAGAGGGAACAAGTCTTGCCATTCATCATTTACCAAAATTCTGTCTATTTTCTTTGAAACAGGATTATCTCTTCTCTTGTTCCACCAAGTATAAGGACAACTTCTGTAAGTGAGATCAGCGAGAGACGCTTCAAGAAGAAAATAGTGAAATTGCTGCATTGCTCTGTGCTGCTCGTTTTATCTTCATTCAAACGATCGATACTGCAAAATCAATGTTTTTATATATAGATTATTCATCTTTGAAAATTTTATTCTGTTAAAGCATTGTTATTTCGTTACAAAACTTCTATCTGTAGTTCTTGGTAGTTGCAAATATCTATTTGGTGAAGCATTCCAAGCAATATGGGAGTGAGAAACCAAACTTTTTAATTTTATGACTTTGGCATGTCTTCTTCATGTAGTCTTCGAGAAGAGTCTCCTAATTGCATCATGACGATTGACGACCGGAAAGAATGTACTGTACGTTCTAGCATCATTATTCATAAATGTGTGTTTTATAAGTTTTGGTTGTTGACAAACACGACTGGAACATGGACCAGATATAATTTTCTTCGAAGAAAACAAATTTCTAGGAATAATGATAGTTTGTGTTTATATACGATTTGGGTTTTATAAGAGAACTTTATATCTGCGTTAGATTATAGAATAATGTTTTCATTTGATCCAGTCCAGTCTCATGTTTTGTTTTTTTTACCACGAAGATAGATAATTAGATATACTGTATTTGTCAAAAAGTATGGGCTTTTCTTTCTGTCCTTAGAAAACAGGCAACAGTATATATGTTGTCAACATTTTGGTTACTCAAGTCACATACATAAAAAGCCTTTCATATTTAAGAGGTTCTTCGTGGGCCTTATTTAATTAATTCGTAGCCCACACTGTGAAGCCCTTTCTTTTACATTTTTAATTGACGTGGGTCAATTTAAACAAAAGAGCTTCAGTCATCAGGTAAGTAAACCAATAATTATGTAACAACTAAACAATCCCATCGGCACTAAAATTTTAACTTATTTCTTTTTCGATTTTTTTTTTCTTTTTCGACAAACTCTTATTTCTTTTTCGATTTTTTTCTTATTCTACTATTACTCTGTGAGTAGAAAGTAATTTTAATAATTACCATATATAGAAATTATTAATTCTGCATGTATCAACAATATAATATGTCTATAATATATTATTATCCACCATCTGTTAAATGTTTGTAAATACATATTTTAGAACAGTATACAGTATTGGTTATATATGCAACGTCAAAAAAAAATTAACACTTGGGCGATTGGAGCTAATTAGCTAAATATATAGTCTTACAGTACTAGTTTGAATCTAAGAGTCAACGAGGACGTCTAAATCTGACATGTGAAAAATTATATATGCAGAAAGTCTAATGGTCCGTCATCATCAATTACCTAAATTATTGAGTTGCCAGCATTTAAGTTGGTAATTCGGCAGACCACGATGCAAAGCTATTATCACCAAAACATTAAAATCAAAAGTCTCTCCAACAGCCCAAGCGCTAATTAGGAAATGTATGGATTAGTTTATTTGAGTTTTGACTTCCTCTAATTTAATTTATATTTGTACATACGCAAGTTGTGTATACCCAAATAAACAAAAAAAATTTGTTCAAAACCCAAATAAACAAATAAACGTCGAATATGTAGTTATTATTTAGACGGATAAGCCCCAAGATAGCCTGAATAAGGGATCTACACTTTGCCGACTTGGAATCCTAATCAATAATGTGTAGTACCTTATCAATTTACATATATCGTAATCAATAATGTCTACCATAAAATTTTCATTAATTATTGAATTTGAAAGCATTGTTGAAGTATTAAGAGGCTAGATATTTCAAGCATTTTCATATATATATATATATATATATATATGTATATATATATATATTTTTTGATTTACTAAGAGGTTTCGGACCTAGGCCCGGTACATCTCCTCAAGCGTTTCCATATTGTGGTACAGCTAGCGCATGCATTATATCAGTTATATATATATGAAACTTAAAACCGAAAAACAGCATAATCAGTCGAACCATATAATATAAAGTTTTTCATATTATCATCGTTTACTGTGAGTCTGTGAGAAAAAGAAAACGAAATTAGTTTTGTAAAAATCAAAAGTCTGAAAACCAATTATTTGCCATCCAAAATGATAAAATTGTGGATTGTTAATGGAACTAGATTACAACTATGCAAACCTTTTTTATCGCATCATCACAACACCAGTTTAAATAGATCTGGTTTTTTATGTCTATTTTCATCTACTTTTTTTTTTAGTTCACTTTTACTTTCTCGAAACGGTGGGAGAATTGTTTCTTCGCGAAGTCATTCCTCGATCCCTCTCTCTCTCTCTTTTGAGTCTATCGATTTGCTTATTAGGCACTTTTCAGGTAACTGTAGGCTGTAGGTTACAAATTAAAGTGGTTCTTCAGGTATGGAAATAGCCCTAATTCGCTTTATGTTCCACTTCCTCTGGCATTGATGTCGTGGGACACAATTACGTGGCTCGCTGATTTTTTTTCCTTTTCTGGTAATTTCAGATTTCTGACGATCCTTATTTTTCAGGTTTTAATGTTTAAAATAACAAAACCACGTACTTAACTTGATGTCACTAGCTAGTTTCAAAACATATAAACAAAAAAGTTGATGTCATTAAAATCAAAATTGGAAAACATTATAACTTTTTTTTTTGTCACTGAAAAACTGTAACAGATCTGCAGGAAAAATAAAATAATTTAATTGTAATTAAAATAAATAAATCACATAACTGCAAATTCCGCAATTTAATTTAGAGATGGAAATTATGAAAGCAATATCATAGATACTCAATATTAATTTGTCGACGTTAATAACATTATTATAGGATTCTATTTTGTCCATCATATATGTCACATTATTAGCGAAA